>NC_082730.1:6648382-7248382 GCF_030144855.1 Hypanus sabinus
AGTATCCAAGTAAGAGACCTGGCTCTGTGTCCTGTGTCAAAGTGGCGTCCCAGCTCTGTCCAATGAATAGTACCGGCTCTGGTTCCTGTCACCAAGATGAGTTATGACTCTGGATCCTGTTTCCAAATAAGTCCCGGCTCTGTATTCAGTATCCAAGGAAGAGTCCCAGCTCTCTGTTCTGTGTCCAACGAAGAGTCCCTGCTTTGTGTCCGCCGTCCAAGAAGAGACACAACTATGTGTCCTGTATCCAAGGAAGATTCCTGTCTCTGTATCCTGTGTCCAAAGGAAGACTCCCGGATCTGTGTCTTGTGTCCAAGAACTTTCCTGGCTCGGTGTTCTGTATGCAAGGAGAGTCCCGACAATGTGTCCTCCTTCCAAGGAATAGACCCGGCTCTCTGTCATCTGACCGAAGAATATTCCGGGCTCTGAGTCCTGTATTCAAAGAAGAGTGCCGGGTCTGGATACTGTATTCCAGGAAGAGTCTTGGCTATGTGTCCTCTGTCCAAGTGGACTGCCGGCTCTGTGGCTTCTGTCCAAAGAGCAGTCCTGGTTCTGTGTCCTGTGTCGAAGGAGAGTAATGGCTCTGTGTAGTCCGTCCACGGAAGATTCCTCATTCTGTTAGATGTGTCCAAGAAGACTCCTATCTCTGTGTCCTGTGTCCAAGGAAGAGTCCCAGTTCTGTGTCCTGTCTCCAAGGAAAAGTCCAGGCTCTGCATTCAGTATCCAAGGAAGTGTCCCAGCTCTCTGTTCTGTGTCGAATGAAGTGTACCGACTTTGTGTCCTCTGTCCAAGAAGAGACCCAGGTATGTGTCCTGTATCCAAGAAAGAGTCCTAGTTGTGTATCCTTGGTCCAAAGGAAAAGTCCTGGGTCTGTGTCCTGTGTCAAAGAAAGTGCCCAGCTCTGTGTCCAAGGAAGAGTACCAGCTCACTGTCCTGTGTCCAAGGAAGAGTCCAGGCTCTCTATTCAGTATCCAAGGAAGAGTCTCAGCTCTCTGTTCCGTGTCCAACCAAGAGACCAGGCTTTGTGTCCTCTGTCCAAGAAGAGGCCCAGGTATGTGTCCTGTATCCAAGGAAGATTCCTGGCCCTGTATCATATGTCCAAAGGAAGAGTCCCGGATCTGTGTCCTGTGTCCAATACGAGTTCCAGCTCTCACAGCCCACTCAACCAATATGTCCAAGTCAACGTTTATTCTCCCAACATCCTCCTCATATTTCACAATGCCACCTAGTATTGTATCTGTGGTGAACTACATATACCTGTCTGGACACGCACCTCCTGCTGACTGCACCTGTGGCTGCTCCCACTAACCGTGGCTCCTCCCACAGTCCACGGGATAAAGGCGATTGAGGCCTGAGCCCGGCCCTCAGTCTCCAGGATAGAGTATGGTGGTCTAATACTGCTTGTTCTTTTTTACAGCCAATATCTCGCCTCACGTCTCGGAGACTTATTGATGGTGCATCGGTATCAGTTGCAAATTTGCTAATGTTACTCTTTAATCGCTTCATCTAAATTACATGTCACCAACCTTTTTTAAGCCCCAGATCCCCTAACTCAGAATGAGTGAAAGGCAAGATAGACTTAGTGAATCTGTTAGTGACACGTCTGCACACCGGGAAGAAAAGAACAGAATTAAAACACCGCAACCAGGAATTAGTAAAAATGCATGTACACTGTGGAGTTTCACTGAACAGAATCCAGAATATAAGGCCAAAACCGATATGAAGAGAATAAATATCAGCAGATCATCAGGCCCTGGTGTTTTATCAGCATTCAGTCCCACCAATCTACCCAAAAACATTTTTGACCTAATTTCAATATCGTTCTGTTCCTCCTTTACCCGAGGCCCAATGTCCACTATTCCATCAGTCCTGGCTCATTGTCCTTTATCCAAGGAAGAGTCCTGGCTCTGCATCCTGTGTCCAAGTGGAGTCCCAGCTCTGCGTCTTCTGTCCAATGAATAGTCCCGGCTCTGTTTCCTGTCACCAAGATGAGTTATGACTCTGTGTCTTGTCTCCAAATAAGAGTCCCGGCTCTGTATTCAGCATCCAAGGAAGAGTACCAGCTCTCTGTTCTGTGTCCAACGAAGAGTCCCAGCCTTGTGTCCTCCATCCAAGAAGAGACCCAGGTATATGTCCTGTATCCAAGGAAGATTCCTGACTCTGTAACCTGTGTCCAAAGGAAAAGTCCTGGCTCTGTGACCTGTGTCCAAGGAATGCTCCCTGCTCTGTGTCATCTGAACGAAGAATAATCCAGGCTCTGCATCCTGTATTCAAGTGCAGCCCTGGCACTGTGTCCTCTGTCCAATGAATAGTACCGGCTCTGTTTCCTGTATCCAAGTGGAGTGCTGGCTCTGCGTCTTCTCTCCAAAGAGTAGTCCCAGCTCTGAGTCCTGTGTCAAAGGAAGTGCCCAGCTCTGTGTCCAACGAAGAGTCCCGGCTTTGTGTCCTCCATCCAAGAGGAGACCCACGTATGTGTCCTGTATCCATGGAAGATTACTGGCTCTGTATCCTGTGTCCAAAGGAAGAGTCCCGGATCTGTGCCCTGTGTCCAATACGAGTTCCAGCTCTCACAGCCCACTCAACCAATATGTCCAAGTCAACGTTTATTCTCCCAACATCCTCCTCATATTTCACAATGCCACTTAGTATTGTATCTGTGGTGAACTACATATACCTGTCTGGACACGCACCTCCTGCTGACTGCACCTGTGGCTGCTCCCACTAACCTTGGCTCCTCCCACAGTCCACGGGATAAAGGCGATTGAGGCCTGAGCCCGGCCCTCAGTCTCCAGGATAGAGTATGGTGGTCTAATACTGCTTGTTCTTTTTTACAGCCAATATCTCGCCTCACGTCTCGGAGAGTTATTGATGGTGCATCGGTATCAGTTGCAAATTTGCTAATGTTACTTTTAATCCCTTCATCTAAATTACATGTCACCAACCTTTTTTAAGCCCCAGATCCCCTAACTCAGAATGAGTGAAAGGCAAGATAGACTTAGTGAATCTGTTAGTGACACGTCTGCACACCGGGAAGAAAAGAACAGAATTAAAACACCGCAACCAGGAATTAGTAAAAATGCATGTACACTGTGGAGTTTCACTGAACAGAATCCAGAATATAAGGCCAAAACCGATATGAAGAGAATAAATATCAGCAGATCATCAGGCCCTGGTGTTTTATCAGCATTCAGTCCCACCAATCTACCCAAAAACATTTTTGACCTAATTTCAATATCGTTCTGTTCCTCCTTTACCCTAGGCCCAATGTCCACTATTCCATCAGTCCTGGCTCATTGTCCTTTAACCAAGGAAGAGCCCTGGCTCTGCATCCTGTGTCCAAGTGGAGTCCCAGCTCTGCGTCTTCTGTCCAATGAATAGTCCCGGCTCAGTTTCCTGTCACCAAGATGAGTTATGACTCTGTGTCTTGTCTCCAAATAAGAGTCCCGGCTCTGTATTCAGCATCCAAGGAAGAGTACCAGCTCTCTGTTCTGTGTCCAACGAAGAGTCCCGGCCTTGTGTCCTACATCCAAGAAGAGACCCAGGTATATGTCCTGTATCCAAGGAAGATTCCTGACTCTGTAACCTGTGTCCAAAGGAAAAGTCCTGGCTCTGTGACCTGTGTCCAAGGAATGTTCCCTGCTCTGTGTCATCTGAACGAGGAATAATCCAGGCTATGTGTCCTGTATTCAAGGAATAGTCCGGGCTCTGTGTCATCTGAACGAAGAATAATCCACACTCTGCATCCTGTATTCAAGTGCAGCCCTGGCAATGTGTCCTCTGTCCAATGAATAGTACCGGCTCTGTTTCCTGTATCCAAGTGGAGTGCTGGCTCTGCGTCTTCTCTCCAAAGAGTAGTCCCAGCTCTGTGTCCTGTGTCAAAGGAAGTGCCCAGCTCTGTGTCCAAGGAAGAGTACCAGCTCACTGTCCTGTGTCCAAGGAAGAGTCCAGGCTCTCTATTCAGTATCCAAGGAAGAGTCTCAGCTCTCTGTTCCGTGTCCAACCAAGAGACCAGGCTTTGTGTCCTCTGTCCAAGAAGAGGCCCAGGTATGTGTCCTGTATCCAAGGAAGATTCCTGGCCCTGTATCATATGTCCAAAGGAAGAGTCCCGGATCTGTGCCCTGTGTCCAATACGAGTTCCAGCTCTCACAGCCCACTCAACCAATATGTCCAAGTCAACGTTTATTCTCCCAACATCCTCCTCATATTTCACAATGCCACCTAGTATTGTATCTGTGGTGAACTACATATACCTGTCTGGACACGCACCTCCTGCTGACTGCACCTGTGGCTGCTCCCACTAACCGTGGCTCCTCCCACAGTCCACGGGATAAAGGCGATTGAGGCCTGAGCCCGGCCCTCAGTCTCCAGGATAGAGTATGGTGGTCTAATACTGCTTGTTCTTTTTTACAGCCAATATCTCGCCTCACGTCTCGGAGACTTATTGATGGTGCATCGGTATCAGTTGCAAATTTGCTAATGTTACTTTTAATCGCTTCATCTAAATTACATGTCACCAACCTTTTTTAAGCCCCAGATCCCCTAACTCAGAATGAGTGAAAGGCAAGATAGACTTAGTGAATCTGTTAGTGACACGTCTGCACACCGGGAAGAAAAGAACAGAATTAAAACACCGCAACCAGAAATTAGTAAAAATGCATGTACACTGTGGAGTTTCACTGAACAGAATCCAGAATATTAGGCCAAAACCGATATGAAGAGAATAAATATCAGCAGATCATCAGGCCCTGGTGTTTTATCAGCATTCAGTCCCACCAATCTACCCAAAAACATTTTTGACCTAATTTCAATATCGTTCTGTTCCTCCTTTACCCTAGGTCCAATGTCCACTATTCCATCAGTCCTGGCTCATTGTCCTTTATCCAAGGAAGAGTCCTGGCTCTGCATCCTGTGTCCAAGTGGAGTGCCAGCTCTGCGTCTTCTGTCCAATGAATAGTCCCGGCTCAGTTTCCTGTCACCAAGATGAGTTATGACTCTGTGTCTTGTCTCCAAATAAGAGTCCCGGCTCTGTATTCAGCATCCAAGGAAGAGTACCAGCTCTCTGTTCTGTGTCCAACGAAGAGTCCCGGCCTTGTGTCCTCCATCCAAGAAGAGACCCAGGTATATGTCCTGTATCCAAGGAAGATTCCTGACTCTGTAACCTGTGTCCAAAGGAAAAGTCCTGGCTCTGTGACCTGTGTCCAAGGAATGTTCCCTGCTCTGTGTCATCTGAACGAGGAATAGTCCAGGTTATGTGTCCTGTATTCAAGGAATAGTCCGGGCTCTGTGTCATCTGAACGAAGAATAATCCAGGCTCTGCATCCTGTAGTCAAGTGCAGCCCTGGCACTGTGTCCTCTGCCCAATGAATAGTACCGGCTCTGTTTCCTGTATCCAAGTGGAGTGCTGGCTCTGCGTCTTCTCTCCAAAGAGTAGTCCCAGCTCTGAGTCCTGTGTCAAAGGAAGTGCCCAGCTCTGTGTCCAACGAAGAGTCCCGGCTTTGTGTCCTCCATCCAAGAGGAGACCCACGTATGTGTCCTGTATCCAAGGAAGATTACTGGCTCTGTATCCTGTGTCCAAAGGAAGAGTCCCGGATCTGTGTCTTGTGTCCAATACGAGTTCCAGCTCTCACAGCCAACTCATATAACATGTCCAAGTCAACATTTATTCTCCTAACATCCTCCTCATATTTAACAATGCCGCCCAGTATTGTATCTGTGGTGAACTACATATACCTGTCTGGAAATGCCCCCCTGCTGACAGCAGCTGTGACTACTCCCACTGACCGTGGCTCCTCCCACAGACCGTGGGATAAAGGCGATTGAGGCCTGAGCCCGGCCCTCAGTCTCCAGGATGCAGTATGGTGGACTAATACTGCTTGTTCTTTTTTACAGACAATATCTCGCCTCACGACTTGGGACAGTTATTGATGGTGCATCAGTATCAGTTGCAAATTACTTTCAATCCCTTCATCTAAATTAGATGTCACCAACGTTTTTTAAGCCCCAGATCCCCTAACTCAGAATGAGTGAAAGGCAAGATAGACTTACTGAATCTGTTAGTGACAAGTCTGCACACCGGGAAGAAAAGAACGGAATTAAAACACCGCAACCTGGAATTCGTAAAAATGTATGTACACTGTTGAGTTTCACTGAACTGAATCCAGAAGATTAGGCCAAAAACGATATGAAGAGAAAAAATATCAGCAGATCATCACGCCCTGGTGTTTTATCAGCATTCGGTCCCACCAATCTACCCAACAACATTTTTGACCTAATTTCAATATCCTTCTGTTGTTCCTTTACCCTAGGCCCTATGGCCACTATTCCATCAGTCCAGGCTCTGTGTCCTTTATCCAAGGAAGAGTCCCGGCTCTGTGACCTGTCTCCAAGAACTTTCCTGGCTCGGTGTTCGGTATGCAAGGAGATTCCAGGCAATGTGTTCTCCGTCCAAGGAATACTCCCGGCTCTCTGTCACCTGACCGAACAAAATTCCAGGCTCTGAGTCCTGTATTGAAGGGAGAGTGCCGGGTCTGCATCCTGTATTCCAGGAAGAGTCTTGCCTATGTGTCCTCTCTCCAAGTGGAGTGCCGGCTCTGTGCCTTCTGTCCAAGGAGTAGCCCTAGCTCTGTGTCCTGTGTCCAAGGAGAGTAATGGCTCTCTGTCCCCAGTCTACGGAAAATTCCTCATTCTGTTAGATGTGCCCAAGAAGACTCCTATCTCTGTGTCCTGTATCCAGCATCCGATGAAGAGTTCCGGCCCTGTGTCCTGGGTCCAAGGAAGAGTCCCAGGTCTGTGCCCTGTCTCCAAGGAAAAGTCCAGGCTCTGTATTCAGTATCCAAGGAAGTGTCCCAGCTCTCTGTTCTGTGTCCAATGCAGAGTCCCAGCTCTGTGTCCTCTGTCCAAGAAGAGACCCAGGAATGTGTTCTGTATCCAAGGAAGATTCCTGGCTCTGTGACCTGTGTCCAAGGAATGTTCCCTGCTCTGTGTCATCTGAACAAGGAATAGTCCAGGCTATGTGTCCTGTATTCAAGGAATAGTCCGGGCTCTGTGTCATCTGAACGAAGAATAATCCAGGGTCTGTGTCCTGTATTCAAGGAAGAGTCCCGGCTTTGCATTCTGTATTCAAGGTGAGCCCCGGCACTGTCCTCTGTCCAATGAATTGTCCCGGCTCTGTTTCCTATATCCAAGTGGAGTGCAAGCTCTGCGTCTTCTCTCCAAAGAGGAATCCCAGCTCTGCGTCCTGTGTCAAAGGAAGTGCCCAGCTCTGTGTCCAAAGGAGAGTACCAGCTCACTGTCCTGTGTCCAAGGAAGATTCCAGGCTCTGTCTTCAGTATCCAAGGAAGTGTCTCAGCTCTCTGTTCCATGTCCAACGAAGAGACCAGGCTTTGTGTCCTCTGTCCAAGAAGAGACCCAGGTATGTGTTCTATATCCAAGGAAGATTCCTGGCCCCGAATCCTATGTCCAAAGGAAGACTCCCGGATCTGTCTCTTGTGTCCAATACGAGTTCCAGCTCTCAGAGCCCACTCATCCAACCTGTCCAAGTCAACATTTATTCTCCTATCATCCTCCTCATATGTCACAATGCCACCCAGTATTGTATCATTTGCTGATGTTACTTTTAATCCCGACACCTAAATTAGTGGTCACAAACCTTTTTCAGCACCAAGATTCCCTAGCTCAGCCTTAGTGAAAGGCAAGATCGACTTACTAACGCTTTTATTGACACGCATGCGCACTGGGCAGAAAAGCCCGAAATTAAAAGCCCGCAACCCGGAAGTTGAAAGGATATATGTACCCTGTGTAGTTTCACTTAACAGAATCTGGAAGATTAAGCCAAAACCGTTTTGAAGTGAAAAAATATCAGCAGATCATCAGGCTCTGCTGTTTTATAAGCATTCAGTCCCATCAATCTACACAACGACATTTTCTACCTAATGTCAATTTCCGTCAGTTGCTCCTACACCCTAGGCCCTATGGCCACTATTACATCAGTCCTGGCTCTGTGTCCTTTATCCATGGAAGAGACCCAGCTCTGTGACCTGTGTCCAGGAACCTTCCTGGCTTGGTGTTCTGTATGCAAGGAGAGTCCCGGCAATGTGTCCTCCGTCCGAGGAAAAGTCCCAGCTCTCTGTCATCTGACCGAAGAATAGTCCGTGCTCCGAGTCCTGTATTCAAAGAAGAGTGCCGTGTCTGCATCCTGTATTCCAGGAAGAGCCTTGGCGATGTTTCCTGTGTCCAAGTGGACTGCCGGCTCTGTGGCTTCTGTCCAAAGAGTAGTCCTGGCTCTGTGTCCTGTGTCCAAGGAGAGTAATGGCTCTGTGACCCCGTCTACGGAAAATTCCTCATTCTGTTAGATGTGTCCAAGAAGACTCCTATCTCGAGGTCCTGTATCCAGCATCCGATGAAGAGTTTTGGCCCCGAGTCCAGTGTCCAAGGAAGAGTCCCAGCTCTGTGTCCTGTCTGCAAGGAAATGTCCAGGCTCTGTATTCAGTATCCAAGGAAGTGTCCCAGCTCTCTGTTCTGTGTCCAATGAAGAGTCCCGGCTTTGTGTCCTCTGTCCAAGAAGAGACCCAGGTATGTGTCCTGTATCCAAGGAAGATTCCTGTCTCTGTATCCTGTGTCCAAAGGAAGACTCCGGGATCTGTCTCTTGTGTCCAATACGAGTTCCAGCTCACTCAGCCCACTCATCCAACCTGTCCAAGACAACATTTATTCTCCTAACATACTCCTCATATTTCACAATGCCACCCAGTATTGTATCATTTGCTGATGTTACTTTTAATCCCGTCACCTAAATCAGTGGTCACAAACCTTTTTCAGCACCAAGATTCCCTAGCTCAGCCTTAGTGAAAGGCAAGATCGACTTACTAACGCTTTTATTGACACGCATGCGCACTGGGCAGAAAAGCCCGAAATTAAAAGCCCGCAACCCGGAAGTTGAAAGAATATATGTACACTGTGTAGTTTCACTTAACAGAATCTGGAAGATTAAGCCAAAACCAATTTGAAGTGAAAAAATATCAGCAGAACATCAGGCTCTGCTGTTTCATCAGCATTCAATCCCATCAATCTACATAACGACATTTTCTACCTAATGTCAATTTCCGTCAGTTATTCCTACACCCTAAGACCTATGGCTGCTATTATATCAGTCCGGGCTTGTGTGCTTTATCCAAGGAAGAGTCCTGGCTCTGTGTCCTGTGTCCAAAGGAAAAGTCCTGGCTCTGTGACCTGTGTCCAAGGAACAGTCCCGGCTCTGTGTCATCTGAACGAGGAATAGTCCAGGCTCTGTGTCCTGTAGTCAAAGGATGTGCCCAGCTCTGTGTCCAAGGATGAATACCAGCTCACTGTCCATTGTCCAAGGAAGAGTCCTGGCTCTGTGTCCTGTGTCCAACTGGAGTCCCACCTCTGCGTCTTCTGTCCAATTAATAGTCCTGGCTCTGTTTCCTGTCGCCAAGATGAGTTATGACTCTGTGTCCTGTCTCCAAACAAGAGTCGCGGCTGTGTATTCAGTATCCAAGGAAGAGTCCCAGCTCTCTGTTCTGTGTCCAATGAAGAGTCCCGGCTCAGTGACCTGTGACCAAGAACTTTCCTGGCTCGGTGTTCGGTATGCAAGGAGAGTCCCGGCAATGTGACCTCCGTCCAAGGAAACAGACCCGGCTCTCTGTCATCTGACCGAAGAATATTCCGGGCTCTGAGTCCTGTATTCAAGGAAGAGTGCCGGATCAGTATCCTGTATTCCAGGAAGAGTCTTGGCTATGTGTCATGTGTCCAAGTGGACTGCCAGCTCTGTGGCTTCTGTCCAAAGAGTAGTCCCGGCTCTGTGTCCTGTGTCCAGGAAGAGTAATGCCTCTGTATCCTCCGTCCATGGAAGATTCCTGATTCTGTGAGATGTGTCCAAGAAGACTCATATCTCTGTATCCTGCATCCGATAAAGAGTTCCCGCCCTGTGTCGTGTGTCCAAGGAAGAGTCCCAGCTCTGTGTCCTGTCTCCAAGGAAAAGTCCATGCTCTGTATTCAGTATCCAAGGAAGTGTCCCAGCTCTCTGTTCTGTGTCCAATGCAGAGACCCGGATCTGTGTACTCTGTCCAAGAAGAGACCCAGGTATGTGTCCTGCATACAAGGAAGATTCCTGGCTCTGTATCCAGAGTCCAAAGGAAAAGTCCTGCCTCTGTAACCTGTGCCCAAGGAATAGTCCCGGCTCTCTGTCATCTGACCGAAGAATATTCCGGGCTCTGAGTCCTGTATTCAAGGAGGAGTGCCGGGTCTGCATCCTGTATTCTAGGAAGAGTCCTGGCTCTGTGTCCTGTGTCCAAGGAGAGTAATGGCTCCTTGTCGTCCATCCACGGAAGATTCCTCATTCTGTTAGATATGTCCAAGAAGACTCCTGTCTCTGTGTCCTCTGTCCAAGAAGAGACCCAGGTATGTGTCCGGTATACAAGGAAGATTCCTGGCTCTGTATCCAGTGTCGAAAGGAAAAGTCCTGGCTCTGAGACCTCTGTCCTCTGGGTCCTCTGTCCAAGAAGAGATACAGGTATGTGTTCTCTATCCAAGAAAGAGTCCTGGCTGTGTATCCTCTGTCGAAAGGAAAAGTCCTGGCTCTGTGACCTGTGTCCAAGGAATAGTCCCGGCTCTGTGTCATCTGAACGAGGAATATTCCAGGCTCTGTGTCCTGTATTCAAGGAAGAGTCCCGGCTCTGCATTCTGTATTCAAGGTGAGCCCCGGCACTGTGACCGCTGTCCAATGAATAGTCCCGGCTTTGTTTCCTATCTGAAAGGAAAAGTCCAGGCTCTGTATTCATTATCCAAGGAAGTGTCCCAGCTCTCTGTTCTGTGTCCAATGCAGAGTCCCGGCTCTGTGTCCTCTGTCCAAGAAGAGGCACAGGTATGCGTCCTGTGTCCAAGGAAGATTCCTGGCCCTGTATCCTATGTCCAAAGGAAGAGTCCCGGATCTGTGCCTTGTATCCAATACGAGTTCCAGCGCTCACAGCCCACTCATCCAACCTGTCCAAGGCAACATTTATTCTCCTAACATCCTCCTCATATTTCACAATGACACCCAGTATTGTATCTGTGGTGAACTACATTTACCTGTCTGGACACGCCCCCCTGCTGATTGCTCCAGTGGCTGTTCTCACTGACCGTGGCTCCTCCCACAGACCCCGGTATAAAGGCGATTGAGGCCTGAGCCCGGCCCTCAGTCTCCAGGATAGAGTATGGTGGTCTAATACTGCTTGTTCTTTTTTACAGCCAATATCTCGCCTCACGTCTCAGAGAGTTATTGATGGTGCATCAGTATCTGTTGCAAATTTGCTCATGTTACATTTATTCCCTTCATCTAAATTAGATGTCACCAACCTTTTTAAGCCCCAGATCCCCTAACTCAGCCTGAGTGATAGACTGACTGAATCTGTTAGTGACACGTTTGCACACCGGGAAGAAAAGAACGGAATTAAAACACCGCAACCTGGAATTAGCAAAAATGTATGTACACTGTGTAGTTTCAATTCACTGAATCCAGAAGATCAGGCCAAAACCGAAATGAAGAGAAAAAATATCAGCAGATCATCAAGCCCTGGTGTTTCATCAGCATTCATTCCCATCAATCCACCCAACAACATTTTTGACCTAATTTCAATATCCTTCTGTTGCTCCTTTACCCTAGGCCCTATGGCCACTATTCCATCAGTCCTGGCTCTGCGTCCTTTATCCAAGGAAGAGTCCTGGCTCTGTGTCCTGTGTCCAAGTGGAGTCCCAGCTCTGCGCCTTCTGTCCAATGAATAGTCCCGGCTCCGTTTCCTGTCACTAAGGTAAGTTATGACTCTGAGTCCCGTCTCCAAATAAGTCCCGGCTCAGTATTCAGTATCCAGGGAAGAGACCCAGCTCTCTGTTCTGTGTCCAACGAAGAGTCCCTGCTTTGTGTCCGCCGTCCAAGAAGAGACCCAGGTATGTGTCCTGTATCCAAGGAAGATTCCTGGCCCTGTATCCTATGTCCAAAGGAAGAGTCCCGGATCTGTGTCTTGTATCCAATACGAGTTCCAGCTTTCACAGCCCACTCATGCAACATGAAAAGAACAGAATTAAAACAACGCAACCTGGAATTAGCAAAAATGTATGTACACTCTGTAGTTTCACTTAACAGAATCTGGAAAATTAAGCCAAAACTGATTTGAAGTGAAAAAATTTCAGCAGATCATCAGGCTCTGCTGTTTTATCAGCATTCAGTCCCATCAATCTACACGACGACATTTTCTAGCTAATCTCAATTTCCGTCAGTTGCTCCTTCACCCTAGGTCCTATGGCCACTATTACATCAGTCCCTGCTCTGTGTCCATTATCCAAGGAAGAGTCCCGGCTCTGTGACCTGTGTCCAAGAACTTTCCTGGCTCGGTGTTCTGTATGCAAGGAGAGTCCCGGCAATGTGACCTCCGTCCAAGGAATAGTCCCAGCTCTCTGTCATCTCACCGATGAAATTTCCGGGCTCTGAGTCCTGTATTCAAGGAAGAGTGCAGGGTCTGCATCCTGTATTCCAGAAAGAGTCTTGGCAATGTGTCCTGTGTCCAAGTTGAGTGCCGGCTCTGTGGCTTCTGTCCAAAGAGCAGTCCTGGCTCTGTGTCCTGTGTCCAAGGAGAGAAATGGCTCTGTGCCTCCGTCCACGGAAGATTCCTCATTCTGTTAAATGAGTCCAAGAAGACTCCTATCTCTGTGTCCTGTATCCTGCATCCGATGAAGTGTTCAGGCCCTGTTTCCGGTGTCCAAGGAAGAGTCCTGGCTCTGTGTCCTGTGTCCAAGTGGAGTCCCAGCTCTGCGCCTTCTGTCCAATGAATAGTCCCGGCTCCGTTTCCTGTCACTAAGGTAAGTTATGACTCTGAGTCCCGTCTCCAAATAAGTTCCGGCTCAGTATTCAGTATCCAGGGAAGAGACCCAGCTCTCTGTTCTGTGTCCAACGAAGAGTCCCTGCTTTGTGTCCGCCGTCCAAGAAGAGACCCAGGTATGTGTCCTGTATCCAAGGAAGATTCCTGGCCCTGTATCCTATGTCCAAAGGAAGAGTCCCGGATCTGTGTCTTGTATCCAATACGAGTTCCAGCTTTCACAGCCCACTCATGCAACATGAAAAGAACAGAATTAAAACAACGCAACCTGGAATTAGCAAAAATGTATGTACACTCTGTAGTTTCACTTAACAGAATCTGGAAAATTAAGCCAAAACTGATTTGTAGTGAAAAAATTTCAGCAGATCATCAGGCTCTGCTGTTTTATCAGCATTCAGTCCCATCAATCTACACAGCATTTTCTAGCTAATCTCAATTTCCGTCAGTTGCTCCTTCACCCTCGGCCCTATGGCCACTATTCCATCAGTCCGGGCTCATGTCATTTATCCAAGTGCAGTCCCAGCTCTGCGCCTTCTGTCCAATGAATAGTCCCGGCTCCGTTTCCTGTCACTAAGGTAAGTTATGACTCTGAGTCCCGTCTCCAAATAAGTCCCGGCTCAGTATTCAGTATCCAGGGAAGAGACCCAGCTCTCTGTTCTGTGTCCAACGAAGAGTCCCTGCTTTGTGTCCGCCGTCCAAGAAGAGACCCAGGTATGTGTCCTGTATCCAAGGAAGATTCCTGTCTCTGTATCCTGTGTCCAAAGGAAGAGTCCCGGATCTGTGTCTTGTGTCCAATACGAGTTCCAGCTCTCACAGCCCACTCATCCAACCTGTCCAAGTCAACGTTTATTCTCCTAACATCCTCCTCATATTTCACAATGCCATCCAGTATTGTATCATTTGCTGATGTTACTTTTAATCCCGTCACCTAAATTAGTGGTCACAAACCTTTTTCAGCACCAAGATTCCCTAGCTCAGCATTAGTGAAAGGCAAGATCGACTTCCTAACTCTTTTAGTGACACGAATGCGCACTGGGCAGAAAAGTCCGAAAATAAAAGACCGCAACCCGAAAGTTGAAGGAATATATGTACACTGTGTAGTTTCACTTAACAGAATCTGGAAGATTAAGCCAAAACCGATTTGAAGTGAAAAAATATCAGCATATCATCCGGCTCTGCTGTTTTATCAGCATTCAGTCCCATCAATCTACACAACGACATTTTCTAGCTGACCTCAATTTCCGTCAGTTGCTCCTTCACCCTAGGTCCTATGGCCACCATTACATCAGTCCCGGCTCTGTGTCATTTATCCAAGGAAGAGTCCCGGCTCTGTGACCTGTGTCCAAGTACTTTCCTGGCTCGGTGTACTGTAAGCAAGGAGAGTCCCGACAATGTGTCCTCCTTCCAAGGAATAGTCCAGGCTCTCTGTCATCTGACCGAAGAATACTCCAGGCTCTGAGTCCTGTATTCAAAGAAGATTGCTGGGTCTGCATCCAGTATTCCTGTAAGAGTCTTGGCTATGTGTTCTGTGTCCACCTGGACTGCTGGCTCTGTGGCTTCTGTCCAAAGAGTAGTCCTGGCTCTGTGTCCTGTATCCAAGGAGAGGAATGGCTGTGTGTCCTCCGTCCATGGAAGATTCCTCATTCTGTTAGATGTGTCCAAGAAGACCTATCTCTGTGTCCTGTATCCTGCATCCGATGAAGTGTTCTGGCCTTGTGTCCTGTGTCCAAGGAAGAGTCCCAGCTCTGTATCCTGTCTCAAAGGAAAAGTCCAGGCTCTGTATTCAGTATCCAAGGAAGTGTCCCAGCTCTCTGTTCTGTGTCCAATGCAGAGTCCCGGCTCTGAGTCCTCTGTCCAAGAAGAGACCCAGGTATGTGTCCTGTGCCCAAGGAAGATTCCTGGCCCTGTATCCTATGTCCAAAGGAAGAGTCCCGGATCTGTGTCTTGTATCCAATACGAGTTCCAGCTCTCACAGCCCACTCATCCAACCTCTCCGAGGCAACATTTATTCTCCTAACATTCTCCTCGTATTTCACAATGAAACCCAGTATTGTATCTGTGGTGAACTACATTTACCTGTCCGGACACACCCGCCCTGCTGACTGCTCCAGTGGCTCCTCTCACTGACTGTGGCTCCTCCCACTGACCCCGGTATAAAGGCGATTGAGGCCTGAGCCCGGCCCTCAGTCTCCAGGATAGAGTATGGTGGTCTCATACTTGTTCTTCTTTTTTACAGCCAATATCTCGCCTCACGTCTCAGAGAGTTATTGATGGTGCATCAGTATCTGTTGCAAATTTGCTCATGTTACTTTTATTCCCTTCATCTGAATTAGACGTCCCCAACCTTTTTAAGCCCAAGATCCCCTAACTCAGCCTGAGTGAAAGTCAAGATAGACTTTCTGAATCTGTTAGTGACACGTCTGCACACCGGGAAGAAAAGAACAGAACTAAAACACCGCAACCTGGAATTAGCAAAAATGTATGTACACTGTGGAGTTTCACTGAACTGAATCCAGAAGATTAGGCCAAAACCGATATGAAGAGAGAAAATATCAGCAGATCATCAGGCCCTGGTGTTTTATCAGCATTCAGTCCCACCAATCTACCCAACAACATTTTTGAACTAATTTCAATATCCTTCTGTTGTTCCTTTACCCTAGGCCAGGGGTCGGCAACCCGCGGCTCCGGAGCCACATGCGGCTCTTTTACCTCTGTGCTGCGGCTCCCTGTTGCTTTGGGAAATAATTGGTCTTTTGCAGCATCCGCGCCCATGGGGGCCAGGTTGAGGGAGGCTTAAAAGCAAGGCTGTTTAGTTCGAATAAAGTTATTCGACTGCAGTTTACTGACTGCGTGAGCACACCGCTACAACGTGTTTTTTATCGCTATTCATATACGTCACCACTGCCAATACCTGACACCCGTCAGTGCGCGATTTCTTTAATTTTTCGATCCAAGGTAGGCGAACTATGGAGAATTCTAAAAAAAGAAAAGTGAATGAAGAAAATAGAACGTTTAATGATACGTGGACAAATTCATTTGCTTTCACTGTTGACGAGACTGGTTTACCGGTGTGCTTAATATGCAATGAGAAACTAGCAAACAACAAAAAGTCAAATGTTGCAAAGCATTTCTAGAATAAACACGCAGCCTTTGCTCAAAAATATCCGGATGGAGATGAAAGAAAAAAAGCCGTTTCGGAACTGATGCGCAAGGTTGATCTGAGCAAAAATCATTTCAAGCAATGGATGAAGTCCGGAAAACCAACGACATACGCTAGTTATGTTGCTGCTCAGGAAATAGTCAGGCACGGGAAGCAGTTTACAGATGGTGAATATATAAAAGAATCTTTCATTAAGATTTCAGAACATCTATTAACGGACTTTAAAAACAAGAGTGAAATTGTGCAGAAAATCAGGGATATGCCCCTCTCTGCAAAGACTGTCAAAGACAGAACCATAAAAATGGCAGAAGACATCACAAGACAGCAAATTAAAGACATCAATTCAGCTGTGGCCTACTCGATTGCCTGTGACGAGTCTAAAGACAAAGGTGATATTGAACAAATAGCGTTGTTCTGCCGGTATGTAAACTCTGCCGGGCCACAGGAAGAACTGATTGAGTTGATACCTCTAAAAGACCAAACACGGGGGGAGGACATCTGTGAGGCTGTCTTGAATTGTTTAAGAGCCAAAGGAATAAAGACTACCCACCTGGTGTCAGTAGCTACTGATGGGGCACCGAATATGACGGGAACGCACAAGGGAATTGTGGCTTTACTGCAGAAGTCGCTGGACAGAAAGCTGCTGATTTTTCACTGCATCTTGCACCAAGAGGCACTGTGCGCTCAAACATTTCCTCCGGAATGCACAGAAGTAATGGATGTTGTCATTCAGATTGTCAATAAAATAATGGCAAAAAGTTTAAATCACCGTCAATTCCGTTTGTTACTGGACGAGCTGGAAAGCGCATATTCTGATCTCCTGCTGCACAACAAAGTCCGGTGGCTGTCCAGAGGGGAGGTGCTGAAATGCCTTGTCGCGTGTCTGGAAGAAGTGAAAACTTTCCTGGGCAGCAAAGGGCTGGAAAAGCTACACTTCATGGTAGACATGACAGCGCACCTGAACACGCTGAACACAGCTCTTCAGGGGAAAGGACGTACAGCCCTACACATGTTGGAGGAGTTTTGGCATTCGAGCGCAAGTTGACAGTGCTTGCCAGAGATTGACAGAAAGGCACTTTGTCTCACTTCCCCAATTTGAGAGAGTTCAAACAAGGTAAGTTCGGAGTATTTACATTCTGCAATCATCGCAATGCAAACATCGTTTGGGAAACGCTTCTGTGAGTTCAGAGAGGAAAAAAACACATTATCCTTCCCGGTCACTCCCCCAAGCATCGATTCATCTCTACTGAAGACGACTGCATTGGCAGGTGTGAGTAAACCTGATCTTGAGATGGAACTGGCCGAAATAGCCGACAGACATATGAGTGTCCAAGTTTAGACACTTGACAGCAGACCTTGAAGATGTTGCCCGTTAGAAGGCCGTTCTTGCTCAGAATCACAAATGGAGTGATATTGAAAAATGCTATCCCCGACATTTATGTAAACATTAAAAAATATGCGCTTGGAGTCCTGTCGATCTTTGGATCCACATATGTATGTGAGCAGGTGTTCTCCAACATGAACTTTATTAAAAACAAACATCGTGCACGCCTCACAGATGACAGCTTGCGATCCTGTGTAAAGATGAAGGTGACGTCATACAGCCCAGATGTGCAGATGCTGTGCGCTGAGGTCCAGGAGCAGAAATCCCATTAACCAAGTATGATACATATTTTAATTGCCCATTATTTTAGGAATATTCATATTTTTTCATTGTTCAGTGAAATAGTCCTTTTATTTTTCAGGTTGATAGCTGGCTGACGTTATTTTTGGTTTGCTGCTGGCGGAAAATTTAAGTTCAGCGTTTTTCATAAATACAAGAAGAACTCAAATAGACATTGAGTATTTTACTTAAAAGTAACTTTCAACCCAACGTCTTTTTTTCGGAGTTCAAAATGTTTTTGTTGCATGCAGAAATGTAATTTCGTTTTCTCTGCAGGAGTTCATCAATTTCATAAATGCAACACATTATAGTTTGTTTATACATAGCATAAAGGCAAAAAAAACGTTGTATGCAGTGTTATTTCATTTTAAATGTCAAACGGGTTTTGCGGCTCCCAGTGTTTTCTTTTCTGTGGGAAACGGGTCCAAGTGGCTCTTTCAGTGGTAAAGGTTGCTGACCCCTGCCCTAGGCCCTACGGCCACTATTCCATCAGTCCAGGCTATCCAAGGAAGAGTCCCGGCTCTGTGACCTGTGTCCAAGAACTTTCCTGGCTCGGAGTTCGGTATGCAAGGAGATTCCAGGCAATGTGTCCTCCATCCAAGAAATAGTCCTGGCTCTCTGTCACCTGACCGAACAAAATTCCGGGCACTGAGTCCTGTATTGAAGGAAGAGTACCGGGTCTGCATCCTGTATTCCAGTAAGAGTCTTGGCTATGTGTCCCCTGTCCAAGTGGAGTGCTGGCTCTGTGGCTTCTGTCCAAGGAGTAGTCCCAGCTCTCTGTTCTGTGTCCAATGAAGAGTCCCGGCTTTGTGTCCTCTGTCCAAGAAGAAATCCAGGTATGTGTCCTGTATCCAAGGAAGATTTCTGGCCCTGTATCCTATGTCCTAAGGAAGTGTCCCAGATCTGTGTCTTGTGTCCAATACGAGTGCCAGCTCCCGCACTCACCTAACCTGTCCAAGTCAACATTTATTCTCCTAATATCCTCCTCATATTTGACAATGCCACCCAGAATTGTATCTGTGGTGAACTAAATATAACTGTCTGGACACGCCCCCCTGCTGTCTACACCTGTGGCTCCTCCCACAGACCCCGGGATAAAGGCGATTGAGGCCTGAGTACGGCCCTCAGTCTCCAGGATGCAGTATGGTGGTCAATTACTGCTTGTTCTTTCTTCCGGGCAATATCTCCCCTCACGTCTCAGAGAGTTATTGATGGTGCTTCAGTATCTGTTGCAAATTTGCTAATGTTACTTTTATTCCCTTCATCTAAATTAAACGTCACCAACCTTTTTAGGCCCCAGGTCCCCTAACTCAGCCTGAGTGATAGACTGACTGAATCTGTTAGTGACACGTCTGCACACCGGGAAGAAAAGACCGGAATTAAAACACCGCAACCAGGAATTAGCAAAAATGTATGTACACTGTGTAGTTTCACTTAACTGTATCCAGAAGATTAGGCAAAAACCGACATGAAGAGAAAAAATATCAGCAGATCATCAGGCCCTGGTGTTTTATCAGCATTCAGTCCCATCAATCTACCCAACAGCATTTTTGACCTAATTTCAATATCTTTCTGTTGCTCCTTTACGCTAGGCCCTATGTCCACTATTCCATCAGTCCTGGCTCATTGTCCTTTATCCAAGGAAGAATCCTGGCTCTGTGTCCTGTGTCCAAGTGGAGTCCCACCTCTGCGTCTTCTGTCCAATGAATAGTCCCGGCTCTGCTTCCTTTCACCAACATGAGTTATGACTCTGTGTCCTGTCTCCAAATAAGAGTCCCGGCTCTGTATTCAGTCTCCAAGGAAGAGTCCCAGCTCTCTGTTCTGTGTCCAACTAAGAGTCCCGGGCGTTGTGTCCTCCGTCCAAGAAAAGACCAGGTATGTGTCATGTATCTAAGGAAGATTCCTGTCTCTGTATCCTGTGTCCAAAGGAAGACTCCCGGATCTGTGTCTTGTGTCCAATACGAGTTCCAGCTCACTCAGCCCACTCATTCAACCTGTCCAAGACAACATTTATTCTCCTAACATCCTCCTCATATTTCACAATGCCACCCAGTATTGTGTCATTTGCTGATGTTACTTTTAATCCCGTCACCTAAATTAGTGGTCACAAACCTTTTTAAACACCAAGATTCCCCAGCTCAGCCTTAGTGAAAGGCAAGATCGACTTACTACCACTTTTATTGACACGCATGCGCACTGGGCAGAAAAGCCCGAAATTAAAAGCCCGCAACCCGGAAGTTGAAAGAATATATGTACACTGTGTAGTTTCATTTAACAGAATCTGGAAGATTAAGCCAAAACCGATTTGAAGTGAAAAAATATCAGCAGATCATCAGGCTCTGCTGTTTTATCAGCATTCAGCCCCATCAATCTACACAACGACATTTTCTACCTAATGTCAATTTCCGTCAGTTGCTCCTTCACCCTAGGGCCTATGGCCACTATTACATCAGTCCTGGCTCTGTGTCCTTTATCCAAGGAAGAGTCCCACCTCTGTGACCTGTGTCCAGGAACTTCCCTGGCTTGGTGTTCTGTTTGCAAGGAGAGTCCCGGCAATGTGTCCTCCGTCCTAGGAATAGTCCAAGCTCTCTGTCATCTGACCAAAGAATAGTCTGGGCTCAGAGTCCTGTATTCAAAGAAGAGTGCTGGGTCTGCATCCTGTATTCCAGGAAGAGTCTTGGCGATGTTTCCTGTGTCCAAGTGGACTGCTGGCTCTGTGGCTTCTGTCCAAAGAGTAGTCCTGGCTCTGTGTCCTGTGTCCAAGGAGAGTAATGGCTCTGTGACCCCGTTTACGGAAAATTCCTCATTCTGTTAGATGTGACCAAGAAGACTCCTATCTCTGTGTCCCGTACCAGCATCCGATGAAGAGTTCAGGACCTGTGTCCCCTGCCCAAGAATGAGTCCCAGCTTTGCGTCCTGTCTCCAAGGAAATGTCCAGGCTCTGTATTCAGTATCCAAGGAAGTGTCCCAGCTCTCTGTTCTGTGTCCAATGCAGAATCCCGGCTTTGTGTCCTCTGTCCAAGAAGAGACCCAGGTATGTGTCCTGTATCCAAGGAAGATTCCTGGCTCTGTATCCTGTGTCCAAAGGAAAAGTCCTGGCTCTGTGACCTGTATCCAAGGAACAGTCCCGGCTCTGTGTCATCTGAACGAGGAATAGTCCAGGCTCTGTGTCCTGTAGTCAAGGAATAGTCCCGGCTCTGGGTCATCTGAACGAAGAATAGTCCAGGCTCTGTGTCCTCTATTCAAGGAAGATTCCCTGCTCTGCATCCTGTATTCAAGTGGAGCCCGGGCTCTGTGTCCTCTGTCCAATGAATAGCCCGGCTCTGATTCCTGTATCCAAGTGAAGTGCTGGCTCTGCGTCTTCTCTCCAAAGAGCAGACCCAGCTCTGTGTCCTGTGTCAAAGGAAGTGCCCAGCTCTGTGTCCAAGGAAGAGTACCAGCTCACTGACCTGTGTCCAAGGAAGAGAACAGGCTCTGTATTCAGTATCCAAGGAAGAGTCTCAGTTCTGTGTCCTGTCTCCAAGGGAAAGTCCAGGCTCTGTATTCAGTATCCAAGGAAGTGTCCCAGCTCTCTGTTCTGTGTGCAATGCAGAGTCCCGGCTCTGTGTCCTCTGTCCAATAAGAGACCCAGGTGTGAGTCCTGTATCCAATGAAGATTCCTGGCTCTGTATCCTGTGTCCAAAGGAAAAGTCCTGGCTCTGTGACTGGTGTCCAAGGAATAGTCCCTGCTCTGTGTAATCTGAACGAGGAAAACTCCAGGCTTTGTGTCCTGTTTTCAAGGAATTGTCCCGGATCTGTGTCATCAGAATGAAGAATAATCCTGGCTCGGCATCATATATTCAGGTGGAGCCCCGGCACTGTTTCCTCTGTCCAATGAATAGTCCCGGCTCTGTTTCCTGCATCCAAGTGGAGTGCCGACTCAGCGTCTTCTCTCCAAAGAGTAGTCCCAGCTCTGTGTCCTGTGTCAAAGAAAGTGCCCAGCTCTGTGTCCAAGGAAGAGTACCAGCTCACTGTCCTGTGTCCAAGGAAGAGTCCAGGCTCTCTATTCAGTATCCAAGGAAGAGTCTCAGCTCTCTGTTCCGTGTCCAACCAAGACACCAGGCTTTGTGTCCTCTGTCCAAGAAGAGGCCCAGGTATGTGTCCTGTATCCAAGGAAGATTCCTGGCCCTGTATCATATGTCCAAAGGAAGAGTCCCGGATCTGTGTCCTGTGTCCAATACGAGTTCCAGCGCTCACAGCCCACTCATCCAACCTGTCCAAGGCAACATTTATTCTCCTAACATCCTCCTCATATTTCACAATGCCACCCAGTATTGTATCTGTGGTAAACTACATTTACCTGTCTGGACACGCCCCCCTGCTGACTGCTCCAGTGGCTGTTCTCACTGACCGTGGCTCCTCCCACTGACCCCGGCATAAAGGCGATTGAGGCCTGAGCCCGGCCCTCAGTCTCCAGGATAGAGTATGGTGGTCTAATACTGCTTGTTCTTTTTTACAGCCAATATCTCGCCTCACGTCTCAGAGAGTTATTGATGGTGCATCAGTATCTGTTGCAAATTTGCTCATGTTACATTTATTCCCTTCATCTAAATTAGATGTCCCCAACCTTTTTAAGCCCAAGATCCCCTAACTCAGCCTGAGTGAAAGTCAAGATAGACTTTCTGAATCTGTTAGTGACACGTCTGCAGACCGGGAAGAAAAGAACAGAATTAAAACAACGCAACCTGGAATTAGCAAAACTGTATGTACACTGTGTAGTTTCACTTAACAGAATCTGGAAAATTAAGCCAAAACTGATTTGAAGTGAAAAAATTTCAGCAGATCATCAGGCTCTGCTGTTTTATCAGCATTCAGTCCCATCAATCTACACTACGACATTTTCTAGCTAATCTCAATTTCCGTCAGTTGCTCCTTCACCCTAGGTCCTGTGGCCACTATTACATCAGTCCCTGCTCTGTGACCTGTGTCCAAGAACTTTCCTGGCTCGGTGTTCTGTATGCAAGGAGAGTCCCGGCAATGTGACCTCCGTCCAAGGAATAGTCCCGGCTCTCTGTCATCTCACCGATGAAATTTCCGGGCTCTGAGTCCTGTATTCAAGGAAGAGTGCAGGGTCTGCCTCCTGTATTCCAGAAAGAGTCTTGGCTATGTGTCCTGTGTCCAAGTTGAGTGCCGGCTCTGTGGCTTCTGTCCAAAGAGGAATCCCAGCTCTGTGTCCCGTGTCAAAGGAAGTGCCCAACTCTGTGTCCAAGGGAGAGTACCAGCTCACTGTCCTGTGTCCAAGGAAGAGTCCAGGCTCTGTCTTCAGTATCCAAGGAAGTGTCTCAGCTCTCTGTTCCGTGTCCAACGAAGAGACCAGGCTTTGTGTCCTCTGTCCAAGAAGAGACCCAGGTATGTGTTCTATATCCAAGGAAGATTCCTGGCCCCGTATCCTATGTCCAAAGGAAGAGTCCCGGATCTGTGTCTTGTGTCCAATACGAGTTCCAGCTCTCACAGCCAACTCATACAACCTGTCCAAGTCAACATTTATTCTCCTAGCATCCTCCTCATATTTCACAATGTCACCCAGTATTGTATCTGTGGTGAACTACATATACCTGTCTGGACACGCCGCCCTGCTGACGGCAACTGTGGCTCCTCCCACAGACGGCGGGATAAAGGCGATTGAGGCCTCAGCCCGGCCCTCAGTCTCCAGGATGGAGTATAGTGATCTAATACTGCTCATTCTTTTTTACAGCCAATATCGCGCCTCACGTCTCGGAGAGTTATTGTTGGTGCATCAGTATCAGTTGCAAATTTGCTAATGTTACTTTTAATCCCTTCATCTAAATAAGACGTCACCAACCTTTTTAAGCCCCAAATCCCCTAACTCAGCCTGAGTGAAAGACAAGATAGACTTACTGAATCTGTTAGTGACATGTCTGCACACCGGGAAGAAAACACCACAATTAAAACACCGCAACCTGGAATTAGCAAAAATGTTTGTACAATGCGTAGTTTCACTTAACTGAATCCAGAAGATTAGGCCAAAACCAATAAGAAGATAAAAAATAGCAGATGATCAGGCCCTGGTGTTTTATCAGCATTCAGTCCCATCAATCTACCCAACAACATTTTTGACCTAATTTCAAGATCCTTCTGTTACTCCTTTACCCCAGGCTCTATGGCCACTATTCCATCAGTCCTGGCTCTGTGTCCTTTATCCAAGAAAGAGTCCCGGCTCTGTGACCTGTCTCCAAGAACTTTCCTGGCTCGCTGTTCGATATGCAAGGAGATTCCAGGCAATGTATCCTCCGTCCAAGGAATAGTCACGGCTCTCTGTCACCTGACCGAACAAAATTCCGGGCTCTGAGTCCTGTATTGAAGGAAGAGTGCCGTGTCTGCATCCTGTATTCCAAGAAGAGTCTTGGCTATGTGTCCTCTGTCCAAGTGGAGTGCCGTCTCTGTGGCATCTGTCCAAGGAGTAGTCCTAGCTGTGTGTCATGTGTCCAAGGAGAGTAATGGCTCTGTGACCCCGTCTACGGAAAATTCCTCATTCTGTTAGATGTGTCCAAGAAGACTCCTATCTCTGTGTCCTGTATCCAGCATCCGATGAAGAGTTCCGGCCCTGTGTCCTGTGTCCAAGTAAGAGTCCCAGGTCTGTGCCCTGTCTCCAAGGAAAAGTCCAAGCTCTGTATTCAGTATCCAAGGAAGTGTCCCAGCTCTCTGTCCTGTGTCCAAGGAAGAGTCCAGGCTCTCTATTCAGATTCCAAGGAAGAGCCTCAGCTCTCTGTTCCATGTCCAACCAAGAGACCAGGCTTTGAGTCCTCTGTCCAAGAAGAAACCCATGTATGTGTCCTTTATCCAAGGAAGATTCCTGGCCCTGTATCCTATGTCCAAAGTAAGAGCCCTGGATCTGTGTCGTGTGTCCAATACGAGTTCCAGCTCTCACAGCCCACTCATCCAATATGTCCAAGTCAACATTTATTCTCCTAACTTCCTCCTCATATTTGACAATGCCGCCCAGAATTGTATCTGTGGTGAACTACATATAACTGTCTGGACACGCCCCCCTGCTGTCTTCACCTGTGGCTCCTCAGACCCCGGGATAAAGGCGATTGAGGCCTGAGTACGGCCCTCAGTCTCCAGGATGCAGTATGGTGGTCAATTACTGCTTGTTCTTTCTTCCGGGCAAAATCTCCCCTCACGTCTCAGAGAGTTATTGATGGTGCTTCAGTATCTGTTGCAAATTTGCTAATGTTACTTTTATTCCCTTCAACTAAATTAGACATCACCAACCTTTTTAGGCCCCAGATCCCCTAACTCAGCCTGAGTGATAGACTGACTGAATCTGTTAGTGACACGTCTGCACACCGGGAAGAAAAGACCAGAATTAAAACACCGCAACCAGGAATTAGCAAAAATGTATGTACACTGTGTAGTTTCACTTAACTGTATCCAGAAGATTAGGCAAAAACTGACATGAAGAGAAAAAATATCAGCAGATCATCAGGCCCTGGTGTTTTATCAGCATTCAGTCCCATCAATCTACCCAACAGCATTTTTGACCTAATTTCAATATCTTTCTGTTGCTTCTTTACGCTAGGCCCTATGTCCACTATTCCATCAGTCCTGGCTCATTGTCCTTTATCCAAGGAAGAATCCTGGCTCTGTGTCCTGTGTCCAAGTGGAGTCCCACCTCTGCGTCTTCTGTCCAATGAATAGTCCCGGCTCTATTTCCTTTCACCAACATGAGTTATGACTCTATGTCCTGTCTCCAAATAAGAGTCCCGGCTCTGTATTCAGTATCCAAGGAAGAGTCCCAGCTCTCTGTTCTGTGTCCAACTAAGAGTCCCGGCGTTGTGTCCTCCGTCCAAGAAAAGACCCAGGTATGTGTCCTGTATCCAAGGAAGATTCCTGGCTCTGTATCCTGTGTCCAAAGGAAAAGTCCTGGCTCTGTGACCTGTATCCAAGGAACAGTCCCGGCTCTGTGTCATCTGAATGAGGAATAGTCGAGGCTCTGTGTCCTGTAGTCAAGGAATAGTCCCGGCTCTGGGTCATCTGAACGAAGAATAGTCCAGGCTCTGTGTCCTCTATTCAAGGAAGTTTCCCTGCTCTGCATCCTGTATTCAAGTGGAGCCCCGGCACTGTGTCCTCTGTCCAATGAATAGCCCGGCTCTGATTCCAGTATCCAAGTGAAGTGCTGGCTCTGCGTCTCTCCAAAGAGCAGACCCAGCTCTGTGTCCTGTGTCAAAGGAAGTGCCCAGCTCTGTGTCCAAGGAAGAGTACCAGCTCACTGACCTGTGTCCAAGGAAGAGAACAGGCTCTGTATTCAGTATCCAAGGAAGAGTCTCAGCTCTGAGTCCTGTCTCCAAGGGAAAGTCCAGGCTCTGTATTCAGTATCCAAGGAAGTGTCCCACCTCTCTGTTCTGTGTCCAATGCAGAGTCCCAGCTCTGTGTCCTCTGTCCAATAAGAGACCCAGGTATGAGTCCTGTATCCAAGGAAGATTCCTGGCTCTGTATCCTGTGTTCAAAGGAAAAGTCCTGGCTCTGTGACTGGTGTCCAAGGAATAGTCCCTGCTCTGTGTAATCTGAACGAGGAATACTCCAGGCTTTGCGTCCTGTTTTCAAGGAATCGTCCCGGATCTGTGTCATCTGAACGAAGAATAATCCTGGCTCGGCATCATGTATTCAAGTGGAGCCCCGGCACTGTTTCCTCTGTCCAATGAATAGTACCGGCTCTGTTTCCTGTATCCAAGTGGAGTGCTGGCTCTGCGTCTTCTCTCCAAAGAGTAGTCCCAGCTCTGTGTCCTGTGTCAAAAGATGTGCCCAGCTCTGTGTCCAAGGAAGAGTACAAGCTTACTGTCCTGTGTCCAAGGAAGAGTCCAGGCTCTGTATTCAGTATCCAAGGAAGAGTCTCAGCTCTCTGTTTCGTGACCAACGAAGAGACCAGGCTTTGCGTCCTCTTTCCAAGAAGAGACCCAGGTATGTGTCCTATATCCAAGGAAGATTCCTGGCCCTGTATCCTATGTCCTAAGGAAGAGTCCCGGATCTGTATCTTGTGTCCAATACGAGTTCCAGCTCTCACAGCCCACTCATCCAACCTGTCCAAGTCAACATTTATTCTCCTGACATCCTCCTCATATTTCACCCAGTATTGTATCTGTGGTGAACTACATATACTTTTCTCGACACGCCGCCCTGCTGACTGCTGACGGCTCCAGTGGCTCCTCCTACGGACCGTGGCTCCTCCCACAGACCCCGGCATAAAGACAATTGAGGCCTGAGCCCGGCCCTCAGTCTCCAGGATGGAGTATGGTGGTCTAATACTGCTTGTTCTTTTTTACAGCCAATATCTCACCTCACATCTCAGAGAGTTATTGATGGTGCATCAGTATCAGTTGCAAATTTGCTAATGTAGGACTAAAATTAAAATTTCTCAAAGCATTAAATAAATATGTCCATTCAACTCTATCAAAGGGTTTTTCAGCATCTAATGAGATAACACATTCTGGGACTGTGGGTGATGAAGTATGAATTCTATTAATCAATTTTCTAACATTAAAAAAAGAATACCGATTCTTAATGAAACCAGTTTGATCTTCTGAAATAATCTGTGGTAATACCTTTTCTAATCTAGTGGCTAAAATTTTTGTAAGAATCTTAGAATCTACATTTAATAGTGATATAGGGCGATAAGATGTACATAAAGTAGGATCTTTATCTTTTTTAAGAATTAGAGAGATAGTAGCTTCATAAAAAGACTGAGGTAATCTCTTCTTAGCAAATGCATCGTTAAAGATTTCACATAACCAAGGGGAAAGCAAAGAAGAAAAAGTTTTGAAAAATTCTACAATATAACCATCAGGGCCAGGAGCTTTCCCTGAATTCATTGATGAGACAGCCTCACCTATTTCGGCCATAGAGATAGGAGCATCAAACAAGCTACGATCTTCACCAATCAGTTTAGGAATATTCAAATTGTTAAAAAAAATTATCCATCATGGACAGATCACCATCAAATTCTGATTGATATAAAGATTTATAAAAATCTTGAAAAGTATTATTGATTTCTTTATGATCAGTGGTTAAATTACCATCTTGTTTACGAATTTTAATAATTTGTCGCCTGGTCAAAATAGCTTTTAATTGATTAGCTAACAGTTTACCAGTTTGATCACTGTGAATATAGAATTGAGCTCTAGTCCTAATTAATTGATTTTCAATTGAAGAAGATAATAATAAACTATGTTCCATTTGAAGCTCAACTCTCTTCTTATAAAGTTCTATGGTAGGAGTCACGGAATAAATCTTATCAATTTCCTTAATTTTATCCACCAATAAAGCAATATCTAAATAACTTTGTTTCCTTTTACCAGCAGAATACAAAATAATTTGTCCACGGATAAAAGCCTTAAAAGAGTCCCAAAGTATTCCTCTGTCAATTTCTTCAGTATAGTTTGTTGAGAAAAACAAATCAATTTGCTGCTTTATATAGATGACAAATTCTGGGTCTTGAAGCAGAGTAGCATTAAGTCTCCAAGATCTAACATTATTGGAAAAGTCCGGAATCTTAATAGATAACTTCTAAGGTGCATGATCTGAAATATAAATAGAATCATATTTACAATCAATAACATCCATTAATAACCGATATTCGATAAGAAAGTAATCAATTCTAGAATAACTATGATATACATGTGAAAAAAATGAAAATTCTTTATCTTTAGGGTTCAAAAACCGCCATATTTCTGTAATTCCCGAATCAACCATAAAAGAATTAATAAGTAAGGCTGATCTATTCGGAAGAGTTCGAATAGGTTTAGATCTATCCATCAAAGGATTCAAACAACAGTTAAAATCTCCACCCAATATCAACATATATTCATTCAGATTAAGAAGGGAAGTAAATAAACGTTTAAAAGATTCAGGGCAGTCAAAATTTGGGGCATAAATATTAACTAGAACCACTTTCCGATTGAAAAGTGAACCAGTTATCAACAAAAATCTGCCCTGTGGATCAGAAATAATTTCGTGATGTATAAACAAAATTGAGGGGTCTATAAAAATAGACACACCCCTAATTTTAGCGGTACAATTCGAATGAAATTGTTGACCCTTCCAGAACGTTGATTATCCTCCCTCCTAATATGGGTTTCCTGTGCAAAAATAATATTAGCATTCAATCTATGGAATACCTTAAATATTTTTTTACGTTTAATCGGATGATTTAAACCATTAGTATTCCAAGAGATAAAATTAATAGATTTATCCATCATGCCAATATTAGTTGTGTATATCATAATAGGTTAAAAAGACACATAACCCATAATTTAGGAAAAAGGAAAACAGATTCAGGAGCAACCGGAGAACATGACACCTCAACAATATTAATAATTTAAAGTTGGCCCATAAACTAAAAGCAGAAAAAAACGCAAAAGCGTGAAAAAAGATCCCCACCCCCTCCCCCGACCCTTCGAAGAAAAGCCAAGCGGCAGGCACATAATCTAACACTAACCTTACCCCCATTTCAAGATGGCAGCTCCATAAAAAGTTTTTTTAAAGAAAAACTATGTAACACCCATATTTAAATATAGGGTTGCAAAAAGAAAATATATGTCAATCAGAATGAAAAAACTAATATAATAAAACAAACAATCTTTAACAAAAAAAATAAACATCAAAATTTAAGAGTGTAATATACCTTTAAAAAAATTTCATATATAAATGCAAGAAAGATGACGTTTCAAAAGCAAAGACTTATGGGAAGAAGAAATGACATTTTGAAAAAGCCATCTTACAAAATATAAATGTAGATTCAACAATCTATTAAAAAAGTTTAATAATAAAAAAAAACCAAAATATGATCAAAAAAGATTCAATAAACACTACAATATATATAAAAAAAAACTAAAAAAAAATTCAAAACATTCGTCCCATTTCTAAGTACAGGCAAACAAATAAATGTTTATAAAAAGCAGAGTCTTATGGGAAGAAGAAACGACATCTTGAAAAAAATAAATCATTATTACAAGATATAGATGTATATATCTGAAACAGAAAAAAGAATTAAAAAAAATATTGTAAAAGTTAAAAAAGCATCCATAAAATAGTGATAATAATGAAAAATAAGAGCCAGACCCGTAGAACGGGATAGAAAGTTATAACCCAACTTCGTAGGTTACTTAAAATGAGATGGCACCCTCTCTCCGAGGAATCTTCAACATGACACAAAGTTCAAGTTGCACTAGAAGATCTATATTCTTCAACAAATTTCTTCGCTTCTTCCAGTGTTTTGAAAAATTGCTGACTGTTGTCGTTTAACGTAATTCTAAGCTTCGCTGGATACATTAAAGCTTGTTTAAGGCCAATCGAATAAATCTCTGCCATCACTGGTTTAAAAGCGATTCTTGATTTCATTACATCAAAAGAATAATCTTCAACAATTCGAAATGAATTGGTGTTATAAGAAATCATGCCTTTTTTACGAGCTAATCGAATTAAAAGCTCTTTCTCCCGAGGATAATGAAGGCGAACAATCACCACTCGTGGTTTATCAGACAGAGCCGAAAATCTCGCAACTCTGTGAACACGATCGATAACAGGTTTAGCTTGCAAACCTTCAGCACTGAAAGTTTCCCATAGTAAATTAGAGAAAAATTCAGTTAAATCACCAGACTCAACTTTTTCGGGAAACCCGATGATACGCAAATTCTGTCTACGAGATCGATTTTCGAGATCAGTAATTTTAAACTTATACTGATCCATAGTTTTAGCATTCGACTCTACCTTCTTCTCCAACGCTTCAATTGTACGTACTTTTGCACAAATGGATTTTTCAAGAGTTGCGATCTTATCTTCATGCCGCTGAATATCCGATGCCTGCGATTGAAGTTTAATTTCAAGTGATCTATCAGCTTCTTCAAGTTCGGATATTTTCCTGGTAAGCTTATTTTCCAAACTTGTCAGTCTGCTTCCCAATCTACCATCCGATCTGCCTTCCAGACTCGAAAGTTTAATATCCAGTTTAGTGTCCAAAAGAGTAGAGATTGCGTTGATGGATACAGGTTCCTTAGACGATTTCTTGCTTGTAGCCATTTTAAGTTTGTCGAGATTAGATCAAATATTATTTTAGGAAGAAAAAGTTAATCAAAAGTATCAACCCATGTGATTAAATTCGAAAAGATTTAATTAAGGGCTGATTATAGTTGAAAAAATGAAGAGCGCCTAAAGGCAGATGTTTACTTCGCCATCTTGAAACTCCACCCCCGAGACCCTCGGCCCTATGGCCACTATTCCATCAGTCCGGGCTCATGTCATTTATCCAAGTGCAGTCCCAGCTCTGCGTCTTCTGTCCAATGAATAGTCCCGGCTCTGTTTCCTGTCACCAACATCAGTTATGACTCTGTGTCCTGTCTCCAAATAAGAGTCCCGGCTCTGTATTCAGTATCCAAGGAAGAGTCCCAGCTCTCTGTTCTGTGTCCAATGAAGACTCCCGGCTTTGTGTCCTCCGTCCAAAAAGAGACCCAGGTATGTGTCATGTATCTAAGGAAGATTCCTGTCTCTGTATCCTGTGTCCAAAGGCAGAGTCCCGGATCTGTCTCTTGTGTCCAATACGAGTTCCAGCTCACACAGCCCATTCATCCAACCTGTCCAAGTCAACATTTATTCTCCTAACATCCTCCGCATATTTCCCAATGCCAACCAGTATGGTATCATTTGCTGATGTTACTTTTAATCCCGTCACCTAAATTAGTGGTCACAAACCTTTTTCAGCACCAAGATTCCCTAGCTCAGCATTAGTGAAAGGCAAGATCGACTTACTAACGCTTTTATTGACATGCATGCGCACTGGGCAGAAAAGCCCGAAATTAAAAGCCCGCAACCCGAAAGTTGAAAGAATATATGTACACTGTGTAGTTTCACTTAACAGAATCTGGAAGATTAAGCCAAAACCGATTTGAAGTGAAAACATATCAGCAGATCATCAGGCTCTGCTGTTTTATCAGCATTCAGTCCCATCAATCTACACAGCATTTTCTACCTAATGTCAATTTCCATCAGTTGCTCCTACACCCTAGAGCCTATGGCCACTATTACAACAGTCCTGGCTCTGTGTCCTTTATCCAAGGAAGAGTCCCACCTCTGTGACCTGTGTCCAGGAACTATCCTGGCTTGGTGTTCTGTTTTCAAGGAGAGTCCCGGCAATGTGTCCTCCGTCCGAGGAATAGTCCCAACTCTCTGTCATCTGACCGAAGAATAGTCCGTGCTCCGAGTCCTGTATTCAAAGAAGAGTGCCGTGTCTGCATCCTGTATTCCAGGAAGAGTCTTGGCGATGTTTCCTGTGTCCAAGTGGACTGCCGGCTCTGTGGCTTCTGTCCAAAGAGTAGTCCTGGCTCTGTGTCCTATGTCCAAGGAGAGTAATGGCTCTGTGCCCCCCGTCTACGGAAAATTCCTCATTCTGTTAGATGTGTCCAAGAAGACTCCTATCTCTCTGTCCTGTATGCAGCATCTGATGAAGATTTCCGGCCCTGAGTCCGGTGTCCAAGGAAGAGTCCCAGCTCTGTGTCCTGTCTCCAAGGAAAAGTCCAGGCTCTGTATTCAGTATCCAAGGAAGTGTCCCAGCTCCCTGTCCTGTGTCCAAGCAAGAGTCCAGGCTCTGTGTCCTGTGTCCAGGTGGAGTCCCATCTCTGCGTCTTCTGTCCAATTAATAGTCCAGGCTCTATTTCCTGTCAGCAAGATGAGTTATGACTCTGTGTAGTGTCTCCAAAGAAGTTCCGTCTCTGTATTCAGTATCCAAGGAAGAGTCTGTTCTGTGTCCAACGAAGACTCCCTGCTTTGTGTCCGCCGTCCAAGTAGAGATGCAGGTATGTGTCCTGTATCCAAGGAAGATTCCTGTCTCTGTATCCTGTGTCCAAAGGAAGACTCCCGGATCTGTCTCTTGTGTCCAATACGAGTTCCAGCTCTCAGAGCCCACTCATTCAACCTGTCCAAGTCAACATTTATTCTCCTATCATCCTCCTCATATTTCACAATGCCACCCAGTATTGTATCATTTGCTGATGTTACTTTTAATCCCGACACCTAAATTAGTGGTCACAAACCTTTTTCAGCACCAAGATTCCCTTGCTCAGCCTTAGTGAAAGGCAAGATCGACTTACTAACGCTTTTATTGACACGCATGCGCACTGGGCAGAAAAGCCCGAAATTAAAAGCCCGCAACCCAAAAGTTGAAAGAATATATGTACACTGTGTAATTTCACTTAACAGAATCTGGAAGATTAAGCCAAAACCGATTTGAAGTGAAAAAATATCAGCAGATCATCAGGCTCTGCTGTTTTATCAGCATTCAGTCCCATCAATCCACACAGCATTTTCTACCTAATGTCAATTTCCATCAGTTGCTCCTACACCCTAGAGCCTATGGCCACTATTACAACAGTCCTGGCTCTGTGTCCTTTATCCAAGGAAGAGTCCCACCTCTGTGACCTGTGTCCAGGAACTATCCTGGCTTGGTGTTCTGTTTTCAAGGAGAGTCCCGGCAATGTGTCCTCCGTCCGAGGAATAGTCCCAACTCTCTGTCATCTGACCGAAGAATAGTCCGTGCTCCGAGTCCTGTATTCAAAGAAGAGTGCCGTGTCTGCATCCTGTATTCCAGGAAGAGTCTTGGCGATCTTTCCTGTGTCCAAGTGGACTGCCGGCTCTGTGGCTTCTGTCCAAAGAGTAGTCCTGGCTCTGTGTCCTATGTCCAAGGAGAGTAATGGCTCTGTGCCCCCCGTCTACGGAAAATTCCTCATTCTGTTAGATGTGTCCAAGAAGACTCCTATCTCTGTGCCCTGTATGCAGCATCTGATGAAGATTTCCGGCCCTGAGTCCGGTGTCCAAGGAAGAGTCCCAGCTCTGTGTCCTGTCTCCAAGGAAAAGTCCAGGCTCTGTATTCAGTATCCAAGGAAGTGTCCCAGCTCCCTGTCCTGTGTCCAAGGAAGAGTCCAGGCTCTGTGTCCTGTGTCCAGGTGAAGTCCCATCTCTGCGTCATCTGTCCAATTAATAGTCCAGGCTCTATTTCCTGTCAGCAAGATGAGTTATGACTCTGTGTAGTGTCTCCAAAGAAGTTCCGTCTCTGTATTCAGTATCCAAGGAAGAGTCTGTTCTGTGTCCAACGAAGACTCCCTGCTTTGTGTCCGCCGTCCAAGTAGAGATGCAGGTATGTGTCCTGTATCCAAGGAAGATTCCTGTCTCTGTATCCTGTGTCAAAAGGAAGACTCCCGGATCTGTCTCTTGTGTCCAATACGAGTTCCAGCTCTCAGAGCCCACTCATTCAACCTGTCCAAGTCAACATTTATTCTCCTATCATCCTCCTCATATTTCACAATGCCACCCAGTATTGTATCATTTGCTGATGTTACTTTTAATCCCGACACCTAAATTAGTGGTCACAAACCTTTTTCAGCACCAAGATTCCCTTGCTCAGCCTTAGTGAAAGGCAAGATCGACTTACTAACGCTTTTATTGACACGCATGCGCACTGGGCAGAAAAGCCCGAAATTAAAAGCCCGCAACCCGGAAGTTAAAAGAATATATGTACACTGTGTACTTTCACTTAACAGAATCTGGAAGATTAAGCCAAAACCGTTTTGAAGTGAAAAAATATCAGCAGATCATCAGGCTCTGCTGTTTTATAAGCATTCAGTCCCATCAATCTACACAACGACATTTTCTACCTAATGTCAATTTCCGTCAGTTGCTCCTACACCCTAGGCCCTATGGCTCTGTGTCCTTTATCCATGGAAGAGACCCAGCTCTGTGACCTGTGTCCAGGAACCTTCCTGGCTTGGTGTTCTGTATGCAAGGAGAGTCCCGGCAATGTGTCCTCCGTCCGAGGAATAGTCCCAGCTCTCTGTCATCTGACCGAAGAATAGACCGTGCTCCGAGTCCTGTATTCAAAGAAGAGTGCCGTGTCTGCATCCTGTATTCCAGGAAGAGCCTTGGCGATGTTTCCTGTGTCCAAGTGGACTGCCGGCTCTGTGGCTTCTGTCAAAACAGTAGTCCTGGCTCTGTGTCCTGTGTCCAAGGAGAGTAATGGCTCTGTGTCTCCCGTCTACGGAAAATTCCTCATTCTGTTAGATGTGTCCAAGAAGACTCCTATCTCGATGTCCTGTATCCAGCATCCGATGAAGAGTTCAGGACCTGTGTCCCATGTCCAAGGATGAGTCCCAGGTATGTGTTCTGTATCCAAGGAAGATTCCTGGCCCTGTATCCTATGTCCAAAGGAAGAGTCCCGGATCTGTGTCGTGTGTCCAATATGAGTTCCAGCTCTGACAGCCCACTCATCCAACCTGTCCAAGACAACATTTCTTCTCCTAACATCCTCCTCATATTTCACAATGCCACCTAGTATTGTATCTGTGGTGAACTACATATACATGTCTGGACACGGCCCCCCCACTGACTGCAGCTGTGGCTCCTCCCACAGACCCCGGGATAAAGGCGATTGAGGCCTGAGCAGGGCCCTCAGTCTCCAGGATAGAGTATAGTGATCTAATACTGCTTATTCTTTTTTACAGCCAATATCTCGCCTCACGTCTCTGAGAGTTATTGATGTTGCATCAGTATCAGTTGCAAATTTGCTAATGTTACTTTTAATCCCTTCATCTAAATTAGACGTCACCAAACTTTTTAAGCTCCAGATCCCCTAACTCAGCCATGAGTGAAAGGCAAGATAGACTTACTGAATCTGTTAGTGACACATCTGCACACCGGGAAGAAAATAACGGAATTAAAACACTGCAATCTGGAATTAGCAAAAATGTATGTACACTGTGTAGTTTCACGTAACTGAATCAAGAAGATTAGGCCAAAACCGATATGAAGAGAAAAAATATCAGCCGATCATCACACCCTGATGTTTTATTAGCATTCACTCCCATCAATCTACCAAAAAAAATTTTTGACCTAATTTCAATATCCTTCTGTTGCTCCTTTACCCTAGGCCCTATGGCCACTATTCCATCAGTCCTGGCTCATTGTCCTTTATCCAAGGAAGAGTTCTGGCTCTGTGTCCTGTGTCCAAGTGGAGTCCCAGCTCTGCGTCTTCTGTCCAATGAATAGTCCCGGCTGGGTTTCCTGTCACCAAGATGAGTTATGACTCTGTGTCCTGTCTCCAAATAAGTCCCGGCTCTGTATTCAGTATCCAAGGAAGAGTCCCAGCTCTCTGTTCTGTGTCCAATGAAGACTCCCGGCTTTGTGTCCTCCGTCCAAAAAGAGACCCAGGTATGTGTCATGTATCTAAGGAAGATTCCTGTCTCTGTATCCTGTGTCCAAAGGCAGAGTCCCGGATCTGTCTCTTGTGTCCAATACGAGTTCCAGCTCACACAGCCCATTCATCCAACCTGTCCAAGTCAACATTTATTCTCCTAACATCCTCCTCATATTTCCCAATGCCACCCAGTATGGTATCATTTGCTGATGTTACTTTTAATCCCGTCACCTAAATTAGTGGTCACAAACCTTTTTCAGCACCAAGATTCCCTAGCTCAGCCTTAGTGAAAGGCAAGATCGACTTACTAACGCTTTTATTGACATGCATGCGCACTGGGCAGAAAAGCCCGAAATTAAAAGCCCGCAACCCGAAAGTTGAAAGAATATATGTACACTGTGTAGTTTCACTTAACAGAATCTGGAAGATTAAGCCAAAACCGATTTGAAGTGAAAAAATATCAGCAGATCATCAGGCTCTGCTGTTTTATCAGCATTCAGTCCCATCAATCCACACAGCATTTTCTACCTAATGTCAATTTCCATCAGTTGCTCCTACACCCTAGAGCCTATGGCCACTATTACAACAGTCCTGGCTCTGTGTCCTTTATCCAAGGAAGAGTCCCACCTCTGTGACCTGTGTCCAGGAACTATCCTGGCTTGGTGTTCTGTTTTCAAGGAGAGTCCCGGCAATGTGTCCTCCGTCCGAGGAATAGTCCCAACTCTCTGTCATCTGACCGAAGAATAGTCCGTGCTCCGAGTCCTGTATTCAAAGAAGAGTGCCGTGTCTGCATCCTGTATTCCAGGAAGAGTCTTGGCGATGTTTCCTGTGTCCAAGTGGACTGCCGGCTCTGTGGCTTCTGTCCAAAGAGTAGTCCTGGCTCTGTGTCCTATGTCCAAGGAGAGTAATGGCTCTGTGCCCCCCGTCTACGGAAAATTCCTCATTCTGTTAGATGTGTCCAAGAAGACTCCTATCTCTCTGTCCTGTATGCAGCATCTGATGAAGATTTCCGGCCCTGAGTCCGGTGTCCAAGGAAGAGTCCCAGCTCTGTGTCCTGTCTCCAAGGAAAAGTCCAGGCTCTGTATTCAGTATCCAAGGAAGTGTCCCAGCTCCCTGTCCTGTGTCCAAGCAAGAGTCCAGGCTCTGTGTCCTGTGTCCAGGTGGAGTCCCATCTCTGCGTCTTCTGTCCAATTAATAGTCCAGGCTCTATTTCCTGTCAGCAAGATGAGTTATGACTCTGTGTAGTGTCTCCAAAGAAGTTCCGTCTCTGTATTCAGTATCCAAGGAAGAGTCTGTTCTGTGTCCAACGAAGACTCCCTGCTTTGTGTCCGCCGTCCAAGTAGAGATGCAGGTATGTGTCCTGTATCCAAGGAAGATTCCTGTCTCTGTATCCTGTGTCAAAAGGAAGACTCCCGGATCTGTCTCTTGTGTCCAATACGAGTTCCAGCTCTCAGAGCCCACTCATTCAACCTGTCCAAGTCAACATTTATTCTCCTATCATCCTCCTCATATTTCACAATGCCACCCAGTATTGTATCATTTGCTGATGTTACTTTTAATCCCGACACCTAAATTAGTGGTCACAAACCTTTTTCAGCACCAAGATTCCCTTGCTCAGCCTTAGTGAAAGGCAAGATCGACTTACTAACGCTTTTATTGACACGCATGCGCACTGGGCAGAAAAGCCCGAAATTAAAAGCCCGCAACCCGGAAGTTAAAAGAATATATGTACACTGTGTACTTTCACTTAACAGAATCTGGAAGATTAAGCCAAAACCGTTTTGAAGTGAAAAAATATCAGCAGATCATCAGGCTCTGCTGTTTTATAAGCATTCAGTCCCATCAATCTACACAACGACATTTTCTACCTAATGTCAATTTCCGTCAGTTGCTCCTACACCCTAGGCCCTATGGCTCTGTGTCCTTTATCCATGGAAGAGACCCAGCTCTATGACCTGTGTCCAGGAACCTTCCTGGCTTGGTGTTCTGTATGCAAGGAGAGTCCCGGCAATGTGTCCTCCGTCCGAGGAATAGTCCCAGCTCTCTGTCATCTGACCGAAGAATAGACCGTGCTCCGAGTCCTGTATTCAAAGAAGAGTGCCGTGTCTGCATCCTGTATTCCAGGAAGAGCCTTGGCGATGTTTCCTGTGTCCAAGTGGACTGCCGGCTCTGTGGCTTCTGTCAAAACAGTAGTCCTGGCTCTGTGTCCTGTGTCCAAGGAGAGTAATGGCTCTGTGTCTCCCGTCTACGGAAAATTCCTCATTCTGTTAGATGTGTCCAAGAAGACTCCTATCTCGATGTCCTGTATCCAGCATCCGATGAAGAGTTCAGGACCTGTGTCCCATGTCCAAGGATGAGTCCCAGGTATGTGTTCTGTATCCAAGGAAGATTCCTGGCCCTGTATCCTATGTCCAAAGGAAGAGTCCCGGATCTGTGTCGTGTGTCCAATATGAGTTCCAGCTCTGACAGCCCACTCATCCAACCTGTCCAAGACAACATTTCTTCTCCTAACATCCTCCTCATATTTCACAATGCCACCTAGTATTGTATCTGTGGTGAACTACATATACATGTCTGGACACGGCCCCCCCACTGACTGCAGCTGTGGCTCCTCCCACAGACCCCGGGATAAAGGCGATTGAGGCCTGAGCAGGGCCCTCAGTCTCCAGGATAGAGTATAGTGATCTAATACTGCTTATTCTTTTTTACAGCCAATATCTCGCCTCACGTCTCTGAGAGTTATTGATGTTGCATCAGTATCAGTTGCAAATTTGCTAATGTTACTTTTAATCCCTTCATCTAAATTAGACGTCACCAAACTTTTTAAGCTCCAGATCCCCTAACTCAGCCATGAGTGAAAGGCAAGATAGACTTACTGAATCTGTTAGTGACACGTCTGCACACCGGGAAGAAAATAACGGAATTAAAACACTGCAATCTGGAATTAGCAAAAATGTATGTACACTGTGTAGTTTCACGTAACTGAATCAAGAAGATTAGGCCAAAACCGATATGAAGAGAAAAAATATCAGCCGATCATCACTCCCTGATGTTTTATTAGCATTCACTCCCATCAATCTACCAAAAAAAATTTTTGACCTAATTTCAATATCCTTCTGTTGCTCCTTTGCCCTAGGCCCTATGGCCACTATTCCATCAGTCCTGGCTCATTGTCCTTTATCCAAGGAAGAGTTCTGGCTCTGTGTCCTGTGTCCAAGTGGAGTCCCAGCTCTGCGTCTTCTGTCCAATGAATAGTCCCGGCTGGGTTTCCTGTCACCAAGATGAGTTATGACTCTGTGTCCTGTCTCCAAATAAGTCCCGGCTCTGTATTCAGTATCCAAGGAAGAGTCCCAGCTCTCTGTTCTGTGTCCAATGAAGACTCCCGGCTTTGTGTCCTCCGTCCAAAAAGAGACCCAGGTATGTGTCATGTATCTAAGGAAGATTCCTGTCTCTGTATCCTGTGTCCAAAGGCAGAGTCCCGGATCTGTCTCTTGTGTCCAATACGAGTTCCAGCTCACACAGCCCATTCATCCAACCTGTCCAAGTCAACATTTATTCTCCTAACATCCTCCTCATATTTCCCAATGCCACCCAGTATGGTATCATTTGCTGATGTTACTTTTAATCCCGTCACCTAAATTAGTGGTCACAAACCTTTTTCAGCACCAAGATTCCCTAGCTCAGCCTTAGTGAAAGGCAAGATCGACTTACTAACGCTTTTATTGACATGCATGCGCACTGGGCAGAAAAGCCCGAAATTAAAAGCCCGCAACCCGAAAGTTGAAAGAATATATGTACACTGTGTAGTTTCACTTAACAGAATCTGGAAGATTAAGCCAAAACCGATTTGAAGTGAAAAAATATCAGCAGATCATCAGGCTCTGCTGTTTTATCAGCATTCAGTCCCATCAATCTACACAGCATTTTCTACCTAATGTCAATTTCCATCAGTTGCTCCTACACCCTAGAGCCTATGGCCACTATTACAACAGTCCTGGCTCTGTGTCCTTTATCCAAGGAAGAGTCCCACCTCTGTGACCTGTGTCCAGGAACTATCCTGGCTTGGTGTTCTGTTTTCAAGGAGAGTCCCGGCAATGTGTCCTCCGTCCGAGGAATAGTCCCAACTCTCTGTCATCTGACCGAAGAATAGTCCGTGCTCCGAGTCCTGTATTCAAAGAAGAGTGCCGTGTCTGCATCCTGTATTCCAGGAAGAGTCTTGGCGATGTTTCCTGTGTCCAAGTGGACTGCCGGCTCTGTGGCTTCTGTCCAAAGAGTAGTCCTGGCTCTGTGTCCTATGTCCAAGGAGAGTAATGGCTCTGTGCCCCCCGTCTACGGAAAATTCCTCATTCTGTTAGATGTGTCCAAGAAGACTCCTATCTCTCTGTCCTGTATGCAGCATCTGATGAAGATTTCCGGCCCTGAGTCCGGTGTCCAAGGAAGAGTCCCAGCTCTGTGTCCTGTCTCCAAGGAAAAGTCCAGGCTCTGTATTCAGTATCCAAGGAAGTGTCCCAGCTCCCTGTCCTGTGTCCAAGCAAGAGTCCAGGCTCTGTGTCCTGTGTCCAGGTGGAGTCCCATCTCTGCGTCTTCTGTCCAATTAATAGTCCAGGCTCTATTTCCTGTCAGCAAGATGAGTTATGACTCTGTGTAGTGTCTCCAAAGAAGTTCCGTCTCTGTATTCAGTATCCAAGGAAGAGTCTGTTCTGTGTCCAACGAAGACTCCCTGCTTTGTGTCCGCCGTCCAAGTAGAGATGCAGGTATGTGTCCTGTATCCAAGGAAGATTCCTGTCTCTGTATCCTGTGTCAAAAGGAAGACTCCCGGATCTGTCTCTTGTGTCCAATACGAGTTCCAGCTCTCAGAGCCCACTCATTCAACCTGTCCAAGTCAACATTTATTCTCCTATCATCCTCCTCATATTTCACAATGCCACCCAGTATTGTATCATTTGCTGATGTTACTTTTAATCCCGACACCTAAATTAGTGGTCACAAACCTTTTTCAGCACCAAGATTCCCTTGCTCAGCCTTAGTGAAAGGCAAGATCGACTTACTAACGCTTTTATTGACACGCATGCGCACTGGGCAGAAAAGCCCGAAATTAAAAGCCCGCAACCCGGAAGTTAAAAGAATATATGTACACTGTGTACTTTCACTTAACAGAATCTGGAAGATTAAGCCAAAACCGTTTTGAAGTGAAAAAATATCAGCAGATCATCAGGCTCTGCTGTTTTATAAGCATTCAGTCCCATCAATCTACACAACGACATTTTCTACCTAATGTCAATTTCCGTCAGTTGCTCCTACACCCTAGGCCCTATGGCTCTGTGTCCTTTATCCATGGAAGAGACCCAGCTCTATGACCTGTGTCCAGGAACCTTCCTGGCTTGGTGTTCTGTATGCAAGGAGAGTCCCGGCAATGTGTCCTCCGTCCGAGGAATAGTCCCAGCTCTCTGTCATCTGACCGAAGAATAGTCCGTGCTCCGAGTCCTGTATTCAAAGAAGAGTGCCGTGTCTGCATCCTGTATTCCAGGAAGAGTCTTGGCGATCTTTCCTGTGTCCAAGTGGACTGCCGGCTCTGTGGCTTCTGTCCAAAGAGTAGTCCTGGCTCTGTGTCCTATGTCCAAGGAGAGTAATGGCTCTGTGCCCCCCGTCTACGGAAAATTCCTCATTCTGTTAGATGTGTCCAAGAAGACTCCTATCTCTCTGTCCTGTATGCAGCATCTGATGAAGATTTCCGGCCCTGAGTCCGGTGTCCAAGGAAGAGTCCCAGCTCTGTGTCCTGTCTCCAAGGAAAAGTCCAGGCTCTGTATTCAGTATCCAAGGAAGTGTCCCAGCTCCCTGTCCTGTGTCCAAGGAAGAGTCCAGGCTCTGTGTCCTGTGTCCAGGTGAAGTCCCATCTCTGCGTCTTCTGTCCAATTAATAGTCCAGGCTCTATTTCCTGTCAGCAAGATGAGTTATGACTCTGTGTAGTGTCTCCAAAGAAGTTCCGTCTCTGTATTCAGTATCCAAGGAAGAGTCTGTTCTGTGTCCAACGAAGACTCCCTGCTTTGTGTCCGCCGTCCAAGTAGAGATGCAGGTATGTGTCCTGTATCCAAGGAAGATTCCTGTCTCTGTATCCTGTGTCAAAAGGAAGACTCCCGGATCTGTCTCTTGTGTCCAATACGAGTTCCAGCTCTCAGAGCCCACTCATTCAACCTGTCCAAGTCAACATTTATTCTCCTATCATCCTCCTCATATTTCACAATGCCACCCAGTATTGTATCATTTGCTGATGTTACTTTTAATCCCGACACCTAAATTAGTGGTCACAAACCTTTTTCAGCACCAAGATTCCCTTGCTCAGCCTTAGTGAAAGGCAAGATCGACTTACTAACGCTTTTATTGACACGCATGCGCACTGGGCAGAAAAGCCCGAAATTAAAAGCCCGCAACCCGGAAGTTAAAAGAATATATGTACACTGTGTAGTTTCACTTAACAGAATCTGGAAGATTAAGCCAAAACCGTTTTGAAGTGAAAAAATATCAGCAGATCATCAGGCTCTGCTGTTTTATAAGCATTCAGTCCCATCAATCTACACAACGACATTTTCTACCTAATGTCAATTTCCGTCAGTTGCTCCTACACCCTAGGCCCTATGGCTCTGTGTCCTTTATCCATGGAAGAGACCCAGCTCTGTGACCTGTGTCCAGGAACCTTCCTGGCTTGGTGTTCTGTATGCAAGGAGAGTCCCGGCAATGTGTCCTCCGTCCGAGGAATAATCCCAGCTCTCTGTCATCTGACCGAAGAATAGACCGTGCTCCGAGTCCTGTATTCAAAGAAGAGTGCCGTGTCTGCATCCTGTACTCCAGGAAGAGCCTTGGCGATGTTTCCTGTGTCCAAGTGGACTGCCGGCTCTGTGGCTTCTGTCAAAACAGTAGTCCTGGCTCTGTGTCCTGTGTCCAAGGAGAGTAATGGCTCTGTGTCTCTCGTCTACGGAAAATTCCTCATTCTGTTAGATGTGTCCAAGAAGACTCCTATCTCGATGTCCTGTATCCAGCATCCGATGAAGAGTTCAGGACCTGTGTCCCATGTCCAAGGATGAGTCCCAGCTCTGTGTCCTGTCTCCAAGGAAGAGTCCAGGCTCTGTATTCGGTATCCAAGGAAGAGTCTCAGCTCTCTGTTTCGTGACCAACCAAGAGACCAGTCTTTGTGTCCTCTGTCCAAGAAGAGACCCAGGTATGTGTTCTGTATCCAAGGAAGATTCCTGGCCCTGTATCCTATGTCCAAAGGAAGAGTCCCGGATCTGTGTCGTGTGTCCAATATCAGTTCCAGCTCTGACAGCCCACTCATCCAACCTGTCGAAGACAACATTTCTTCTCCTAACATCCTCCTCATATTTCACAATGCCACCTAGTATTGTAGCTGTGGTGAACTACATATACATGTCTGGACACGGCCCCCCCACTGACTGCAGCTGTGGCTCCTCCTACAGACCCCGGGATAAAGGTGATTGAGGCCTGAGCACGGCCCTCAGTCTCCAGGATGGAGTATAGTGATCTAATACTGCTTATTCTTTTTTACAGCCAATATCTCGCCTCACGTCTCTGAGAGTTATTGATGTTGCATCAGTATCAGTTGCAAATTTGCTAATGTTACTTTTAATCCCTTCATCTAAATTAGACGTCACCAAACTTTTTAAGCTCCAGATCCCCTAACTCAGCCTGAGTGAAAGGCAAGATAGACTTACTGAATCTGTTAGTGACACGTCTGCACACCGGGAAGAAAATAACGGAATTAAAACACTGCAATCTGGAATTAGCAAAAATGTATGTACACTGTGTAGTTTCACGTAACTGAATCAAGAAGATTAGGCCAAAACCGATATGAAGAGAAAAAATATCAGCCGATCATCACACCCTGATGTTTTATTAGCATTCACTCCCATCAATCTACCAAAAAAAATGTTTGACCTAATTTCAATATCTTTTTGTTGCTCCTTTACCCTAGGCCCTATGGCCACTATTCCATCAGTCCTGGCTCATTGTCCTTTATCCAAGGAAGAGTTCTGGCTCTGTGTCCTGTGTCCAAGTGGAGTCCCAGCTCTGCGTCTTCTGTCCAATGAATAGTCCCGGCTGGGTTTCCTGTCACCAAGATGAGTTATGACTCTGTGTCCTGTCTCCAAATAAGTCCCGGCTCTGTATTCAGTATCCAAGGAAGAGTCCCAGCTCTCTGTTCTGTGTCCAACAAAGAGTCCCTGCTTTGTGTCCGCCGTCCAAGAAGAGACCCAGGTATGTGTCCTGTATCCAAGGAAGATTCCTGGCTCTGTATACTGTGTCCAAAGGAAAAGTCCTGGCTCTGTGACATGTGTCCAAGGAACAGTCCCGGCTCTGTGGCATCTGAACAAGGAATAGTCCAGGCTCTGTGTTTTGTAGTCAAATGATGTGCCCAGCTCTGTGCCCAAGGAAGAGTACCAGCTCACTGTCCTTTGTCCAAGGAAGAGTCCAGGCTCTGCGTCCTGTGTCCAGGTGGAGTCCCACCTCTGCGTCTTCTGTCCAATTAATAGTCCAGGCTCTATTTCCTGTCGGCAAGATGAGTTATGACTCTGTGTACTGTCTCCAAATAAGTCCCGTCTCTGTATTCAGAATCCAAGGAAGAGTCCCAGCTCTCTGTTCTGTGTCCAATGAAGAGTCCCGGCTTTGTGTCCTCTGTCCAAGAAGAGACCCAGGTATGTGTCCTGCATCCAAGGAAGATTCGGGTCTCTGTATCCTGTGTGCAAAGGAAGACTCCCGGATCTGTGTCTTGTGTCCAATACGAGTTCCAGCTCACTCAGCCCACTCATCCAACCTGTCCAAGACAACATTTATTCTCCTAACATACTCCTCATATTTCACAATGCCACCCAGTATTGTATCATTTGCTGATGTTACTTTTAATCCCGTCACCTAAATTAGTGGTCACAAACCTTTTTCAGCACCAAGATTCCCTAGCTCAGCCTTAGTGAAAGGCAAGATCGACTTACTAACGCTTTTATTGACACGCATGCGCACTGGGCAGAAAAGCCCGAAATTAAAAGCCCGCAACCCGGAAGTTGAAAGAATATATGTACACTGTGTAGTTTCACTTAACAGAATCTGAAAGATTAAGCCAAAACCAATTTGAAGTGAAAAAATATCAGAACATCAGGCTCTGTTGTTTCATCAGCATTCAATCCCATCAATCTACACAACGACATTTTCTACCTAATGTCAATTTCCGTCAGTTGCTCCTACACCCTAAGACCTATGGCCGCTATTATATCAGTCCGGGCTCGTGTCCTTTATCCAAGGAAGAGTCCTGGCTCTGTGTCCTGTGTCCAAATGAAAAGTCCTGGCTCTGTGACCTGTGTCCAAGGAACAGTCCCGGCTCTGTGTCATCTGAACGAGGAATATTCCAGGCTCTGTGTCCTGTAGTCAAAGGATGTGCCCAGCTCTGTGTCCTGTAGTCAAAGGATGTGCCCAGCTCTGTGTCCAAGGATGAATACCAGCTCACTGTCCATTGTCCAAGGAAGAGTCCTGGCTCTGTGTCCTGTGTCCAAGTGGAGTCCCGCCTCTGCGTCTTCTGTCCAATTAATAGTCCTGGCTCTGTTTCCTGTCGCCAAGATGAGTTATGACTCTGTGTCCTGTCTCCAAATAAGAGTCGCGGCTGTGTATTCAGTATCCAAGGAAGAGTCCCAGCTCTCTGTTCTGTGTCCAATGAAGAGTCCCGGCTCAGTGACCTGTGACCAAGAACTTTCCTGGCTCGGTGTTCGGTATGCAAGGAGAGTCCCGGCAATGTGACCTCCGTCCAAGGTATAGTCCCAACTCTCTGTCATCTGACCGAAGAATAGTCCGTGCTCCGAGTCCTGTATTCAAAGAAGATTGCCGTGTCTACATCCTGTATTCCAGGAAGAGTCTTGGCGATGTTTCCTGTGTCCAAGTGGACTGCCGGCTCTGTGGCTTCTGTCCAAAGAGTAGTCCTGGCTCTGTGTCCTATGTCCAAGGAGAGTAATGGCTCTGTGCCCCCCGTCTACGGAAAATTCCTCATTCTGTTAGATGTGTCCAAGAAGACTCCTATCTCTGTGTCCTGTATGCAGCATCTGATGAAGATTTCCGGCCCTGAGTCCGGTGTCCAAGGAAGAGTCCCAGCTCTGTGTCCTGTGTCCAAGGAAGAGTCCAGGCTCTGTGTCCTGTGTCCAGGTGGAGTCCCAGCTCTGCGTCTTCTGTCCAATTAATAGTCCAGGCTCTATTTCCTGTCAGCAAGATGAGTTATGACTCTGTGTAGTGTCTCCAAATAAGTTCCGTCTCTGTATTCAGTATCCAAGGAAGAGTCTGTTCTGTGTCCAACGAAGACTCCCTGCTTTGTGTCCGCCGTCCAAGTAGAGATGCAGGTATGTGTCCTGTATCCAAGGAAGATTCCTGTCTCTGTATCCTGTGTCAAAAGGAAGACTCCCGGATCTGTCTCTTGTGTCCAATACGAGTTCCAGCTCTCAGAGCCCACTCATTCAACCTGTCCAAGTCAACATTTATTCTCCTATCATCCTCCTCATATTTCACAATGCCACCCAGTTTTGTATCATTTGCTGATGTTACTTTTAATCCTGACACCTAAATTAGTGGTCACAAACCTTTTTCAGCACCAAGATTCCCTTGCTCAGCCTTAGTGAAAGGCAAGATCGACTTACTAACGCTTTTATTGACACGCATGCGCACTGGGCAGAAAAGCCCGAAATTAAAAGCCCGCAACCCGGAAGTTAAAAGAATATATGTACACTGTGTACTTTCACTTAACAGAATCTGGAAGATTAAGCCAAAACCGTTTTGAAGTGAAAAAATATCAGCAGATCATCAGGCTCTGCTGTTTTATAAGCATTCAGTCCCATCAATCTACACAACGACATTTTCTACCTAATGTCAATTTCCGTCAGTTGCTCCTACACCCTAGGCCCTATGGCTCTGTGTCCTTTATCCATGGAAGAGACCCAGCTCTGTGACCTGTGTCCAGGAACCTTCCTGGCTTGGTGTTCTGTATGCAAGGAGAGTCCCGGCAATGTGTCCTCCGTCCGAGGAATAGTCCCAGCTCTCTGTCATCTGACCGAAGAATAGACCGTGCTCCGAGTCCTGTATTCAAAGAAGAGTGCCGTGTCTGCATCCTGTATTCCAGGAAGAGCCTTGGCGATGTTTCCTGTGTCCAAGTGGACTGCCGGCTCTGTGGCTTCTGTCAAAACAGTAGTCCTGGCTCTGTGTCCTGTGTCCAAGGAGAATAATGGCTCTGTGTCTCCCGTCTAAGGAAAATTCCTCATTCTGTTAGATGTGTCCAAGAAGACTCCTATCTCGATGTCCTGTATCCAGCATCCGATGAAGAGTTCAGGACCTGTGTCCCATGTCCAAGGATGAGTCCCAGGTATGTGTTCTGTATCCAAGGAAGATTCCTGGCCCTGTATCCTATGTCCAAAGGAAGAGTCCCGGATCTGTGTCGTGTGTCCAATATGAGTTCCAGCTCTGACAGCCCACTCATCCAACCTGTCCAAGACAACATTTCTTCTCCTAACATCCTCCTCATATTTCACAATGCCACCTAGTATTGTATCTGTGGTGAACTACATATACAGGTCTGGACACGGCCCCCCCACTGACTGCAGCTGTGGCTCCTCCTACAGACCCCGGGATAAAGGTGATTGAGGCCTGAGCACGGCCCTCAGTCTCCAGGATGGAGTATAGTGATCTAATACTGCTTATTCTTTTTTACAGCCAATATCTCGCCTCACGTCTCTGAGAGTTATTGATGTTGCATCAGTATCAGTTGCAAATTTGCTAATGTTACTTTTAATCCCTTCATCTAAATTAGACGTCACCAAACTTTTTAAGCTCCAGATCCCCTAACTCAGCCTGAGTGAAAGGCAAGATAGACTTACTGAATCTGTTAGTGACACGTCTGCACACCGGGAAGAAAATAACGGAATTAAAACACTGCAATCTGGAATTAGCAAAAATGTATGTACACTGTGTAGTTTCACGTAACTGAATCAAGAAGATTAGGCCAAAACCGATATGAAGAGAAAAAATATCAGCCGATCATCACACCCTGATGTTTTATTAGCATTCACTCCCATCAATCTACCAAAAAAAATGTTTGACCTAATTTCAATATCCTTCTGTTGCTCCTTTACCCTAGGCCCTATGGCCACTATTCCATCAGTCCTGGCTCATTGTCCTTTATCCAAGGAAGAGTTCTGGCTCTGTGTCCTGTGTCCAAGTGGAGTCCCAGCTCTGCGTCTTCTGTCCAATGAATAGTCCCGGCTGGGTTTCCAGTCACCAAGATGAGTTATGACTCTGTGTCCTGTCTCCAAATAAGTCCCGGCTCTGTATTCAGTATCCAAGGAAGAGTCCCAGCTCTCTGTTCTGTGTCCAATGAAGACTCCCGGCTTTGTGTCCTCCGTCCAAAAAGAGACCCAGGTATGTGTCATGTATCTAAGGAAGATTCCTGTCTCTGTATCCTGTGTCCAAAGGCAGAGTCCCGGATCTGTCTCTTGTGTCCAATACGAGTTCCAGCTCACACAGCCCATTCATCCAACCTGTCCAAGTCAACATTTATTCTCCTAACATCCTCCTCATATTTCCCAATGCCACCCAGTATGGTATCGTTTGCTGATGTTACTTTTAATCCCGTCACCTAAGTTAGTGGTCACAAACCTTTTTCAGCACCAAGATTCCCTAGCTCAGCCTTAGTGAAAGGCAAGATCGACTTACTAACGCTTTTATTGACATGCATGCGCACTGGGCAGAAAAGCCCGAAATTAAAAGCCCGCAACCCGAAAGTTGAAAGAATATATGTACACTGTGTAGTTTCACTTAACAGAATCTGGAAGATTAAGCCAAAACCGATTTGAAGTGAAAAAATATCAGCAGATCATCAGGCTCTGCTGTTTTATCAGCATTCAGTCCCATCAATCTACACAGCATTTTCTACCTAATGTCAATTTCCATCAGTTGCTCCTACACCCTAGAGCCTATGGCCACTATTACAACAGTCCTGGCTCTGTGTCCTTTATCCAAGGAAGAGTCCCACCTCTGTGACCTGTGTCCAGGAACTATCCTGGCTTGGTGTTCTGTTTTCAAGGAGAGTCCCGGCAATGTGTCCTCCGTCCGAGGAATAGTCCCAACTCTCTGTCATCTGACCGAAGAATAGTCCGTGCTCCGAGTCCTGTATTCAAAGAAGAGTGCCGTGTCTGCATCCTGTATTCCAGGAAGAGTCTTGGCGATCTTTCCTGTGTCCAAGTGGACTGCCGGCTCTGTGGCTTCTGTCCAAAGAGTAGTCCTGGCTCTGTGTCCTATGTCCAAGGAGAGTAATGGCTCTGTGCCCCCCGTCTACGGAAAATTCCTCATTCTGTTAGATGTGTCCAAGAAGACTCCTATCTCTCTGTCCTGTATGCAGCATCTGATGAAGATTTCCGGCCCTGAGTCCGGTGTCCAAGGAAGAGTCCCAGCTCTGTGTCCTGTCTCCAAGGAAAAGTCCAGGCTCTGTATTCAGTATCCAAGGAAGTGTCCCAGCTCCCTGTCCTGTGTCCAAGCAAGAGTCCAGGCTCTGTGTCCTGTGTCCAGGTGGAGTCCCATCTCTGCGTCTTCTGTCCAATTAATAGTCCAGGCTCTATTTCCTGTCAGCAAGATGAGTTATGACTCTGTGTAGTGTCTCCAAAGAAGTTCCGTCTCTGTATTCAGTATCCAAGGAAGAGTCTGTTCTGTGTCCAACGAAGACTCCCTGCTTTGTGTCCGCCGTCCAAGTAGAGATGCAGGTATGTGTCCTGTATCCAAGGAAGATACCTGTCTCTGTATCCTGTGTCAAAAGGAAGACTCCCGGATCTGTCTCTTGTGTCCAATACGAGTTCCAGCTCTCAGAGCCCACTCATTCAACCTGTCCAAGTCAACATTTATTCTCCTATCATCCTCCTCATATTTCACAATGCCACCCAGTATTGTATCATTTGCTGATGTTACTTTTAATCCCGACACCTAAATTAGTGGTCACAAACCTTTTTCAGCACCAAGATTCCCTTGCTCAGCCTTAGTGAAAGGCAAGATCGACTTACTAACGCTTTTATTGACACGCATGCGCACTGGGCAGAAAAGCCCGAAATTAAAAGCCCGCAACCCGGAAGTTAAAAGAATATATGTACACTGTGTACTTTCACTTAACAGAATCTGGAAGATTAAGCCAAAACCGTTTTGAAGTGAAAAAATATCAGCAGATCATCAGGCTCTGCTGTTTTATAAGCATTCAGTCCCATCAATCTACACAACGACATTTTCTACCTAATGTCAATTTCCGTCAGTTGCTCCTACACCCTAGGCCCTATGGCTCTGTGTCCTTTATCCATGGAAGAGACCCAGCTCTGTGACCTGTGTCCAGGAACCTTCCTGGCTTGGTGTTCTGTATGCAAGGAGAGTCCCGGCAATGTGTCCTCCGTCCGAGGAATAGTCCCAGCTCTCTGTCATCTGACCGAAGAATAGACCGTGCTCCGAGTCCTGTATTCAAAGAAGAGTGCCGTGTCTGCATCCTGTATTCCAGGAAGAGCCTTGGCGATGTTTCCTGTGTCCAAGTGGACTGCCGGCTCTGTGGCTTCTGTCAAAACAGTAGTCCTGGCTCTGTGTCCTGTGTCCAAGGAGAATAATGGCTCTGTGTCTCCCGTCTAAGGAAAATTCCTCATTCTGTTAGATGTGTCCAAGAAGACTCCTATCTCGATGTCCTGTATCCAGCATCCGATGAAGAGTTCAGGACCTGTGTCCCATGTCCAAGGATGAGTCCCAGGTATGTGTTCTGTATCCAAGGAAGATTCCTGGCCCTGTATCCTATGTCCAAAGGAAGAGTCCCGGATCTGTGTCGTGTGTCCAATATGAGTTCCAGCTCTGACAGCCCACTCATCCAACCTGTCCAAGACAACATTTCTTCTCCTAACATCCTCCTCATATTTCACAATGCCACCTAGTATTGTATCTGTGGTGAACTACATATACAGGTCTGGACACGGCCCCCCCACTGACTGCAGCTGTGGCTCCTCCTACAGACCCCGGGATAAAGGTGATTGAGGCCTGAGCACGGCCCTCAGTCTCCAGGATGGAGTATAGTGATCTAATACTGCTTATTCTTTTTTACAGCCAATATCTCGCCTCACGTCTCTGAGAGTTATTGATGTTGCATCAGTATCAGTTGCAAATTTGCTAATGTTACTTTTAATCCCTTCATCTAAATTAGACGTCACCAAACTTTTTAAGCTCCAGATCCCCTAACTCAGCCTGAGTGAAAGGCAAGATAGACTTACTGAATCTGTTAGTGACACGTCTGCACACCGGGAAGAAAATAACGGAATTAAAACACTGCAATCTGGAATTAGCAAAAATGTATGTACACTGTGTAGTTTCACGTAACTGAATCAAGAAGATTAGGCCAAAACCGATATGAAGAGAAAAAATATCAGCCGATCATCACACCCTGATGTTTTATTAGCATTCACTCCCATCAATCTACCAAAAAAAATGTTTGACCTAATTTCAATATCCTTCTGTTGCTCCTTTACCCTAGGCCCTATGGCCACTATTCCATCAGTCCTGGCTCATTGTCCTTTATCCAAGGAAGAGTTCTGGCTCTGTGTCCTGTGTCCAAGTGGAGTCCCAGCTCTGCGTCTTCTGTCCAATGAATAGTCCCGGCTGGGTTTCCAGTCACCAAGATGAGTTATGACTCTGTGTCCTGTCTCCAAATAAGTCCCGGCTCTGTATTCAGTATCCAAGGAAGAGTCCCAGCTCTCTGTTCTGTGTCCAATGAAGACTCCCGGCTTTGTGTCCTCCGTCCAAAAAGAGACCCAGGTATGTGTCATGTATCTAAGGAAGATTCCTGTCTCTGTATCCTGTGTCCAAAGGCAGAGTCCCGGATCTGTCTCTTGTGTCCAATACGAGTTCCAGCTCACACAGCCCATTCATCCAACCTGTCCAAGTCAACATTTATTCTCCTAACATCCTCCTCATATTTCCCAATGCCACCCAGTATGGTATCGTTTGCTGATGTTACTTTTAATCCCGTCACCTAAGTTAGTGGTCACAAACCTTTTTCAGCACCAAGATTCCCTAGCTCAGCCTTAGTGAAAGGCAAGATCGACTTACTAACGCTTTTATTGACATGCATGCGCACTGGGCAGAAAAGCCCGAAATTAAAAGCCCGCAACCCGAAAGTTGAAAGAATATATGTACACTGTGTAGTTTCACTTAACAGAATCTGGAAGATTAAGCCAAAACCGATTTGAAGTGAAAAAATATCAGCAGATCATCAGGCTCTGCTGTTTTATCAGCATTCAGTCCCATCAATCTACACAGCATTTTCTACCTAATGTCAATTTCCATCAGTTGCTCCTACACCCTAGAGCCTATGGCCACTATTACAACAGTCCTGGCTCTGTGTCCTTTATCCAAGGAAGAGTCCCACCTCTGTGACCTGTGTCCAGGAACTATCCTGGCTTGGTGTTCTGTTTTCAAGGAGAGTCCCGGCAATGTGTCCTCCGTCCGAGGAATAGTCCCAACTCTCTGTCATCTGACCGAAGAATAGTCCGTGCTCCGAGTCCTGTATTCAAAGAAGAGTGCCGTGTCTGCATCCTGTATTCCAGGAAGAGTCTTGGCGATCTTTCCTGTGTCCAAGTGGACTGCCGGCTCTGTGGCTTCTGTCCAAAGAGTAGTCCTGGCTCTGTGTCCTATGTCCAAGGAGAGTAATGGCTCTGTGCCCCCCGTCTACGGAAAATTCCTCATTCTGTTAGATGTGTCCAAGAAGACTCCTATCTCTCTGTCCTGTATGCAGCATCTGATGAAGATTTCCGGCCCTGAGTCCGGTGTCCAAGGAAGAGTCCCAGCTCTGTGTCCTGTCTCCAAGGAAAAGTCCAGGCTCTGTATTCAGTATCCAAGGAAGTGTCCCAGCTCCCTGTCCTGTGTCCAAGCAAGAGTCCAGGCTCTGTGTCCTGTGTCCAGGTGGAGTCCCATCTCTGCGTCTTCTGTCCAATTAATAGTCCAGGCTCTATTTCCTGTCAGCAAGATGAGTTATGACTCTGTGTAGTGTCTCCAAAGAAGTTCCGTCTCTGTATTCAGTATCCAAGGAAGAGTCTGTTCTGTGTCCAACGAAGACTCCCTGCTTTGTGTCCGCCGTCCAAGTAGAGATGCAGGTATGTGTCCTGTATCCAAGGAAGATACCTGTCTCTGTATCCTGTGTCAAAAGGAAGACTCCCGGATCTGTCTCTTGTGTCCAATACGAGTTCCAGCTCTCAGAGCCCACTCATTCAACCTGTCCAAGTCAACATTTATTCTCCTATCATCCTCCTCATATTTCACAATGCCACCCAGTATTGTATCATTTGCTGATGTTACTTTTAATCCCGACACCTAAATTAGTGGTCACAAACCTTTTTCAGCACCAAGATTCCCTTGCTCAGCCTTAGTGAAAGGCAAGATCGACTTACTAACGCTTTTATTGACACGCATGCGCACTGGGCAGAAAAGCCCGAAATTAAAAGCCCGCAACCCGGAAGTTAAAAGAATATATGTACACTGTGTACTTTCACTTAACAGAATCTGGAAGATTAAGCCAAAACCGATTTGAAGTGAAAAAATATCAGCAGATCATCAGGCTCTGCTGTTTTATCAGCATTCAGTCCCATCAATCTACACAGCATTTTCTACCTAATGTCAATTTCCATCAGTTGCTCCTACACCCTAGAGCCTATGGCCACTATTACAACAGTCCTGGCTCTGTGTCCTTTATCCAAGGAAGAGTCCCACCTCTGTGACCTGTGTCCAGGAACTATCCTGGCTTGGTGTTCTGTTTTCAAGGAGAGTCCCGGCAATGTGTCCTCCGTCCGAGGAATAGTCCCAACTCTCTGTCATCTGACCGAAGAATAGTCCGGGCTCCGAGTCCTGTATTCAAAGAAGAGTGCCGTGTCTGCATCCTGTATTCCAGGAAGAGTCTTGGCGATCTTTCCTGTGTCCAAGTGGACTGCCGGCTCTGTGGCTTCTGTCCAAAGAGTAGTCCTGGCTCTGTGTCCTATGTCCAAGGAGAGTAATGGCTCTGTGCCCCCCGTCTACGGAAAATTCCTCATTCTGTTAGATGTGTCCAAGAAGACTCCTATCTCTCTGTCCTGTATGCAGCATCTGATGAAGATTTCCGGCCCTGAGTCCGGTGTCCAAGGAAGAGTCCCAGCTCTGTGTCCTGTCTCCAAGGAAAAGTCCAGGCTCTGTATTCAGTATCCAAGGAAGTGTCCCAGCTCCCTGTCCTGTGTCCAAGCAAGAGTCCAGGCTCTGTGTCCTGTGTCCAGGTGGAGTCCCATCTCTGCGTCTTCTGTCCAATTAATAGTCCAGGCTCTATTTCCTGTCAGCAAGATGAGTTATGACTCTGTGTAGTGTCTCCAAAGAAGTTCCGTCTCTGTATTCAGTATCCAAGGAAGAGTCTGTTCTGTGTCCAACGAAGACTCCCTGCTTTGTGTCCGCCGTCCAAGTAGAGATGCAGGTATGTGTCCTGTATCCAAGGAAGATTCCTGTCTCTGTATCCTGTGTCAAAAGGAAGACTCCCGGATCTGTCTCTTGTGTCCAATACGAGTTCCAGCTCTCAGAGCCCACTCATTCAACCTGTCCAAGTCAACATTTATTCTCCTATCATCCTCCTCATATTTCACAATGCCACCCAGTATTGTATCATTTGCTGATGTTACTTTTAATCCCGACACCTAAATTAGTGGTCACAAACCTTTTTCAGCACCAAGATTCCCTTGCTCAGCCTTAGTGAAAGGCAAGATCGACTTACTAACGCTTTTATTGACACGCATGCGCACTGGGCTGAAAAGCCCGAAATTAAAAGCCCGCAACCCGGAAGTTAAAAGAATATATGTAAACTGTGTACTTTCACTTAACAGAATCTGGAAGATTAAGCCAAAACGGTTTTGAAGTGAAAAAATATCAGCAGATCATCAGGCTCTGCTGTTTTATAAGCATTCAGTCACATCAATCTACACAACGACATTTTCTACCTAATGTCAATTTCCGTCAGTTGCTCCTACACCCTAGGCCCTATGGCCACTATTACATCAGTCCTGGCTCTGTGTCCTGTGTCCAAGGAGAGTAATGGCTCTGTGTCTCCCGTCTACGGAAAATTCCTCATTCTGTTAGATGTGTCCAAGAAGACTCCTATCTCGATGTTCTGTATCCAGCATCCGATGAAGAGTTCAGGACCTGTGTCCCATGTCCAAGGATGAGTCCCAGGTATGTGTTCTGTATCCAAGGAAGATTCCTGGCCCTGTATCCTATGTCCAAAGGAAGAGTCCCGGATCTGTGTCGTGTGTCCAATATGAGTTCCAGCTCTGACAGCCCACTCATCCAACCTGTCCAAGACAACATTTCTTCTCCTAACATCCTCCTCATATTTCACAATGCCACCTAGTATTGTATCTGTGGTGAACTACATATACATGTCTGGACACGGCCCCCCCACTGACTGCAGCTGTAGCTCCTCCTACAGACCCCGGGATAAAGGTGATTGAGGCCTGAGCACGGCCCTCAGTCTCCAGGATGGAGTATAGTGATCTAATACTGCTTATTCTTTTTTACAGCCAATATCTCGCCTCACGTCTCTGAGAGTTATTGATGTTGCATCAGTATCAGTTGCAAATTTGCTAATGTTACTTTTAATCCCTTCATCTAAATTAGACGTCACCAAACTTTTTAAGCTCCAGATCCCCTAACTCAGCCTGAGTGAAAGGCAAGATAGACTTACTGAATCTGTTAGTGACACGTCTGCACACCGGGAAGAAAATAACGGAATTAAAACACTGCAATCTGGAATTAGCAAAAATGTATGTACACTGTGTAGTTTCACGTAACTGAATCAAGAAGATTAGGCCAAAACCGATATGAAGAGAAAAAATATCAGCCGATCATCACACCCTGATGTTTTATTAGCATTCACTCCCATCAATCTACCAAAAAAAATGTTTGACCTAATTTCAATATCCTTCTGTTGCTCCTTTACCCTAGGCCCTATGGCCACTATTCCATCAGTCCTGGCTCATTGTCCTTTATCCAAGGAAGAGTTCTGGCTCTGTGTCCTGTGTCCAAGTGGAGTCCCAGCTCTGCGTCTTCTGTCCAATGAATAGTCCCGGCTGGGTTTCCTGTCACCAAGATGAGTTATGACTCTGTGTCCTGTCTCCAAATAAGTCCCGGCTCTGTATTCAGTATCCAAGGAAGAGTCCCAGCTCTCTGTTCTGTGTCCAATGAAGACTCCCGGCTTTGTGTCCTCCGTCCAAAAAGAGACCCAGGTATGTGTCATGTATCTAAGGAAGATTCCTGTCTCTGTATCCTGTGTCCAAAGGCAGAGTCCCGGATCTGTCTCTTGTGTCCAATACGAGTTCCAGCTCACACAGCCCATTCATCCAACCTGTCCAAGTCAACATTTATTCTCCTAACATCCTCCTCATATTTCCCAATGCCACCCAGTATGGTATCATTTGCTGATGTTACTTTTAATCCCGTCACCTAAATTAGTGGTCACAAACCTTTTTCAGCACCAAGATTCCCTAGCTCAGCCTTAGTGAAAGGCAAGATCGACTTACTAACGCTTTTATTGACACGCATGCGCACTGGGCAGAAAAGCCCGAAATTAAAAGCCCGCAACCCGGAAGTTAAAAGAATATATGTACACTGTGTACTTTCACTTAACAGAATCTGGAAGATTAAGCCAAAACCGATTTGAAGTGAAAAAATATCAGCAGATCATCAGGCTCTGCTGTTTTATCAGCATTCAGTCCCATCAATCTACACAGCATTTTCTACCTAATGTCAATTTCCATCAGTTGCTCCTACACCCTAGAGCCTATGGCCACTATTACAACAGTCCTGGCTCTGTGTCCTTTATCCAAGGAAGAGTCCCACCTCTGTGACCTGTGTCCAGGAACTATCCTGGCTTGGTGTTCTGTTTTCAAGGAGAGTCCCGGCAATGTGTCCTCCGTCCGAGGAATAGTCCCAACTCTCTGTCATCTGACCGAAGAATAGTCCGGGCTCCGAGTCCTGTATTCAAAGAAGAGTGCCGTGTCTGCATCCTGTATTCCAGGAAGAGTCTTGGCGATCTTTCCTGTGTCCAAGTGGACTGCCGGCTCTGTGGCTTCTGTCCAAAGAGTAGTCCTGGCTCTGTGTCCTATGTCCAAGGAGAGTAATGGCTCTGTGCCCCCCGTCTACGGAAAATTCCTCATTCTGTTAGATGTGTCCAAGAAGACTCCTATCTCTCTGTCCTGTATGCAGCATCTGATGAAGATTTCCGGCCCTGAGTCCGGTGTCCAAGGAAGAGTCCCAGCTCTGTGTCCTGTCTCCAAGGAAAAGTCCAGGCTCTGTATTCAGTATCCAAGGAAGTGTCCCAGCTCCCTGTCCTGTGTCCAAGCAAGAGTCCAGGCTCTGTGTCCTGTGTCCAGGTGGAGTCCCATCTCTGCGTCTTCTGTCCAATTAATAGTCCAGGCTCTATTTCCTGTCAGCAAGATGAGTTATGACTCTGTGTAGTGTCTCCAAAGAAGTTCCGTCTCTGTATTCAGTATCCAAGGAAGAGTCTGTTCTGTGTCCAACGAAGACTCCCTGCTTTGTGTCCGCCGTCCAAGTAGAGATGCAGGTATGTGTCCTGTATCCAAGGAAGATTCCTGTCTCTGTATCCTGTGTCAAAAGGAAGACTCCCGGATCTGTCTCTTGTGTCCAATACGAGTTCCAGCTCTCAGAGCCCACTCATTCAACCTGTCCAAGTCAACATTTATTCTCCTATCATCCTCCTCATATTTCACAATGCCACCCAGTATTGTATCATTTGCTGATGTTACTTTTAATCCCGACACCTAAATTAGTGGTCACAAACCTTTTTCAGCACCAAGATTCCCTTGCTCAGCCTTAGTGAAAGGCAAGATCGACTTACTAACGCTTTTATTGACACGCATGCGCACTGGGCTGAAAAGCCCGAAATTAAAAGCCCGCAACCCGGAAGTTAAAAGAATATATGTAAACTGTGTACTTTCACTTAACAGAATCTGGAAGATTAAGCCAAAACGGTTTTGAAGTGAAAAAATATCAGCAGATCATCAGGCTCTGCTGTTTTATAAGCATTCAGTCACATCAATCTACACAACGACATTTTCTACCTAATGTCAATTTCCGTCAGTTGCTCCTACACCCTAGGCCCTATGGCCACTATTACATCAGTCCTGGCTCTGTGTCCTGTGTCCAAGGAGAGTAATGGCTCTGTGTCTCCCGTCTACGGAAAATTCCTCATTCTGTTAGATGTGTCCAAGAAGACTCCTATCTCGATGTTCTGTATCCAGCATCCGATGAAGAGTTCAGGACCTGTGTCCCATGTCCAAGGATGAGTCCCAGGTATGTGTTCTGTATCCAAGGAAGATTCCTGGCCCTGTATCCTATGTCCAAAGGAAGAGTCCCGGATCTGTGTCGTGTGTCCAATATGAGTTCCAGCTCTGACAGCCCACTCATCCAACCTGTCCAAGACAACATTTCTTCTCCTAACATCCTCCTCATATTTCACAATGCCACCTAGTATTGTATCTGTGGTGAACTACATATACATGTCTGGACACGGCCCCCCCACTGACTGCAGCTGTAGCTCCTCCTACAGACCCCGGGATAAAGGTGATTGAGGCCTGAGCACGGCCCTCAGTCTCCAGGATGGAGTATAGTGATCTAATACTGCTTATTCTTTTTTACAGCCAATATCTCGCCTCACGTCTCTGAGAGTTATTGATGTTGCATCAGTATCAGTTGCAAATTTGCTAATGTTACTTTTAATCCCTTCATCTAAATTAGACGTCACCAAACTTTTTAAGCTCCAGATCCCCTAACTCAGCCTGAGTGAAAGGCAAGATAGACTTACTGAATCTGTTAGTGACACGTCTGCACACCGGGAAGAAAATAACGGAATTAAAACACTGCAATCTGGAATTAGCAAAAATGTATGTACACTGTGTAGTTTCACGTAACTGAATCAAGAAGATTAGGCCAAAACCGATATGAAGAGAAAAAATATCAGCCGATCATCACACCCTGATGTTTTATTAGCATTCACTCCCATCAATCTACCAAAAAAAATGTTTGACCTAATTTCAATATCCTTCTGTTGCTCCTTTACCCTAGGCCCTATGGCCACTATTCCATCAGTCCTGGCTCATTGTCCTTTATCCAAGGAAGAGTTCTGGCTCTGTGTCCTGTGTCCAAGTGGAGTCCCAGCTCTGCGTCTTCTGTCCAATGAATAGTCCCGGCTGGGTTTCCTGTCACCAAGATGAGTTATGACTCTGTGTCCTGTCTCCAAATAAGTCCCGGCTCTGTATTCAGTATCCAAGGAAGAGTCCCAGCTCTCTGTTCTGTGTCCAATGAAGACTCCCGGCTTTGTGTCCTCCGTCCAAAAAGAGACCCAGGTATGTGTCATGTATCTAAGGAAGATTCCTGTCTCTGTATCCTGTGTCCAAAGGCAGAGTCCCGGATCTGTCTCTTGTGTCCAATACGAGTTCCAGCTCACACAGCCCATTCATCCAACCTGTCCAAGTCAACATTTATTCTCCTAACATCCTCCTCATATTTCCCAATGCCACCCAGTATGGTATCATTTGCTGATGTTACTTTTAATCCCGTCACCTAAATTAGTGGTCACAAACCTTTTTCAGCACCAAGATTCCCTAGCTCAGCCTTAGTGAAAGGCAAGATCGACTTACTAACGCTTTTATTGACACGCATGCGCACTGGGCAGAAAAGCCCGAAATTAAAAGCCCGCAACCCGGAAGTTAAAAGAATATATGTACACTGTGTACTTTCACTTAACAGAATCTGGAAGATTAAGCCAAAACCGATTTGAAGTGAAAAAATATCAGCAGATCATCAGGCTCTGCTGTTTTATCAGCATTCAGTCCCATCAATCTACACAGCATTTTCTACCTAATGTCAATTTCCATCAGTTGCTCCTACACCCTAGAGCCTATGGCCACTATTACAACAGTCCTGGCTCTGTGTCCTTTATCCAAGGAAGAGTCCCACCTCTGTGACCTGTGTCCAGGAACTATCCTGGCTTGGTGTTCTGTTTTCAAGGAGAGTCCCGGCAATGTGTCCTCCGTCCGAGGAATAGTCCCAACTCTCTGTCATCTGACCGAAGAATAGTCCGGGCTCCGAGTCCTGTATTCAAAGAAGAGTGCCGTGTCTGCATCCTGTATTCCAGGAAGAGTCTTGGCGATCTTTCCTGTGTCCAAGTGGACTGCCGGCTCTGTGGCTTCTGTCCAAAGAGTAGTCCTGGCTCTGTGTCCTATGTCCAAGGAGAGTAATGGCTCTGTGCCCCCCGTCTACGGAAAATTCCTCATTCTGTTAGATGTGTCCAAGAAGACTCCTATCTCTCTGTCCTGTATGCAGCATCTGATGAAGATTTCCGGCCCTGAGTCCGGTGTCCAAGGAAGAGTCCCAGCTCTGTGTCCTGTCTCCAAGGAAAAGTCCAGGCTCTGTATTCAGTATCCAAGGAAGTGTCCCAGCTCCCTGTCCTGTGTCCAAGCAAGAGTCCAGGCTCTGTGTCCTGTGTCCAGGTGGAGTCCCATCTCTGCGTCTTCTGTCCAATTAATAGTCCAGGCTCTATTTCCTGTCAGCAAGATGAGTTATGACTCTGTGTAGTGTCTCCAAAGAAGTTCCGTCTCTGTATTCAGTATCCAAGGAAGAGTCTGTTCTGTGTCCAACGAAGACTCCCTGCTTTGTGTCCGCCGTCCAAGTAGAGATGCAGGTATGTGTCCTGTATCCAAGGAAGATTCCTGTCTCTGTATCCTGTGTCAAAAGGAAGACTCCCGGATCTGTCTCTTGTGTCCAATACGAGTTCCAGCTCTCAGAGCCCACTCATTCAACCTGTCCAAGTCAACATTTATTCTCCTATCATCCTCCTCATATTTCACAATGCCACCCAGTATTGTATCATTTGCTGATGTTACTTTTAATCCCGACACCTAAATTAGTGGTCACAAACCTTTTTCAGCACCAAGATTCCCTTGCTCAGCCTTAGTGAAAGGCAAGATCGACTTACTAACGCTTTTATTGACACGCATGCGCACTGGGCTGAAAAGCCCGAAATTAAAAGCCCGCAACCCGGAAGTTAAAAGAATATATGTAAACTGTGTACTTTCACTTAACAGAATCTGGAAGATTAAGCCAAAACGGTTTTGAAGTGAAAAAATATCAGCAGATCATCAGGCTCTGCTGTTTTATAAGCATTCAGTCACATCAATCTACACAACGACATTTTCTACCTAATGTCAATTTCCGTCAGTTGCTCCTACACCCTAGGCCCTATGGCCACTATTACATCAGTCCTGGCTCTGTGTCCTGTGTCCAAGGAGAGTAATGGCTCTGTGTCTCCCGTCTACGGAAAATTCCTCATTCTGTTAGATGTGTCCAAGAAGACTCCTATCTCGATGTTCTGTATCCAGCATCCGATGAAGAGTTCAGGACCTGTGTCCCATGTCCAAGGATGAGTCCCAGGTATGTGTTCTGTATCCAAGGAAGATTCCTGGCCCTGTATCCTATGTCCAAAGGAAGAGTCCCGGATCTGTGTCGTGTGTCCAATATGAGTTCCAGCTCTGACAGCCCACTCATCCAACCTGTCCAAGACAACATTTCTTCTCCTAACATCCTCCTCATATTTCACAATGCCACCTAGTATTGTATCTGTGGTGAACTACATATACATGTCTGGACACGGCCCCCCCACTGACTGCAGCTGTAGCTCCTCCTACAGACCCCGGGATAAAGGTGATTGAGGCCTGAGCACGGCCCTCAGTCTCCAGGATGGAGTATAGTGATCTAATACTGCTTATTCTTTTTTACAGCCAATATCTCGCCTCACGTCTCTGAGAGTTATTGATGTTGCATCAGTATCAGTTGCAAATTTGCTAATGTTACTTTTAATCCCTTCATCTAAATTAGACGTCACCAAACTTTTTAAGCTCCAGATCCCCTAACTCAGCCTGAGTGAAAGGCAAGATAGACTTACTGAATCTGTTAGTGACACGTCTGCACACCGGGAAGAAAATAACGGAATTAAAACACTGCAATCTGGAATTAGCAAAAATGTATGTACACTGTGTAGTTTCACGTAACTGAATCAAGAAGATTAGGCCAAAACCGATATGAAGAGAAAAAATATCAGCCGATCATCACACCCTGATGTTTTATTAGCATTCACTCCCATCAATCTACCAAAAAAAATGTTTGACCTAATTTCAATATCCTTCTGTTGCTCCTTTACCCTAGGCCCTATGGCCACTATTCCATCAGTCCTGGCTCATTGTCCTTTATCCAAGGAAGAGTTCTGGCTCTGTGTCCTGTGTCCAAGTGGAGTCCCAGCTCTGCGTCTTCTGTCCAATGAATAGTCCCGGCTGGGTTTCCTGTCACCAAGATGAGTTATGACTCTGTGTCCTGTCTCCAAATAAGTCCCGGCTCTGTATTCAGTATCCAAGGAAGAGTCCCAGCTCTCTGTTCTGTGTCCAATGAAGACTCCCGGCTTTGTGTCCTCCGTCCAAAAAGAGACCCAGGTATGTGTCATGTATCTAAGGAAGATTCCTGTCTCTGTATCCTGTGTCCAAAGGCAGAGTCCCGGATCTGTCTCTTGTGTCCAATACGAGTTCCAGCTCACACAGCCCATTCATCCAACCTGTCCAAGTCAACATTTATTCTCCTAACATCCTCCTCATATTTCCCAATGCCACCCAGTATGGTATCATTTGCTGATGTTACTTTTAATCCCGTCACCTAAATTAGTGGTCACAAACCTTTTTCAGCACCAAGATTCCCTAGCTCAGCCTTAGTGAAAGGCAAGATCGACTTACTAACGCTTTTATTGACATGCATGCGCACTGGGCAGAAAAGCCCGAAATTAAAAGCCCGCAACCCGAAAGTTGAAAGAATATATGTACACTGTGTAGTTTCACTTAACAGAATCTGGAAGATTAAGCCAAAACCGATTTGAAGTGAAAAAATATCAGCAGATCATCAGGCTCTGCTGTTTTATCAGCATTCAGTCCCATCAATCTACACAGCATTTTCTACCTAATGTCAATTTCCATCAGTTGCTCCTACACCCTAGAGCCTATGGCCACTATTACAACAGTCCTGGCTCTGTGTCCTTTATCCAAGGAAGAGTCCCACCTCTGTGACCTGTGTCCAGGAACTATCCTGGCTTGGTGTTCTGTTTTCAAGGAGAGTCCCGGCAATGTGTCCTCCGTCCGAGGAATAGTCCCAACTCTCTGTCATCTGACCGAAGAATAGTCCGTGCTCCGAGTCCTGTATTCAAAGAAGAGTGCCGTGTCTGCATCCTGTATTCCAGGAAGAGTCTTGGCGATCTTTCCTGTGTCCAAGTGGACTGCCGGCTCTGTGGCTTCTGTCCAAAGAGTAGTCCTGGCTCTGTGTCCTATGTCCAAGGAGAGTAATGGCTCTGTGCCCCCCGTCTACGGAAAATTCCTCATTCTGTTAGATGTGTCCAAGAAGACTCCTATCTCTCTGTCCTGTATGCAGCATCTGATGAAGATTTCCGGCCCTGAGTCCGGTGTCCAAGGAAGAGTCCCAGCTCTGTGTCCTGTCTCCAAGGAAAAGTCCAGGCTCTGTATTCAGTATCCAAGGAAGTGTCCCAGCTCCCTGTCCTGTGTCCAAGCAAGAGTCCAGGCTCTGTGTCCTGTGTCCAGGTGGAGTCCCATCTCTGCGTCTTCTGTCCAATTAATAGTCCAGGCTCTATTTCCTGTCAGCAAGATGAGTTATGACTCTGTGTAGTGTCTCCAAAGAAGTTCCGTCTCTGTATTCAGTATCCAAGGAAGAGTCTGTTCTGTGTCCAACGAAGACTCCCTGCTTTGTGTCCGCCGTCCAAGTAGAGATGCAGGTATGTGTCCTGTATCCAAGGAAGATTCCTGTCTCTGTATCCTGTGTCAAAAGGAAGACTCCCGGATCTGTCTCTTGTGTCCAATACGAGTTCCAGCTCTCAGAGCCCACTCATTCAACCTGTCCAAGTCAACATTTATTCTCCTATCATCCTCCTCATATTTCACAATGCCACCCAGTATTGTATCATTTGCTAATGTTACTTTTAATCCCGACACCTAAATTAGTGGTCACAAACCTTTTTCAGCACCAAGATTCCCTTGCTCAGCCTTAGTGAAAGGCAAGATCGACTTACTAACGCTTTTATTGACACGCATGCGCACTGGGCAGAAAAGCCCGAAATTAAAAGCCCGCAACCCGGAAGTTAAAAGAATATATGTAAACTGTGTAGTTTCACTTAACAGAATCTGGAAGATTAAGCCAAAACGGTTTTGAAGTGAAAAAATATCAGCAGATCATCAGGCTCTGCTGTTTTATCAGCATTCAGTCCCATCAATCTACACAGCATTTTCTACCTAATGTCAATTTCCGTCAGTTGCTCCTACACCCTAGGCCCTATGGCCACTATTACATCAGTCCTGGCTCTGTGTCCTGTGTCCAAGGAGAGTAATGGCTCTGTGTCTCCCGTCTACGGAAAATTCCTCATTCTGTTAGATGTGTCCAAGAAGACTCCTATCTCGATGTTCTGTATCCAGCATCCGATGAAGAGTTCAGGACCTGTGTCCCATGTCCAAGGATGAGTCCCAGGTATGTGTTCTGTATCCAAGGAAGATTCCTGGCCCTGTATCCTATGTCCAAAGGAAGAGTCCCGGATCTGTGTCATGTGTCCAATATGAGTTCCAGCTCTGACAGCCCACTCATCCAACCTGTCCAAGACAACATTTCTTCTCCTAACATCCTCCTCATATTTCACAATGCCACCTAGTATTGTATCTGTGGTGAACTACATATACATGTCTGGACACGGCCCCCCCACTGACTGCAGCTGTGGCTCCTCCCACAGACCCCGGGATAAAGGCGATTGAGGCCTGAGCAGGGCCCTCAGTCTCCAGGATGGAGTATAGTGATCTAATACTGCTTATTCTTTTTTACAGCCAATATCTCGCCTCACATCTCTGAGAGTTATTGATGTTGCATCAGTATCAGTTGCAAATTTGCTAATGTTACTTTTAATCCCTTCATCTAAATTAGACGTCACCAAACTTTTTAAGCTCCAGATCCCCTAACTCAGCCTGAGTGAAAGGCAAGATAGACTTACTAACGCTTTTATTGACACGCATGCGCACTGGGCAGAAAAGCCCGAAATTAAAAGCCCGCAACCCAAAAGTTGAAAGAATATATGTACACTGTGTAATTTCACTTAACAGAATCTGGAAGATTAAGCCAAAACCGATTTGAAGTGAAAAAATATCAGCAGATCATCAGGCTCTGCTGTTTTATCAGCATTCAGTCCCATCAATCCACACAGCATTTTCTACCTAATGTCAATTTCCATCAGTTGCTCCTACACCCTAGAGCCTATGGCCACTATTACAACAGTCCTGGCTCTGTGTCCTTTATCCAAGGAAGAGTCCCACCTCTGTGACCTGTGTCCAGGAACTATCCTGGCTTGGTGTTCTGTTTTCAAGGAGAGTCCCGGCAATGTGTCCTCCGTCCGAGGAATAGTCCCAACTCTCTGTCATCTGACCGAAGAATAGTCCGTGCTCCGAGTCCTGTATTCAAAGAAGAGTGCCGTGTCTGCATCCTGTATTCCAGGAAGAGTCTTGGCGATGTTTCCTGTGTCCAAGTGGACTGCCGGCTCTGTGGCTTCTGTCCAAAGAGTAGTCCTGGCTCTGTGTCCTATGTCCAAGGAGAGTAATGGCTCTGTGCCCCCCGTCTACGGAAAATTCCTCATTCTGTTAGATGTGTCCAAGAAGACTCCTATCTCTGTGTCCTGTATGCAGCATCTGATGAAGATTTCCGGCCCTGAGTCCGGTGTCCAAGGAAGAGTCCCAGCTCTGTGTCCTGTCTCCAAGGAAAAGTCCAGGCTCTGTATTCAGTATCCAAGGAAGTGTCCCAGCTCCCTGTCCTGTGTCCAAGGAAGAGTCCAGGCTCTGTGTCCTGTGTCCAGGTGAAGTCCCATCTCTGCGTCTTCTGTCCAATTAATAGTCCAGGCTCTATTTCCTGTCAGCAAGATGAGTTATGACTCTGTGTAGTGTCTCCAAATAAGTTCCGTCTCTGTATTCAGTATCCAAGGAAGAGTCTGTTCTGTGTCCAACGAAGACTCCCTGCTTTGTGTCCGCCGTCCAAGTAGAGATGCAGGTATGTGTCCTGTATCCAAGGAAGATTCCTGTCTCTGTATCCTGTGTCAAAAGGAAGACTCCCTGATCTGTCTCTTGTGTCCAATACGAGTTCCAGCTCTCAGAGCCCACTCATTCAACCTGTCCAAGTCAACATTTATTCTCCTATCATCCTCCTCATATTTCACAATGCCACCCAGTATTGTATCATTTGCTGATGTTACTTTTAATCCCGACACCTAAATTAGTGGTCACAAACCTTTTTCAGCACCAAGATTAACCTTGCTCAGCCTTAGTGAAAGGCAAGATCGACTTACTAACGCTTTTATTGACACGCATGCGCACTGGGCAGAAAAGCCCGAAATTAAAAGCCCGCAACCCAAAAGTTGAAAGAATATATGTACACTGTGTAATTTCACTTAACAGAATCTGGAAGATTAAGCCAAAACCGATTTGAAGTGAAAAAATATCAGCAGATCATCAGGCTCTGCTGTTTTATCAGCATTCAGTCCCATCAATCCACACAGCATTTTCTACCTAATGTCAATTTCCATCAGTTGCTCCTACACCCTAGAGCCTATGGCCACTATTACAACAGTCCTGGCTCTGTGTCCTTTATCCAAGGAAGAGTCCCACCTCTGTGACCTGTGTCCAGGAACTATCCTGGCTTGGTGTTCTGTTTTCAAGGAGAGTCCCGGCAGTGTGTCCTCCGTCCGAGGAATAGTCCCAACTCTCTGTCATCTGACCGAAGAATAGTCCGTGCTCCGAGTCCTGTATTCAAAGAAGAGTGCCGTGTCTGCATCCTGTATTCCAGGAAGAGTCTTGGCGATGTTTCCTGTGTCCAAGTGGACTGCCGGCTCTGTGGCTTCTGTCCAAAGAGTAGTCCTGGCTCTGCGTCCTATGTCCAAGGAGAGTAATGGCTCTGTGCCCCCCGTCTACGGAAAATTCCTCATTCTGTTAGATGTGTCCAAGAAGACTCCTATCTCTCTGTCCTGTATGCAGCATCTGATGAAGATTTCCGGCCCTGAGTCCGGTGTCCAAGGAAGAGTCCCAGCTCTGTGTCCTGTCTCCAAGGAAAAGTCCAGGCTCTGTATTCAGTATCCAAGGAAGTGTCCCAGCTCCCTGTCCTGTGTCCAAGGAAGAGTCCAGGCTCTGTGTCCTGTGTCCAGGTGAAGTCCCATCTCTGCGTCTTCTGTCCAATTAATAGTCCAGGCTCTATTTCCTGTCAGCAAGATGAGTTATGACTCTGTGTAGTGTCTCCAAAGAAGTTCCGTCTCTGTATTCAGTATCCAAGGAAGAGTCTGTTCTGTGTCCAACGAAGACTCCCTGCTTTGTGTCCGCCGTCCAAGTAGAGATGCAGGTATGTGTCCTGTATCCAAGGAAGATTCCTGTCTCTGTATCCTGTGTCAAAAGGAAGACTCCCGGATCTGTCTCTTGTGTCCAATACGAGTTCCAGCTCTCAGAGCCCACTCATTCAACCTGTCCAAGTCAACATTTATTCTCCTATCATCCTCCTCATATTTCACAATGCCACCCAGTATTGTATCATTTGCTGATGTTACTTTTAATCCCGACACCTAAATTAGTGGTCACAAACCTTTTTCAGCACCAAGATTAACCTTGCTCAGCCTTAGTGAAAGGCAAGATCGACTTACTAACGCTTTTATTGACACGCATGCGCACTGGGCAGAAAAGCCCGAAATTAAAAGCCCGCAACCCAAAAGTTGAAAGAATATATGTACACTGTGTAGTTTCACTTAACAGAATCTGGAAGATTAAGCCAAAACCGATTTGAAGTGAAAAAATATCAGCAGATCATCAGGCTCTGCTGTTTTATCAGCATTCAGTCCCATCAATCCACACAGCATTTTCTACCTAATGTCAATTTCCATCAGTTGCTCCTACACCCTAGAGCCTATGGCCACTATTACAACAGTCCTGGCTCTGTGTCCTTTATCCAAGGAAGAGTCCCACCTCTGTGACCTGTGTCCAGGAACTATCCTGGCTTGGTGTTCTGTTTTCAAGGAGAGTCCCGGCAGTGTGTCCTCCGTCCGAGGAATAGTCCCAACTCTCTGTCATCTGACCGAAGAATAGTCCGTGCTCCGAGTCCTGTATTCAAAGAAGAGTGCCGTGTCTGCATCCTGTATTCCAGGAAGAGTCTTGGCGATGTTTCCTGTGTCCAAGTGGACTGCCGGCTCTGTGGCTTCTGTCCAAAGAGTAGTCCTGGCTCTGTGTCCTATGTCCAAGGAGAGTAATGGCTCTGTGCCCCCCGTCTACGGAAAATTCCTCATTCTGTTAGATGTGTCCAAGAAGACTCCTATCTCTGTGTCCTGTATGCAGCATCTGATGAAGATTTCCGGCCCTGAGTCCGGTGTCCAAGGAAGAGTCCCAGCTCTGTGTCCTGTCTCCAAGGAAAAGTCCAGGCTCTGTATTCAGTATCCAAGGAAGTGTCCCAGCTCCCTGTCCTGTGTCCAAGGAAGAGTCCAGGCTCTGTGTCCTGTGTCCAGGTGAAGTCCCATCTCTGCGTCTTCTGTCCAATTAATAGTCCAGGCTCTATTTCCTGTCAGCAAGATGAGTTATGACTCTGTGTAGTGTCTCCAAAGAAGTTCCGTCTCTGTATTCAGTATCCAAGGAAGAGTCTGTTCTGTGTCCAACGAAGACTCCCTGCTTTGTGTCCGCCGTCCAAGTAGAGATGCAGGTATGTGTCCTGTATCCAAGGAAGATTCCTGTCTCTGTATCCTGTGTCAAAAGGAAGACTCCCGGATCTGTCTCTTGTGTCCAATACGAGTTCCAGCTCTCAGAGCCCACTCATTCAACCTGTCCAAGTCAACATTTATTCTCCTATCATCCTCCTCATATTTCACAATGCCACCCAGTATTGTATCATTTGCTGATGTTACTTTTAATCCCGACACCTAAATTAGTGGTCACAAACCTTTTTCAGCACCAAGATTCCCTTGCTCAGCCTTAGTGAAAGGCAAGATCGACTTACTAACGCTTTTATTGACACGCATGCGCACTGGGCAGAAAAGCCCGAAATTAAAAGCCCGCAACCCGGAAGTTAAAAGAATATATGTACACTGTGTAGTTTCACTTAACAGAATCTGGAAGATTAAGCCAAAACCGTTTTGAAGTGAAAAAATATCAGCAGATCATCAGGCTCTGCTGTTTTATCAGCATTCAGTCCCATCAATCTACACAGCATTTTCTACCTAATGTCAATTTCCATCAGTTGCTCCTACACCCTAGAGCCTATGGCCACTATTACAACAGTCCTGGCTCTGTGTCCTTTATCCAAGGAAGAGTCCCACCTCTGTGACCTGTGTCCAGGAACTATCCTGGCTTGGTGTTCTGTTTTCAAGGAGAGTCCCGGCAATGTGTCCACCGTCCGAGGAATAGTCCCAACCCTCTGTCATCTGACCGAAGAATAGTCCGTGCTCCGAGTCCTGTATTCAAAGAAGAGTGCCGTGTCTGCATCCTGTATTCCAGGAAGAGTCTTGGCGATGTTTCCTGTGTCCAAGTGGACTGCCGGCTCTGTGGCTTCTGTCAAAACAGTAGTCCTGGCTCTGTGTCCTGTGTCCAAGGAGAGTAATGGCTCTGTGTCTCCCGTCTACGGAAAATTCCTCATTCTGTTAGATGTGTCCAAGAAGACTCCTATCTCGATGTCCTGTATCCAGCATCCGATGAAGAGTTCAGGACCTGTGTCCCATGTCCAAGGATGAGTCCCAGCTCTGTGTCCTGTCTCCAAGGAAGAGTCCAGGCTCTGTATTTGGTATCCAAGGAAGAGTCTCAGCTCTCTGTTTCGTGACCAACCAAGAGACCAGGCTTTGTGTCCTCTGTCCAAGAAGAGACCCAGGTATGTGTTCTGTATCCAAGGAAGATTCCTGGCCCTGTATCCTATGTCCAAAGGAAGAGTCCCGGATCTGTGTCGTGTGTCCAATATGAGTTCCAGCTCTGACAGCCCACTCATCCAACCTGTCCAAGACAACATTTCTTCTCCTAACATCCTCCTCATATTTCACAATGCCACCTAGTATTGTATCTGTGGTGAACTACATATACATGTCTGGACACGGCCCCCCCAATGACTGCAGCTGTGGCTCCTCCCACAGACCCCGGGATAAAGGCGATTGAGGCCTGAGCAGGGCCCTCAGTCTCCAGGATAGAGTATAGTGATCTAATACTGCTTATTCTTTTTTACAGCCAATATCTCGCCTCACGTCTCTGAGAGTTATTGATGTTGCATCAGTATCAGTTGCAAATTTGCTAATGTTACTTTTAATCCCTTCATCTAAATTAGACGTCACCAAACTTTTTAAGCTCCAGATCCCCTAACTCAGCCTGAGTGAAAGGCAAGATAGACTTACTGAATCTGTTAGTGACACGTCTGCACACCGGGAAGAAAATAACGGAATTAAAACACTGCAATCTGGAATTAGCAAAAATGTATGTACACTGTGTAGTTTCACGTAACTGAATCAAGAAGATTAGGCCAAAACCGATATGAAGAGAAAAAATATCAGCCGATCATCACACCCTGATGTTTTATTAGCATTCACTCCCATCAATCTACCAAAAAAAATTTTTGACCTAATTTCAATATCCTTCTGTTGCTCCTTTACCCTAGGCCCTATGGCCACTATTCCATCAGTCCTGGCTCATTGTCCTTTATCCAAGGAAGAGTTCTGGCTCTGTGTCCTGTGTCCAAGTGGAGTCCCAGCTCTGCGTCTTCTGTCCAATGAATAGTCCCGGCTGGGTTTCCTGTCACCAAGATGAGTTATGACTCTGTGTCCTGTCTCCAAATAAGTCCCGGCTCTGTATTCAGTATCCAAGGAAGAGTCCCAGCTCTCTGTTCTGTGTCCAATGAAGACTCCCGGCTTTGTGTCCTCCGTCCAAAAAGAGACCCAGGTATGTGTCATGTATCTAAGGAAGATTCCTGTCTCTGTATCCTGTGTCCAAAGGCAGAGTCCCGTATCTGTCTCTTGTGTCCAATACGAGTTCCAGCTCACACAGCCCATTCATCCAACCTGTCCAAGTCAACATTTATTCTCCTAACATCCTCCTCATATTTCCCAATGCCACCCAGTATGGTATCATTTGCTGATGTTACTTTTAATCCCGTCACCTAAATTAGTGGTCACAAACCTTTTTCAGCACCAAGATTCCCTAGCTCAGCCTTAGTGAAAGGCAAGATCGACTTACTAACGCTTTTATTGACACGCATGCGCACTGGGCAGAAAAGCCCGAAATTAAAAGCCCGCAACCCGGAAGTTAAAAGAATATATGTACACTGTGTACTTTCACTTAACAGAATCTGGAAGATTAAGCCAAAACCGATTTGAAGTGAAAAAATATCAGCAGATCATCAGGCTCTGCTGTTTTATCAGCATTCAGTCCCATCAATCCACACAGCATTTTCTACCTAATGTCAATTTCCATCAGTTGCTCCTACACCCTAGAGCCTATGGCCACTATTACAACAGTCCTGGCTCTGTGTCCTTTATCCAAGGAAGAGTCCCACCTCTGTGACCTGTGTCCAGGAACTATCCTGGCTTGGTGTTCTGTTTTCAAGGAGAGTCCCGGCAATGTGTCCTCCGTCCGAGGAATAGTCCCAACTCTCTGTCATCTGACCGAAGAATAGTCCGTGCTCCGAGTCCTGTATTCAAAGAAGAGTGCCGTGTCTGCATCCTGTATTCCAGGAAGAGTCTTGGCGATGTTTCCTGTGTCCAAGTGGACTGCCGGCTCTGTGGCTTCTGTCCAAAGAGTAGTCCTGGCTCTGTGTCCTATGTCCAAGGAGAGTAATGGCTCTGTGCCCCCCGTCTACGGAAAATTCCTCATTCTGTTAGATGTGTCCAAGAAGACTCCTATCTCTGTGTCCTGTATGCAGCATCTGATGAAGATTTCCGGCCCTGAGTCCGGTGTCCAAGGAAGAGTCCCAGCTCTGTGTCCTGTCTCCAAGGAAAAGTCCAGGCTCTGTATTCAGTATCCAAGGAAGTGTCCCAGCTCCCTGTCCTGTGTCCAAGGAAGAGTCCAGGCTCTGTGTCCTGTGTCCAGGTGAAGTCCCATCTCTGCGTCTTCTGTCCAATTAATAGTCCAGGCTCTATTTCCTGTCAGCAAGATGAGTTATGACTCTGTGTAGTGTCTCCAAAGAAGTTCCGTCTCTGTATTCAGTATCCAAGGAAGAGTCTGTTCTGTGTCCAACGAAGACTCCCTGCTTTGTGTCCGCCGTCCAAGTAGAGATGCAGGTATGTGTCCTGTATCCAAGGAAGATTCCTGTCTCTGTATCCTGTGTCAAAAGGAAGACTCCCGGATCTGTCTCTTGTGTCCAATACGAGTTCCAGCTCTCAGAGCCCACTCATTCAACCTGTCCAAGTCAACATTTATTCTCCTATCATCCTCCTCATATTTCACAATGCCACCCAGTATTGTATCATTTGCTGATGTTACTTTTAATCCCGACACCTAAATTAGTGGTCACAAACCTTTTTCAGCACCAAGATTCCCTAGCTCAGCCTTAGTGAAAGGCAAGATCGACTTACTAACGCTTTTATTGACACGCATGCGCACTGGGCAGAAAAGCCCGAAATTAAAAGCCCGCAACCCGGAAGTTAAAAGAATATATGTACACTGTGTACTTTCACTTAACAGAATCTGGAAGATTAAGCCAAAACCGATTTGAAGTGAAAAAATATCAGCAGATCATCAGGCTCTGCTGTTTTATCAGCATTCAGTCCCATCAATCTACACAGCATTTTCTACCTAATGTCAATTTCCGTCAGTTGCTCCTACACCCTAGGCCCTATGGCCACTATTACATCAGTCCTGGCTCTGTGTCCTGTGTCCAAGGAGAGTAATGGCTCTGTGTCTCCCGTCTACGGAAAATTCCTCATTCTGTTAGATGTGTCCAAGAAGACTCCTATCTCGATGTTCTGTATCCAGCATCCGATGAAGAGTTCAGGACCTGTGTCCCATGTCCAAGGATGAGTCCCAGGTATGTGTTCTGTATCCAAGGAAGATTCCTGGCCCTGTATCCTATGTCCAAAGGAAGAGTCCCGGATCTGTGTCATGTGTCCAATATGAGTTCCAGCTCTGACAGCCCACTCATCCAACCTGTCCAAGACAACATTTCTTCTCCTAACATCCTCCTCATATTTCACAATGCCACCTAGTATTGTATCTGTGGTGAACTACATATACATGTCTGGACACGGCCCCCCCACTGACTGCAGCTGTGGCTCCTCCCACAGACCCCGGGATAAAGGCGATTGAGGCCTGAGCAGGGCCCTCAGTCTCCAGGATGGAGTATAGTGATCTAATACTGCTTATTCTTTTTTACAGCCAATATCTCGCCTCACATCTCTGAGAGTTATTGATGTTGCATCAGTATCAGTTGCAAATTTGCTAATGTTACTTTTAATCCCTTCATCTAAATTAGACGTCACCAAACTTTTTAAGCTCCAGATCCCCTAACTCAGCCTGAGTGAAAGGCAAGATAGACTTACTGAATCTGTTAGTGACACGTCTGCACACCGGGAAGAAAATAATGGAATTAAAACACTGCAATCTGGAATTAGCAAAAATGTATGTACACTGTGTAGTTTCACGTAACTGAATCAAGAAGATTAGGCCAAAACCGATATGAAGAGAAAAAATATCAGCCGATCATCACACCCTGATGTTTTATTAGCATTCACTCCCATCAATCTACCAAAAAAAATTTTTGACCTAATTTCAATATCCTTCTGTTGCTCCTTTACCCTAGGCCCTATGGCCACTATTCCATCAGTCCTGGCTCATTGTCCTTTATCCAAGGAAGAGTTCTGGCTCTGTGTCCTGTGTCCAAGTGGAGTCCCAGCTCTGCGTCTTCTGTCCAATGAATAGTCCCGCCTGGGTTTCCTGTCACCAAGATGAGTTATGACTCTGTGTCCTGTCTCCAAATAAGTCCCGGCTCTGTATTCAGTATCCAAGGAAGAGTCCCAGCTCTCTGTTCTGTGTCCAATGAAGACTCCCGGCTTTGTGTCCTCCGTCCAAAAAGAGACCCAGGTATGTGTCATGTATCTAAGGAAGATTCCTGTCTCTGTATCCTGTGTCCAAAGGCAGAGTCCCGGATCTGTCTCTTGTGTCCAATACGAGTTCCAGCTCACACAGCCCATTCATCCAACCTGTCCAAGTCAACATTTATTCTCCTAACATCCTCCTCATATTTCACAATGCCACCCAGTATGGTATCATTTGCGGATGTTACTTTTAATCCCGTCACCTAAATTAGTGGTCACAAACCTTTTTCAACACCAAGATTCCCTAGCTCAGCCTTAGTGAAAGGCAAGATCGACTTACTAACGCTTTTATTGACACGCATGCGCACTGGGCAGAAAAGCCCGAAATTAAAAGCCCGCAACCCAAAAGTTGAAAGAATATATGTACACTGTGTAATTTCACTTAACAGAATCTGGAAGATTAAGCCAAAACCGATTTGAAGTGAAAAAATATCAGCAGATCATCAGGCTCTGCTGTTTTATCAGCATTCAGTCCCATCAATCCACACAGCATTTTCTACCTAATGTCAATTTCCATCAGTTGCTCCTACACCCTAGAGCCTATGGCCACTATTACAACAGTCCTGGCTCTGTGTCCTTTATCCAAGGAAGAGTCCCACCTCTGTGACCTGTGTCCAGGAACTATCCTGGCTTGGTGTTCTGTTTTCAAGGAGAGTCCCGGCAATGTGTCCTCCGTCCGAGGAATAGTCCCAACTCTCTGTCATCTGACCGAAGAATAGTCCGTGCTCCGAGTCCTGTATTCAAAGAAGAGTGCCGTGTCTGCATCCTGTATTCCAGGAAGAGTCTTGGCGATGTTTCCTGTGTCCAAGTGGACTGCCGGCTCTGTGGCTTCTGTCCAAAGAGTAGTCCTGGCTCTGTGTCCTATGTCCAAGGAGAGTAATGGCTCTGTGCCCCCCGTCTACGGAAAATTCCTCATTCTGTTAGATGTGTCCAAGAAGACTCCTATCTCTGTGTCCTGTATGCAGCATCTGATGAAGATTTCCGGCCCTGAGTCCGGTGTCCAAGGAAGAGTCCCAGCTCTGTGTCCTGTCTCCAAGGAAAAGTCCAGGCTCTGTATTCAGTATCCAAGGAAGTGTCCCAGCTCCCTGTCCTGTGTCCAAGGAAGAGTCCAGGCTCTGTGTCCTGTGTCCAGGTGAAGTCCCATCTCTGCGTCTTCTGTCCAATTAATAGTCCAGGCTCTATTTCCTGTCAGCAAGATGAGTTATGACTCTGTGTAGTGTCTCCAAAGAAGTTCCGTCTCTGTATTCAGTATCCAAGGAAGAGTCTGTTCTGTGTCCAACGAAGACTCCCTGCTTTGTGTCCGCCGTCCAAGTAGAGATGCAGGTATGTGTCCTGTATCCAAGGAAGATTCCTGTCTCTGTATCCTGTGTCAAAAGGAAGACTCCCGGATCTGTCTCTTGTGTCCAATACGAGTTCCAGCTCTCAGAGCCCACTCATTCAACCTGTCCAAGTCAACATTTATTCTCCTATCCTCCTCCTCATATTTCACAATGCCACCCAGTATTGTATCATTTGCTGATGTTACTTTTAATCCCGACACCTAAATTAGTGGTCACAAACCTTTTTCAGCACCAAGATTCCCTAGCTCAGCCTTAGTGAAAGGCAAGATCGACTTACTAACGCTTTTATTGACACGCATGCGCACTGGGCAGAAAAGCCCGAAATTAAAAGCCCGCAACCCGGAAGTTAAAAGAATATATGTACACTGTGTACTTTCACTTAACAGAATCTGGAAGATTAAGCCAAAACCGATTTGAAGTGAAAAAATATCAGCAGATCATCAGGCTCTGCTGTTTTATCAGCATTCAGTCCCATCAATCTACACAGCATTTTCTACCTAATGTCAATTTCCATCAGTTGCTCCTACACCCTAGAGCCTATGGCCACTATTACAACAGTCCTGGCTCTGTGTCCTTTATCCAAGGAAGAGTCCCACCTCTGTGACCTGTGTCCAGGAACTATCCTGGCTTGGTGTTCTGTTTTCAAGGAGAGTCCCGGCAATGTGTCCACCGTCCGAGGAATAGTCCCAACCCTCTGTCATCTGACCGAAGAATAGTCCGTGCTCCGAGTCCTGTATTCAAAGAAGAGTGCCGTGTCTGCATCCTGTATTCCAGGAAGAGTCTTGGCGATGTTTCCTGTGTCCAAGTGGACTGCCGGCTCTGTGGCTTCTGTCAAAACAGTAGTCCTGGCTCTGTGTCCTGTGTCCAAGGAGAGTAATGGCTCTGTGTCTCCCGTCTACGGAAAATTCCTCATTCTGTTAGATGTGTCCAAGAAGACTCCTATCTCGATGTCCTGTATCCAGCATCCGATGAAGAGTTCAGGACCTGTGTCCCATGTCCAAGGATGAGTCCCAGCTCTGTGTCCTGTCTCCAAGGAAGAGTCCAGGCTCTGTATTTGGTATCCAAGGAAGAGTCTCAGCTCTCTGTTTCATGACCAACCAAGAGACCAGGCTTTGTGTCCTCTGTCCAAGAAGAGACCCAGGTATGTGTTCTGTATCCAAGGAAGATTCCTGGCCCTGTATCCTATGTCCAAAGGAAGAGTCCCGGATCTGTGTCGTGTGTCCAATATGAGTTCCAGCTCTGACAGCCCACTCATCCAACCTGTCCAAGACAACATTTCTTCTCCTAACATCCTCCTCATATTTCACAATGCCACCTAGTATTGTATCTGTGGTGAACTACATATACATGTCTGGACACGGCCCCCCCAATGACTGCAGCTGTGGCTCCTCCCACAGACCCCGGGATAAAGGCGATTGAGGCCTGAGCAGGGCCCTCAGTCTCCAGGATAGAGTATAGTGATCTAATACTGCTTATTCTTTTTTACAGCCAATATCTCGCCTCAGGTCTCTGAGAGTTATTGATGTTGCATCAGTATCAGTTGCAAATTTGCTAATGTTACTTTTAATCCCTTCATCTAAATTAGACGTCACCAAACTTTTTAAGCTCCAGATCCCCTAACTCAGCCTGAGTGAAAGGCAAGATAGACTTACTGAATCTGTTAGTGACACGTCTGCACACCGGGAAGAAAATAACGGAATTAAAACACTGCAATCTGGAATTAGCAAAAATGTATGTACACTGTGTAGTTTCACGTAACTGAATCAAGAAGATTAGGCCAAAACCGATATGAAGAGAAAAAATATCAGCCGATCATCACACCCTGATGTTTTATTAGCATTCACTCCCATCAATCTACCAAAAAAAATTTTTGACCTAATTTCAATATCCTTCTGTTGCTCCTTTACCCTAGGCCCTATGGCCACTATTCCATCAGTCCTGGCTCATTGTCCTTTATCCAAGGAAGAGTTCTGGCTCTGTGTCCTGTGTCCAAGTGGAGTCCCAGCTCTGCGTCTTCTGTCCAATGAATAGTCCCGGCTGGGTTTCCTGTCACCAAGATGAGTTATGACTCTGTGTCCTGTCTCCAAATAAGTCCCGGCTCTGTATTCAGTATCCAAGGAAGAGTCCCAGCTCTCTGTTCTGTGTCCAATGAAGACTCCCGGCTTTGTGTCCTCCGTCCAAAAAGAGACCCAGGTATGTGTCATGTATCTAAGGAAGATTCCTGTCTCTGTATCCTGTGTCCAAAGGCAGAGTCCCGTATCTGTCTCTTGTGTCCAATACGAGTTCCAGCTCACACAGCCCATTCATCCAACCTGTCCAAGTCAACATTTATTCTCCTAACATCCTCCTCATATTTCCCAATGCCACCCAGTATGGTATCATTTGCTGATGTTACTTTTAATCCCGTCACCTAAATTAGTAGTCACAAACCTTTTTCAGCACCAAGATTCCCTAGCTCAGCCTTAGTGAAAGGCAAGATCGACTTACTAACGCTTTTAATGACAAGCATGCGCACTGGGCAGAAAAGCCCGAAATTAAAAGCCCGCAACCCGAAAGTTGAAAGAATATATGTACACTGTGTAGTTTCACTTAACAGAATCTGGAAGATTAAGCCAAAACCGATTTGAAGTGAAAAAATATCAGCAGATCATCAGGCTCTGCTGTTTTATCAGCATTCAGTCCCATCAATCTGCACAGCATTTTCTACCTAATGTCAATTTCCATCAGTTGCTCCTACACCCTAGAGCCTATGCCACTATTACAACAGTCCTGGCTCTGTGTCCTTTATCCAAGGAAGAGTCCCACCTCTGTGACCTGTGTCCAGGAACTATCCTGGCTTGGTGTTCTGTTTTCAAGGAGAGTCCCGGCAATGTGTCCACCGTCCGAGGAATAGTCCCAACTCTCTGTCATCTGACCGAAGAATAGTCCGTGCTCCGAGTCCTGTATTCAAAGAAGAGTGCCGTGTCTGCATCCTGTATTCCAGGAAGAGCCTTGGCGATGTTTCCTGTGTCCAAGTGGACTGCCGGCTCTGTGGCTTCTGTCCAAAGAGTAGTCCTGGCTCTGTGTCCTATGTCCAAGGAGAGTAATGGCTCTGTGCCCCCCGTCTACGGAAAATTCCTCATTCTGTTAGATGTGTCCAAGAAGACTCCTATCTCTGTGTCCTGTACGCAGCATCTGATGAAGATTTCCGGCCCTGAGTCCGGTGTCCAAGGAAGAGTCCCAGCTCTGTGTCCTGTCTCCAAGGAAAAGTCCAGGCTCTGTATTCAGTATCCAAGGAAGTGTCCCAGCTCCCTGTCCTGTGTCCAAGGAAGAGTCCAGGCTCTGTGTCCTGTGTCCAGGTGGAGTCCCAGCTGTGCGTCTTCTGTCCAATTAATAGTCCAGGCTCTATTTCCTGTCAGCAAGATGAGTTATGACTCTGTGTAGTGTCTCCAAATAAGTTCTGTCTCTGTATTCAGTATCCAAGGAAGAGTCTGTTCTGTGTCCAACGAAGACTCCCTGCTTTGTGTCCGCCGTCCAAGTAGAGATGCAGGTATGTGTCCTGTATCCAAGGAAGATTCCTGTCTCTGTATCCTGTGTCAAAAGGAAGACTCCCGGATCTGTCTCTTGTGTCCAATACGAGTTCCAGCTCTCAGAGCCCACTCATTCAACCTGTCCAAGTCAACATTTATTCTCCTATCATCCTCCTCATATTTCACAATGCCACCCAGTATTGTATCATTTGCTGATGTTACTTTTAATCCCGACACCTAAATTAGTGGTCACAAACCTTTTTCAGCACCAAGATTCCCTAGCTCAGCCTTAGTGAAAGGCAAGATCGACTTACTAACGCTTTTATTGACACGCATGCGCACTGGGCAGAAAAGCCCGAAATTAAAAGCCCGCAACCCGGAAGTTAAAAGAATATATGTACACTGTGTACTTTCACTTAACAGAATCTGGAAGATTAAGCCAAAACCGTTTTGAAGTGAAAAAATATCAGCAGATCATCAGGCTCTGCTGTTTTATAAGCATTCAGTCCCATCAATCTACACAACGACATTTTCTACCTAATGTCAATTTCCGTCAGTTGCTCCTACACCCTAGGCCCTATGGCTCTGTGTCCTTTATCCATGGAAGAGACCCAGCTCTGTGACCTGTGTCCAGGAACCTTCCTGGCTTGGTGTTCTGTATGCAAGGAGAGTCCCGGCAATGTGTCCTCCGTCCGAGGAATAGTCCCAGCTCTCTGTCATCTGACCGAAGAATAGACCGTGCTCCGAGTCCTGTATTCAAAGAAGAGTGCCGTGTCTGCATCCTGTACTCCAGGAAGAGCCTTCGCGATGTTTCCTGTGTCCAAGTGGACTGCCGGCTCTGTGGCTTCTGTCAAAACAGTAGTCCTGGCTCTGTGTCCTGTGTCCAAGGAGAGTAATGGCTCTGTGTCTCTCGTCTACGGAAAATTCCTCATTCTGTTAGATGTGTCCAAGAAGACTCCTATCTCGATGTCCTGTATCCAGCATCCGATGAAGAGTTCAGGACCTGTGTCCCATGTCCAAGGATGAGTCCCAGCTCTGTGTCCTGTCTCCAAGGAAGAGTCCAGGCTCTGTATTCGGTATCCAAGGAAGAGTCTCAGCTCTCTGTTTCGTGACCAACCAAGAGACCAGTCTTTGTGTCCTCTGTCCAAGAAGAGACCCAGGTATGTGTTCTGTATCCAAGGAAGATTCCTGGCCCTGTATCCTATGTCCAAAGGAAGAGTCCCGGATCTGTGTCGTGTGTCCAATATGAGTTCCAGCTCTGACAGCCCACTCATCCAACCTGTCCAAGACAACATTTCTTCTCCTAACATCCTCCTCATATTTCACAATGCCACCTAGTATTGTATCTGTGGTGAACTACATATACATGTCTGGACACGGCCCCCCCACTGACTGCAGCTGTGGCTCCTCCCACAGACCCCGGGATAAAGGCGATTGAGGCCTGAGCAGGGCCCTCAGTCTCCAGGATGGAGTATAGTGATCTAATACTGCTTATTCTTTTTTACAGCCAATATCTCGCCTCACGTCTCTGAGAGTTATTGATGTTGCATCAGTATCAGTTGCAAATTTGCTAATGTTACTTTTAATCCCTTCATCTAAATTAGACGTCACCAAACTTTTTAAGCTCCAGATCCCCTAACTCAGCCTGAGTGAAAGGCAAGATAGACTTACTGAATCTGTTAGTGACACGTCTGCACACCGGGAAGAAAATAACGGAATTAAAACACTGCAATCTGGAATTAGCAAAAATGTATGTACACTGTGTAGTTTCACGTAACTGAATCAAGAAGATTAGGCCAAAACCGATATGAAGAGAAAAAATATCAGCCGATCATCACACCCTGATGTTTTATTAGCATTCACTCCCATCAATCTACCAAAAAAAATTTTTGACCTAATTTCAATATCCTTCTGTTGCTCCTTTACCCTAGGCCCTATGGCCACTATTCCATCAGTCCTGGCTCATTGTCCTTTATCCAAGGAAGAGTTCTGGCTCTGTGTCCTGTGTCCAAGTGGAGTCCCAGCTCTGCGTCTTCTGTCCAATGAATAGTCCCGGCTGGGTTTCCTGTCACCAAGATGAGTTATGACTCTGTGTCCTGTCTCCAAATAAGTCCCGGCTCTGTATTCAGTATCCAAGGAAGAGTCCCAGCTCTCTGTTCTGTGTCCAATGAAGACTCCCGGCTTTGTGTCCTCCGTCCAAAAAGAGACCCAGGTATGTGTCATGTATCTAAGGAAGATTCCTGTCTCTGTATCCTGTGTCCAAAGGCAGAGTCCCGGATCTGTCTCTTGTGTCCAATACGAGTTCCAGCTCTCACAGCCAACTCATACAACCTGTCCAAGTCAACATTTAATCTCCTAACATCATCCTCATATTTCACAATGCCACCCAGTATTGTATCATTTGCTGATGTTACTTTTAATCCCGACACCTAAATTAGTGGTCACAAACCTTTTTCAGCACCAAGATTCCCTTGCTCAGCCTTAGTGAAAGGCAAGATCGACTTACTAACGCTTTTATTGACACGCATGCGCACTGGGCAGAAAAGCCCGAAATTAAAAGCCCGCAACCCGGAAGTTAAAAGAATATATGTACACTGTGTACTTTCACTTAACAGAATCTGGAAGATTAAGCCAAAACCGTTTTGAAGTGAAAAAATATCAGCAGTTCATCAGGCTCTGCTGTTTTATAAGCATTCAGTCCCATCAATCTACACAACGACATTTTCTACCTAATGTCAATTTCCGTCAGTTGCTCCTACACCCTAGGCCCTATGGCTCTGTGTCCTTTATCCATGGAAGAGACCCAGCTCTGTGACCTGTGTCCAGGAACCTTCCTGGCTTGGTGTTCTGTATGCAAGGAGAGTCCCGGCAATGTGTCCTCTGTCCGAGGAATAGTCCCAGCTCTCTGTCATCTGACCGAAGAATAGACCGTGCTCCGAGTCCTGTATTCAAAGAAGAGTGCCGTGTCTGCATCCTGTATTCCAGGAAGAGCCTTGGCGATGTTTCCTGTGTCCAAGTGGACTGCCGGCTCTGTGGCTTCTGTCAAAACAGTAGTCCTGGCTCTGTGTCCTGTGTCCAAGGAGAGTAATGGCTCTGTGTCTCCCGTCTACGGAAAATTCCTCATTCTGTTAGATGTGTCCAAGAAGACTCCTATCTCGATGTCCTGTATCCAGCATCCGATGAAGAGTTCAGGACCTGTGTCCCATGTCCAAGGATGAGTCCCAGGTATGTGTTCTGTATCCAAGGAAGATTCCTGGCCCTGTATCCTATGTCCAAAGGAAGAGTCCCGGATCTGTGTCGTGTGTCCAATATGAGTTCCAGCTCTGACAGCCCACTCATCCAACCTGTCCAAGACAACATTTCTTCTCCTAACATCCTCCTCATATTTCACAATGCCACCTAGTATTGTATCTGTGGTGAACTACATATACATGTCTGGACATTGCCCCCCCACTGACTGCAGCTGTGGCTCCTCCCACACACCCCGGGATAAAGGCGATTGAGGCCTGAGCAGGGCCCTCAGTCTCCAGGATAGAGTATAGTGATCTAATACTGCTTATTCTTTTTTACAGCCAATATCTCGCCTCACGTCTCTGAGAGTTATTGATGTTGCATCAGTATCAGTTGCAAATTTGCTAATGTTACTTTTAATCCCTTCATCTAAATTAGACGTCACCAAACTTTTTAAGCTCCAGATCCCCTAACTCAGCCATGAGTGAAAGGCAAGATAGACTTACTGAATCTGTTAGTGACACGTCTGCACACCGGGAAGAAAATAACGGAATTAAAACACTGCAAACTGGAATTAGCAAAAATGTATGTACACTGTGTAGTTTCACGTAACTGAATCAAGAAGATTAGGCCAAAACCGATATGAAGAGAAAAAATATCAGCCGATCATCACACCCTGATGTTTTATTAGCATTCACACCCATCAATCTACCAAAAAAAATTTTTGACCTAATTTCAATATCCTTCTGTTGCTCCTTTGCCCTAGGCCCTATGGCCACTATTCCATCAGTCCTGGCTCATTGTCCTTTATCCAAGGAAGAGTTCTGGCTCTGTGTCCTGTGTCCAAGTGGAGTCCCAGCTCTGCGTCTTCTGTCCAATGAATAGTCCCGGCTGGGTTTCCTGTCACCAAGATGAGTTATGACTCTGTGTCCTGTCTCCAAATAAGTCCCGGCTCTGTATTCAGTATCCAAGGAAGAGTCCCAGCTCTCTGTTCTGTGTCCAATGAAGACTCCCGGCTTTGTGTCCTCCGTCCAAAAAGAGACCCAGGTATGTGTCATGTATCTAAGGAAGATTCCTGTCTCTGTATCCTGTGTCCAAAGGCAGAGTCCCGGATCTGTCTCTTGTGTCCAATACGAGTTCCAGCTCACACAGCCCATTCATCCAACCTGTCCAAGTCAACATTTATTCTCCTAACATCCTCCTCATATTTCCCAATGCCACCCAGTATGGTATCATTTGCTGATGTTACTTTTAATCCCGTCACCTAAATTAGTGGTCACAAACCTTTTTCAGCACCAAGATTCCCTAGCTCAGCCTTAGTGAAAGGCAAGATCGACTTACTAACGCTTTTATTGACATGCATGCGCACTGGGCAGAAAAGCCCGAAATTAAAAGCCCGCAACCCGAAAGTTGAAAGAATATATGTACACTGTGTAGTTTCACTTAACAGAATCTGGAAGATTAAGCCAAAACCGATTTGAAGTGAAAAAATATCAGCAGATCATCAGGCTCTGCTGTTTTATCAGCATTCAGTCCCATCAATCTACACAGCATTTTCTACCTAATGTCAATTTCCATCAGTTGCTCCTACACCCTAGAGCCTATGGCCACTATTACAACAGTCCTGGCTCTGTGTCCTTTATCCAAGGAAGAGTCCTGGCTCTGTGTCCTGTGTCCAAAGGAAAAGTCCTGGCTCTGTGACCTGTGTCCAAGGAACAGTCCCGGCTCTGTGTCATCTGAACGAGGAATAGTCCAGGCTCTGTGTCCTGTAGTCAAAGGATGTGCCCAGCTCTGTGTCCTGTAGTCAAAGGATGTGCCCAGCTCTGTGTCCAAGGATGAATACCAGCTCACTGTCCATTGTCCAAGGAAGAGTCCTGGCTCTGTGTCCTGTGTCCAAGTGGAGTCCCGCCTCTGCGTCTTCTGTCCAATTAATAGTCCTGGCTCTGTTTCCTGTCGCCAAGATGAGTTATGACTCTGTGTCCTGTCTCCAAATAAGAGTCGCGGCTGTGTATTCAGTATCCAAGGAAGAGTCCCAGCTCTCTGTTCTGTGTCCAATGAAGAGTCCCGGCTCAGTGACCTGTGACCAAGAACTTTCCTGGCTTGGTGTTCGGTATGCAAGGAGAGTCCCGGCAATGTGACCTCCGTCCAAGGAATAGTCCCAACTCTCTGTCATCTGACCGAAGAATAGTCCGTGCTCCGAGTCCTGTATTCAAAGAAGAGTGCCGTGTCTGCATCCTGTATTCCAGGAAGAGTCTTGGCGATGTTTCCTGTGTCCAAGTGGACTGCCGGCTCTGTGGCTTCTGTCCAAAGAGTAGTCCTGGCTCTGTGTCCTATGTCCAAGGAGAGTAATGGCTCTGTGCCCCCCGTCTACGGAAAATTCCTCATTCTGTTAGATGTGTCCAAGAAGACTCCTATCTCTGTGTCCTGTATGCAGCATCTGATGAAGATTTCCGGCCCTGAGTCCGGTGTCCAAGGAAGAGTCCCAGCTCTGTGTCCTGTGTCCAAGGAAGAGTTCTGGCTCTGTGTCCTGTGTCCAAGTGGAGTCCCAGCTCTGCGTCTTCTGTCCAATGAATAGTCCCGGCTGGGTTTCCTGTCACCAAGATGAGTTATGACTCTGTGTCCTGTCTCCAAATAAGTCCCGGCTCTGTATTCAGTATCCAAGGAAGAGTCCCAGCTCTCTGTTCTGTGTCCAATGAAGACTCCCGGCTTTGTGTCGAAGAAGAGACCCAGGTATGTGTCCTCTATCCAAGAAAGAGTCCTGGCTGTGTATCCTCTGTGGAAAGGAAAAGTCCTGGCTCTGTGACCTGTGTCCAAGTAATACTCCCGGCTCTGTGTCATCTCAACGAGGAATAGTCCAGGCTCTGTGTCCTGTATTCAAGGAATAGTCCCGGGACTGTGTCATCTGAACGAAGAATAATCCAGGGTCTGTGTCCTGTATTCAAGGAAGAGTCCCGGCTTTGCATTCTGTATTCAAGGTGAGCCCCGGCACTGTCCTCTGTCCAATGAATTGTCCCGGCTCTGTTTCCTATATCCAAGTGGGGTGCAAGCTCTGCGTCTTCTCTCCAAAGAGGAATCCCAGCTCTGTGTCCTGTGTCAAAGGAAGTGCCCAGCTCTGTGTCCAAAGCAGAGTACCAGCTCACTGTCCTGTGTCCAAGGAAGATTCCAGGCTCTGTCTTCAGTATCCAAGGAAGTGTCTCAGCTCTCTGTTCCGTGTCCAACGAAGAGACCAGGCTTTGTGTCCTCTGTCCAAGAAGAGACCCAGGTATGTGTTCTATATCCAAGGAAGATTCCTGGCCCTGTATCCTATGTCCAAAGGAAGAGTCCCGGATCTGTGCCTTGTATCCAATACGAGTTCCAGCGCTCACAGCCCACTCATCCAACCTGTCCAAGTCAACATTTATTCTCCTAACATCCTCCTCATATTTCCCAATGACACCCAGTATTGTATCTGTGGTGAACTACATTTACCTGTCTGGACACGCCCCCCTGCTGATTGCTCCAGTGGCTGTTCTCACTGACCGTGGCTCCTCCCACAGACCCCGGTATAAAGGCGATTGAGGCCTGAGCCCGGCCCTCAGTCTCCAGGATAGAGTATGGTGGTCTAATACTGCTTGTTCTTTTTTACAGCCAATATCTCGCCTCACGTCTCAGAGAGTTATTGATGGTGCATCAGTATCTGTTGCAAATTTGCTCATGTTACATTTATTCCCTTCATCTAAATTAGATGTCACCAACCTTTTTAAGCCCCAGATCCCCTAACTCAGCCTGAGTGATAGACTGACTGAATCTGTTAGTGACACGTTTGCACACCGGGAAGAAAAGAACGGAATTAAAACACCGCAACCTGGAATTAGCAAAAATGTATGTACACTGTGTAGTTTCAATTCACTGAATCCAGAAGATCAGGCCAAAACCGAAATGAAGAGAAAAAATATCAGCAGATCATCAAGCCCTGGTGTTTCATCAGCATTCATTCCCATCAATCCACCCAACAACATTTTTGACCTAATTTCAATATCCTTCTGTTGCTCCTTTACCCTAGGCCCTATGGCCACTATTCCATCAGTCCTGGCTCTGCGTCCTTTATCCAAGGAAGAGTCCTGGCTCTGTGTCCTGTGTCCAAGTGGAGTCCCAGCTCTGCGCCTTCTGTCCAATGAATAGTCCCGGCTCCGTTTCCTGTCACTAAGTTAAGTTATGACTCTGAGTCCCGTCTCCAAATAAGTCCCGACTCAGTATTCAGTATCCAGGGAAGAGACCCAGCTCTCTGTTCTGTGTCCAACGAAGAGTCCCTGCTTTGTGTCCGCCATCCAAGAAGAGACCCAGGTATGTGTCCTGTATCCAAGGAAGATTCCTGGCCCTGTATCCTATGTCCAAAGGAAGAGTCCTGGATCTGTGTCTTGTATCCAATACGAGTTCCAGCTTTCACAGCCCACTCATGCAACATGAAAAGAACAGAATTAAAACAACGCAACCTGGAATTAGCAAAAATGTATGTACACTCTGTAGTTTCACTTAACAGAATCTGGAAAATTAAGCCAAAACTGATTTGAAGTGAAAAAATTTCAGCAGATCATCAGGCTCTGCTGTTTTATCAGCATTCAGTCCCATCAATCTACACGACGACATTTTCTAGCTAATCTCAATTTCCGTCAGTTGCTCCTTCACCCTAGGTCCTATGGCCACTATTACATCAGTCCCTGCTCTGTGTCCATTATCCAAGGAAGAGTCCCGGCTCTGTGACCTGTGTCCAAGAACTTTCCTGGCTCGGTGTTCTGTATGCAAGGAGAGTCCCGGCAATGTGACCTCCGTCCAAGGGATAGTCCCAGCTCTCTGTCATCTCACCGATGAAATTTCCGGGCTCTGAGTCCTGTATTCAAGGAAGAGTGCAGGGTCTGCATCCTGTATTCCAGAAAGAGTCTTGGCTATGTGTCCTGTGTCCAAGTTGAGTGCCGGCTCTGTGGCTTCTGTCCAAAGAGCAGTCCTGGCTCTGTGTCCTGTGTCCAAGGAGAGAAATGGCTCTGTGCCTCCGTCCACGGAAGATTCCTCATTCTGTTAAATGAGTCCAAGAAGACTCCTATCTCTGTGTCCTGTATCCTGCATCCGATGTAGTGTTCAGGCCCTGCTTCCGGTGTCCAAGGAAGAGTCCCAGCTCTGTGTCTTGTCTCCAAGGAAAATTCCAGACTCTGTATTCAGTATCCAAGGTAGTGTCCCAGCTCTCTGTTCTGTGTCCAATGAAGAGTCCCGGCTTTGGGTCCTCTGTCCAAGAAGAGACCCAGGTATGTGTCCTCTATCCAAGAAAGAGTCCTGGCTGTGTATCCTCTGTGGAAAGGAAAAGACCTGGCTCTGTGACCTGTGTCCAAGTAATACTCCCGGCTCTGTGTCATCTGAACGAGGAATATTCCAGGCTCTGTGTCCTGTATTCAAGGAAGAGTCCCGGCTCTGCATTCTGTATTCAAGGTGAGCCCCGGCACTGTGACCTCTGTCCAATGAATAGTCCCGGCTTTGTTTCCTATCTGAAAGGAAAAGTCCAGGCTCTGTATTCATTATCCAAGGAAGTGTCCCAGCTCTCTGTTCTGTGTCCAATGCAGAGTCCCGGCTCTGTGTCCTCTGTCCAAGAAGAGGCACAGGTATGCGTCCTGTGTCCAAGGAAGAGTCCAGGCTCTCTATTCAGTATCCAAGGAAGAGTCTCAGCTCTCTGTTCTGTGAACAACCAAGAGACCAGGCTTTGTGTCCTCTGTCCAAGAAGAGACACAGTTATGTGTCCTGTATCCAAGGAAGATTCCTGGCCCTGTATCCTATGTCCAAAGGAAGAGTCCCGGATCTGTGTCTTGTATCCAATACGAGTTCCAGCTTTCACAGCCCACTCATGCAACATGAAAAGAACAGAATTAAAACAACGCAACCTGGAATTAGCAAAAATGTATGTACACTCTGTAGTTTCACTTAACAGAATCTGGAAAATTAAGCCAAAACTGATTTGAAGTGAAAAAATTTCAGCAGATCATCAGGCTCTGCTGTTTTATCAGCATTCAGTCCCATCAATCTACACGACGACATTTTCTAGCTAATCTCAATTTCCGTCAGTTGCTCCTTCACCCTCGGCCCTATGGCCACTATTCCATCAGTCCGGGCTCATGTCATTTATCCAAGTGCAGTCCCAGCTCTGCGTCTTCTGTCCAATGAATAGTCCCGGCTCTGTTTCCTGTCACCAACATCAGTTATGACTGTGTCCTGTCTCCAAATAAGAGTCCCGGCTCTGTATTCAGTATCCAAGGAAGAGTCCCAGCTCTCTGTTCTGTGTCCAATGAAGACTCCCGGCTTTGTGTCCTCCGTCCAAAAAGAGGCCCAGGTATGTGTCATGTATCTAAGGAAGATTCCTGTCTCTGTATCCTGTGTCCAAAGGCAGAGTCCCGGATCTGTGTCTTGTGTCCAGTACGAGTTCCAGCTCACACAGCCCATTCATCCAACCTGTCCAAGTCAACATTTATTCTCCTAACATCCTCCTCATATTTCCCAATGCCACCCAGTATGGTATCATTTGCTGATGTTACTTTTAATCCCGTCACCTAAATTAGTGGTCACAAACCTTTTTCAGCACCAAGATTCCCTAGCTCAGCCTTAGTGAAAGGCAAGATCGACTTACTAACGCTTTTATTGACACGCATGCGCACTGGGCAGAAAAGCCCGAAATTAAAAGCCCGCAACCCGAAAGTTGAAAGAATATATGTACACTGTGTAGTTTCACTTAACAGAATCTGGAAGATTAAGCCAAAACCGATTTGAAGTGAAAAAATATCAGCAGATCATCAGGCTCTGCTGCTTTATCAGCATTCAGTCCCATCAATCTACACAACGACATTTTCTACCTAATGTCAATTTCCGTCAGTTGCTCCTTCACCCTAGGCCCTATGGCCACTATTACATCGGTCCTGGCTCTGTGTCCTTTATCCAAGGAAGAGTCCCGGCTCTGTGACCTGTGTCCAAGAATTTTCCTGGCTCGGTGTTCTGTATGCAAGGAGAGACCCGGCAATGTGTCCTCCGTCCAAGGAATAGTCCCGGCTCTCTGTCATCTGACCGAAGAATATTCCGGGCTCTGAGTCCTGTATTCAAGGAAGAGTGCCGGGTCTGCATCCTGTATTCCAGGAAGTGTCTTGGCTATGTGTCCAAGGAAGAGTAGCAGCTCTGTTTCCTGTCTCCAAGGAAAATTCCAGGCTCTGTATTCAGTATCCAAGGAAGTGTCCCAGCTCACTGTTCTGTGTCCAATGAAGAGTCCTGGCTTTGTGTTCTCTGTCCAAGAAGAGAGCCAGGTATGTGTCCTGTATTCAAGAAAGAGTCCTGGCTCTGTGACCTGTGTCCAAGGAATAGTCCCGGCTCTGTATCCTGTATTAAAGGAAGAGTCCCGGCTCTGCATCCTGTATTCAAGTGGAGCCCCGGCTCTGTGTCCTCTGTCCAATGAATTGTCCTGGCTCTGTTTCCTGTATCCAAGTGCAGTGCAGGCTCTGCATCTTCTCTCCGAAGAGCAGTCCCAGCTCTGTGTCCAAGGAAGAGTACCAGCTCACTATCCTGAGTCCAAGGAAGAGTCCAGGCTCTGTATTCAGTATCCAAAGAAGAGTCTCAGCTCTCTGTTCCGTGTCCAACCAAGAGACCAGGCTTTGTGTCCTCTGTCCAAGAACAGACCCAGGTATGTGTCCTGTATCCAAGGAAGATCCCTGTATCTGTATCCTGTCTCCAAAGGAAGAGTCCCGGATCTGTGTCTTGTGTCCAATACGAGTTCCAGCTCTCACAGCCAACTCATACAACCTGTCCAAGTCAACATTTAATCTCCTAACATCATCCTCATATTTCACAATGCCACCCAGTATTTTATCTGTGGTGTACTACATCTACCTGTCTGGACACGCCCCCCTGCTGACTGCACCTGTGGCTTCTCCCACTGACTGTGGCTCCTCCCACAGTCCCCAGGATAAAGGCGATTGAGGCCAGAGCCCAGCCCTCAGTCTCCAGAATGTAGTATGGTGGTCAATTACTGCTTGTTCTTTTTTACAGCCAATCTCTTGCCTCACGTCTCGGAGAGTTATTGATGGTGCATCAGTATCAGTTGCAAATTTGCTAATGATACTTTTAATCCCTTCATCTAAATTAGACGTCACCAACCTTTTTAAGCCCCAGATCCCCTAACTCAGCCTGAGTGAAAGGCAAGATAGACTTATTGAATCTGTTAGTGACACGTCTGCAAACTGGGTAGAAAAGACCGGAATTAAAACACCGCAACCTGGAATTAGTAAAAATATATGTAAACTGTGTAGTTTCACTTAACTGAATCCAGAAGATTAGGCCAAAACCGATATGAAGAGAAAAAATATCAGCAGATCATCACGCCCTGGTGTTTTATCAGTATTCAGTCCCATCAATCTACCCAACAATATTTTTGACCTAATTTCAATATCCTTCTGTTGCTCCTTTACCCTAGGCCCTACGGCCACTATTAGATCAGACGTGGCTCTGTGTCCTTTATCCAAGGAAGAGTCCTGGCTCTGCATCCTGTGTCCAAGTGGAGTCCCAGCTCTGCGCCTTCTGTCCAATGAATAGTCCCGGCTCCGTTTCCTGTCACTAAGTTAAGTTATGACTCTGAGTCCCGTCTCCAAATAAGTCCCGGCTCAGTATTCAGTATCCAGGGAAGAGACCCAGCTCTCTGTTCTGTGTCCAACGAAGAGTCCCTGCTTTGTGTCCGCCGTCCAAGAAGAGACCCAGGTATGTGTCCTGTATCCAAGGAAGATTCCTGGCCCTGTATCCTATGTCCAAAGGAAGAGTCCTGGATCTGTGTCTTGTATCCAATACGAGTTCCAGCTTTCACAGCCCACTCATGCAACATGAAAAGAACAGAATTAAAACAACGCAACCTGGAATTAGCAAAAATGTATGTACACTCTGTAGTTTCACTTAACAGAATCTGGAAAATTAAGCCAAAACTGATTTGAAGTGAAAAAATTTCAGCAGATCATCAGGCTCTGCTGTTTTATCAGCATTCAGTCCCATCAATCTACACGACGACATTTTCTAGCTAATCTCAATTTCCGTCAGTTGCTCCTTCACCCTAGGTCCTATGGCCACTATTACATCGGTCCCTGCTCTGTGTCCATTATCCAAGGAAGAGTCCCGGCTCTGTGACCTGTGTCCAAGAACTTTCCTGGCTCGGTGTTCTGTATGCAAGGAGAGTCCCGGCAATGTGACCTCCGTCCAAGGGATAGTCCCAGCTCTCTGTCATCTCACCGATGAAATTTCCGGGCTCTGAGTCCTGTATTCAAGGAAGAGTGCCGGGTCTGCATCCTGTATTCCAGGAAGTGTCTTGGCTATGTGTCCAAGGAAGAGTAGCAGCTCTGTTTCCTGTCTCCAAGGAAAATTCCAGGCTCTGTATTCAGTATCCAAGGAAGTGTCCCAGCTCACTGTTCTGTGTCCAATGAAGAGTCCTGGCTTTGTGTTCTCTGTCCAAGAAGAGAGCCAGGTATGTGTCCTGTATTCAAGAAAGAGTCCCGGCTCTGTATCCTGTATTAAAGGAAGAGTCCCGGCTCTGCATCCTGTATTCAAGTGGAGCCCCGGCTCTGTGTCCTCTGTCCAATGAATTGTCCTGGCTCTGTTTCCTGTATCCAAGTGCAGTGCAGGCTCTGCATCTTCTCTCCGAAGAGCAGTCCCAGCTCTGTGTCCAAGGAAGAGTACCAGCTCACTATCCTGAGTCCAAGGAAGAGTCCAGGCTCTGTATTCAGTATCCAAAGAAGAGTCTCAGCTCTCTGTTCCGTGTCCAACCAAGAGACCAGGCTTTGTGTCCTCTGTCCAAGAACAGACCCAGGTATGTGTCCTGTATCCAAGGAAGATCCCTGTATCTGTATCCTGTCTCCAAAGGAAGAGTCCCGGATCTGTGTCTTGTGTCCAATACGAGTTCCAGCTCTCACAGCCAACTCATACAACCTGTCCAAGTCAACATTTAATCTCCTAACATCATCCTCATATTTCACAATGCCACCCAGTATTTTATCTGTGGTGTACTACATCTACCTGTCTGGACACGCCCCCCTGCTGACTGCACCTGTGGCTTCTCCCACTGACTGTGGCTCCTCCCACAGTCCCCAGGATAAAGGCGATTGAGGCCAGAGCCCAGCCCTCAGTCTCCAGAATGTAGTATGGTGGTCAATTACTGCTTGTTCTTTTTTACAGCCAATCTCTTGCCTCACGTCTCGGAGAGTTATTGATGGTGCATCAGTATCAGTTGCAAATTTGCTAATGATACTTTTAATCCCTTCATCTAAATTAGACGTCACCAACCTTTTTAAGCCCCAGATCCCCTAACTCAGCCTGAGTGAAAGGCAAGATAGACTTATTGAATCTGTTAGTGACACGTCTGCAAACTGGGTAGAAAAGACCGGAATTAAAACACCGCAACCTGGAATTAGTAAAAATATATGTAAACTGTGTAGTTTCACTTAACTGAATCCAGAAGATTAGGCCAAAACCGATATGAAGAGAAAAAATATCAGCAGATCATCACGCCCTGGTGTTTTATCAGTATTCAGTCCCATCAATCTACCCAACAATATTTTTGACCTAATTTCAATATCCTTCTGTTGCTCCTTTACCCTAGGCCCTACGGCCACTATTAGATCAGACGTGGCTCTGTGTCCTTTATCCAAGGAAGAGTCCTGGCTCTGCATCCTGTGTCCAAGTGGAGTCCCAGCTCTGCGTCCTGTCTCCAGGAAAAGTCCAGGCTCTGTATTCAGTATCCAAGGAAGTGTCCCAGCTCCCTGTCCTGTGTCCAAGCAAGAGTCCAGGCTCTGTGTCCTGTGTCCAGGTGGAGTCCCATCTCTGCGTCTTCTGTCCAATTAATAGTCCAGGCTCTATTTCCTGTCAGCAAGATGAGTTATGACTCTGTGTAGTGTCTCCAAAGAAGTTCCGTCTCTGTATTCAGTATCCAAGGAAGAGTCTGTTCTGTGTCCAACGAAGACTCCCTGCTTTGTGTCCGCCGTCCAAGTAGAGATGCAGGTATGTGTCCTGTATCCAAGGAAGATACCTGTCTCTGTATCCTGTGTCAAAAGGAAGACTCCCGGATCTGTCTCTTGTGTCCAATACGAGTTCCAGCTCTCAGAGCCCACTCATTCAACCTGTCCAAGTCAACATTTATTCTCCTATCATCCTCCTCATATTTCACAATGCCACCCAGTATTGTATCATTTGCTGATGTTACTTTTAATCCCGACACCTAAATTAGTGGTCACAAACCTTTTTCAGCACCAAGATTCCCTTGCTCAGCCTTAGTGAAAGGCAAGATCGACTTACTAACGCTTTTATTGACACGCATGCGCACTGGGCAGAAAAGCCCGAAATTAAAAGCCCGCAACCCGGAAGTTAAAAGAATATATGTACACTGTGTACTTTCACTTAACAGAATCTGGAAGATTAAGCCAAAACCGTTTTGAAGTGAAAAAATATCAGCAGATCATCAGGCTCTGCTGTTTTATAAGCATTCAGTCCCATCAATCTACACAACGACATTTTCTACCTAATGTCAATTTCCGTCAGTTGCTCCTACACCCTAGGCCCTATGGCCACTATTACATCAGTCCTGGCTCTGTGTCCTGTGTCCAAGGAGAGTAATGGCTCTGTGTCTCCCGTCTACGGAAAATTCCTCATTCTGTTAGATGTGTCCAAGAAGACTCCTATCTCGATGTTCTGTATCCAGCATCCGATGAAGAGTTCAGGACCTGTGTCCCATGTCCAAGGATGAGTCCCAGGTATGTGTTCTGTATCCAAGGAAGATTCCTGGCCCTGTATCCTATGTCCAAAGGAAGAGTCCCGGATCTGTGTCGTGTGTCCAATATGAGTTCCAGCTCTGACAGCCCACTCATCCAACCTGTCCAAGACAACATTTCTTCTCCTAACATCCTCCTCATATTTCACAATGCCACCTAGTATTGTATCTGTGGTGAACTACATATACATGTCTGGACACGGCCCCCCCACTGACTGCAGCTGTGGCTCCTCCCACAGACCCCGGGATAAAGGCGATTGAGGCCTGAGCAGGGCCCTCAGTCTCCAGGATGGAGTATAGTGATCTAATACTGCTTATTCTTTTTTACAGCCAATATCTCGCCTCACGTCTCTGAGAGTTATTGATGTTGCATCAGTATCAGTTGCAAATTTGCTAATGTTACTTTTAATCCCTTCATCTAAATTAGACGTCACCAAACTTTTTAAGCTCCAGATCCCCTAACTCAGCCTGAGTGAAAGGCAAGATAGACTTACTGAATCTGTTAGTGACACGTCTGCACACCGGGAAGAAAATAACGGAATTAAAACACTGCAATCTGGAATTAGCAAAAATGTATGTACACTGTGTAGTTTCACGTAACTGAATCAAGAAGATTAGGCCAAAACCGATATGAAGAGAAAAAATATCAGCCGATCATCACACCCTGATGTTTTATTAGCATTCACTCCCATCAATCTACCAAAAAAAATGTTTGACCTAATTTCAATATCCTTCTGTTGCTCCTTTACCCTAGGCCCTATGGCCACTATTCCATCAGTCCTGGCTCATTGTCCTTTATCCAAGGAAGAGTTCTGGCTCTGTGTCCTGTGTCCAAGTGGAGTCCCAGCTCTGCGTCTTCTGTCCAATGAATAGTCCCGGCTGGGTTTCCTGTCACCAAGATGAGTTATGACTCTGTGTCCTGTCTCCAAATAAGTCCCGGCTCTGTATTCAGTATCCAAGGAAGAGTCCCAGCTCTCTGTTCTGTGTCCAATGAAGACTCCCGGCTTTGTGTCCTCCGTCCAAAAAGAGACCCAGGTATGTGTCATGTATCTAAGGAAGATTCCTGTCTCTGTATCCTGTGTCCAAAGGCAGAGTCCCGGATCTGTCTCTTGTGTCCAATACGAGTTCCAGCGCTCACAGCCCACTCATCCAACCTGTCCAAGGCAACATTTATTCTCCTAACATCCTCCTCATATTTCCCAATGCCACCCAGTATGGTATCATTTGCTGATGTTACTTTTAATCCCGTCACCTAAATTAGTGGTCACAAACCTTTTTCAGCACCAAGATTCCCTAGCTCAGCCTTAGTGAAAGGCAAGATCGACTTACTAACGCTTTTATTGACACGCATGCGCACTGGGCAGAAAAGCCCGAAATTAAAAGCCCGCAACCCGGAAGTTAAAAGAATATATGTACACTGTGTACTTTCACTTAACAGAATCTGGAAGATTAAGCCAAAACCGTTTTGAAGTGAAAAAATATCAGCAGATCATCAGGCTCTGCTGTTTTATAAGCATTCAGTCCCATCAATCTACACAACGACATTTTCTACCTAATGTCAATTTCCGTCAGTTGCTCCTACACCCTAGGCCCTATGGCCACTATTACATCAGTCCTGGCTCTGTGTCCTGTGTCCAAGGAGAGTAATGGCTCTGTGTCTCCCGTCTACGGAAAATTCCTCATTCTGTTAGATGTGTCCAAGAAGACTCCTATCTCGATGTTCTGTATCCAGCATCCGATGAAGAGTTCAGGACCTGTGTCCCATGTCCAAGGATGAGTCCCAGGTATGTGTTCTGTATCCAAGGAAGATTCCTGGCCCTGTATCCTATGTCCAAAGGAAGAGTCCCGGATCTGTGTCGTGTGTCCAATATGAGTTCCAGCTCTGACAGCCCACTCATCCAACCTGTCCAAGACAACATTTCTTCTCCTAACATCCTCCTCATATTTCACAATGCCACCTAGTATTGTATCTGTGGTGAACTACATATACATGTCTGGACACGGCCCCCCCACTGACTGCAGCTGTGGCTCCTCCCACAGACCCCGGGATAAAGGCGATTGAGGCCTGAGCAGGGCCCTCAGTCTCCAGGATGGAGTATAGTGATCTAATACTGCTTATTCTTTTTTACAGCCAATATCTCGCCTCACGTCTCTGAGAGTTATTGATGTTGCATCAGTATCAGTTGCAAATTTGCTAATGTTACTTTTAATCCCTTCATCTAAATTAGACGTCACCAAACTTTTTAAGCTCCAGATCCCCTAACTCAGCCTGAGTGAAAGGCAAGATAGACTTACTGAATCTGTTAGTGACACGTCTGCACACCGGGAAGAAAATAACGGAATTAAAACACTGCAATCTGGAATTAGCAAAAATGTATGTACACTGTGTAGTTTCACGTAACTGAATCAAGAAGATTAGGCCAAAACCGATATGAAGAGAAAAAATATCAGCCGATCATCACACCCTGATGTTTTATTAGCATTCACTCCCATCAATCTACCAAAAAAAATTTTTGACCTAATTTCAATATCCTTCTGTTGCTCCTTTACCCTAGGCCCTATGGCCACTATTCCATCAGTCCTGGCTCATTGTCCTTTATCCAAGGAAGAGTTCTGGCTCTGTGTCCTGTGTCCAAGTGGAGTCCCAGCTCTGCGTCTTCTGTCCAATGAATAGTCCCGGCTGGGTTTCCTGTCACCAAGATGAGTTATGACTCTGTGTCCTGTCTCCAAATAAGTCCCGGCTCTGTATTCAGTATCCAAGGAAGAGTCCCAGCTCTCTGTTCTGTGTCCAATGAAGACTCCCGGCTTTGTGTCCTCCGTCCAAAAAGAGACCCAGGTATGTGTCATGTATCTAAGGAAGATTCCTGTCTCTGTATCCTGTGTCCAAAGGCAGAGTCCCGGATCTGTCTCTTGTGTCCAATACGAGTTCCAGCTCTCACAGCCAACTCATACAACCTGTCCAAGTCAACATTTAATCTCCTAACATCATCCTCATATTTCACAATGCCACCCAGTATTTTATCTGTGGTGTACTACATCTACCTGTCTGGACACGCCCCCCTGCTGACTGCACCTGTGGCTCCTCCCACTGACTGTGGCTCCTCCCACAGTCCCCAGGATAAAGGCGATTGAGGCCAGAGCCCAGCCCTCAGTCTCCAGAATGTAGTATGGTGGTCAATTACTGCTTGTTCTTTTTTACAGCCAATCTCTTGCCTCACGTCTCGGAGAGTTATTGATGGTGCATCAGTATCAGTTGCAAATTTGCTAATGATACTTTTAATCCCTTCATCTAAATTAGACGTCACCAACCTTTTTAAGCCCCAGATCCCCTAACTCAGCCTGAGTGAAAGGCAAGATAGACTTATTGAATCTGTTAGTGACACGTCTGCAAACTGGGTAGAAAAGACCGGAATTAAAACACCGCAACCTGGAATTAGTAAAAATATATGTAAACTGTGTAGTTTCACTTAACTGAATCCAGAAGATTAGGCCAAAACCGATATGAAGAGAAAAAATATCAGCAGATCATCACGCCCTGGTGTTTTATCAGTATTCAGTCCCATCAATCTACCCAACAATATTTTTGACCTAATTTCAATATCCTTCTGTTGCTCCTTTACCCTAGGCCCTACGGCCACTATTAGATCAGACGTGGCTCTGTGTCCTTTATCCAAGGAAGAGTCCTGGCTCTGCATCCTGTGTCCAAGTGGAGTCCCAGCTCTGCGTCTTCTGTCCAATGAATAGTCCCGGCTCTGTTTCCCGTCACCAAGATGAGTTATGACTCTGTGTCCTGTCTCCAAATAAGTCCCAGCTCTGTATTCAGTATCCAAGGAAGAGTCCCAGCTCTCTGTTCCGTGTCCAACGAAGAGACCAGGCTTTGTGCCCTCCGTCCAAGAGGAGACCCAGGTATGTGTCCTGTATCCAAGGAAGATTGCTGTCTCTCTATCCTGTGTCCAAAGGAAGACTCCCGGATCTGTGTTTTGTGTCCAATACGAGTTCCAGCTCTCACAGCCCACTCATCCAACCTGTCCAAGTCAACATTTATTCTCCTAACATCCTCCTCATATTTCACAATGCCACCCAGTATTGTATCATTTGCTTTTCTTTCTAAATCTTTTTATTATTATTAGTAATATGGACAGAATACAAATGATATATTGATAAAGAAATCACAAACATACAAATTCCATTACATATGAAAAAAAACATAAACAATAGTTACAACATAAATGAGTTTACCAAGACATAAGCCATACAATATATGTATGAACATGGTAAGTCTAAATATTTCATAATATATGATATAAAAAATACAGAAAAAAGAAAGAAAAAAATTTAAAATATTTATATATATATATATATATATATATATATATATATATAATGCAAAACTAGCTAATCTACTCATCTAATAACTAATATAGAAGAAAAAAGAAGCAAAAAAAATAGAAAAAAAGGGGGCTGTTTATAATATCTCACAAGAATAAATATTCATCAATGCCGTCACTTCCGGTCCTCTCAACATACATAAGCTAAAAGCTGGGAAATCAAATAAACTTGGAACAGGGTCATGTTACATCATATGAAAATGTTGAATAAATGGTCTCCATAACTTTTCAAATTTAATAGAAGTCTCAAAAACACCACTTCTAATTTTTTCTAAATTTAAACATAACATAGTTTGAGAGAACCAATTAAATACAGTGGGAGAATTAATTTCCTTCCAATTCAACAATATAGATCTTCTAGCCATCAGAGTTAGAAATGCTATGATTCGACGGGCAGAAGAAGATAAATGCAGTGAGTCTAACATTGGTAAACCAAAAATTGCGGTAATAGGATGAGGTTGTAAATCAATATTCAAAACCACAGAAATAATATCAAAAATATCTTTCCAATATTTTTCCAAAAATGAACAAGACCAAAACATACGAGTTAAAGACGCAATTTCAGATTGACATCTATCACAAATAGGACTAATATGAGAGTAAAAATGAGCTAATTTATCCTTGGACATATGGGCCCTATGTACGACCTTAAATTGTATTAATGAATGTTTGGCACATAACGATGATGTATTAACTAATTGAAGAATTCTATCCCAATTCTCACTAGAAATAATAAGGTTAAGCTCTCTTTCCCAATCCTTTTTGGTCTTATAAAGGGGCTCTGAACGTATCTTCATAATTATATTATAAAGTTTTGAAATAAGCCCTTTTTGAAAAGGGTCTAATTCAAATAAACTCTCCAAAATATCTGAAGGCACAAAATTTGGAAACGTAGGGAGTACAGAACTTAAAAAATGTCTAATCTGTAAATATCTAAAAAAATGAAATCTAGGCAAGTTATATTTGTTGGCTAATTGCTCAAAAGACATAAAACAATTGTCCAAAAATAAATCAGAAAATCTTAGTAATCCCTTAGTTTTCCAAGCCGAATAAGCTTGATCTATAATGGAAGGGTGGAAAAAACAATTAGATACAATAGGACTATTTAAAACGAATTGAGTCAACCCAAAAAATCTCTGAAATTGAAACCATATACGTAAAGTATGTTTAACTATCGGGTTGTCAATTCGTTTCGGCAATTTAGAAAGTGCAAAAAGGAGAGAAGTCCCTAAACTAGAACCCAGAGCATAAGCTGATACAGATTTAATTTCTAAACTCACCCAACGAGGACCGAAAGATCCACCGCAATCTTTCAACCAGCATATCAAGTATCTAATATCAACTGCCCAATAATAAAATCTGAAATTAGGTAATGCTAACCCGCCTTCCTTTTTTGTCTTCTGTAAATATATTTTACCTAACCTGGGATTTTTATTCTGACATATATATGAAGAAATTTTTGAGTCAACATTAGTAAAAAAAAAAGATTTTGGAATAAAAATTGGTATTGCTTGAAAAATATATAAAAACTTAGGTAAAATAACCATCTTAATAGCATTAATCCTACCTATTAGGGATAAAGATAATGGTGACCACTTAGTAAGCAAACCTTTAATCTGATCAATTAAGGGTAAAAAATTAAATCTAAATAAATCTTTATGGTTTTTTGTGATTTTGATCCCTAAGTAAATAAAAGTATCATTAACTAATTTAAAAGGTAAATTTCCATAAATTGGGACCCATTTATTCAAAGGAAACAATTCACTTTTATTAAGATTTAACTTATACCCAGAAAACTCACTAAATTGAGCCAATAATGATAAAACTGCTGGGATGGATTTCTCCAGGTTAGAAATGAATAGTAATAAATCATCTGCATACAAAGATAACTTAATAATGTCTGTCCCATGATTAATACCCAAAATATCCTGTGATTGTCTGATGGCAATTGCCAAAGGTTCTAAGGCAATGTCCCGGCTCTGAGTCCTGTGTCCAAGTGGAGTCCCGGCTCTGCGTCTTCTGTCCAAAGAGCAGTCTTGGCTCTGTGTCCTGTGTCCAAGTAGAGTAATGGCTCTGCATCCTCCATCCAAGGAAGATTCCTGATTCTGTGAGAGGTGTCCAAGAAGACTAATATCTCTGTGTCCGGTATCCTTCATCCGAGGAGTAGTTCCAGCCCTGTGTCCTGTGTCCAGTGAAGAGTCCAGGCTCTGTATTCAGTATCCAAGGAGAAGTCACTGCTCTCTGTTCGGTGTCCAACGAAGAGTCCCGGCTTTCTGTCCTCCGTCCAAGAAGAGACTCAGGTATGTGTCCTGTATCCAAGGAAGATTTCTGGCCCTGTATCCTATGTCCAAAGGAAGAGTCCCGGATATGTGTCTTGTGTCCAATAAGAGTTCCAGCTCTCACAGCCCACTCTTACAACCTGTCCAAGTCAACATTTATTCTCCTAACATCCTCCTCATATTTCACAATGCCACCCAGTATTGTATCTGTGGTGAACTACATATACCTGTCTGGACACGCCCCCCTACTGACTGCTCCGGTGGCTCCTCCCACTGACCGTGGCTCCTCCCACAGACCCCGGTTTAAAGGCGATTGAGGCCTGAGCCAGGCCCTCAGTCTCCAGGATGTAGTCTGGTGGTCAATTACTGCTTGTTTTTTCTTCCAGCCAATATCTCGCCTCACGTATCGGAGAGTTATTGATGGTGCATGAGTATCATTTGCAAATTTGCTGATGTTACTTTTAACCCCTTCATCTAAATTAGACGTCACCAACCTACCACTGATGTCAGGCTAACTGGTCCATAATTCCCTGTTTTCTCTCTCCCTCCTTTCTTAAAATATGCAATAACATTAGCTACCCTCCAATCCTCAGGAACTAATCCTGAATCTATAGATCATTGGAAAATGATTACCAATGCATCCACAATTTCTAGATCCATCTCCTTAAGTATCCATCAGGCCCTGGGAATTTATCAGCCTTCAGTCCTATCAGTCTACCCAACACCATTTTCTGCCTAATGTGAATTTCCTTCAGTTCCTCCATTACCCCAGGTCATCTGGCCACTATTACATCTGTCCCAACTTTGTGTCCTGTAGAGTCCGAGTTCTGTGTCCAAGAAGAGTCCCACCTCTGTGTCCTGTTGCCAGGAAGAGTCCCACCTCTTCTGTATCCAAGAAGAGTCCAGGCTCTGTGTCATGTGTCCAAGGAACAGTCCCAGCTCTGTGTCCTGTGTCCAAGTGGAGTCCCGGCTCTGTATCCTGTGTCCAAGAATGGTCCCGGCACCGTGTCTGGTGTCCAAGAAGAGTCCTGGCACTGTGTCCCGTGTCCAAGAAGTCCCACCTCTGTGTCCTGTGTCCAGGAAGAGTCCCGCCTCTATGTTCTATATCCAAGAAGACTCCAGGCTCTGTGTCCTGTGTCGAAGCTAAAGTCCTGACTCTGTGTCCTGTGTCCAAGTGGAGTCCCGGCTCTGTATCCTGTGTCCAACAATGGTCCCGGCACTGTGTCTGGTGTCCAAGAATAGTCCTTGCACTGTGTCCTGTGTCCAAGAAGAGTCTCGGCTCTGTGTCCTTTGTCTAAGTACATTCTCGGCTCTGTGTCCTGTATCCAAGGAAGCGTCCAGGCTCTGTGAACTGTGTTCAAAATCCAGGCTCCAAGTTCTGAGTTCCAAGTTCAGGCTCCGTGTTTCAAGTTTTAAGTCAAGGTCCCGAGTTCCAAGTTCCAAGTTTAAGTCCGGGTTCTGAAGTCCAAATCGAAGTCGAAGTCCTGAGTCCCAAGTCCGGGTCCCAAGTCCCAAGTTGAAGTCCTGAGTCCCAGGTCCCAGTCCAAGCCCAAGTCCTGAGTCCCAGTCTAAGTTCAGGGCCTGAGTCCAACTCCAGCTACACTTATTCCCACTTCTGCTTTCCCTCCTTATTTCCCTCTGAACAGTCCTTCTTTTCAAGCTTCCTTTGTATTTATTAATAAACTCTATGTAACGCTTACACAACAGGCTAGTATATGTCATGGGGAAAATTTGTTCACCCGCCAAACTGCGCCTCCCATTTACGTGGATGCTGTGAAATACATGCTAATACAAACTCACACACACAATATCAAGAGCACACCAGGTACATTTACAGAATGCACTTTATAAATCTTACTAGAACTAAGTGATTAATAATGATACAGAATATATGAAGGAAAAGAAAATAAAGAAAAGGCACCAAAACTTACCAGAGTTCAGTCTATTTAGTGCACATCGTTGGAGCTCAACCATCGAATCCTCCGACCCCTCTTCGCTCTTCTCCGACCTCCATGACCCCCGCACCTGGGACCACCCTCAGTGATCGACCAGCAGTGCCGCACCTGTCCACCTTCCTCGCCGTCTTCCTCCCGACTCTCCTAAAAAGACCGCGCACTCCCAGCTCCCAGACCCACAAAAGAAAATAACGTCCAACCTAATTGGTTAACAAATGAATACAATCCCCGTTATCAGCAAACTTTAACCCAAACAAGCTTCGAGAGTGCTCTGCAAGCACTCTCTCACCATAACAAAGAAGCAGTTTCTCTTTTAACAAACAAAGAAGCCATTTTGATTAACATACACAGTACATCTATTTTGTTAACGCTACAAAACGTGTTTGTGTTCTGCATTTGGGTCCACCCGTGCTCCATAATTGTGACAAATTACTGTCAAAGGGAAAATTTAAACTTCTTCAGGGTAGGGATCCCTCAAAAAACCTTTGTCATAGTAGTACCTAGCTCCAAAACATAGACTGTTTACTCTTTTCCAGAGAAGAGCATTTTGTAGATGCCCAATGTTCAGGCTCAAGGATACCCTTCACTTTCTCAACCTCTCTCTTCTTCAAGGTGCTTTTAAAGCGTACTTTACTTTAAACTAAGTCCTCATCCCATTTTTCTAAACTTCACCTAAAATGATAGCAAATTTTATTTGACACTACTCCCAAAAATGTGTTAAAGTGGGTTAATTCATTAAAAAAGTACTGTATAAATACATGCAAGTGATGTTGCCAAAATACCAGTGAGACCCCAACAATTTGGATCTGTTTCTAAAGGATTTGAATGTGCTAAAGAGCCAGCAGAAGACACTTAATTAGATTGCTTTCAGTTCATGGGGTTTTAGCTACATATTTAGACTGGAGAAACTGGGGTTGTTCTGCTTGGAGCAAAGTGAGCCACTTACCTACAAAAGGATGTGCTCGCATTGGAGATGGTTCAGAGGAGGTTCATGAGAATGATCCTGACAATTAAACGGTTAATGTATCAGGAACATTTGATAGCTCTGGCATGTACATACTGGAGTTTAAAATAATGGGGATATCAGTGAAACCTATCAGATATTGAAAGGCCCAAAAAAGAGTGTTCCTTACAGTGTGGGAGTCCAAGACCAAAGGGCATAGGTTCAGAATATCAGGATATCCCTGTCGAACAGAAATGAAGAGCAATTTCTTTAGCCAGAATTTGTTGCCACAGATGGCTGTGCTTGCCAAGTCATTGGGTATATTGAAAATGGAGGTTCATAGGTTTTTGATTAGTAAGGGTGTTAAAGGTTACAGAGAGAAAACAGAAGAATGGGACTGTGAGGGGTAATAAATCAGCCATTATGGAATGACAGAGAGGACCCAAGGGGCAGAGTGGCTAAATTCTACTCATACTTCTATGGTCTTATGGTCTAAGACCATAAACAGTAGCATACAACTAAAATACAATCTTTGCATAAGCCAAGTCAATCATCCAAAACAAAATACTCAGCCTTCTAGTCAAAAGGGAACGAGAACTTACTTTCACATGTTGGGATCTGGCCATCCCATCCAGTAGCTGAACACAACCGGTATGACCTACCAACCATCATGTACCTAAATAAAGGGAAATAATAATCCACTGTTCAAACAAAATAATCAATTCACACAGAAGAAACTGGATAAATTTAGTCAGCACCTGTAATAACTATAGTTGATTTGAATAATTTCTATACCGACTTGCAAGATTTGGTTTAATTTCACACTTAAAATTAAAGATGAGGAAGGCAAATACAATGTTAGGAGTCATTTGGCAAGGACTAGAATATAAAGGCAAAGGTGTAATGTTGAGGCTTCATAAGGCACCGGTGAGGTCTTGCTTGGAGTATTGTGAGCAGTTTTGGGCCCCTTAACTGAGAAAGGATGTGCTGATATTGGAGAGGTTTCAGAGGAGATTCACGAAACTGATTCCAGGAATAAAAGGCATTTGTAAACTGATTGATAGCACTGTGCTTGTACTTGCTAGAATTCAGAAGAATGGGGGAAGGAATCTCATTGAAACCTATTGAATGTTGAAAAGCCTTGATAGTGGATATGGAGAGGATGTTTCCTATGGTGGGGGAGTCTAGGATCACAGCCTCAGAGTAGAGGGACATCCATTTAGAATGGCAATCAGGAGGGATTTCTTTTGCCAGAGAATCTGGGGAATTAGTTGCCACCGACAGCTGTGGAGGCCAACTTATTGAGTATATTTATGGCAGAGATTGATAGATTCTTGGTTGGTCAAGGCATGAAGAGATATGGAAAGTAGGTAGGAGATTGGGGCTGAGAGAGAAATGGATCAGCCATGGTGAAATGGTGAGGCAGACTCAATGGGCCAATTGACTTAATTCTGTTCCTATGTCTTTAATTAATGGAAGGGTTAACAGTTATTTAATCCCATGATTCTTCAATATTTTTTGCTTCAGTTTCCAGTTTGGCAGTTCTTTGTGTCCCTATTATTCTCTGGGTCTGGTCATTATTTAGTCGGTCATATGACATAGGTGTCCGTTGACATGAGACAGAATGCACAAAATATATCCCTCAGACTTGTTACTATGATTGCATACAGTTTTGGTTGCCCCACTATAGGCAGGATTTATAGGCTTTGGTGAGGGTGTCAAAAAGGTTTACCTAGATTGGAGGGTATGCGCTACAATGAGAGGTTAGACAAACCAGGGTTATTTTTGCTTTCATCAGGAATCAAGAAGGGACTCGATCCAAAACATCAACTGTTTATACCAGGGGTCGGCAACCTTTACCACTGAAAGAGCCATATGAACCCGTTTCCCACAGAAAACACTGGGAGCCACAAAACCCGTTTGACATTTTAAATGAATTAACACTGCATACAACATTTTTTTTTGCCTTTATGCTATGTATAAACAAACTATAATGTGTTGCATTTATGAAATCGATGAACTCCTGCAGAGAAAACAAAATTACATTTCTGCATGCAACAAAAACATTTTGAACTCCGAAAAAAAGACACTGGGTTGAAGGTTACTTTTCAGTAAAATACTCAATGTCCATTTGAGTCCTTCTTGTATTTATGAAAAACGCCGAACTTAAATTGTCCGCCAGCAGCAAACCAAAAATAACGTCAGCCAGCTGTCAACCTGAAAAATAAAAGGACTATTTCACTGAACCATGAAAAAAATATGAATATACGTAAAATAATAGGCAATTAAAATATTTATCATACTTGGTTAATGGGATTTCTGCTCCTGGACCTCAGCGCACAGCGTCTGCACATCAGGGCTGTATGACGTCACCTTCATCTTTACACAGGATCGCAAGCTGTCATCTGTGAGGTGTGCGCGATGTTTGTTTTTAATAAAGTTAATGTTGGAGAACACCTGCTCACATACATATGTGGATCAAAAGATCGACAGGACTCCAAGCGCATACTTTTTAATGTTTACATAAATGTCGGGGATAGCATTCCATGTTTCGAACACAAGTTTGTCCATTTGGGGAGGTTTTCAATATCACTCCATCTGAGCAAGAACGGCCTTCTGACGGGCAACATCTTCAAGGTCTGCTGTCAAGCGTCTAAGCTTGGACACCCATATGTCTTTGTAGGCTGTGTCGGCCAGTTCCATCTCAAGATCAGGTTGACTCACATCTGCCAATGCAGTCGTATTCAGTAGGGATGGATCGATGCTTAGGGGAGTGGCGGGTGTCAGGCATTGGCAGTGGTGACATATTAATAGCGATAAAAAACACGTAGCGGTGTGCTACAAGCAGCGCTAAAATAACGACACGGAGTCAGTAAACTGCAGTCAAAGATAACTTTATTCTAACTAAACAGCTTTGCTTTTAAGCCTCCCTCAACCCACCCCCCCCCCCCCGTGGGCACGGATGCTCCAAAAGACACGTACTCACAAACCCCCGTAGACTATCTCCCTTAGCTTGAATGCTGGCTAATTGTGAGCCAGTTCAGATGTGCCAGGAAATGGGTCGCCACAACGTTTTATTTAGATGGTACAAAGATCACCATAATCTTCAAATTTAGAATTACATTTCAAAAACTAACAAACATAAAATACATTTTAATTAAATACTCATCATTTATTTTCCAAAGCCACAGGGAGCCGCAGCACAGAGATGAAAGAGTCGCGGGTTGCCGACCCCTGGTTTATATAAACCCCATTTCCAGAAAAGTTGGGATACTTTCCAAAATGCAATAAAAACAAAAATATGTGATATGTTAATTCACGTGAACTTTTATTTAACTGACAAAACTTCAATAGTTTTACTGACCAACTTAATTGTATTTTGTAAATATACACAAATTTAGAATTTGATGGCTGCAACACATGCAACAAAAGTTGGGACAGAGTTAAAATAAGATTGAAAAGTGCACAGAATATTCAAGTAACACCAGTTTGGAAGACTCCACATTCAGCAGGCTAATTGGTAGCAGGTGAGGTATCATGACAGGGTATAAAAGTAGCGTCCATCAAAGGCTCAGTCTTTGCAAGCAAGGATGGGTCATGGCTCACCCCTTTGTGCCAAAACTTGTGAGAGAATTGTTAATCAGTTCAAAAGGAACATTTCCCAACGCAAGATTGCAGAGAATTTAGGTCTTTCAACATCTACAGTACATAATATTGTGAAAAGATTCAGGGAATTCAGAGACATCTCAGTGCGTAAAGGGCAAGGTCTGAAACCACTGTTGAATGTGCCTGATCTTCGAGCCCTCAGGCGGCACTGCCTAACAAACCGTCATGCTACTGTGACAATTATAGCCACCTGGGCTCCGGAGTACTTCGGAAAACCATCGTCACTTAACACAGTCCGTCAGTGCATCCAGAAATGCAACTTGAAACTGTATTACGCAAGGAGGAAGCCATACATCAACTCTATGCAGAAACGCCGGTGAGTTCTCTGGGTTCGAGCTCATCTCAGATGGACTGAAAGACCGTGGAACTGTGTGCTGTGGTCAGATGAGTCCACATTTCAGCTAGTTTTCGGAAAAAACGGGCGTCGAGTTCTCCGTGCCAAAGATGAAAAGGACCATCCTGATTGTCATCAGCGAAAGGTGTAAAAGCCAGCATCTGTGATGGTATGGGGGTGCATCTGTGCTCACGGCATGGGTGAGTTTCATGTATGTGAAGGTACCATTGACTCTGAGGCGTGTATTAGGATTTTAGAGAGACATACGTTGCCATCAAGGCAACGTCTCTTCCCGGGACGTCCATGCTTACTTCAGACAATGCCAGACCACATTCTGCACAGGCTGCAACAGCGTGGCTTTGTAGACACAGTGTGTGTGTGCTTGACTGGCCTGCTGCCAGTCCAGATCTATGTCCTATTGAAAATGCATGGCGCATCATAAAGAGGAGAATCAGACAACAGAGACCATGGACTGTTGAGCAGCTGAAGTTTAATATCAAGCAAGAATGGACAAAATTTCCAATTGCAAATCTACTGCAATTAGTACCCTCAGTTCCAAAACAATTAAAAAGTGTTATTAAAAGGAAAGGTGGGGGTGGAGTTTCAAGATGGCGACGTAAGCATCTGCCTTTTAGGCGCTCTTTATTTTTTCAACTATAATCACCCTTTAATTAGATCTTTTTGAACTTAATCATATGAGTTGCTACCTTTGATTGACCCTTTTTTCCTAAAATAATATTTGATCTAATCTTGTCAAACCTAAAATGGCTACAAGTAAGAAATCGGCTAAGGATCCTGTATCCATCGACGCAATTTCTGCTCTTTTGGACACTAAACTGGATGCTAAACTGGATACTAAACTGGCGGGTCTGGAAGGCAGACTAGAAGGTAAATTGGACAGTAAACTGTTAAATTTGGAAAGGAGGATTACTTCGAAAATATCCGATCTTGAAGGAGTTGTTAAATCGCTTGAAACTAAGTTTCAGTCGCAGGCGTTAGTGGTTCAGCAGCTTGGAAATAAGATCACGACTCTTGAACAATCAATTTGTGAAAAAGCACGTACAATTGAAGTGTTAGAGAAGAAGATAGAGTCGACTGCTAAAACTTTAGATCAGTATAAGTTTAAAATTACTGATCTTGAAAATCGTTCTCGCAGACAGAATTTGCGCATCATCGGAATTCCCGAAAAAGTTGAGTCAGGTGATTTAACTGAATTTTTCTCTAAATTACTGTGGGAAATTTTCGGTGGTGAAGGTTTGAAAAATGAACCTGTTATCGACCGCGCTCATAGAGTTGCGAGGTTTTCGTCTGTGCCTGATAAACCACGAGCGGTGATTGTTCGCCTTCATTATCCTCGTGAGAAAGAGCTTCTAATTCGGTTAGCTCGTAAAAAAGGTATGATCTCCTACAAAAATTACTCATTTCGAATTGTTGAGGACTATTCGTATGAAGTAATGAAAGCCAGGATCGCTTTTAAACCAGTGATGGCAGAGATTCATTCGATTGGATTTAAACAAGCTTTAATGTATCCAGCGAAGCTTAGAATTGTGCTGCCCGACAACAGTCTACACTTTTTTAACACTCCTGAAGAAGCGAAGAAATTTGTTGAAGAATATCGATCCTCTAGTGCAACTTGAACTATGAGTTACATTGAAGATTTTTTTTTGGAGAGAGGATGCCATTTCATTTTAAGTTTTAACCCTGGAAGTTGGGTTATAACTTTTTATTTTGGGCTATAGGTCTGGGTTTTTTTTTACTACTATTATTATTGCTTATAGATGCTGTTTTAATTTTTATAATATCCTTTTTTATACACGTTTGTATTTTGTAATCATGAATTATTTTTTCAAAATGTCGTTTCTTCTTCCCATAAGTCTTTACTTTTTATAAGCGTTTATTTGCTTGCCTGTATTTAGAAATGGAACAAAGGTTTTGAATTCTTTTTTTTTAGTCTTTTTTTTATATATGTTATAGTGTCTATTAAATCTTTTTTTTAAAAAAAAAATTCTATTTTGATAACTTTTTTGATTGCTGAATTTATATTCATATTTTGTAATATGGCTTTCTCAAAATGTCGTTTCTTCTTCCCATAAGTCTTGGCTTGTGAAACGTCATCTTTGTATCTGAATATGGAATTTCTTTTTTAAAGGTGTATTACATTTTTAAACTTTAATGTTCATTTTTTTTTATTAATGATTTTTCTGGTTTTACTATTTTGGTTTTTTTTCTTGACTTGACTGATGTGTGTGTGTATGTGTATGTATGTATATATATGTAGGTGTATATATATATATATATATATATATATATATATATTTTTTTTTTGCAACTCTATATTTTAATTAGGGTGTTATATAGTTTTTTCTTAAAAAAAATTTTCTTAGGGAGCTGCCATCTTGAAATGGGGGTAATTTTAGTATTAGTTTATGCGCCTGCCGCTTGGCTTTCTTTCAAAGGGTGGGGGGAGGGGGGAGGGATCTTTTTTCACGCTTTTGCTTTTTTTTTTGCTTTTAGTTTATGGGCTGACTTTAAATTGTTAATATTGTTGAGGTGTCAGGATCTCCGGTTGCTCCTGAATCAATTTTCCTTCTTCCTAAATTGTGGGTTATGTGTCTTTTTAACCTTTTATGATACACACAACTAATATTGGTATGATGGATAAATCTATTAACTTTATCTCGTGGAATACTAATGGTTTAAATCATCCGATTAAACGTAAAAAAAATTTAAAGTATTCCATAGATTGAACACTAATATTATTTTTGCACAGGAGACCCATATTAGGAGGGAGGATAATCAACGTTTTTTTAGGTTCTGGAAAGGTCAACAATTTCACTCAAATTGTACCGCTAAAATTAGGGGTGTGTCTATTTTTATAGACGCCTCTATTTCGTTTACACATTATGAAATTATTTCGGATCCACAGGGTAGATTTTTGTTGATAACTGGTTCACTTTTTAATCGGAAAGTTGTTTTAGTTAATATTTATGCTCCAAACTTTGATTGTCCTGAAATTTTAAACGTTTATTTACTTCTCTTCCTAACTTGAATGAATATATGTTGATTATGGGTGGAGACTTTAATTGTTGTTTGAATCCTTCGATGGATAGATCTAAACCTATTCGAACTCTTCCGAATAGATCAGCTTTACTTATTAATTCTTTTATGGTTGATTCTGGAATTACTGAAATATGGCGGTTTTTGAACCCTAAAGATAAAGAATTTTAATTTTTTTCACATGTTTATCATAGTTATTCTAGAATTGATTATTTCCTTATTGATCATCGTTTATTAACAGATGTTATTGATTGTAAATACGATTCTATTGCTATTTCGGATCATGCGCCTTTGAAGTTATCTATCAAGATTCCGGACTCTTCTTTCAATACTAGATCTTGGAGACTTAATGCTACTTTGCTTCATGATCCAGAATTTATTACCTTCATAAAACAACAAATTGACTTATTTTTTCAACAAACTATAATGAAGAGATTGATAAAGGAATACTTTGGGACTCTTTCAAGGCTTTTATTCGTGGACAAATTATTTCATATTCCGCTGGTAAAAGAAAACAAAGATATTCAGATATAGCTTTATTGGTGGATTTTATTATTGGGCGAATAATATTCGTAACCTAATGTACTGGAAACTAGATTTGGATTCACCTGTGTGCCCACAGTGGGTAAATTTGGAATGTAGTGAGGTTAAGGGATATTCTATATTTTCCGTTCTTGGTTCTTTTCTTCCTATTGATTTAGCCAAATTCAATAAACAGATATCTAACCCTGTTGTTAAACATACACTACGAATTTGGTTTCAATTTCGCAAATTCTTTAATCTGAAAAACTTTGCTCTGGACAACCCTATTTTATGTAATTTTTTTTTCAAACCTTCATTGACAGATCAAGCTTTTAGTATATGGAAAAGGAAAGGTATAAAATGTTTTCGTGATCTTTTTTTTGAAGGTATTTTGATGTCTTTTGATCAACTATCCAACAAATTTGAATTACCTAAATCTAATTTTTTTAGATACTTACAAATTAGAAATTTCTTACATAAAATTCTTCCGTCTTTTCCTAATTCAACTCCATCGGATTTTTCAGATTTGATTTTTACTTTTAATCCTTGTCAGAAGGGATTAGTAGCTTTTATTTATAACATGATTATGAAGATACAGCCAGAAATATCGGATAGAATTAGACAAGAATGGGAAAAAGAACTTCGATGTAATATATCAACAGATAAATGGGAAAAAATTTTACAAATGGTTAATTCCTCTTCTATTTGTGCTAAACATGCTTTAATACAATTTAAAATTGTACATAGAGCTTATATGTCTAAAGATAAGCTTGCCCGATTTTACTCGCATATTAATCCTCAATGTGACAGATGTCACTTAGAAGTGGCTTCATTGACTCACATGTTTTGGACATGTCCCACTTTACATAACTATTGGAAGGACATTTTTGATGTCATTTCCTCAGTATGGAATATTGATTTACAACCCCATTTTATTACTGCAATTTTCGGTATACCAAATGAAGATGGCAATCAGCTTTCCCCTTCAATCAGACGAATGATTGCCTTTGTAACATTAATTGCCAGAAGGTCTATATTACAAAACTGGAAAGAAGTAAATCCTCCTACTACATTTCAGTGGTTCTCCCAAACCATTTCTTATTTGAGTTTGGAAAAAATCAGAAGCACTATCTTTGATTCTTCAATTAAATTTGAAGAAACCTGGGGACCATTTATTCGACACTTTCATATGAATTAATTTGGCCTATTTCAGATCCTTTTCTCTACTTATCCTTGTTCAGGTATGGAGTTCCGGAGTTCTTTTCTTGACACCTTTATATATTTATAAAGTGCTATTATTGCCCATGTTAGTTTAGTTTAGTATTTTTTTTTCAATATATATTTTTTCTCATATATAATTTCAATTTTTTTTTTATTTTTTCGATGATTATTTTTGTTTTTTTTCATATATATTTATATAGACTTGATTGATTTATGTACCTTTTGTCGATTGATGTTTAATAGGATATTATTATCCTATTAATAATGTAATTTCAAGTTTATTGAATTTGTAATCTGTTCATTATTATGTGTTGTTTTTTTTATATATGAAATTTAATAAAAAGATTGAAAAAGAAAGAAAAGGAAAGGTGATGTAACACAATGGTAAACATGCCTCTGTCCCAACTTTTGTTGAGTGTGTTGCATCATCAAATTCTAAATTTGTGTATATTTACAAAATACAATTAAGTTGGTCAGTAAAACTATTGAAAATCTTTTCTTCGTACTTTTGTCAGTTAATTCAAGGTTCACGTGAATTAACATCTTTGTGATGTGGGAGGAAACCGGAGCATCTGGAAGAAATCCACGCACTCACAGGGAGAATATATGAACTCCTTACAGGCAGTGATGGGACACTGAGTTTAAAAATGAGGAAGTTATGTTGCAGCTTGATAAAGTTCTAGTTAGGCCCCATCTGGAGTTCTGCATACAGTTCTGGTTGCCTCATTATAATGTTGGCCAGAAAGAACTAGTCTACAAATCAGTGAATTCCAGTGCATCAAGGACAGTGGATCAATTGTCTTTGTTCTGCCATGAGGTCAAAGGAATGGGGGTTGCCATTTTTATGAAGCTGTTCTGCATTCTCCATTTTGTGAACTGCTTGTGCTTGGCTGAGTAAGTATTTTAAAGTTGATACAATGATGTTCTAGGTAATCTGCTGGACTGGAGATAATTTCTAAATAAGAAATTATTTGTGAGGTGTTCTTTGGTTAGACATATGCAGGGTTGTGAATGGTGGCATCTGTGTCTGCCCTGAATGTTTTGACCTGATTACTGCTTTGGTAACTGATTTAGAACAGCCATATAATTACCAGTTGTCACTTGCAGAAGAAGGGCAATGAATGGATGCTGGCTTGGACCAGAGCCAATACGAAGGGATTATAGGTCATTCAGATAACCCATAGCCAATGACACTAAAAAATGACATTTGAACTGGAAATGAATGACAATAAAAGCAGAGGCTTTGAATGTAAAGTACTGACAACTCCGGAGATTAACCACTGCAGATACAACTGTGAGCAACCCTATGTGGAACTTGTGGAGAGCGACTGGGACTATGAGGAACACCTGGCCAGCACAGACTCCTTTGCCCGGATATTACCTTTTTTATTCTTTGACTATTCAGGCAAGTCAAGGAAACCTAGTACTGTGAACACAGGTACATAAGTGTATGAGTTCACATGCTTGTTAGTTGAGACAATAAAGGCTCTTGTAATCACAGATTCCCTCTGTGCCTCTCTGATCATTATTACTAAATTGTAACAAAAGAAAGGATGTTGAGGCTTTGGAGAGAGTGCAGAAGAGGTTTACCAGGATGTTGCCTGGATTACAGTGCTATAATGAGAGGATGGACAAACTTGGGCTGTTTTCTCAGGAGCAGCGAAGGCTGAGGGGTGATGATAGAGGTTTTTAAGATTATGACAGACAGGCAGAGATAAGAGTAGACAGACAATATCAAAGTGCAAAACAGGAATAATGGACAACAAACTGTGCAAATGCAAATATAAATAGCAATAAATAACAAATATGACACAACAAGACAAAGAGTCCTTAAAGTGAGGCCATTGATTGTGTGAACACCAGAAGTAGAATGAGTGTAGTTATCCTCTTTTGTTCAACAGCCTGATGGTTGTGGGATAGTAACTATTCTTGAACCTAGTTCTGAGGCACCTATACCTTCTACCTGATGGCAGCAGCAAGAGCATGGCCTGGGTGATGAGGATCTTTGATGATGAATGTTGCTTTTCTACGGCAAAGTTTCATGTAGATGTGCTCAATGGTTGGGAACTCTTTATCCATGATGTACTGTGCTGAATCCTGTAATTTTTGTGGATCTTCCACTCAAAAGCTTTGGTGTTCCCATACCAGGCTGTAATATAGCCAGCCAGCACACTTTACACCACACATGAATAGGTTTGCTAAGGTTTTTGATGACATACCGAATCTCTGCAGACTCCTAAGTAGAGGCACTACTATGCTTTCTTTGCAATTATATTTATGATAGGTTCCCTGATATACTGACACCCAGGAAATTAAAGTTACTGACCCTCTCCACCTCTGATGATTACTGGCTCATGGACCTCTGGTTTCCATCTCCTGAAGTCCACAATCAGTTCCTTGGTCTTAGTGACATTGAGTGAGAAGATGTTGTTATTGCACCACTCCACCAAATTTTTAACCTCCCTCCCAAATGCTGATATATCACCACCGTTGATACAGCCCACAACAATGGTGTCATTCAGCAAAAGTGCTGAAATGCTTAATACTAGAGACATGTTTTTAAGGTGAGAGGGGATAATTTCAAAGGAGATGTGAAGGACAAGTTTTTTTTTCAAAACACAGAGAGTGATCGGTGCCTGGAATGCGCTGCTTCGGGTGGCAGTAATGGCAGTTACTTTAGAGACTTTTAAGGGATGTTTCAATAGGCACATAAATGTGAAGAAAATAGTTTAGTCAGCCATTTGATTGCTAACTTATTTGGTTCAACACAATGTGCTTTGAGAGGCTGGTCAAGGACAACACCTGCAGCATGCTACCACCCACACTGGACCCCCTACAATTCGCCTACGATACAACCGATAGACAGATGACGCAATAGCCACAGCTCTACACGTTATCCTTACACATCTAGAGAAGAAGGATGCTTATTTGAGAATGCTGTTCTTGGACTACAGTTCAGTATTCAACACCATCATTCCCTCCAGGCTTGAAAGGAAGCTCAAGAGATCTCGGCCTTCACCCTGCTTTGCAAAGCTGGATGCTGGACTTCCTGTCAGATCACAGGTAGGTGGTAACAGTGGGCTCCCTCATATCTGCCCCTCTGACCCTCAACACAGGTGCCCCTCACGGCTGTGTATGAAACCCCCTCCTTTATTCTCTGTATACCTAGGACTGTGTCACCACCCACAGCTCCAATCTGCTAATTAAATTTGCTGACGACACTACACTGATTGGCCTAATCTCAAATAATAATGAGGCAGCCTACAGGGAAGAAGTCATCACCCTGACACAGTGGTGTCAAGAAAACAACCTCTCCCTCAATGTCGCAAAAACAAAGGAGCTGGTTATGGACTACAGGAGGAATGGAGACGGGCTAACTCTTAATGACATCAATGGATCTGAAATTGAGAGTGTGAACAGCTTTAAATTCCTTGGCATAAACATCACCGAGGATCTCACATGGTTTGTACATACCGGCTGTGCCACAACAGCGTCTCTTTCACCTCAGATGGTTGAAAAATGTTGGTATGGGCCCCCAAATTCTATGAACTTTCTACAAGGGCACAATTGAGAGCATTCCCGGGGAAAAAGTACAAACTCGTTACAAGTAGCAGCAAGAATTGAACCCCGACTAGTTATCACTGGTGCTGTAAACATTACCGTGCCATCCTATAAATAGGGCCAAAGGATACAATAATAAGGGCTTGTACTGAATCACTCTGATTTCTTCGGCTGGTGCTTCAAGTTAGGAAAATGTTGTTTGTGTATCTTAATTATTAACACTGAAAGGAATTAGCCATCACATGTAATCCATCATTCTTTTAGCCATTATACAATAATTACTCACCCTTCATTACAATAGAATTTAACTTTGCTTCCAAAAGTAATAGCTTCTGCCTCATAATATCCATTTAAAACTTCGCCAGGACTACCACAGCTCTTTGCTAGACAGAGGGAGAAATTGGGTATTGTTAAAAATAATACCTAAAAACCAGATTGTCAAGTCTTATTTCATACGCTATGGTGAATTTTTTTTTGTAAATAACAGCAGGTTGCTGCTGTATTTTCTTAGTCATACAGCACTACAGCACAGAAACAGGCCCTCCAGCTCATCTAGTCCATGCCGAACTATTAATCTGCCTAGTCCCATCAACCTGCATCTGGACCATAGCCCTCCATACCCTTCCCATCCATGTACCTATCCAAACGTCTCTTAAACGTTGAAATCAAGCCTATGTCGGCACTTACACTGGCAGCTCGTTCCACACCCTCACCACCCTCTGAGTGAAGACATTTCCCCTCTTGTACTCCTTGCACATTTTACCTTTCACCCTTAACTCATGTTCTCTAGTTGTATTCCCACCCAACCTCAGTGGAAAAATCCTGCTTGTATTTACCCCATAACTTTGTACACCTCTATCAAATCTCCCCTCATTCTCCTATGCTCTAGGGAATAAAGTCGTAACCTATTCAATCTTTCCCTGTAACTCAGGAAATCAAGTCCTGACAACATCCTTGTAAATTTCCTCTTCAGGCAATCCATGTCTTCCTGCAGTGTGTCAGCCGGAACATGCCTCCTAAATATCTGAGTCTAAGAGGAAACTTAGCCCGGTTATGAAAGGACGAGGTTTGGACCTGGGCCAGCAACTCGATGCTATAAAAACCCAGTTCTACAGAGGCTCCAGAGACTTCATCCCTGGGAGAGGAAGGATATTCGAAGATGGGCTACACCTGGGAAGAATTTGAAGGACTGGCCCAGAACAGGGCACTCTGGCAAGCTGCTGTCAGCAGCTTATGTGCCAGAAAGGGTGATGGGCTTAAGCAATAAGGGAGTTCAACTTCGCTGATAATAACCGGAACCACCAGAGTCAAAACTTTACAAGTGTATCGAGGAGTTTTCCATGCTAATACACAGAGATTCCTACTAGGGAAAGGCAGTGCCAGTTTCATTTAATCCTGGGAAATGAAGCCAGTTTATCAACTAAAGGTGTCCACTTTATTATTGGATGGTGATCATAACTTCACTAAGGTTCAAAGTAGTTAAAAAAAATAGTAGAGTTCCTCCCGCGCCTTTGGCACATTAGGCAGGCAGCTTAGCCATTTCTTTAGCATTTGTCTGTTTTGCTAGCTAGACACAACCTAGCACATGTAGAACTCATGCAAGGAGCTAGCTGGGTTTGAACCTGGGACCGCTCACCCTGAAGTCTGATGCAGATGCCACTACACCACCAGTATAGAAAGTTAAAGAAAGGAATACAAATTAATCCATCCTGAAGACAAATTCATGGGTGGGTAAAAAATACATGTGTGATTACTAATTTTCTGTCACGATTTAAATTGATACAAATGGAATTTATTAAAACAAAGGCACTTTAAATGTCTGTCTAACACAAGCTATGTTTGATTTAACACTCATGGTTAGAGTATCAGTCAAATCCTTAAATCAAACATTTCAAAACAGTCCCCAGTCCTGATTCTGTTCCTGAGGCTGGAAATGCACTTGTACATTGAGCAAGGAAACAATAGTGACTCAGCTCTGAGGAAAACAATTACTAAACAATTCACAAAACCCATTATTCAAAATAGCATGCAAATACAAACATCCTGTGGCCACGACCTGAACAACCAGATTGCAGCTAAACTGCACCACTTGCGACAGCTTCTCTTCTGGTAAAAGTTAGCCTGAGAACTTACGTAAACAACGTGTCTGCAGAGGTGACCAAGTCGAATCCTGTCTGCAGAGAAGAGTTCTTGAAGTCCCTTCCTGGAACTGGTAACCTGGATGACAGCTATAAGTAATTTTCGTATTTGGAGCAAATGAAACCTCATGAATGTATTTATCTGATACGGATCCATTTTCCAAATTTGGAGGGGGTCCACAGTTGCCTTTTAGAGGGAAAAAAAAACGTTTAAATATGTAGATATACAGTGTTCTCTCTTTCGGATGTACTTAAACATTAACTACTGTGTCCACATTTGTACCTTAATCTGTAATGATTTACCTTTGTATCTACACATTTATGTTATCATGTTTTTAATATATTATATACCAGGATCTCTTTTGTCTTAATTGCTTTAATTCAAAATTAAATTGTATGATTAAGAAACATTGAGAGATAGATGACTAGTGACAAGCACACAGTTGGCAACATAAGGTTAAAGAATATTAATTTGTCCATATAGCACAATTAGTGAATTATATACTGTAAAAAGATTTATTTATTTATTTATTGAAATACAGCTCAGAACAGAATCTTCTCGTCCTTCACCCAGCTATTCTCATTTAACCCTAATCACAGGACAATTTATGGTGACCAATTAACCTACCAACCAGTAGTACTTTGGACCATGGAAGTAACCCCACATGGTCACAGGGAGAACATAAAAACTCCTTACAAACAGCAGAGAGAATTGAACCTGTGTTCTGGCCCAGTAGCGTTGTTAACCACTATGCTACCATGCCACCACATGTTCTAACTTCTGCCAATAGCCCTGCAATATTACAACCAGGATAATTATGTCACATCCAGGGTGCCCCTCAGGGCTGTGTTGCCACCCACAGCTCCAATCTGTTAATTAAGTTTGCTGTGGACACTGCATTGATTGGCCTAATCTCAAATAGTAACGAGGCAGCCTATAGAGAAGTCATCACTTTGGCACAGTGGTGTCAAGAAAACAACCTCTCCTTTGATGTCACAAAAACAAAAGAGCTGGTTGTGGTCTATAGGAGGAATGGAGACAGGCTAATCTCTGTCGACATCAATGGATCTGGGATTGAGAGGGTGAAGAGCTTGAAATTCCTCAGCATACACTTCATCGAGGATCTCACGTGATCTGTACATACCGACTCTGTGGTGAAAAAGGCACAACAACGCCTCTTTCACTTTAGACGGTTGAAGAAATTTGGTATGGGCCTTCAAATCCTAAGAATTTTCTACAGGGGCACAATTGAAAGCATTCTGACTGGCTGAATCACTGCCTGGTATGGGAATTGTACTTCCCTCAATCACAGGACTCCGCAGAGAATGCTGTGTTCAGACCAGCCCATCTATGGATTTAACTTCTCACTATTCAGGACATTTACAAAGACAGGTGCATAAAAAGGGCCCAAAAGATCACTGGAGAACTGTCACACCGGGTAACTATTGAAAAAGAACATGCGCAGTCCACAGCGGCCTTGGAGGAGTTTCGAGACCGTTGGGCTCCGCGGGGTGTAAATGCCATTGTAGATAGAGATGGCAACATTCTGGTGTAATGTCTATTGTCTATTTGTAGTGCAGTAATTGTGTTTGCCACTGTTTTGTATATATTGTATAGCACCGCTATTTGTAATAAAGGATTTGTAATAATACAAAAAAACCACAAACTGTTCCAGCTGCTACCATCCGAGAAATGGCATAAAAGCCAGGACCAACAGATTCCGGAACAACTTCTTCAACCAGGCCATCAGACTGATTAATTCGTGCTGATCCAATTTTATTTCTTTGTTATATTGTTAAATATAAATACTGTACTATTTATGATAAATTACTATAAATAGCACATCGCACATTTAGACAGAGACGTAGTGTGAAGATTTTTACTCCTCAAGTATGTGAAGGATGTAACTAATAAAGTCAATTCACTTAAATTCAACTCTGCACAATAGTTTTACCTGCCTGATTATATGTGATTATGGACTTCAAGTGTGCGGTGTAGCCATACTGTAATGGTGATACATAAAATCATTTGGGGCAGTGAATGGAATTCCAATTGAGCAAACAGTTTTATTCTAGATGGTGAAATAAACACAGAATTCTGACAATAAGCATGGCAGGCAGCATCCATTTCAGAATTATGAGCTTTTGTCTGTAACTCATCAATTCCTTGTTTAAGATTGATATTGATGTTTTATTGTTTGGAAACATAAATTGCAGCCCTTGTCAGTCCTTAAAACCTGCTGCATCGCTGTCTGGTATGGGATGGGAGAACTGTACAGGATCAAAATAAGTTGCAGGAAGTTGTGAACTCAGTCAAAGAAGTCATGGACACTAGCCTCCCCAGCATCCAGGTCATCAAGGACCAATGACTCGAAAGGGCCACATCCATCATTAAGGACTCCCATCATCCAGGACATGTCCTTTTCTTATTGCTGCCATCAGGGAAGAGGTACAGGAACCTGAAGACACATTCCCAAGGATTCGGGAATAGCCTCTTCCCCTGTGCTATCCAGGAAATAATCTATGTGTGCATGCATGTATACATGTGTACATACATACACACATATAAATTTTACTATAATTGTTTTTATTATTACATATTGCAATGTGCTGCTGTCACAAAAATGACACACTTCACGACATATACCAGAGGTATTCAACTATATTCTGATAGCAGTCTGGTCATTTGATCCTAACAGGATCTCAAATATTCACAGCCTGTCCTTATAGTTGGTGTGTACATTCCCCCCCAGCGTTAATGCTAAGGAGGCGCTCAGTAAACTGTATGGGGCTATTAGTGAACTGCAGAACACACACCCTGACAGACTGTTTATTGACACTGGAGATTTCAACCATGCTAATCTCAAGTCAGTGCTCCCCAAATTCCATCAGCATGTGGACTTTGCAATGAGAGGGGCAAACACGTTGGACCTTGTTTACACAAACATCCCCAACGTGTACCGGGTGGAGCCCCACCCCTACCTCGGTTACTCAGAGCACATCTCTGTTATGCTAATCCCAGCATACAGACCGCTCATTAGGCACTCCAGACCAGTTCTTGAAAACCTGGCCAGCAGGAGCCATCTCTGCTCTTCAAGACTGCTTTGAGCACACTGACTGGCACATGTTCAGGGAGGCTGTAACCGATGGCGACTTCACCAACTTAGCATCAGTGACCATGACATCAGTAACATGGCATCAGTGACCAGCTACATCAGCAAGCACATCGATGACATCATTGTGTCCAAGACCATCACTACACACGCTAACCAGAAGCCATGGATGACTGCAGAGGTGCATGTGCTGCTGAGGACCTGTGACTCCGCCTTCAGAGCAGGTGACAAGGCAGCCCTAACAATAGCGAGGGCCAAACTGTCCCGACCATCACAGAGGCAACACGCCCAACGAATCCACAGCCACTTCCAGGACAGTGGCGACATGCGGTGCATGTGGAAGGGCATCCAGGACATCACCAACTACAGGACAACATCACCTGCCTGTGCTGGTGATGCCTCCCTCCCAGATGTGTTGAACAACTTCTATGCTCGTTCTGAGGCAGAAAATGGCGTGGTGGTGAGGAAGACCACTCCTCTTCCCAATGACCAGGTGCTGTGTCTTACCGTGTCCGGATTGGAAGCAGCATCTCCAACACCATCACACTGAGCACAGGTCCCCCCAGAGTTGTGTGCTCAGTCCACTACTGTTCACTCTGCTGACACACGACTGTATAGCAATACACAGCTCAAATCATCTCATCAAGTTCGCTGATGACACGACTGTGGTGGGTCTCATCAGCAAGAACGAGTCAACATACAGAGAGGAGGAGCAGCGGCTAACAGACTGGTGCAGAGCCAACAACCTGTCTCTGAATGTGAACAAAACCAAACAGATGGTTGTTGACTTCAGGAGAACATGGAGCGTACACTCTCCATGAACATTGACGGCCCCTCCATTGAGATCGTTAAGAGCACCAACTTTCTTGCTGTTCACCTGGCAGAGAATCCCACCTGGTCCTTCAACACCAGCTCCAGAGCCAAGAAAGCCCAGCAGCGTTTCTACTTTCTGCGAAGGCTGAGAAAAGTCCATCTCCCACCCCCAAGACTCACCACATTCTACAGAGGTTGTATTGAGAGCGTCCTGAGCAACTGTATAACTGCCTGGCTGGGAAATTGCACCGTCTCAGATCGCAAGACCCTGCAGCGGATAGTGAGGTCAGCTGAGAAGATCATTGGAGTCTCTCTTCCCGCCATTACAGACATTTACACTACACGCTGCATCTGTAAAGCAAACAGCATTATGAAGGGCCACACGCACCCCTTATACAAACTCTTCTCCCTCCTGCCATCTGGAAAAAGGCTCCGAAGCATTCGGGCTCTCACAACCAGACTATGTAACAGTTTCTTCCCCCAAGCTATCAAACGCCTCAATACCCAGAGCCTGGACTGGCATCTACATTATTTATTATTATATTGAAATTTGTCCTCTACTGTGCCTATTGTCTTGTTTATTATGAACTAATTAATTATTGTGTTGCCCTGCACTGTTTTGTGCACTCTATGTAGTCCTGTGTAGGTCTGTGGTCTAGAGTAGTTTTTGTGTTGTTTCATGTAGCACCATGTTTCTGGAGGAACGTTGTTTCGTTATTACCGTGCACTGTACCAGCAGTTTATGGTCGAAATGACAATAAAAAGCGACAACTTGACTACAAGTTTTAATTAATAAAATAATATGAATTTGTAGTATTGCAGAGCAGACTTGGTGGATTCAATGGTCTTAAGGGCTCATAAAAATACAAATTACACAAAAGTATTGCAACTAGAATTGCTGGATTTATTTTCCCTGAACTCTGTAAGATTACTGACATTGTGAATTTTTCCAATCCACAAAAGTAATAACTTTGGACTTAAAAAGAAGTCCCACGTAATCTAATTTCTCCAAGCACATATCTAAAACAACATGTGGTAGCTTAAGGAATTCAATTATATATATTTGGATAAAAGAAGCTGGCAGACGCAATTTGCATGGTCTTTAATCAGGCTCCAAACGGTACACTGGTCTAGAAGGTTTATATAAGGCAGGGTCCACAGACCTCTTGCTTAATGCATTAAAAAGTTTGGGAACCCCTGACATATAGGGTAAAGATGGATAAAAACAGCATTATTTGTCACAAGTACATCAAAACATACGGTGAAATGTGTTATTTGCGTCAAACCAGCAAGGATTGTGCTGGGCAGCCCGCAAGTGTCACAATGCCTACAGCACCAATACAGCTTAACTCCAACTTAGTAACCCTAACGTTAGTAAACTGCAGGCATCCTGTGCTGGAATGTGCGAGGAAATCAGCGTTCTGCCTCAACGACTACCGTCCCCCTGCACTCACATCCATCATCACGAAGTGTTTCGAGGGACTCGTCATGAGGCACATCAAGACCCTGCTGCCCCCCGCGTACCGTCCCAACCGCTCAACAGACGACGCCATCGCCACCACCCTCCACCTGGCCCTCACCCACTTGGACAAAAACGACATGTGCATTCGAATGCTGTTCATAGACTTCAGTTCAGCATTCAACGCAATCATTCCTCAGCACCTGACTGGAAAGCTGAAACTGCCGGCTTCGATTTCCACTTCAGGGAGCGCGAAGCGCAGAATCAAATATCACGGCGATGATTGTACGCTCTAGTATCAATTGTTTGGTGGCAATAAAGTAAATTGGAGCAGATGTTGGAAACCCATGCAGTAAACGTATAACCTTACGGACAGAGACAAGAATTGAACCCAAATCTTAATGCCATTACTGGAATGCGATGCTACGAATTGAGGCATATATACGCCAGGTTGGGGGGAGGGAGAGACACTGCCAGGGGTGGTGGGCGAGGATACGCCGCGGGAGTGAGGAGGGAGGGTTATTACTCCAGCAGTGACAACGTCCTCCCCCCACCCACCAGCCGTCCTTACCCGCCACCCAGGCCGCCACCATTAGCAGGGCGAGCAGCAGCAACCAACCCGGCATCGCCCACCGCCCGACGCCTCAGCTGCCGTCGAAGCCCGGTCGCGCCACCCATTCTCCCGCCAAAACGTAGGAGCATGCGCACTCCTGCAGCGGAGCCGGCGCTGACTCCTCAACGCGCGCGCTCCCGCAGCGGAGCCGGCGTCACTGACCGCAATCTGCACCCTCTAAAATGTGAATCCTCAGTGGTGACCTCGGGAGTTTCAACATTCAGCAGGTTTCAGTGCGATCCCCCGCATTCTTCTAAATTCCGGTGATTACAGGCCCAAAGTTGCCAAACGCTCCTCATATCTTAACCCCTTCATTCCTCGAATCCTTGATCATCCTCATGAACTTCCTCTGGATACTCTCCAATTACAACTCATCTTTTCTGAGACATGGGGCCCAAAACTGTTGATAATACTCCAACTGTGGCTTGACTAGTGTCTTATAAAGGCTCAGCATTATCTCCTTCCTTTTGTATTCTATTTCCCTTGAAATAAATGCCAATACAGTATTTCATTTGCCTTCTTTGCCAGATTCAACCTCTCTGCACCTCTGATGTTTGAACCTTCTCTCCATTTAGATAATAGTCCACTCTAGTGTTCCTTTTATCAAAATACATTATACATTTCCCAACATTGTATTCCTTCTGCCACATTTTGCCCAATCTTCCAATTTGCATAAGGCCTGCTGCAAATGTATTGCTTCCTCAGCAAGACCTATCCCTCCACCTATCTTCGTATCATCCACAAACGCCACAAAACCATCAATTCCATTATCTAAATCATTGACAAATAATGTGGAAAGTAGCAGCCCAAAAACTGACTCCTGAGGAACACCACTAGTCTCTGGCAGACAACCAGAAAAGACCCCTTTATACCCACTCACTGCCTCCTGACTGTCAGCCATTCCTCTATCCACGCCAGTATCTTTCCTGTAATTGAGTGGGATTTTATCTTATTAAACAGCCTCAAGTAGGGCATCTTATCAAATGCTGTCTGAAAATCTAAGTAAATGAAATCCACTGTTTCTCCTTTGTCCTCCCTGCTTGTTACTTTCTTGAAGAACTCTAACAGATTTGTCAGGCAAGATTTCCCTTCACAGAAACAATGCTGACTTTGACTTATTTTACCATTTGTCTCCAAGTACCTCAAAACATCATCCTTAATGATATACTCCAACACTTTTCCCAACTCTGAGGTTAGACTAACTAGCCTATATTTTCCTTTATTTTGACTTTCTCCCTTCTTAAAGAGTGGAGTGAAACTTTGGAGTGAAAATCATCCAATCCTCCGGCAACATGCTGGAATCAAGTGCTTCCTGAAAGATCATGACCATGCATCTGTTATCTCTTCAGCAACATCTCTCAGGACTCTGCAATGTAGTCCGTCTGGTCCAGGTGACCTACTTACCTTATGATCTTTGAGTTTGCCTAGCACTTTTTCCTATGTAATTGCAATGGCACTCCTGCTCCCTGACACTCACGGACCTCGAGCACATGCTAGTGTCTTCCACAGTGAAGACAGATGCAAAGTACCCATTAAGTTCATCTGCCATTTCTTTGTCCCCCATTACTACCTCACCAGCATTATTTCCTAGTGGTCAACTCTCAGCTTCCTTTTACTCTTTATATAACTGAAAAATCTTTTGGTCAGAGCTAAGTTTTTCACACAGAGAGAGGTGGATGCATAGAATGCACTGCCAGCAAAGGTGGTAGAGGCAGATACAATAGGTTCTTTTAAGAGACTCTCAGATAGGTACATGAAGCTTAGAAAAATAGAGTACTATGCTCTAGGGAAATTCTAGGCAGCTTGTAGAGGTTACATGGTTGGCACAATATTGTGGGCCAAAGGGCCTGTAATGTGCTGTAGATTTCTATGTATCCTGCTTTATATTATTGGCTAACCTGCCCTAGTATTTCACCCTTTTCTCTTATAGCTTTTTTAGTTGATGGAAAAACAGTAGTGTTCCATCATTGTGCCTGACGCTGGCCCCCGAGGCCTGAGTCAACGTAGTAATAGTAGTAGTAGTCTTTTGTTGAATTTTAAAAGCTACCCAATCATCCAACTTCCCACTTACTTTTGCTACCTTGTATCCCCTTTCCTTGGTTTTTATGCAGTCCTTAACTTCCTCGGTCAGCCACAATTGCCTACCCCTGCTATTTGAGAACAATTTCTGCGGACATTTCTATCCTGTGCCTTGTGAACTATTCCCAGAAACTTCAGCCATCTCTACTTTGCCATTATCCTCATCCAGTCTACCTGGGCAAGCTCCTCTGTCATGCCTCTGTAATTCCCTTTGTTCCATTGCGATACTGATACCTGTGACTTATGTTTCTTCCTCTCAGATTGCAGTATGAATTCAATCATACTATGATCATTTTCTCCTAAGGGTTCTTTTATGTTAAGCTTCCTAATAAAGTCTGGGTTATTACACCACACTCAAGCTAAGATTAACCTTTCCCTGAGTGAGTCATGTCACAGGCACTCTCTTGCTGTGGAACCCACTCCAGCTGATCTCAAGGGGATTCTTGACTATAAATAATGCATTATATGGAAGGAGATCATTGGGCCCAACAACTCTGTCCCATTCTATGTAAAAATAGTGCTGCCATCCCACTCCTTCCTTCCTCTTCCTCACCCCTGCAATGAATTATTCCCTCTCAAATAATCCTTTGCTTCAGTTTTCAACAGTACTTTTAAATTTGCCTCTACCCTAGCAATATATTCCGAACCCCCACTTCTCTTCATTGTTAGTGGCAGAGTACGTGCAACAAGAAGAAACTGAATTTTAAATGAAGTACTAGTATCTGTAATTTGTCTGCTCTAGAGTAGAGGTTCCCAACCTGGGTCCATGGATGATCACCCAGAGAGTAGTGGAACAACTTGCAATTTATGTAATAGCATAACAAATGTGCCATGCGGCCTAGTGTTTCGATATCTCCAGGTGTGACCTGGAAGATGTGCGTCTGGATGACCAAGTTTCTCACTGATGTCACCACTGAAGCATGGCAGGAGATAGAAACATTGAGACAGCATGCAGTGTGCGCTCGTTGGAAGACCCCTGCACTCAAGCAATGCCAATCTCTCTTTCTCCTTTGATGTTGAGTAAGAGCCTCTCAGTTCTCGAGACGGGGTGCTCCGAGAAGTGACGCAGCAGGTTGTAACATTGAAACACCGAGTTGTTTGTCTCCGCTCTCGTTTGTTGCAGGAGCGCTATCTCCCTCTCCCTTGCTAGCAAGTGGAGGTGGGGGGATTGTTGATGCTTTTGCTGCTGGGAGGAGTGGGCTTTGGGGTTCTAAAGTTTTCTGTCATTCACTCATTGAGTCTTCTTCTGTTTCATGGATGTCTGTGAAGAGTAAGAATTTCATGTTGTATGCTGTATACATTCTCTGATATTAAATTGAACCACCGAGCAGCAATAGGACATCCTCCATCACTACAATAGTAATAATGTTGTATCACAACACTCGCCCCCCCTCCCACATACACACACACACACACACACACAAACTTTGAATAGGTACAAACATTCATGCCCAATTGTCTTGCTTTATTCCTTTACAGCTTAACCAGTTAGGGTGTTGTTCCATGGTTGTATAAATAACAGTAAAGATTCATTTAACAAATTATATTAATCACAATATTTATAATGATTCTTTGGCAGTCAATAAGAGTTTAGTCTGAATTTAATAATAGCTTCTAAAAATTTTCAGAACATTTAATCAACTTAATGGCAATTTTATACAGAATAGAAATGTAGAAAAATATATCTTCATATCTCATTCAAGTCATCTGATCTCTTTAATACAAATAGATTTAAATAATTCAACTCAGTATATATTAACAAAGCTATTCACATTCTGCAGATTATTATGTCTCACATCAACTCTCCTTGGATTCTACCCCTCACCTTACACACCAATAATAAATTACCAACCAGCAGTGGGAGAAAACCAAATCACCCAGTAGCAACCCAGATTATAAAAACATAAAATATAGGAGTAGAATTAGAACATTCGGCCCATCAATTCTTCTCCATCATTTCATCATGGCTAATCCATCTTCCCGCTCAGTCCCACTCCAGCCTTCTCCCACCATCCCTTCATGCCCCAACTTAATCAAGAATCTATTAACCTCTGCCTTAAATATACCCAATGATGGCCTCCACAGCTGCCCATGGCGATGACTTTTAATGGCTAACACGAGAGGGCACAGTTTTAAGGTGCTTGGAAGTAGGTACAGAGGAGATGTCAGGGCTACGTTTTTTATGCAGAGAGTGGTGACTGTGTGGGAAGGGCTGCTGGCAATGGTGGAGGAGACAGATATGATAGGGTCTTTTAAGAGACTCCTGGATAGGTACATGGAGCTCAGAAAAATAGAGGGCTGTGGGTAACCCCAGGTAATTTCTATAGTAAGGACATGTTTGGCACAGCTTTGTGGGCCGAAGGGCCTGTATTGTGCTGTAGGCTTCTATGTTTCTATGAACTCTCTGGCTGAAGAAATTCCTCGTCACTCCCATTCTAAATGGACATCCTTATACTCTGAGGCCGTGTCCTCTGGTCTTAGACTCCCCCCACCACAGGAAACATCCACTCCATTGTGGCTTTTTAAACACTTGATAGGCTTCAATAAGGTCACCTTTCATTCTTCTAATGGTCACAGGGAGGTATACACTTCACACAAACAGCACTGAAGGTCAGTACTGAAGACATTTCTGTAGCTGTGGACAGGTTGTTTTTTTTAAATGAAAATAATTTGAATTAAACATCTAAATTACTGAAATTAACTGTTTCTAGCTCATATTGATAGTTTTCCATTTGGTAGAAGTGAACAAAGTAGTGAAATGTACTGTAGCTGCCAGTTACAAAGAAGGCTTGACAGCAGCTATTTCATTAGGAGTTTGAGGAGATTTGGTATGTCACCAAAGGCAATAGCAATTTTCCATATTTGTGCTGTGGAGAGCATTCTAACGGGCTGCATCACCATCTGGGATGGGGTATTGCACAGGATTAAAAGAAGCTGCATAAAATTATGAACTCAGTCAGCTTCATCATGGGTAGTAGCCTCCAGAGTATCCAGGACATCCTCAAGGCGCAATGTCTCAAATGGTGGCAACTATCATTAAGGACCCCCATTATGCCCCTCTTCTCATTGGTACCATCAGGGAGGAGGTACAGGAACCTGAAGGCATACACTCAATGATTTAGGAATAGCTTCTACTACTCTACCATCAGATTTCTGAATGGACATTGAACCCATGAACACTGCCTCACTACTTTATTCTCTTATTGCACTAACTACTTATTTAACTTTTAAAATATTTATATGTACATCCTACTGCAATTTAGTTTAAATTATGTATTGCACTGTCCTGCTGCTGCATAATAAATTTCCTGACACATGCCAGTGATACTAAATGGGATTCTGATTATCTAAAAGTGCTAGTTAGCACACAATACTGATTCTTTACCCTCTGAAATGCTGTGTCTACAGACAATTAAGGTTTTGTTATAGTTTGTGAACAAAATAATGACAAAGTGTTGTGGAAAAAACTATCCAATGTAATACTCCGAGATTTGTTACGAACAGACATTCAACATGTTCGTTTGCCTTGTGTTGCTGTTCAGGCACGATCAGTCATGATTGAACACAGCATATATTGTCGCAGTTAGGATGAGGAACAGAATATATTGATGTCCTAAGAGAAAGTGAGAGAAAAAAATTAAACAAATTAATTTTTAATACAGGGAGCACTAGCACTAGAGATGGAAAACCAATGTTAGAGTGATTGAGACTTAATTAGTTGTTCAAAGATTCAGAGTACAAAATATGTATAATCCATATAACAGAAATATTTTGTGTTAGTTTGCTCATTATGATGTAGGCGATCGTGGTCTTTCCATGACCACAATTGTTCTTGGCAAACTTTTCTACAGAAGTGGTTTGCCATTGCCTTCTTCTCGGCCTTGTCTTTACAGGATGGCTGACCCCAGCCATTATCAATACTTTTCAGAGGTTGTCTGCCTGGTGCCAATGGTTGCATAACCCAGACTTGTGACGTGTACCAGCTGCTCATATGAACCATTCACCTCCTGCTCCCATGACTTCACCTAACCCGGGCGACTAAGATGGTGCTACACCTTGCCCAAGGGTGACCTGCAGGCTAGCGGATGGAAGGAGCACCTTACACCTCCTTTGGTAGAGATGAATCACCACCCAGCCACCCAATTTTCATGTCAGTACATAATCAGATGTTGTCAGTGATAGCTAACTCATTGGCAAAAACATCATCATAAGCAGTCACACTGGTTTTAGATGGTTAATATTCATACAACCCCAGCAGTTCCAAACAGAACAGAAACTCAAAGAATCATTGAAAACTGGAACTGGATTGGTAAATTTGTGTCAGAAACATTGATAACACGGTATTGCATTAAAGATGTTAATAGTGATGCAAAAATATAGTTGTTTCATAGAACAGTATTACACAGCAACAGGCCCTTCAGTCCACAATGTTCCACCAAACTAATTAAATTAGTAATCAGCACACAAGTGCAATTGCGAAGAAATCATTGCAGTGCCTCTACTTCCTTAGCAGTTTGCAGAGTTTCATCATGACATCTAAATCTTTGACAAACTTCTATAGATGTGTAGGGGAGAATGTACTGACTGGCTGCATCATGGCCTAGTATGGAAGCACCAATGCCCTTAAATAGAAAATCATACAAAAAGAAGAGGATTTGGCCCAGTACATTACCGGTAAAACCCTCCCCACTATTGAGAACATCTACATGAAACACTGGTGTAGGAAAGCAACATCCATCATCAGAGATCCCCACCACCCAGAGCATACTCTCTTCTCTTCTTGAAGGTAAAAGACTCACACCACCAGGTTCCACCCCTCAACCATCAGGCTCTTGAATTTAAAAAGGAACAATACGCTCAAATTTCACTTGCCCCATCACTGAAATATTTCCACAACTAATGATCACACTTTCAAGGACTCTTTACCACAATGTCTCATGTTCTCATTATTTATTGCTATTTATTTATATTTGCATTTGCAGTTTGCTGCTTTTTGCACTCTGGTTGATCATTCATTGATCCTGTACATTCAAAAACCTCTTGAACATCCCTATTGTGTTTGCCGCCTCAGGCACCTCAGCTACCCACCACTCTCTGTGTAAAAAAAAAACTTGCCCCACACATCTCCTTTGAAGTAACCCCTTCTCTTAGCTTAATTGCATGCACACAGTATTAGAGCAACACACACAAAATGTCTGAGGAACTCAGCTAGTCAGGCAGCATCTGTGGAAGGGAATAGACAGTCGATGTTTCTGGCCCAGCCCCTCCATCAGGACTTTAGAGTCAAAGAATCATAGAAAAGTACAAACACAAAAACAGACCATCAAGCCCTTGCCAAACCTTTTAAACTGCCTACTCCCATCAACCTGCACCAGGACCATAGCCCACCATACCCCTACCATCCATATACCTATCCAAACTTCTCTTAAACATTGAAATCGAGTTTACATGCACCTCATTCCACCCTTGTAAACCCGAGTGAAGTTTCCCTTCATGTTCCCCTTAAGCTTTTCACCTTTCATCCTTAACCCATGACCTCTGGTTGTAGTCCCTCCCTATCTCAGTGGAAAAAGCCTGCTTGCATTTATATATACCCCTCATAATTTTTTATACCTCTATCAAATCTCTTCTCTCTCTTGTACATTTGAAGGAATAAAGCCCTAACCTATTCAATGCTACACACACAAATTGCTGGAGGAACTCAGCAGGCCAGGCAGCATCTATGGCAAGGAATAAACAGTCAATGTTTTGGGCCATGGCCTGTCATCAGGGCCCTCATAGATGCTGCCTGGCTTGCTGAGTTCCTTCATCATTTTGTGTATGTTGCTTTGGATTTCCAGCATCTGCAGATATTCTCACATTTGAAGCCCTAACCTATTCAATCTTTCCTTATAGTATTAGAAGAGGTTTGTGATTAAACATCTCATGGTAAAAGTATTTCTTTTATTATATGTGTAGGAGATAAACAAAGTAGTGATGGTTCACTGAAGAGATGGAATAGATTCAGCACTTCTAAATCAGGCCCCATTGCCCATCTCCTTTGGGATTTTAGGCCTAATATTCAAATAGACTGTAACACAACAAATCCATCTCCCAATGTTAATAAAGAAGCTGACATTCATTTCACTGGACATGAGTGCTGTATTTTAAGATAATGATAGAGGTTTTAGTAAGGCTCAGGAAAAGAGAAGAAAGTTTTAATATAATTTTAAACAAAGGGATTAAATACAATGATGGTCCAGATTCAAGAGCAAGGCTCGACCTAAGGTTTGGACGATTTAAGTGCCGGGCCAGATTGAAAAGATCAGGGCGTCAGGACAAGAGGCAAGGGATGGGCCAGTTCAGCTCATTGCTCCTCGAGGTTTACTCATCTCTGTGCTGAACTGACACTGTGGTCTGCAACTAACAGGCTACTGGATCAGCTGCAGTGATGACTGGCTTCGTGACTGTGGACTCATTTTCATGAACTCTAGCTATTTGCGCAATTTGCTTTTTTTTTCCTGCACGTTAGGTATTTGATGGTGTTTCTCTTTTAAATGGGTTGTTTTGGATTTCTTTGTTTTGTGGCTGCCTGTAAGGAGACATATCTAGTATACATACTTTTATAGTAAATGTACTTTGACTTTGAATGGACTTCTACAATAAACTTCTTCAGGCCAGGCATAAATTGAAGAGACTTTACACTGTAGGAAATCATCAACACAAGAGATTCTGCAGATGTTGGAAATCTAGAGTAACACACACACAATTCTAAAGGAACTCAGCAATTCAGGCAGCATCTACAGAGGGGAATAAACAGTCAACGTTTCAGGCCGAGACTCTTTAACAGGACTGGAAAGAAAGGGGGCTCTCAGCTTCTCACTTTGTTCCCCCCTCCCCCAACCCCCTACCATTCCTTCTCTCCTGGTTTCACATATCACCTTCTGGTTTGTATTCCTTCCCCTCACCCAATCTTTTTTTACTCTGGTTTCCTCCCCCATTCTTTTCAGTCCTGATGAAGGATCTTGGCCCAAAACATCAGTTATTTATTCCTCTCTATATGCTACTTGACCTGCTGAATTCCTCCAGCATTTTGTGTGTGTTACTAAGGAAGATGACAGAAGCCAGAATAAAGGGGGATCAAAGGAATATCATCTGGCAGGTGATAGGTGAAACCAGGAGAGGGGAAGGTGTGTGGGTGGAGGAGGGGTGGATGAAGTGAAAAAACTGGGAGGTGATAAATGGAAAAGGTCAAGGGCTGAAGATGGAGGAGTCTGAAAGGAGAGGACAGTGGACCTTGGGAGAAAGGGGAGGAGTGGAGGTGCGAGGAGAGAAGGAGTAAGAGGGGAGTCAGAATGGAGAATGGAAAGAGAAGGGGGAGGGGGAGAAATTACTGGTAGTTAGAGAAATCCATGTTCATGTCATCTGGTCTACTCAAATTGGGTAGTGAGGTCTGTTTTTTTTGCCAAAACAGTTAACTCTTACAGCTTATTTGTTAATGTCAATCACTCCCAACCAAAATTGCTTTTATTAAAGTGAATTTTTCAGGAAGTGAACAAGATTGCAGTTGAGTAAAACATGTCAACCTTACAAAAATGATTTCACCATATTGTAGATAACAGTTCTGCAAAATGTTGAGAAACAAGATTACAAAATCAAACAATGGTACTGAACAAGAAAAAATACAAAGATGCTGGAAATCCAAGCAATATATAGAAAATGCTGGAGGAACTCAGCAGGCTAGGCAGCATCTATAGAAAAAGAGTACAGTTGAAGTTTTGGGCCAAAACCCTTCAGCAGGACTGGGGAAAAAAGTTGAGGAGTCTGAGTAAAAGTTTGGGGGGGGGGGGGGGGGGGAGGAAGAAACACAAGATGATCGGTGAAACCGGGGGAAGGGGTGAAGAAAAGAGTTGGGAAATTGATTAGTGAATGAGATACAGGGCTGGAGAAGGACGAATCTAATAGGAGTGGACAGAAGACCATGGAAGAAAGAAAAAGAGGGAGGAGCACCAGAAGGTGGCAATGGACAGGCCAGGAGATAAGGTGAGGGAGAGAAACAGAAATGGGGAAAACAGAAGTGGGGGGGGGGTAGCATTACAGGAAGTTTGAGAAATGGATGTTCATGCCATCAGGTTGGAGGGTACTCAGATGGAATACAAGTTGCTGCTCCTTCAACCTGAGTGCAGCCTCATCACAACAGTAGAGGAGACCATGGATGGACATATGGGAATGGGAAGTGGGATTAAAATGGGTGGCCTCTGGGAGCTCCCTCCTCTTCTGGCAGATGGAGCAGGTGCTTGGCAAAGTGGCTTTGAAGTGGTACTGTCCGATCTCTTGTGTGAAATGAAGGGGAGGAAAGTGTTTCCCCCCCCCCCCAGAATTCAGTGTATTATAGATGCCAAAAACTATAGTTAGTAATGGTATTGTAACCCTTAACCTTAGACATGTTTTTTGTCATTGAATGAAGTCTTATACATTTTATAAAAAATATAAAGGGGAGGAGTACAGCCTGGCCACAGGGCCGGTACCAAACAAGATGGCCCTGTCACAGCATCAATCAGCATGGACCCCCACCACCCTGGTGGCCATGCTCTCTTTTCACTGCTGCCACAGAATTCACACCACCAGTTTCAGGGACAGTTATTAAAACTTAACCAACAGACTCTTGAACCAGAGGGGATAATATCACTCACCCCAACACTGAACTGCTCTCACAGCCTATGGACATGCTTTCAAGGAGTTTTCATCTCATGTTCTCGATATTTATTGCTTATTTATTGAGCATTTTGTTATTATTTTATTTGTCCCCCCCCCCCCTTTTGTATTTGCAGTGTCTGTTGGGGTTTTTTTGCATATTGGTTTTTGATATTGTTTGCTATACTTATTGTGAACATCCACAAGAAACTGAACTTCAGGGCTGTATATGGTGACATATGTGTACTTTGATAGTAAATTTACCTTGAATGTTGATATTCTCAGGACATAAAGAAATTCCTGGGACCAGGAAAAGGAAACAAATGGATAGTTTAAGTCAAGGTTTCCCATCCTGGGATCCATGGACTCCTTGTTTAATGGTATTGGTCTTTGGCATGAAAAAGGTTGAGAACCCTTGTTTAAGTTAACTATAGCAAGGATCTAAACCAACAGTAGAATCAGGAAAATCCAGAAAAATTTGGTCCAGTAATGGGTTGATGGGACAAGGCAGTGTAATAATATGGCACAGAAAAAATAGACCAAAGGGCCTGCTTCTATGCTGTAGTACCTTGTCACTCTAAGACTTTAATAATAAAGCTGCAGGAATCCAAAGAAACCAACATCTGAATAATATTGATTCGCATACACAGAAGCAAAGTACTGTAGCAGTTAGCATAACATAATGACAGCAACTGCAGCCAGGTTCAATTCCCTCCACTGTCTGCAAGAAGCTTGTAAGTTCTCCCTGTGACTGTATGGGTTTCCTCCCACAGTCCAAAATTGAACAGTTTAGTAAGTCGCATGGGTAAAACTGGGCGGCCATGTCTCATTGGACCAGAAGGGCCTGTTGCTGTGCTGTATCTCCTTATTAAATATAAGTTAATTTAAAAAGACAGATAATGCATCTACAGGTCTCTTCCAGTCACACTACAGATGTCTAAAGCAGATCCAAGCTGTTCCATACAGTAAATTTCAGCATATGGGCGGTTAGGATTCTTTAAACATAATGACCCATGGATGATATAAAAGTAGAGGGTTATGCAGGAGGGAAGGTTTAAAGTAGGTTAAAAGGTCAGCACATCATAGGCCAAAGGGCTTGTATGTTCTATGATCTTGTTCCCTGTTGCCCTGTTCCTATGATCTGAATGAGAATAGTAAGAGTAAGGATCGAATTACACATTAAATGTTGCGTCCAGAGGACCAAAGTTATAAGGAAAGATTGAATAGGTTTGGACCTTATTCCTTAGAACATATAAGATTAAGTGGAGAGTATACCCACTGAGGTTAGATGGACTTTAACCAGAGATCATGGGTTAAAGGTGAAAGGTGAAAAGTTTAAGGGGAACACGAGGGGAAACCTTCACTCGGAGGGTCACGAGAGTGTGGAACAACCTGCCAGCACAAGTGATGCATGCAAACTCTATTTAAATATTTAAGTAAAGCTTGGATAGGTACATGGATGGGAGGGCTATGGTCCTTATGCAGATGGATGGAAGTTAGCAGTTTAAATGGTTTGGCATGGACAAGATGAGCCAAAGGGTCTGTTTTTCAGCTGTAATCCTCTGTGACTCTTTCAGCATTTAGTATTTTATTCCATATTCCTGTTCAACACAGGAAATAGACGTTTTGGTCATCAGGTCAATGCTGTTGTGTGGAATAATTGTGTGGTGGGATTAGTACAGATATGAATGGTGGTCAGCATAGACTCAATGGGACAAAAAGCCTGAAGGTAATGGGTCTTCCATCTATGTTCCGGATCCCACTTATCCATACGAAAGTACAATTTACAGTGGACAATTAACCAACTATCCCACACACCTTTGGGACATGGAAGAAAGTTGAACATTCAGGGAGAGAGAGCCACATGGTCACTGGGAGGACATACAAAATCCACACAGACAGTACCAGAATTCAGGATTGAACACAGGTCATTGGAATGGTAAGGCAGTGCATGTACCGATTAGGCCACTGGACATTCATACTGCAGTTCTGGGCAGGAACTCGTCACTGCCTCCTATTTGTCACTCACAGGAAGACAATAAAATTTCAGTCCTGACCGTGATGAAACATAACAAAATATCAAATGATTCAATTCAGATTTGCTTTCACATTCTTAACCTTTTAAACAAATTAATAAAATGTTCTGACAAGTACTGCATTTCAATCAATTTACTCTTAGAAAATTATACAAAGGTTCACATACTCACCAACACTTGTTCTGACAGATCCACCTTTAAGTTGGGAAATTAAAACAGAATTTGATTATAGGTACCATAAATGCAAACGCACTCTTCAGTATTATATAGATAATTCATTACTGATACTGAACAAAATTGTATTGTATGGACTGAATTATATCACTAGTTCTGCAAAAAAGTGACCATACTGTAAACAGAGATGAGGAAAGTAATATTGGAAATAGGATTCGTCCGTTCACATTACAGTGTATTTCTGGTTTTTGGTCGTTTCTTTTTTATGTTGCTCTATTAGGCATTTTTGATTGGGGCAGACTGTAGATAACAAACTGAAGTGTCCAAAATCGAAGTGTCCAGGCGTATTCAGTTCAGTTTGAACTGAATACGCCTGGACACTTCGATTTTTTGTTATCTATTCTGTTTTTCACTTTTTTTAAGTTGCCGTTTGTGCAATTTTATTTTGCGAGGGAGGATTGATGTTTTTTATTGAATGCTTCCATTCTTTGCTTCATGGCTATCTGTTGGAAAATGAATCTCAAAATTGTAGACTACTTACATATTTTGATAATAACTGTACTGGTTATCTCTCCCCCTCCCCCCCCTTTACAAAGATAGAGCATTCCTATGAAACCTCTCTTAAGCCAAAATGGTGTAAAAGAACCATTAATTTATATGGAAGAATTTTTGTAAAAGTGAAAATCCTCTTAGTAATGCGAAAACAGGTTACTAGTTTTGTAATTTGGAAAAGCGAAGTGGCGTAAAGTGAACATTCGCAACGGGGCACGGGGACACCTGTCCTTTGAATTTATATTTTCTATCCTTGAATTTTGCTTGAGGTCTTGAACAAATTCTAGTAATTTTTGGGTTCTTGCGTATGCTATGATCTTTGACAAGCACGAAATATTGCAGAATCAGAAATAAGGATCAGAATCAGGTTTACTGTCACTGATAAATGTCATAAAATTTGTCTCATGTCAGCAGTTGAGTACAATAAGAGATATCTATGGGGTAACAGGGTGAAGATACGCTTCTACCAAAGGAGGTGTAACACACTCCTTTCCTCTGCTAGCCTGTAGGTCACCCTTGGACAAGGTGTAGCACCTGCTTAGACCCCGATCAGGGTCACATGAAGCCATGGGAGCAGGTGGTGGATGGTCGTGTGAGCAGCCGGTGCACATCACAAGTATTGGTTACATGACCACTGACACCAGGCAGACAATCTCTGAAGAGTATTGATAATGGCTGGGGTCACGCGTCTGGTAAAGGCACTGCCCAGAAGAAACCACTTCTGTAGAAATATTTTATATATTCTGTAAAATAACTGCTTCCTCTGGGCAGTGTCTTAAATAAATAATGCAGAAAGAGAGCAAAAATAGTGAGGTAGTATTCATTGGTTCATGAAACATTCAGAAATTTGATAGAAGCTATTCCCAAAACATCCAGTGAGACTCCAGTAACTACTACCTGATGGTAGTAATATTATGCACTGTGATTTATAAGTTAATAATGAGTAATCCTGCTATAGCAGATCCATCAGACAAGGAGAGTTTCAGTAGGCTGGATCTGCATTCTTTAGGTTAGAAGAATGGGAGGATGCCACAAGCCCATAAGTGGTACAAGCAAAATTAGGCCATTCAGCCCATCAAGTCTGCTCTGCCAATCCATCATGGCTGATTTAATTTCCCTTTGAACCCCATTCTCCTGTCTTCTCCCAGCAAGCAATGATGTCCTGACTTATCAAGAACCTATCAGTCTCTGCTTTAAATATACCCAAGGACTTGGCCTCTACAGATGTCTGTGACAACAAATTCCACAGATTCACTACCCTCTGGCTAAGGATTTTCCTCCTCAGCTCTGTTCTAAAGAGATATCCTTCTTTTCTGAGGTTGTACTATTTCTAGATGCTTCCCCCGCCCACTGGAAACATTCACGCAATGTCCACTCGATCTAGGCTTATCGTCATACAAGTTTCTAATCCTTCTAAGCTATAGCGAGTGCAGACCCAGAGCCTTCAAATGTTTCTCATACATTAACTCTTTCAATCCCAGGATCATTCTTGTAAACCACTTCTGGACCTTCTCCAATGCCAGTACATTCTTTCTTTGATCTGGGGCCCAAAACTGCTCATAACATTGCAAATATGGTCTGATAAATGCTTTATAAATACCTGAATAAGATATCCAAAGATTAGACTACAAGATATAGGAGCGGAATTAGGCCATTTGGCCCATTGAGTGTTTTAATTGTGGGGGGATCAACAGGGTAGAGATGGAAGCAGGTTTATTCTGGCAGAGGTGTCCAGAACTTGAGGTCACAATCTCAAAATAAGGACTGTTTAGGACTGAAACAAGGTTTAACTTCATAACTGTGCTGTTGCTACAAAACAACAAATTTCAAGAATATGTCAGTGATAATAAACCTGATTCTGAATTAGGAATTTATGAAGAGCTCAAGACGAAGGGAGCCATTACTTGTGGAGACTAGCGCCAAATGAAAGTGAGCAGGACCTGTCAGGGTCCTCTGCAGAGCCAGGGATCACTTGGGTAATTAGATAACTGATAAAAATAAATTAGGCTTTAGCTGTTCACATTTGTATTCTGACATCTCCGTCCACGATGAGGCCACACTCAGGCTGGAGGAGCAACACCTCAGATTCCACATCAGTATCTTCTCTGCAATTTGAAACTACTTCTCGTGCTCAGTTCTGACATAAGGTCCCTGACCCAAATCATGAAATGTTCCCATCACAGATGTTGCCTTGTCTGCTGAGACATTCCAGCATTTTTGCATTTTTACTCAGTTTTGATGAAGATTCTCCTTTACATGTTCAGATTTCAAGCGACAATTAGTGTTATCTCCAAATGGTATTTCTAAAAGTCTCTGAGAAACATTTTAATATTACCAACAGATATGAATGTATGTTTCAGAGCCCAATGATGACCTCAAAGAATTTACCTGCAACAGAAGGCAACTGTTTTACAAGAGTGTTCCATGAAGCATGTCTGAAGATAAATACTTACTTGTAGTAGCCGTCGACGTGGCCATAGGCGTTGCTGTTGTGTTGTTACTCCCAGCTAATGAAGGGAAAGAAATAAGATTACTCATATATTTCTTTTTTATGTTGCTCTATTAGGCATTTTTGATTGGGGCAGACTGTAGATAACAAACTGAACTGAACTGAACTGAATACGCCTGGACACTTCGATTTTTTGTTATCTATTCTGTTTTTCACTTTTTTTAAGTTGCCGTTTGTGCAATTTTATTTTGCAAGGGAGGATTGATGTTTTTTATTGAATGCTTCCATAGTTTTCTTTGCTTCATGGCTGTCTGTTGGAAAACGAATCTCAAAATTGTAGACTACTTACATATATTGGTAATAAATGTACTGGTATCTCCCCCCTCCCCCCTTACAAAAGTAGAGCATTCCTATGAAACCTCTCTTAAGCCGAAATGGTATAAAAGAACCATTAATTTATATGGAAGAATTTTTGTAAAAGTGAAAATCCGCTTTGTAATGCGAAAACAGGTTTGTAATTTGGAAAAGCGAAGTGGCGTAAAGTGAACATTCGCAAAGGGGGCACAGGGACACCTGTCCTTTGAATTTATATTTTCTATCCTTGAATTTTGCTTGAGGTCTTGAACAAATTCTAGTAATTTTTGGGTTCTTGCGTATGCTATGATCTTTGACAAGCACGAAATATTGCAGAATCAGAAATAAGGATCAGAATCAGGTTTACTGTCACTGATAAATGTCATAAAATTTGTCTCATGTCAGCAGTTGAGTACAATAAGAGATATCTATGGGGTAACAGGGTGAAGATACGCTTCTACCAAAGGAGGTGTAACACACTCCTTTCCTCTGCTAGCCTGTAGGTCACCCTTGGACAAGGTGTAGCACCTGCTTAGACCCCGATCAGGGTCACATGAAGCCATGGGAGCAGGTGGTGGATGGTCGTGTGAGCAGCCGGTGCACATCACAAGTATTGGTTACATGACCACTGACACCAGGCAGACAATCTCTGAAGAGTATTGATAATGGCTGGGGTCACGCGTCTGGTAAAGGCACTGCCCAGAAGAAACCACTTCTGTAGAAATATTTTATATATTCTGTAAAATAACTGCTTCCTCTGGGCAGTGTCTTAAATAAATAATGCAGAAAGAGAGCAAAAATAGTGAGGTAGTATTCATTGGTTCATGAAACATTCAGAAATTTGATAGAAGCTATTCCCAAAACATCCAGTGAGACTCCAGTAACTACTACCTGATGGTAGTAATATTATGCACTGTGATTTATAAGTTAATAATGAGTAATCCTGCTATAGCAGATCCATCAGACAAGGAGAGTTTCAGTAGGCTGGATCTGCATTCTTTAGGTTAGAAGAATGGGAGGATGCCACAAGCCCATAAGTGGTACAAGCAAAATTAGGCCATTCAGCCCATCAAGTCTGCTCTGCCAATCCATCATGGCTGATTTAATTTCCCTTTGAACCCCATTCTCCTGTCTTCTCCCAGCAAGCAATGATGTCCTGACTTATCAAGAACCTATCAGTCTCTGCTTTAAATATACCCAAGGACTTGGCCTCTACAGATGTCTGTGACAACAAATTCCACAGATTCACTACCCTCTGGCTAAGGATTTTCCTCCTCAGCTCTGTTCTAAAGAGATATCCTTCTTTTCTGAGGTTGTACTATTTCTAGATGCTTCCCCCGCCCACTGGAAACATTCACGCAATGTCCACTCGATCTAGGCTTATCGTCATACAAGTTTCTAATCCTTCTAAGCTATAGCGAGTGCAGACCCAGAGCCTTCAAATGTTTCTCATACATTAACTCTTTCAATCCCAGGATCATTCTTGTAAACCACTTCTGGACCTTCTCCAATGCCAGTACATTCTTTCTTTGATCTGGGGCCCAAAACTGCTCATAACATTGCAAATATGGTCTGATAAATGCTTTATAAATACCTGAATAAGATATCCAAAGATTAGACTACAAGATATAGGAGCGGAATTAGGCCATTTGGCCCATTGAGTGTTTTAATTGTGGGGGGATCAACAGGGTAGAGATGGAAGCAGGTTTATTCTGGCAGAGGTGTCCAGAACTTGAGGTCACAATCTCAAAATAAGGACTGTTTAGGACTGAAACAAGGTTTAACTTCATAACTGTGCTGTTGCTACAAAACAACAAATTTCAAGAATATGTCAGTGATAATAAACCTGATTCTGAATTAGGAATTTATGAGGAGCTCAAGACGAAGGGAGCCATTACTTGTGGAGACTAGCGCCAAATGAAAGTGAGCAGGACCTGTCAGGGTCCTCTGCAGAGCCAGGGATCACTTGGGTAATTAGATAACTGATAAAAATAAATTAGGCTTTAGCTGTTCACATTTGTATTCTGACATCTCCGTCCACGATGAGGCCACACTCAGGCTGGAGGAGCAACACCTCAGATTCCACATCAGTATCTTCTCTGCAATTTGAAACTACTTCTCGTGCTCAGTTCTGACATAAGGTCCCTGACCCAAATCATGAAATGTTCCCATCACAGATGTTGCCTTGTCTGCTGAGACATTCCAGCATTTTTGCATTTTTACTCAGTTTTGATGAAGATTCTCCTTTACATGTTCAGATTTCAAGCGACAATTAGTGTTATCTCCAAATGGTATTTCTAAAAGTCTCTGAGAAACATTTTAATATTACCAACAGATATGAATGTATGTTTCAGAGCCCAATGATGACCTCAAAGAATTTACCTGCAACAGAAGGCAACTGTTTTACAAGAGTGTTCCATGAAGCATGTCTGAAGATAAATACTTACTTGTAGTAGCCGTCGACGTGGCCATAGGCGTTGCTGTTGTGTTGTTACTCCCAGCTAATGAAGGGAAAGAAATAAGATTACTCATATATTTCTTTTTTATGTTGCTCTATTAGGCATTTTTGATTGGGGCAGACTGTAGATAACAAACTGAACTGAACTGAACTGAATACGCCTGGACACTTCGATTTTTTGTTATCTATTCTGTTTTTCACTTTTTTTAAGTTGCCGTTTGTGCAATTTTATTTTGCAAGGGAGGATTGATGTTTTTTATTGAATGCTTCCATAGTTTTCTTTGCTTCATGGCTGTCTGTTGGAAAACGAATCTCAAAATTGTAGACTACTTACATATATTGGTAATAAATGTACTGGTATCTCCCCCCTCCCCCCTTACAAAAGTAGAGCATTCCTATGAAACCTCTCTTAAGCCGAAATGGTATAAAAGAACCATTAATTTATATGGAAGAATTTTTGTAAAAGTGAAAATCCGCTTTGTAATGCGAAAACAGGTTTGTAATTTGGAAAAGCGAAGTGGCGTAAAGTGAACATTCGCAAAGGGGGCACAGGGACACCTGTCCTTTGAATTTATATTTTCTATCCTTGAATTTTGCTTGAGGTCTTGAACAAATTCTAGTAATTTTTGGGTTTTTGTGTATGCTATGATATTTGACAAGCACGAAATATTGCAGAATCAGAAATAAGGATCAGAATCAGGTTTATTATCACTGATAAATGTCATAAAATTTGTCTCATGTCAGCAGTTGAGTACAATAAGAGATATCTATGGGGTAACAGGGTGAAGTTACGCTTCTACCAAAGGAGGTGTAACACACTCCTTTCCTCTGCTAGCCTGTAGGTCACCCTTGGGCAAAGTGTAGCACCTGCTTAGACCCCGATCAGGGTCACATGAAGCCATGGGAGCAGGTGGTGGATGGTCGTGTGAGCAGCCGGTGCACATCACAAGTATTGGTTACATGACCACTGACACCAGGCAGACAATCTCTGAAGAGTATTGATAATGGCTGGGGTCACGCGTCTGGTAAAGGCACTGCCCAGAAGAAACCACTTCTGTAGAAATATTTTATATATTCTGTAAAATAACTGCTTCCTCTGGGCAGTGTCTTAAATAAATAATGCAGAAAGAGAGCAAAAATAGTGAGGTAGTATTCATTGGTTCATGAACCATTCAGAAATTTGATAGAAGCTATTCCCAAAACATCCAGTGAGACTCCAGTAACTACTACCTGATGGTAGTAATATTATGCACTGTGATTTATAAGTTAATAATGAGTAATCCTGCTATAGCAGATCCATCAGACAAGGAGAGTTTCAGTAGGCTGGATCTGCATTCTTTAGGTTAGAAGAATGGGAGGATGCCACAAGCCCATAAGTGGTACAAGCAAAATTAGGCCATTCAGCCCATCAAGTCTGCTCTGCCAATCCATCATGGCTGATTTAATTTCCCTTTGAACCCCATTCTCCTGTCTTCTCCCAGCAAGCAATGATGTCCTGACTTATCAAGAACCTATCAGTCTCTGCTTTAAATATACCCAAGGACTTGGCCTCTACAGATGTCTGTGACAACAAATTCCACAGATTCACTACCCTCTGGCTAAGGATTTTCCTCCTCAGCTCTGTTCTAAAGAGATATCCTTCTTTTCTGAGGTTGTACTATTTCTAGATGCTTCCCCCGCCCACTGGAAACATTCTCGCAATGTCCACTCGATCTAGGCTTATCGTCATACAAGTTTCTAATCCTTCTAAGCTATAGCGAGTGCAGACCCAGAGCCTTCAAATGTTTCTCATACATTAACTCTTTCAATCCCAGGATCATTCTTGTAAACCACTTCTGGACCTTCTCCAATGCCAGTACATTCTTTCTTTGATCTGGGGCCCAAAACTGCTCATAACATTGCAAATATGGTCTGATAAATGCTTTATAAATACCTGAATAAGATATCCAAAGATTAGACTACAAGATATAGGAGCGGAATTAGGCCATTTGGCCCATTGAGTGTTTTAATTGTGGGGGGATCAACAGGGTAGAGATGGAAGCAGGTTTATTCTGGCAGAGGTGTCCAGAACTTGAGGTCACAATCTCAAAATAAGGACTGTTTAGGACTGAAACAAGGTTTAACTTCATAACTGTGCTGTTGCTACAAAACAACAAATTTCAAGAATATGTCAGTGATAATAAACCTGATTCTGAATTAGGAATTTATGAAGAGCTCAAGACGAAGGGAGCCATTACTTGTGGAGACTAGCGCCAAATGAAAGTGAGCAGGACCTGTCAGGGTCCTCTGCAGAGCCAGGGATCACTTGGGTAATTAGATAACTGATAAAAATAAATTAGGCTTTAGCTGTTCACATTTGTATTCTGACATCTCCGTCCACGATGAGGCCACACTCAGGCTGGAGGAGCAACACCTCAGATTCCACATCAGTATCTTCTCTGCAATTTGAAACTACTTCTCGTGCTCAGTTCTGACATAAGGTCCCTGACCCAAATCATGAAATGTTCCCATCACAGATGTTGCCTTGTCTGCTGAGACATTCCAGCATTTTTGCATTTTTACTCAGTTTTGATGAAGATTCTCCTTTACATGTTCAGATTTCAAGCGACAATTAGTGTTATCTCCAAATGGTATTTCTAAAAGTCTCTGAGAAACATTTTAATATTACCAACAGATATGAATGTATGTTTCAGAGCCCAATGATGACCTCAAAGAATTTACTTGCAACAGAAGGCAACTGTTTTACAAGAGTGTTCCATGAAGCATGTCTGAAGATAAATACTTACTTGTAGTAGCCGTCGACGTGGCCATAGGCGTTGCTGTTGTGTTGTTACTCCCAGCTAATGAAGGGAAAGAAATAAGATTACTCATATATTTCTTTTTTATGTTGCTCTATTAGGCATTTTTGATTGGGGCAGAAAGTAGATAACAAACTGAACTGAACTGAACTGAATACGCCTGAACACTTCGATTTTTTGTTATCTATTCTGTTTTTCACTTTTTTTAAGTTGCCGTTTGTGCAATTTTATTTTGCAAGGGAAGATTGATGTTTTTTATTGAATGCTTCCATAGTTTTCTTTGCTTCATGGCTGTCTGTTGGAAAACGAATTTCAAAATTGTAGACTACTTACATATATTGGTAATAAATGTACTGGTATCTCCCCCCTCCCCCCTTACAAAAGTAGAGCATTCCTATGAAACCTCTCTTAAGCCGAAATGGTATAAAAGAACCATTAATTTATATGGAAGAATTTTTGTAAAAGTGAAAATCCGCTTTGTAATGCGAAAACAGGTTTGTAATTTGGAAAAGCGAAGTGGCGTAAAGTGAACATTCGCAAAGGGGGCACAGGGACACCTGTCCTTTGAATTTATATTTTCTATCCTTGAATTTTGCTTGAGGTCTTGAACAAATTCTAGTAATTTTTGGGTTCTTGCGTATGCTATGATCTTTGACAAGCACGAAATATTGCAGAATCAGAAATAAGGATCAGAATCAGGTTTATTGTCACTGATAAATGTCATAAAATTTGTCTCATGTCAGCAGTTGAGTACAATAAGAGATATCTATGGGGTGACAGGGTGAAGATACGCTTCTACCAAAGAAGGTGTAACGCACTCCTTTCCTCTGCTAGCCTGTAGGTCACCCTTGGACAAGGTGTAGCACCTGCTTAGACCCCGATCAGGGTCACATGAAGCCATGGGAGCAGGTGGTGGATGGTCGTGTGAGCAGCCGGTGCACATCACAAGTATTGGTTACATGACCACTGACACCAGGCAGACAATCTCTGAAGAGTATTGATAATGGCTGGGGTCACGCGTCTGGTAAAGGCACTGCCCAGAAGAAACCACTTCTGTAGAAATATTTTATATATTCTGTAAAATAACTGCTTCCTCTGGGCAGTGTCTTAAATAAATAATGCAGAAAGAGAGCAAAAATAGTGAGGTAGTATTCATTGGTTCATGAACCATTCAGAAATTTGATAGAAGCTATTCCCAAAACATCCAGTGAGGCTCCAGTAACTACTACCTGATGGTAGTAATATTATGCACTGTGATTTATAAGTTAATAATGAGTAATCCTGCTATAGCAGATCCATCAGACAAGGAGAGTTTCAGTAGGCTGGATCTGCATTCTTTAGGTTAGAAGAATGGGAGGATGCCACAAGCCCATAAGTGGTACAAGCAAAATTAGGCCATTCAGCCCATCAAGTCTGCTCTGCCAATCCATCATGGCTGATTTAATTTCCCTTTGAACCCCATTCTCCTGTCTTCTCCCAGCAAGCAATGATGTCCTGACTAATCAAGAACCTATCAGTCTCTGCTTTAAATATACCCAAGGAATTGGCCTCTACAGATGTCTGTGACAACAAATTCCACAGATTCACTACCCTCTGGCTAAGGATTTTCCTCCTCAGCTCTGTTCTAAAGGGATATCCTTCTTTTCTTTAATATTACCCACAGATATGAATGTACGTTTCAGAGCCCAATGATGACCTCAAAGAATTTACTTGCAACAGAAGGCAACTGTTTTACAAGAATGTTCCATGAAGCATGTCTGAAGATAAATACTTACTTGTAGTAGCCGTCGACGTGGCTATAGGTGTTGCTGTTGTGTTGTTACTCCCAGCTAATGAAGGGAAAGAAATAAGATTACTCAAAAAGAAAAAGGATTACTTAATGTCATAAGGTACAACTTGAAAAGAATGTTCCTTAAACTTTTGCGAGTGATAAATAGTGTAATTGTGTGTAGAAGTGTGTCTTGCTACTCACAGCCAATGTAGGGGAAAGAAATACAATCATTTAACTCAGAAGGTAACAACCTGACAAACATATTCTTTAGAGCTTTACTGGTGACAAATACTTACTTGTTGGTGTAGAAGTTGTTTTGGTACTCGCAGCTAAAGGAGAAAGAAATAGAATCAAGGTCAAATTCAGAACAAGAAAATCTCTTAAACCCAAATTAGATGCTCAGTAGGTGTACTTAGAATGATACTTGTAGGTAACGAAGTGGAAAGAAACATAATTTTTCAAACATTTCAGAAAGCAATAGCTTTACTACAATTCTCCTTTAACCATTGCTAGTGAAATAAACACAGAAATGGTTGGTAAAACTCAACAGATCAAGCAACATTTAAGGAGGAAGAAAGTTAATTTTCCATCTCAAAGACCTTTCATCAGAACGTAAAGAGTGGTTATTCACTGTAACTCAAGTTCAGTAACCACCTTGCTGTAGATGACCAAGAGTGGTTGTATTTAGCTATCCTCCACTCAGAAGCAAGTCGCCTCTGGTTCAGCACGAGAAATTGCCACACTTTGTATTCTTGCCTCAGCCATGCAGACTGGTTTCTAAGCATATAGGGGTCAGTTCTGTCTGCAGCAAGTCAAGTTTCCTGCCTCACTCAAAGCCACTGGCTGACGGTGTGATCGATAATTCTACTGTAGCACATGTGCTAATCAGTGATATGAAAGGAATTTTGGGTGTGACATGATCTGAAATAGTTTGAGAGTATTTGCTATACAATGCAAATCAAATAACAATCCAACATTACAACAATTCTACCTTTATTTCTCCTCCACTGCTCTTGCCTAAGCTACTTGTGAACGCTAACATTCACTGCTTTATATCAAGTACAGTTTTCATCTTTTTTTTTCCTCAAGCAAGGTCTCGATGCAGAGTTGACAGGTTTTGTTTCTTTTTCCACAGATGCTGCTTGACTGGCTGAGATCTACCAGTGCTTGTGTTTTTGTTGCAGATTCCTGCATCTGCAGTTTCCTTCCTCACTCAACGTGTTCTGGTTGATATCTGCCAAAGAGATGTGGACCTTTGAGTCCTGAATACGGACAAGAAACAGAGGTCCTTCATGGTCGGTATAGACATGGTAGTCATAGAAAAGTACAGCACAGAAACAGGTCCTTAAGCCCATCCAGTCTGTGCTGAGCCATTCCAACTGCCTACTCCCATCGACCTGCACTGGGACCAACATCCTACCATCCATGTACTTTATCCAAATTTCTCTTAAACACTGAAATCAAGCTGCATGCACTACTTGCACCAGCAATTTATTCCACACACTCACAGCCCTCTGAGTGAAGAACTTTCCCTTCATGTTCCCCTTAAACTTTTCACCATCAACCCTCAACCCATGACCTCTGGTTGTCGTCACACCCAGTCAGCCCCTCTGTTTACTGCTTCTACATCAAACACGACATTCTGACCCAACAGTGTGGAACAGGCTACACTGTCCAGCAACCCACCTACTTAACACGAGCCTAATCACGAGACAACTTACAATGGCCCATTAACTGGTACACCTTTGGACTGTTGGGGGAAACTAGAGAACTCAGATGAAATTGATGGGAAGGATGTACAAACTTGTTACGGCATCGGAACTGAACTCCAACGCCTGAGCTGTAATTGCGTTGAGCTAACCGCTACGCTAACGCTGTGCCCTGATGTACATATGATCCATATCCCTCCATTCCCGGCCCATTCACATGTCGATCTAATCGTCTCTCAAACATCACCGTTGTATCAGTTTCCACCACTTTCCCTAGCATCTCAGTGCACGGACCCACCACTTTGTGTAAACTTGCCCCACACATCCCCTCCACTGCTCTACTCTCTCTACACGCATACCAGTGTGACTAGGAACAACTCAAATGCCATCTATAACTGTGCCAATATCACCACTGTTATTGGCAGAATCTGAGATGGATTTATAGAGTCACAGAACACCACAGCACGCAAACAGGCCCCCTTGGCCAGTGTAGGCCACGATGAACCATTCTGCCTCATCCCGTCTGTCTGCACCCAGACCAGATGGTGATGAGGAGATGCGCAGCAATGAGTTAGATCAGCTGGTTGTGTGGTGTAGCAACGTCAACTTCATACTCAATGTCATCAAAACCAAGTAGTTGACTGTGAACTTTGGGAAGCTGGGAGAACACACACTAGCACTCATTGAGGGATCAGTGGTGGAAAGGCTGAGCAGCTTCAAGCCCCTAGATGTCAAATTCTTATCTCTTTTGTCAATAGCAATAAAACTGATTGTTATTCTGAAAGATCACAGACAAACCTCATCAGCATGGTCACTTTGTGCCAGTCAGTAGCACCCAGAAGAGAGAGGAAGGCAAGTCTCAGTACTCATGATTACACCTTGCCTGTAGCGGACTCCACGTCGAATTGTCCTGATAAACAACCCATGAAGTATTAGATTCCTGAAGCACGTAGCAGGGGTGACATGTGTAACGGACTTTGGTACCCACTGGAGAGGTCTCATTCAGTTGATCACTTGGTGTACCATTTTCCAAAGTTGGAGGTTTGCCACATTGAATTGTTTAGAAAGTTATTGGGTTTAAGCTTCTGTATTGTGTGGGAAGGGGTAGGTAAAGGTGTGACAGGGGATCTTTAAAATTTAGATTTTGTACAACTATAATTCTATAGATATGTAGTACAGGGTATATTGACTACGTCACAACTTGGTATGTAAACACCAATGCCTTTGAATACAAAGCCCTACAAAAGGTAGTGGGTTCAGCCCAGTAAACCATATTTACAATTCAAATTAATCAAGTTAATGAGGGCTCTTCTAAAAGATTATAAACCCAAAAGATTTTGCAGATGCTGGAAATCCAGAGTAAGACACACAAATTACTGGAGGAGAGTAAAAAAACACCAGGAGTTCTGTACCTTTGCATGTTGGTGGGCTGGCACTCCATTGTTCACTTGCTTCGCAAGTAATCTTTGCTGCACCAACCAGTAGCAGACCAGGTGCACAGGAATACGATGCAACCATTCCATATTCCCAGAACTCTTTGTTGCCAAGTCCTGAAACTGTCCCATTAGCGATAGGTGGAAGATTGGGACATTTAACAACTGTGGGAAGTTAAACACAGGGCTGTCAGATTAGGGCAGCAGGGTACTGTAGTGGTAAGGCACTGATGATACCTCACTTGGCTTATTGCAAACAGGTTTGGTCCCCAAATTTAAGAAAGGATGCAATGACATTGGAGTGGGTTCAAAGGAGGTTCATGGAAATGATTCTGAGATTGCGAGGCTTATCATATGAGGAGGTTTTGGTGGCTCTGGCCCTGTACTCACTGGAATTCAAAAGAATGAAGGGGGAATTCATCAAAATCTATTGAATGTTGAAAGGCCTCTTCGGAATAGGTGGGAAGAGTTCTTCATTGTTTTGGGGGGAATCTAATACCAGAGGACACAACCTCAAAGGGACATTAATTTCGAACAGAGGTGAAGAGATATTTCTTTGGCCAGAGAATCTGTGGAATTCGTTGCCACAGGCGGCTGTGGAGGTCAAGTCATTGGGTATATTTAAGGCAGAGTTTGATAGATTCTTGATTAGCCAGGGCATGAAGGTACAAGGGGAGAAAGCAGGAGATTGGGGCTGAGGAGATTTGATGGGCTAAATGGCCCAATTCTGCTCCTGTATCTTATGGTCTTATAGTGTACAATAAGTGTGCAATCTAGGATGCTATTCTGACTGCTGGAAATAAAGAGCTACCTTTCAGCTGCCACTCCAAGTTTTGATCTTGTGACTGCACAGACAACTCTGCTGTCTGATGTGGAACTTTGTCTCACCTTCACATTTGGGCACCTGACCGGACCAACCATCAGCTTCACACAGCCGAGTCTTACGGCCCACCAACTTGTATCTGCAGGAAGGAAAATGCAACAGGGCAGGGCAGTCAAATAAAAAAATTCCCACAATCAAATGTAATGGAACATAATCATAAACTCAGAACAAGGACCAAACATTAAACTGAGTCAGCCCATTTGAACAATGCTCTTAAAGTCAAGGATATGTACTGCATCTTGTTTGCATAAGATCAGAGTGCAAGTTTCTCATTTCTCATGAATTACTTTCATTCTTGGCAGCTTTGCTTCGGGTCCCAAGATCTTGGGTTCACTCCAGCCCTCTTTGCTTGTTCAAGTTAAATCCTGACCAAACCCAGTATACATGATACCAACATACGAAGGAGACGGAAGAGAGGGTTACATCATTCGGTCAGACCATTGTTGATTCACTGTAACTTCAAAGCATTCCCTCACACTCTCGGTAACTTCTCATTTCCATCCTGATCAAGCTTCAGTCAGCTTTGGATATTCAAAGGGCAGAATAAGCCAAGGGTTTCAGAGACTCAATGCATTACAGGGCCACTGACCCAGGTTTAATTCCCACCACTGTTAACAAGGAGTTTGTTCTCCCCATGTCCCCCGGTGCTCTGGTTTCCTCTCATGTTCCAAGGATGTACAGTTTAGGGTTGGTGAGCTGTGGGTATATTATGTTAGGGCTGGAAGCTTCACAACACTTGTAGGCTGTCCCCAGCACACCCTTGGACTGTGTTGGTCATTGCCACTGTCGGTACTGTTATGAATGTATCACAGCTCTGAGGGGCCGAAGGGGCAGGAGCAGCCCCCTCCTTCCGGAGAATCGCAAGAGCACTATTAATTCGGGTCTCGGACCCAGGAAAATGAGAGACAATGTAACGGTTTTGGCCATGGCTCTTAGAGACACCTGTGCTAAGTGCATGACCCTGCTACGTGACAGCTACCACGGATATGGACACCCTCGGGCAATGTGGGGGTGGGGATTGCATCACCCTACTTTGATGGACATCTACAACTCTGCAAGTCAAGATAAAAGGGGACTGCAGGAGGCGGTGCCCCAGCGACGCACCAGAAGGACTCGATCGCTCAGTGCTCCCGTGATAGCTGGAAGCCATTCAAAAGCCACGTGCGCTCCGTAACTCCTTTGCCTGGGGAGCGGGTGGCTGATGATACCGAGAAGGACTTCAAACTAATAACAGGAAAACAATGCTCCCCTGATTCAACGGAGTCGCTTCATCAAAGACCCGGGCAAGTTTTTCCGTTTCTCCTCAATCTCTCTAAAACACGTGAAACCCAGCGATTCCCCAAAAAGACTGAAGCCTGAGTGACTTTTATATTTCCAACGGACAATATATTATCCCCTAGACAACAGTCGAGATGATTTCTTAATGATGATTATTGCTATACCCGCGCTTTAGATTGAGTTTTGCCGATGTATATGTTCTGAATGTATTAACCTTACTTTTGTGCCCCCCTTTATGAATAAAAACGTTCAAAAATAGTGCCATCAGACTCCAACGGACCTCTCTATCTTTGCTGGTGAGTTATCCAGTTACGGGATACGTAACATCTTAGATTATTAATTTTATTTATTATTAATTATTAACTTAGATTATTAACAACTCTAATTGGACTGTGTTGGTCATTGCCACTGTTGGTACATTTCACCGGATGTTTCAATGCACTTGGTAAATAAAGATAATCTTTCATCTAAATAAAATTACACGTCTTATCCTGCCATAGGGTTTCGGCCCAAAACTGTACTCTTTTTCTAGATGCTGCCCGACTTGCTGAGTTCCTCCTTGCTTGGGTTTCCAGCATCTGCAGGACTTCAAACAGCCCTTCCTTGTGGATATGTCAAGGTATTGAGTTCTCTCGAAACAGCCTCCTCTACATCAGTGAAACCTGACGTAGATTCAGACCCACCTTCACTCCGTTTGGGACAAAAGGTGGGATTTCCCAGTGGCCATCCATTTCAATTTGACTTCCCATTCTCATTCTGATATTTTGGTCCACTACCAAGATGAGGTCAAACACAGGTTGGAGGAACAAAAACTCATATTCTGTCTGAGGTGCCTCCAGCCTGAGGGCATGAACAATTACTCTGACTTCTCTACATTTTTTCTCCCTCCCTCCTTCTCCCATTCTGGCTCCCCCCTTACTCCTCCTCTCCTCAGCTCCCTCGAGTTCCTTCCCCCACAACCATCTTTTGTGGTCCACTCTTCTCTCCAATCAGATTCCCCCTTCTTCAGTCCTTTACTTCTTCCACCTATCCCCTTTCAGCTTCTCACTTCCTCCTCCATCCACCTTCCCAATTTCTATCTTGTACTCCTTCTCCTCCCCCGCCCACCTTATTTTGGCATCTGCCCCCTTCCTTTCCAGTCCTGATGAAGACACAACCTAAAATATCGACTGTTTATTCCTCTGCATAGATGCTGAGTTCATCCAGTATTTTGTGCGTTGCTCTGGATTTCCAGAATCTCTAGTATTTATGTTTCCCTTTCATATTGAATCGGATATAAATGAGAGTGGAGCAGACTTGATGGGATGAATGGCCAAATTCAGATCCTACATCCTATGTCTAAGTGCCAGAGTCTGAGAGAGATGACGGAAATATGCAGACAACAAGCAAAGTGTGTGGAGGTCAATATAGACTCAGTGGGCTGGGGGGCCTGCCTGTACTGTATCTCTTTCTTGCTCTTATGAAAAAATACAACAGCACAGGGAAAGGGACTGGTCCTTTGGCTCACATGTCGAACCAAATTAGAAATCAAATGGCCAGCTAAACAAATCACTTCAGCCTATGCAATGTCCATATCTCTCACATTCATGTGCCTATCTAAACTTCTCTTAAAAGTCCTTAATGTATCTGCCGCTACCTCCATCCCTAATGTACCCAATACTCTCTGTAAATAAAAAAATTGGCTCTCACATTACATTTAAAATTCCCCCCCCTCATCTTAAGTGCATGCCCTCTGGTATTAGTCATTTAGACGCTAGGATAAAGATACTAAGCCTCTCGTTATCTTATAAACCTCTATTAGATCTTTCTTCTGCCTCTGCTGCTCAAGAGAAAAGAACAGGTTTGTCCAGCCTCTCATTATAGCACATGACCACTAATCCAGGCAGCATTCTGATAAACCTCTTCTGCAGCCTCTCCAAAGCATCCACAGCCTTTCTGTAATGGAGTTACCAGAACTGTATGCAATACTCCGGATGCCGTCCACCTAAAGTTTTATAAAGCTGCAACTTTAAAATCTATGCATCAACTAATAAAGGCAAGCATGTCATGTGCCTTCTTAACCACTCGATCAACCTGGGTAGCCACGTTCAGGAAGCAATGAATTTGTACTCCAAGATCCCTCTGCTCATCAACACCGTTAACAGTCCTGCATGAGGTCAAATGCAATTTCCTTTCACTCTAATAAGAGCTTTTTTTAATATTTTCCTGCTGGGTATTATTTAAATCTAATAAAGATAAACAAGTAATGCATTTTGTTCAGCTTATAACAGTGAATGCATTTGTCCGTTGGCAGCTATTAAACCATTGAGAGGAGCTCGCTCACATCACTGGGTACAGAATACAGACCCAGGGATGAAAAGATGCTTCTCCCACAATTCCAAAATTATCTCCAAAGGATACAGCTGGAAAGTAAAGGCAGCTATAAATGGTGGCAATTACAGTCGACACACTCCACCCAATGGACCTGATTAGTTTCTGAGCATGGATGATCACTCACCCTTTGTCGCAGAAGAAGTAGACGGTACTTCCGAAGGTGTTACCTGTTGCATTGTAATATCCATTCAGAATTTCACCTGGACTACCGCAGGACTTCGCTAAAAATAAAGTGAAGAATGCCAAGTGTTAAAACCTGCCACAACCCCTCTTAGCATTTCATTGGTTCAATAGTTCCATTTAATATCAGAGAATGTATACAGTATACAATCTGAAATTCCTACTCTTCACAGACATCCACCAAACAGAAGAAAACCCCCAAAGAATGAATGGCAGACAGTAAAACCAAGAAGTCCTCCCACACACAAGCAGCAGCAAAATCATCAATCCTTCCTCCTCCCACTCCTCCTGCTTGTTCCAGCAGGAAGCATCAGTGCCCACCACCCACCAAGCAAGCCCCAAAGAGACCATGATGAGCTGTCAAACATAAACCATTGTTCACCCAACAATTTGACCTGCCACAGACTCTCCCTCTCTCACTAACAAGGAAGAGAGAGGTGTCACCCCCTTCCACAGCGAAAGAGAGATTTCAATTCAACGTTGAACTGCTACTCAAATTCCGAACTTTAAGAACCATCAATAAAAGACAATTGGTGATTGACTAAAGCCTTGCCTTGAACCCACTTATATTAAAATAGTGACACAAGTAGACAGGGTGGTGAAGAAGGCATTTGGCCCGTTGGCTTTCATCGTTTAAATCACTGACTACAAGAACTGGGAGACCAGTTTTGGAATTGGAATATTGTAGGTAGTTGCAGTCACCCAACTACAGGAAAACTGTTGAAAGGGGACAGAAAAGATGAATGGGAATGGAAGGGCTTGAGTTATAAGGAGAGACTGGATAGGCTAGGAGTGCTTACCCTAGAGGAGGCTGAGGGGTGACCTTAAATATATTTATAAATTCAGGAGAGGTGTAGGTAAGGTGGATGGTCAGGGACTTTTCCACAGGGTGAGGAAGAGTAAGACTTAAGGGCACAGACTTCAGGTGTTTTAGCTGTGTGACTGGATCTTACATGTTTGTTGGTTGCCTTAGAGCTAAGAACATCATTCACTGATGTGATGGATGGTTCAATTAATAAGGACTCCACGGAAATAGTTTCTGCAAGGCTGCACCCAGTGTGTGATAGAGAGTCTTGGAGACAGGAGGCCTGAAGGCACACACTCAGTGATTCAGGAATAAGTTGTTCTCCTCTGCCATCAGATTTCTGAATGGGCATTGAACCCATGAACAGTACCTGGAGTCATAGAAAAGTACAGCACAGAAACAGGTCCTTTAGCCCATCTGGTCTGCGCAGAGCCATTCCAACTGCCTACTCTCATCGACCTGCACTGGGACCAACATCCTACCATCCATGTACTTTATCCAAATTTCTCTTAAACACTGAAATCAAGCTGCATGCACTACTTGTACTAGCAATTTATTCCACACACTCACAGCCCTCTGAGTGAAGAACTTTCCCTTCATGTTCCCCTTAAACTTTTCACCATCAACCCTCAACCCATGACCTCTGGTTGTCGTCACACCCAGTCAGCCCCTCTGTTTACTGCTTCTACATCAAACACGACATTCTGACCCAACAGTGTGGAACAGGCTGCACTGTCCAGCAACCCACCTACTTAACACGAGCCTAATCACGAGACAATTTACAATGGCCCATTAACTGGTACACCTTTGGACTGTTGGGGGAAACTAGAGAACTCAGATGAAATTGATGGGAAGGATGTACAAACTTGTTACGGCATCGGAACTGAACTCCAACGCCTGAGCTGTAATTGCGTTGAGCTAACCGCTACGCTAACGCTGTGCCCTGATGTATATATGATCCATATCCCTCCATTCCCGACCCATTCACATGTCGATCTAATCGTCTCTCAAACATCACCGTTGTATCAGTTTCCACCACTTTCCCTAGCATCTCAGTGCACGGACCCACCACTTTGTGTAAACTTGCCCCACACATCCCCTCCACTGCTCTACTCTCTCTACACGCATACCAGTGTGACTAGGAACAACTCAAATGCCATCTATAACTGTGCCAATATCACCACTGTTATTGGCAGAATCTGAGATGGAGTTATAGAGTCACAGAACACCACAGCACGCAAACAGGCCCCCGTGGCCAGTGAACTATTCTGCCTCATCCCGTCTATCTGCACACGGACCCGATGGTGATGAGGAGATGCACTGTGTTATGAAGGATGAACAGCTCTGATGGGCAGAAGGGTGCAGAGTTGCCCATGTCCCCCCACCCCCCGGGAGAATCACAAACCGTTACTGTTGCTATGCTGCTAATGAGAGAGAGAGATGTAAAAGAAAACATGAGAGAACATCTGCTACAGATAAGACAGAGATAAAGCAGGGGAGAGAGACTTGTTGATTCACCCTATTATGACTTCTGGGAGACATGACTTCTGAGAGGGTTATTTATCTTATGCCATTCTGTTCATTAAAATTCCTCAGTGGACAGCCGGAGTGGGCTGGTTTGATGGACACAGCCATTCAAAATTGATTGACATCTGAGACCCCGTGAGTAGGGATAAAAGTGAGGTCTGGGGAGACACCCCTCAGACACACCAGGAGACACACTATTGAGCACTGCTTGAGTGTTGGAACCCACGGGAAGGTGTGGGGTATCGGAGACCGAACAAAGAGATCGGTCAGTTGAACTCATAATGTTATAGCAGGGCCGGTGGGGGCTTATGTGTGTGTCCACTCATGCCAGAGTGATTAGTCCACCACAGAAGAACGGTCTAGCTGAAGGTCAGAGGAGTCATACCTGAATGGCCACAATAAAACGACTGATCAAGAACGTAAAGGAAGGCTTGCCTGCCTGTAGCTGTTACTGCACGCTCGTTCTCTCTCTCTCTCCAACGATTATAACACAACAACTAATATCTACCTCAGCATGTATGAACTGAACTGAACTTTATACTTTTATATGACAATTCATTATCCCCTAGACATCAATAGAGCTTGTTTATTATTGTTTATTATTATTCCCACATTTGTAGGTTTATTATTGCTAACATTCATTATCTATACATTTGCATTATTGATATTGATTTGCTTATTGTACTAACAAACACTTTTGAATATAGTACCACCAGACTCCAACGGATTCTTCTTTCTCTGCTGTTAGACACCCAGTTGCGGGGTATGTAACAACAGCAATGAGTTAGATCAGCTGGTTGTGTGGTGTAGCAACGTCGACTTCATACTCAATGTCATCAAAACCAAGTAGTTGACTGTAAACTTTGGGAAGCTGGGAGAACACACACCAGCACTCATTGAGGGATCAGTGGTGGAAAGGCTGAGCAGCTTCAAGCCCCTAGATGTCAACAAATTCTTATCTCTTTTGTCATTAGCAATAAAACTGAATGTTATTCTGAAAGATCACAGACAAACCTCATCAGCATGGTCACTTTGTGTCAGTCAGTACCACCCAGAAGAGAGAGGAAGGCAAGACTCAGTACTCACGATCACACGTTGCCTGTAGCGGACTCCACGTTGAATTGGCCAGACAAACAATCTGTGGATTACTAAATTCCTTAAACTGGTAGCCAGGGTGACATGTGTAACGGACTTTGGTACCCACTGGAGAGGTCTCATTCAGTTGATCTCTTGGTGTACCATTTTCCAAAGTTGGAGGTTTGCCGCATTGACCTGTTTAGAAAGATACTGGGCTTAGGTTTCTGTGTTGGGATCTCGGTGGAGTCTACCTTATAAATGGACCCCAGCGGAAGAGCCCCCACCCCACAACCTACACGTGACACACACAATTTGTCTCAAAGAGGGAGAGGGAAGGCGAGTGTGAGGGATAGTCAAAGGACATTTATTATCAAAGTACTTAAATGTTACCATATACTACCTTGGGAATCATGAACTTACAGGAAAATATAGAAATACAGTAGAATTTATGAAAAAACTACACATAAAACTGACAACAAACGATGTAAAATAATTCGTGCGAATTATAAGTAAATAGTTAATGTTAAGATATGAGTTGCAGTGATCTTGAAAATGGGTTTGGAATCAGTCCGGAGTTAAGGTGACTGAAGTCAACCTCGCTGGTTGCGGAGCTTAGTAACTGTTCCTGAAATTGGTGTTGCGGGACGTCAGGCTCCTGCACCTCTTTCCTGAGAGGAAGGAGAGAGTGTAAGGGAGGAGGGGAGAAGGGGGTGACTTCACCCCAACCGCTGGTCCTATCCCTGTGGGATCTTACTGAACCGATTGGAAAAAGCCACCGGGGTCCCGGAGGCGCTAGAGAAATCCAAGTGTTCCTACCGGCCACCAGAGCCACCACCGCTGCCAAGAAGACGAGCAACTGGCCCGCCATCATCGCCCGCCGTATCCGCACCGACCCTGCTTGTCGTCCCGAGCTCTCCGCTCCGAGCGCAGTTTGCGCAAGTATGGCTCCGGTCGCCAAACCTCGCTCTTCCTTCAGTCACACCCTGAACCGCAGACCCGCCCACTACCTGAAGTTCCGTCCCCCAGGTAGCTTGTGCCATCGTCCTCAATGACAACTACAATTGCTTTGGATATAACAGGTGGGGCAGGGGTGCAGTGCCAAGTTTTTAGGCGCCGGAGCCGGACGAGGGGTGATTGATAAGTTCGTAGCCTAAGGTTATACAGCTCTCGTTAAATGTACATGCAGTGCAGTTCAACTCTGAGTGATTATGCAGAAAGTTTGAAGTTAATGACTTTTGTGGTATTTCTGTTTCAGATAATCGAAAATTGCTAGTTTTTTTCTAAAATTGACTCCTTCCACCTTTGGCCATGAACTTATCAATGAAATATACAAGTTCCGGAGCACCACAGTGATAGTTTAGATATTAACAAGAGTAAATCACAGCTTATTAACTGTTCCCAACTCTGCCTCGTACCGCTTCTCTCGCGGAACTGGTTGGACAGGAAATGTTGCCTGTGAGTGTCGATACTCACAATCTCCTCGCACATCGGGTACTACACGGTTAGACCAGTACAGATCCTGTTTACTCTTTAAATATATAAAAAGTTAAAGAAGCTTGAATCTTTACATAAATTATTAACGTAGGTATACGAATTAAAACATTTTGTATTTTGGAAGTGGCAGATGTTAACGGGGAGGAGAGCAACCATTTGGGAGGTTTGGAAATGCATTCATTGCCTCACTAAATTCCTCTTCTTCCTATCAACACAAAGAGAAAAAGAGCCTCTTTCCAATCAACTATTGTTGGAGCTAGGCCAAGCGGCTGATCCGCGAAAAATGAAGTGACGTAAAACCAGCTTATAGCCTGGATTTTTCCCCCATTTTGGCTTGTAAAAAAAACTAAATTCACTTTATCCAGGTGTATAAGAGGATTTTGGATGATTACCTTGAAAATTTCATCAAAATAAGGCCGAAGATAAGCTAGCACTGGAGTTTTCTTTCATTATTTTCGACTTTTAATCTTGGGTTTCGACGTTCATTCCTTGCTTAATATAGCTCCTAACCTGGAATCCAATGGTAGCCGTTGGAAAGAGGGGGGAAATGCTCACACTTGGCGTACAGTCGTCCCTCGGCTGGAGAGAGACCGAGGATCTGTGAAATGGCGGGAAGCTACTGGGAAAACAACTGGTCGAGCGAAGACGAATTTCACAAATACTAAAAAATAAAAACAGTCACAGCTCCAGGATTTCACCCAAAACGATCAAATATCATATCCTAATGTTATTAGTGGTATCCACCAACCCCCGCTTCCGTAAAATTGCCTCTATTTAATATGCGGCCGCTGTTAAATTACCCGCTTGTTCATTTTGACTTTTTTTTAAACAGAAGTGCCGGTGCCGCCGGCACCACTGCACTGCACCCCTGAGGTGGAGTGGGGCGGAGAGCAATGAGATTTCCGGAGGCCCTTGGGCACTACAAATGTGCATCCGGTTGCAGCTGAAACTGGATGAACTCCAGATCATTCGGGAGACTGAATGGTTGATGGACAGGACGCACAGGGAGGTAGTCATACCCAAAGTGCACAACACAGGTAACTTGGTGACCGTCAGGAGGGGAGAAGGGGATAGTCCCTGTCGCTGCTCCCTCAATGACAGGTATACCGCTCTGGATAATGGGCGATGACCTAGCAGAGGAAAGCCACGGCGGGCGGGTCTCTGGCACGGAGTCGGGCTCTGTGGCTCAGAGGGAAGGGGGAGAAGAGGTGAGCTGTATCGGGGATTCTCATTGATTAGGGGAACGGACAGGATGTTCTGTGGACGAGAACGGGATTATCAGCTGGTTTGTTGCCTCCTCGGTGCCAGGGTCAGGGACATCTCGGATCGAGTCCACAACATTCAGAAGTGGGAGGGTGAGTAGCCGGAGGCCGTGGTCCACGCTGGTACCAATGACATGGGTAGGATGAGTTCAGGGAGTTGGGTGCTAAGTTAAAGGACAGGACCTTAACTAGGGTCGTGATCTCAGGATTGCGATCCACGCCACGTGCTAGTGAGGCCAGAAACAGAAATTGCCCTCAAGTGCATCACTTTTATTTCATTTCTCTTACCCCATCCTCCTGCCACCCTACCAGGGATAGAGTTACTCTTGTCCTCACCTTCCACCCCACCAGCCTCCACGTTCAGAACATAATTCTCCGAAACTTCTGCCACCTCCAACAGGATCACACCACCAAGCACATCTTTACATCCACCCCCACTTTATGCTTTCTGCAGGGATCGCTCCCTACGCGTCTCCTTTGTCCATTTGTTCTATGTAAGTGGAACAACTGCTGCACCTGCCCCTACACCTCCTCCCTCACTACCATTCAGGGCCCCAAACCATCCTTCCAGGTGAGATGACATTCACCTGTGAGTCTGTTGTGGTCATATACCTGTGTTCAATGCCCCTGGCGTGGACTCCAGTGAGACCCAAAGTAGATTGGGAGACCGTTTCGCGGAACACCTACGTTCCGTCCCCCAGAAGTGGGATCTCTCAGTGGCCACCCATTTTAATTCCACTTCCCATTCTGACATGTTAGTCCATATCTGCTACTATCATGATGAAGCTATGCTTAGGTTGGAAGAACAACACCTTATATTCTGTCAGGGTAACTTCCAACTTGATGGCATGAACATTGATTTCTCAAACTTCTGGTAATGCCCTCCCCTTCACCATCCCTCATCCCCTTTTCCTTCCCTCCTTGTCTGCCCATCACCTCCCTCTGGTGCTTCTCCCCCTTTTTCTTACTTCCATGGTCTTCTGTCCTCTCCTATCAGATGACTCCTTCTCCAGCCCTTTCACCAATGCGGCTTCCCAGTTCTTTACTTCATCCCTCCCCCCTCCTGGTTTCACCTAATTCTTGCATTTCTCTCCCCTCCCCCCACCTTTTAAATCCACTCACCTTTTTTTTCTCCAGTCCTGTTGAAGGGTCTCAGCCTGAACCATCGACTACTTTTTTCCATAGATGCTGCCTGGCCTGCTGAGTTCCTCCAGCATTTTGTGTGTGTTGCTCGGATTTCCAGCATCTGCAGATCTTCTCTTGTTTGTGATATACAACCTAGAGATTCATCTCCTAACAGGCAGCCATGAAACAAAGAAACCCCAAAGAGCTCATTAAAAAAAGACCCCATGTGCAGAGAGAAAAGAAAAACCTCATGTCCATAAAAATAGAACCCATAAAAAAAGAGAACCCATTAAAAAAAAGACCATTGAACACCCAATGTGCAGAGAGAAGAACACATCGTGCAAAAGTAACTCCAAGCAAGTAGTGTTCTGAACTGAAGTTCGCAAAGAGAGTCCCATTGTTTGGCCAAGTAAATGCCGTGGAGCAGTGATCTGACTTGGCCCATCGCTCGCCTCGGGCCCCGACACCCTGACCTTTTCAATTTGCCCTGGCGCCAAAATCAACGTTCAAACATTGGGTTCCTACGCCTCGATACGCTCTGGGGCCAGGACCCCACCACCTCGATTCGGCCCTGCACCGAAGTCTTGGTCTAAGCACCAAGTTCAGTTCATTTGATACACTCTGGTGCCTGAACCACACTGTCTTGATCTGGCCTTAGGCACAGCACTTAAATCAATTGAACCTCAGGCATTCCTTGCTCTCGGTGACTGGCCTGCTGCCTGGCCTGGTGGCATTGAATTACCTCCAAGTGCAAAGGGAAGCTACAGACTATTACTTGATATAATCTTGTTGAGTAGGAGGCCTTCAAAAGTGAAATGATGAGAGTACAGAGTTTGTGTGTTCCTGTCAGAATAAAAGGGAAGAACAGCTTTAGGGAACCTTGGCTTTCAAGAGGTATTGAGATGCTGATTAAGAAAAAGGAAGTGCATAGCAGGTAGGATGAACAAATGAGGTACTTGACAAATATAAGAAATTCAGTACACTTAAGAAGGAAATTAGGAGGGCTGAAAGAAGACATGAGGTTGCTCTAGCAGAGAAGCGGAAGGAGAATTCCAAAGGCTTCTTCAGATGTATTAAGAGCAGAAGGATTGCAAGGGACAAAATGGGTCCTCTGGAAGATCAGAGTGGTAATCAGTGGTGGAGCTGAAAGAGATGGGGAGATCTTAAATGGATTTTTTGCATCAGTATTTACTTGGGAGACAGACACAGAGTCTTATAGATGTGACAAATCGTAGCAGAGAGGTCATGGACCCTGTACAGTTTCAAAGGAGGTGTTATGGTCTTGAGGCAAATTAGGGTGGGTAAAACCCCAGGGCCTGACAAGGTATTCCCTCAGACCCTGTTGGAAGTTAGTGCAGAAATTGCAGGGACCCCAGCAGAGATATTTAAATCGTCCTTAGCCATGGGTGATGTGCCAGAGGATCGGAGGATAACTAATGTTGTTCTGTTGTTTAAGAAAAGCTGCAAGAATAAGCCAGGAAATTATAGGCTGGTGAGCCTGATATCAGGTTGAGAATGTTAATGGAAGGTATTCTAATGGACAGATGTATAAGTATTCAGTTAGACAGAAATTGATTAGGGCTAGACAGGAGGCTTTGTGTGTTTTATGTTACATGTATAACTTTGGAAAATGTTAACTGTAAATCATATGGGTTTCACTGGAATGTTTAAAATGACTGTAGTGCCTTCACTCATTTCCTTTGTGAAGCTCACTGTTTGGAATTTGGGTGCAGCTCATTTCTGTCGTAATGCTATGGCTTTACTGATGTCACTTGCTTCAAATTACAGAGTGCATCAAACAGCTTGTGACTAACAGGAAGAAATAATTCACAGACTCCTTTCACAATGAAAGAAGACTTTTGTGTAATTGAATAGCTTAAAGGCTGGGCAGATCCGGAACTGCACAATATTCTTGCTCACAAATACTTTCCAAAGAGGCAACAAACAGAATGATTTCCTTTCTGAATGAAAAATATTACAATATCTTTTATTTTTAGTACAGTGTAAAATAATCAGCCTCAAACTGCTCCCTCCACAGAAACCAGAGGCATTCTTGCCTTGGACAGGTCATAGAAACAATCCTCCTCCAGAGATCTGACCGCATTGTCTCGGCAGCACAATGGCACTGTTGCACTGTTAGAGGTGCTGTGGTTTTTGGATTAAAGCCAACCTTCTTTCACATTCAAACGTGCATCAAACATTTACATTGAAATATGTCATTACAGTGACATTCAACATACCTTGGGATGATGAAGGGTCTTGGCCTGACCTGCTGAGTCAGAATGAGGTTTAATTATCACTGGCACGTGTCATGAAACTTGTGATTATGCAACAGCAGAACATTCCGATACATAATAAAAACTGTAACTTAGTTAGTATATATAGAAAAAAATAATTAATGCAAAAAGTAAGTAGTGAGATAGTGTTTATGGGTTCAATGTCCATTCAGAAATCTGATGGGGGAGGGGAAGAAGCTGTCCCTGAATCACTGATTGTGTACATTCAGGCTCCTGTACCTCCTTCCTGATGGTAGCAATGAGAAGAGGGCATGTCTTGGGTGATGGGGGTCCTTAATGATGGATGCCACCCTTTTGAAGGTTTTCTCCTGGATGCTGTGCAGGTTAGTGCCCATGATGGAAATGACTGAGTTTACAACGCTCTACAGCTTATTTCAATCCTGTGCAGTCCCCCCCCCCCCCAAAAAAGTACCAGACAGTGAAACAGTCAGTTGGAATGCTCTGTACTGTACATCCGTAGAAATTTGAGTGTATCCTTCGTGACATACCGAATCCCCTCGTGCTCTTAATGAAATATTATCTGTAGCATTGTGTGTGTGTTACCACCCAGGGATGTGCTGGCGGTAGCCAGCCAGTGTTGCCAAACATCTCGGTGCCAGATAGTGGATCCACCATACTCAGCAGAACACAACAAGCAACAAAACAGTAACAGCAAGACAAGCCCTATTCCTTCCCCCCTCTCTCTCTCAAACACACACCCCCCCCACCTCCTATTCAGATTTCCTATTCACCTCCTTCAGATTTCCAGTTCCAGACTGCTTCATCGAGCACCTCTGCTCCATCCACCAAAAGTATAACTTGCTGGTGGCCAAATATTTTTACTCCCATTCCTGTTCCAAGATGTCAGTCCATGGTCTCTTCTCGCGTCATGATGAGGCCACCCTCAGGGTTGAGGAGCAATATTCTGTCTGGGTACCCTCCAACCTGATGGCATGAATATTGATTTCTCTTTGCGGTAAAAACATTTCCCTCCCCCTCCCCTCTTCTTATTCCCCACTCTTGCCTCTTCTCATCTGCCTGTCACCTCTCCTCCTTCCCTTTCTCCTATGGTGCACTCTGTTCTTCTATCAGATTCGTTCCTTTCCAACCCTTTACCTTTCCCACCCAACCAGGCTTCACCTATCACCTGTCAGCTTGTCCTTCTTCCCCTCCCACACCTTTTTATTCTGTCATCTTCTCTTCCTTTCCAATCGTGAAGAGAGGTCATGGCCCAAAACGGTGACTGTTTATTCATCTGCATAGATGCTGCCTGACCTGCTGAATTCCTGCAACATCTCATGTGTGTTGATCTGGAATACTCAAGTCAAGTCAACTTTTATTGTCATTTCAACCATAACTGCTGGCACAGTGCATAGTAAAAATGAGACAACGTTTTTCAGGACCATGATGTTACATGACACAGTACAAAAAACTAGACTGAACTATGTAATTAAAAAAAACAGAGAAAGCTACACTAGACTACAGACCTACACTGGACTGCATAAAGTGCACAAAAACAGTGCAGGCATTACAACAAATAATAAACAGGACAGTAGGGCAAGATGTCAGTCCAGGCCGGGTATTGAGGAGTCTGATAGCTTGGGGGAAGAAACTGTTACGTAGTCTGATCGTGAGAGCCCGAATGCTTCGGAGCCTTTACCCAGACGGCAGGAGGGAGAAGAGATTGTATGAGGGGTGCAGGGGGTCCTTCATAATGCTGTCTCCTTTGCAGATGCAGTGTGTAGTGTAAATATCCATGATGGCAGGAGGAGAGACCCCGATGATCTTCTCAGCTGACCTCACTATCCGCTGCAGGGTCTTGCGATTGGAGATGGTGCAATTTCCGAACCAGGCAGTGATGCAGCTGCTCAGGATGCTCTCAATACAACCCCTGTAGAATGTGATGAGGATGGGGGGTGGGAGATGGGCTTTCTTCAGCCTTCACAAAAAGTAGAGACACTACTGGGCTTTCTTTGCTATGGAGATGGTGTTGAGGGACCAGGTGAGATTCTCCGTCAGTACTGTGTGTAGATCTGGTCACACTACAGGAAGGATGAAAAGGCTTTGGAAAGGGCACAGGAGAAATTCGTGGAGTATAGAGAGAGGCTGAACAAACTTGGGTGGTTTTCTCTGGAACATCAGAGGCTGAAGGCAAGACCTGACAGAAGTTTGTAGAATTATAAAATCACAGTAAAGACAGACAAGAATGTTTTGGTGGATGGGGTTTAACCAAAGAGAAACTCAGAGGTTAGTTACTTTGACAGAATTTATTCTTTTAATCAGATTACATGTTCCCTTTGTGATTTAGGCACAAAAATTAGCAGTATTACAATGGCTATAAATCATAATTATATCTGTCCACATACTCATGTCACACTCTATCATTACAGAAAGGTGGAAAGGTTAAATGTTCAAACAGTAACATTAAAATTTAAAAAATGTTCTGAATATTATTTATTTCACTAGATTGTGTAAAACAGAAAATATTACTTCTCCAGTTTGAGATTTTAATCCTTGAAACTTATTTATTTTACTGAACAGCAATATCATTCAACACAGTTCAAAAGTCCCTAAATGCAGCCACTTAAAACAACGTGGTTGTGTTTTGTACCATTACCTTTATGTCACAATAATAAATTTACAACTTTTACAATAATTTGTACATTACTTTGGGAGTCTGTACACTGTGCGTTTGGACGTTAGGCATTCCTTGTCTCTCAAGTCTATAAACAAGGCATTTGAGATATTTTGCACATATGGTTACACTTTTGGGTGGCACTCAAATATTTCACAAGAACTACAACTGGCAGGGCCTGCTTTTCCAGAGTGGTGGGGAACAATAAAATACTAGGATTGGACCATTTGATAAAGGGAAGGCAGTTGAGGATCAGCAGACTGGAAAAATGCTGGCAGATTTCATCTGCTGGAGGATATTAGTGAACTAAATGGGTTCTTGGATAAGATGCTGATTGCATTGTTGTTTCTACTGAGACTAGTTTTCACTGGGAACAGGAATGTCCCCGGAGTCCCTCGAGATCAAAATCATGGCTGATCTTCCCCCACAGATCCATTTGTTTACCCTCTACCCAATCCCTCAATACCCTGAAAATTCAGAGTTCTGTTGATTTTTTTTTTGTTTGAAATTCAGTAACAAAGCCTTCACACCCTCTAGGAACGAGAATTCCAAAGGTTCCCCACCTCCATTGTCCTGAAACTGTGACCCTTGCAAGAATTTCCATCTCTCATCAGCCCCTGAGATGGGACTTGAATTTTTGTCCCTAAACAAGTGGTCCAAAACTCTGACTCTTGGCCTGGTGAGGTTCGGTAATCCAACCACTGCCCTGGAGGGTCAACTAAACTCTGAGGCAAATCCTACTGTCAAAAACTCCTTCCCATTTCCATTGCTTTTGAGGAAATTAATGAATTATTTGCAATATACATTCACATATATTAGGAGTAAACTTGATATTGAAAAAAACCAACCTCTAACACAAAATAACTCTCAATTTTCACTCCCTCACAGAAGGGTAACGTTTGTTTTAACAATCATACTGAAGAAAAATTTGGAACAAACTGTAAAATCAGCACAATGAAATTGCATAACAAAATTTTTAACCAACTGTTGATAAAGTGCCACAAGGTTTGTTAACATTCATGAATGTCACAGTGTGTGCAGTTCAAACTCAATAAAAAACAAGCTGTACATGTGGAGTGGATTCTCTCAAATATCAGACTTTGGAAAGAAATAATTAAGTAGTAAACACAAATGATTCTACAGATGCTGGAAATCCAGAGCAACATGCACAAAATGCTGGAGGAACTCAGCAGGTCAGGCAATGTCTATGGAGAGGAACAAACAGTCAACGTTTTGGGCCAAGATCTGTCTTCAGGACTGGAGGACAGGGAGGAGGATGCCAAAATAAATAAAAGTGGAGGAAGGGGAAGGAAGGTAAGCTGGATGATGATAGGTGATGCCAGGTGGGTGGGAAAGGAAGGAATCTGATAGGAGAAAGGGAAGGAGGAGTGATATCAGGGGTGGAGATAGGTATAGTCAAGATAGCCATGGAAATTGGTAGATTTATAAAAGACATCGGTAGACAGTTAAGTAGTGTAGAGATAGATTGTGCTCATTTCCACCTCACTGACAAGATACAGCATGATGCAGGTAATTCCCCCTACAGCCGACCTCACTCCGTCCCAAATTCCCATGGGAATAGATCTGCCCATCAGTACACAATAAGAACAGGGGTTCCCAACTGGAAGGAGCCCGTGGCATTAAAAAAAGTTGAGAACCCCTGGATAAGAGTAAGCTTTATGAAATAGCTTTTGTGGAACTGCATGCTCTAGCAGACAGAACAGGAGGAAATGTTATACCTCTGAGGCTGACACTTGCACAGTTCTGACCTGCAGATTGACTGAGCCTTTGCAATGTTGCTGCCGAATCTTAAAAATCCTCCCCTTGCTCTCAGCTTCTTGGACGTCAGAAATTTACAGGTTTAATCTCAGCACAAATCAGCTCCACTTAACACAAGATGATTTCCTATTCTGTATTTAATTAATCATACTGACTGCACTGAGAGTTGACTGCCAGTATTAAGTAATAAGCAATTATTGGTTTTTAGTTAATAGATCATCAGGGAGGAGCTACAGGAGCCTGACAACACATACTCAACATTTTAGGAACAACTTCTCCTCCATCATTAGATTCTTAATGGCCAATAAACATTACCTATTGTAACTTTTTTATGTGGCTTCAAATGGTATGACCTCCTCAGAGCCCTGATTTCAACATCACTGAGGCTCTCTGGGATTACCTGGGGAGCCAGGAGCCAGCATGACAGCCAAAGTCTGTAGAACAACTGTGGTAAGTTCTCCAAGAAGCTTGGAACAACCTACCAGCTGATTTTCTTATAGATTGCACAACAGATTTAAAAGAACTGATGCAGTTTTAAAGTTTTATTTGGTCACACCAAATATTGATTTGATTTAGTTTTTTTATTGTTTACTGCCCTTTATAGTAATTTATTGATATTTAGAAACTATTCATTTTATTTTTGAAAGCATCTTCACTTGACGGAATTTTTTTTACATGAGCTTAAGACTTTTGCACAGTACTGTATTATATATATATATGTATATTTCTTACTGTAATTTATAGTTTAAGTAATGCAGAACAACAAATCCCACAACATATGTCAGTGATATTAGACTTGAATCTGACACGCGACTACATTTTTATTTTCAGCAGCTCATTGATTCAATTACGTTAACACTGTGGTTAAAAACCTTTAGAACAATTTAAATACACGGCATAAAGTGTCTTCCTTTCACCTGAATTCACCGATCACCTTCTAGCCATCCTCCTTCTCCTCCGTCCACATTTTTATTCTGACTTCTTTCCACTTCCTTTCCAGTCCTGACCTGCAGACTTCCTCCAGCCATTTTGTATGTGTTGCTCTGAATTTATGGCCACGTCCACTTTGTTTAAACCCACAGGTTTCCCCACTGCAGGTCGCTGCCACCATGCATTGCTTTAGACCTGGGGTTCCCAGCCAGCTCAGACTCTGTGGCATAAAAACGGTTGGGACACCCTACCTTAGACAGACCAATGCAAAAGACAAAAACAGAACAAACAGAATGAAGAAAAGAACAAAGCATTTCAATAGAGTGTTGTGATTTCTGCCAAAAAACCACTTACACTGATTATCAATAGAAAATATGAAACACTATGAATCACAAAACAAGATGAAGGCCTCTTACAATGAAATTAGAACATAGGACAGTACTGCCCGGGGCAGGCCTTTGGCTCACCATGTCTGCATAGCACATGATGCCAAATCAAACTAATTCCCCTCTGCCTGCACAATGTCCTGCCTGACCCCATGTCTGTCAAAATGCTTCTTAAATGCTGCTATCACATTCAGTTCCTCCCTAGGCAGTATGTACCAGGTACCGAACTCCCTTGTGGAAACAAAATTGTTTATTAATCCATATTATTTTGGGGAAGAGACAGCAACATTTCTGAAACTAAACCCAAGAGCTGCAATTATACTGTTAAAATTATTGTTCAAGTGTTAAATATCTTTAAAATCTGGCTGTGTACTTGAGGATGTGCTGGCACTGGAAAGGGTCCAGAGGAGATTCATGAGAGTGATCCCTGGAAAGAACAGATTAACATGAGGAGCATTTGATGACTCTGGGCCTGTACTTGCTGGAGTTTAGAAGAATGAAAGGGGATCTCATTGAAACCTACCAAATATTGAAAGGCCTAGATCAGGGGAACCCCAACCATTTTTATGCCAAGGAGTCTTACCATTAACTGAGGGACCCGTGGACCCCAGGTTGGGAACACCTGGCTTAGATAGAGTAGATGTGGAGAGGATATTTCCTATAGTGGTTGAGTCTAGGACCAAAGAGCACAGCCTCAGAATACAAAAATGTTCCTTTAGAACACAGATGAGCAGAAATGTCTTTAGCCAGCTGGAGGTGAATCTGTGGAATTCATTGCCCTGGACAGCTGTGGAGGCCAGGTCAATGGGAGCATTTTAAAGTGGAGGTTGATGAGTTCTGGATTAGCCAGGGCATCAAAGGTTAGGGGGAGAAGGCAGGAGAACGGGGTTGAGAGAGAAAATAAAGACTTGATAGGCCAAATAATCCAATTCTGCTTTTATTCTGTTTTAGGCCAGGGATTCCTAATCTTTTTTATGTCATGGACCCCTACCATTAACTGAGGGGTCTGTGGATACCAAGTTGGGAATCCCTGGTCTTATGGTATCCTGTGGCGACCCACTTCCTAGCACATCCGAACCGGCTCACAATTAGCCAGCATTCCGGCTAAGGGAGATAGCCTACGGGGGTTTGCGAGCACAGAGCTTTGGAGCCTCTGCGCAATGGGGGGCAGGTTGAGGGAGGCTTAAAAGCAAGGCTGGGTATTTCGAATAAAGTTTTTTTCTTCGACTGCAGTTACCGACTCCGTGTCATAATTTTAGCGCTGCATGTAGCACACCGCTACAATCCTCTCATTCTTCTAATATAAAGAACACAGATCCAGCCTATGTCTTATGCTCTTCCCCATTTAACATACAGCAATCTTACTTAATTATCTGTCGTGCTTGCGTTTGCCAGAGCTTTTTATACTCATTCAAAATAAAACAAACTGAACAGGGCCAATCATAAATCTTGGAAGTGTTTTAAATGACTGTACAAAAATATCTGATGTATTTAAATACAATATCATTCTCCGGTGTAACAGACTGCTCATAGTTCCTTCCATGCGAGTTAAAACTTTTAAAATATAAATAAGGTTTTATAATACATTTTAAATCTGTCAAAATAATGCAAAAATAAATAAATGAAGGGAAATATCATCAAATAATGATGAAGCACAAAAATTATTTGCACTGATAGACTATTTTAAAGAGGTTTAAATATTTTGGTTTGGTTCAGGAGTGCTCTCGCAGCTTTGGAAAACATCACATATCTGTGCTTTTAGAAAAAACTTAAATGGTGAAGAATCATTTTGGATTTTTGTGATAAAATTACCACCAGAGAAGGACAATACTGTGTGCGCTCAAAGTTGTGCACTACTGAATGCTTTAAACAATCCAGGTTAGTCCCCAAGTTTATTACCTGAAGCACTCAGCATCGTGCAGCAAGCTTATTTGATCCATGAGCAAAATTAGTCAGTTTTCTATGCACCTATTTGAATTTTAAAAGCTGTGATCTTAAAGCAAAATAAGTGATTGCTTTCATAAAGTATTTTACCAATGGTTTTCTCTGCATAAAATTTTTTTTTAAACTTTGTGGCTTTTGAGTTTCTTGATTACCAAGACAAATTCAAGCTCTGTTTACCAGTTCAGGACCAATCAATCAGTGAAAATATCTTTTTCATTTTTCATAAGGTAGTGGCCTTATTGACAGCTTACAGAAGGGTAAATGACCGTTAGCCTTAAAACATCTCTTCCACCAGGCAGCCAGCAGACGACATCTATCTCAACCAGAGGAAACGCTTGGAAAATGTACTTAATACCACAATGATACAAAATATGCCAGATATTTGCACATGACCAAAGCATGTCCAAAACAATTCTCAGATTACTTTACTGCCTTGTGGATTGCAATCATCTCCTTTAAAACAAGAGTCTAGCAGTTTCACTGGGTCCAATTTGACAGGATTTAATGGTACTTATGGAACGGTTCCCAGTATCTTGTGGTGGGGAACAGTGCTCAGTGCCTCCTCCCGTGTACGAGTTAGTGAAACGTTCTGTGGAAGAGAAAGAAAGAGCAAGTAAATGTCACAATAATCTTTTAGGTTCAGAAAGATACTTGAAGAGATACAGCCCCATCCAGCCAAGGAGCCCACAACACCCAATTACAAATGTGACCAATTTCTAACCCGTACACCATTGAAATGTGGGGGTGAAGCTGGAGGAAGTGCACGTGGTGATAAGGAGAAGGTATAAACTCCTTACAGACAGTGGCAGAATTTAACGCAGATTACTGGCGCTGTAATAGTGTTACTCTAACTTCTACACAATTGTGCCATGCTAACTCCAAAGAGATATAGTGCATTCTAGTTAATTGGGACACATCAAGTCCAGTACACTTTGGCCCAATTAAGTGGCTGCCCCAATCAGCTGAAGTTTCATGGTACCTTAAAACCAGTCACTCCAGGCAGCTGGGGCTGATCAGCTGAGGTTGGCAGCTCGTCGAGGAGAAGGAAAGATCTGATCACAAACCTCCACTGCCATTCATGGGGAAGGTTTCAGGAGTAAATTGTGAGGAAAAGTCCAGAACTAGAGCTCTTAAGGTAGTCCTATGTTGAGTTCAACGCTGACTGGCAACTCCGCTGGTGCCCAACAGTGTCGGTTTCTGTCGTTCGTTTGCATTTGTCATCTGCATGGAGAGGAAGAGCTTGCTTCATGGGCAACAGCTCGCTCTCCAGTTTGCACTGCCCAGGCTTGCATATGATGCAGATAACTGGGACACAACATCCATGGTCAACCTTGACCAATGGAAGAATTCCTCAGCCAACCAAGTTAATGCCAATAAGTTGGGGTGGAGAAGCAGGGGCAGGGATAGAGTTTGTGGGGGCGCACTTTCCAAGTAAAGAGAATCAGTGAAATGGTTTCTTCATAAAGCACTAACTGTTCTGAGAGGAGCTTTTGGAATGAAGAAGAAACTGGAGCACTCCGAGGAAACCCATGCGGTCATGGGGAGAATAAACAAACTCCTTACGTATTGAACCTGGGTCGCTGATACTATAACAGCATTTCATTAACCGCTACACTCCAGTAAACAAACCTTTGATTTAAGAACACCCATCTCCCCAATCAAACATTAAAAAAAATTATTTCCTAAATGATTTCTCTTGCTCAACGGACTTTCGACTGATTGCTTGAAACATGGTCTCTCCCCATAGACAGTGGTTCTAATTTGATGTTTGTCCGACTGTGACATAGCAGGTGGAGTGAAGCACTGTTTGCTTTGGATGAGCCGACCTCAACAAACATTTGTCGTGCCCCACAGCCAAAGAGACAGGTTTCACCCAGTCTTCCAAGACAGAGTGGACATGGAGAGGATGTTTTCTACAGTCTAGGACCAGAGAGTACAGCCTCCAGATACAAAGAACATAACCTTTAGAACAGAGATGAGGAGGAATTTCTTTAGCGGGGTGGAGAATCTGTAAAATTCATTGCCACAGACAGTGGTGGAGGCCAAGCCATTGGGTTTTTTTTTAAAGTGGAGGATGAAAGGTTCTTGACTGGAAAGGGCATCAAACATCACTGAGAGAATGCAGGAGAGTGGGATTGTTTGGTTGTTATGTGCCATATGACGGGACGATCATGGTCTTTCCTTGATCATGATTACTCTTGCCATATTTTTCTGCAGAAGTGGTTTGTCATTTCCTTCTTCCGGGCGACTCCAGCCATTATTAATACTTTCCAGAGACTGTCTGCCTGGTGTCAGTGGCCGCATAACCAGGACTTGTGATCTGCACCAGCTGTTCGTACGACCATTCACCACCCACTCCCATGGCTTCACATGACCCTCATCAGGGGGCTAAGGTGCCACACTTTGCCCAAGAGTGATCTGCAGTCTAGTGAAGGGAAGGAGCACCTTACACCTCCTTTGGTAGAGATGTGTCTCCATCCTGCCACCCAGAGTACGGTTGAGAGGGATAATAAATCAGCCATGATGGAACAGTGGAACAGACTTGATGGGCCAAATGGCCTAACTCTGCTCCAATGTCTTGAAGTCTTCACCGACATTGGAAGATATAGTCAGCGAGTCTAAAACTAGAAGCCACAGGTTTAAAGTGAAAGTGGAAATTTTTAAAGGGGACCTAAGGAAAAAGTTTTTTCATACAGTGAGTGGTGAGGATGTGGAACGAGCTGCCAGAAGAAGTGGCAGAGTGGGACACAATCACAAGGTTTAAAAGACACTTGGATAGGTACATCTTTTGTGTGAGTGGGGATTCGGGGGTGTTGATGCTACTGTTGCTGTTCTTTTTCTTGAATGAAGGGGTCGGGGATTGTTATTGTCGTGGATTTTTTTTCTGCAAGTGAGGGGATCAGAGGTTGCTATTTTCCCTGGTTTTTCTTCCAGGGGAGGGGTGGGGGATTTGATACTGTTGTTGCTGTTTTTTTTGGGGGGGGGGGTTGGGATTTGTGAGTTTTTTTTCTTCTTTTTCATGCTGGGGGGAGCTGATATCTTTTCTTTCAACAATCCCACGGTCTTTCTGTATTTCGTGGCCATCTGGAGAAGATAAATTTCAGAGTGTATTGTACATGCATACTTTGACAAGAAAATGAAACTTTGAACCATTGAACATAGATGGATAAGGTTGAGGGATATAGACAGAATACAGGCAAATGGGACTGGCCCATATAAGCACCTTGGTCAGCATGGGTGGGTTGCGCCAAAGGGCCTATTTCTGTACTTTTAACACTCTGTGATGCTTGTCTTTCCCATTTATGACCACCCCATGTTCATAATCTGGAATCTACACCTTTAACCACCCAATATTTCAGTACATTAAATTAAACCCAGGCCAGAAACAGAAGGCTGGTAACTGTCTCACAGAAATTAGGTCCACGCTTAGTACAGTCAATGGTTCCATTTAATATCAGAGACTGTATACAGTATACAACCTGAAATTCTTACTCTTTGCAGACATCCACCGAACAGAAAAAAACTCCAAAGAATGAATGACAGAAAACGTAGAACCTCAAAGCATGCCACCCACGCACAAACAGCAGCAAAAGCATCAACAACCCCACTTACTCCAACAAAAGCACCAACCCCACCCCAACATGTGAGCAATAGCAAACCCCCCCGCCAAGAGACCCTGATCTATAGGCCATCCAAACCACTGTCCATCCCAGTTCAGACGACTTATCGCAATCTAGGCTCTGATACAGGATACTACATTCGTATGAAGTAACAAACATTCACGTGAAAGAACAAACTTATGTAAGTCAAAAAACTGCAGATGCTATGAACCTGGATCACAAATAAAAAACGCTGAACTGAAAATAAATACTGAACTATCCACAGGGAAAGGGATTTCTAACATCCTCTACACTGCAGACTCGTGCTGTCTTCAAAACATATACTGTTGATTACCAGAAGATTATCATGGAAGAGGCACAGGAGCCTGAGAACACACACTTATGTTTTAGGACTAGCCTTTTCCCCTACACCATCAGATTTCTGAACGGTCCATAAACATGACCTCACTATATTTTTCTCTCTCTTTTGCACTAGCTTTTTGTAAATGCAGTGGATTCCAGATAACTGGACATATCAAGACCAGCACATTTTGTTTCAATCAAGCGCTGCCCCAATTCGCCGAAGTTTCATGGAAATAGTTAAAAAGGTAGAAAAAAGACAAACTGGGTAACAATAGTAGTACAGTACTACAAAACTGTGTATTAGTTCCCAAAAGTTATCGATGGAGAAATTCATCCACTGTCCGTGATGAACAAAATCAGCACATAGTATAGATAATGGACTTCCTTCATACAATACTATCGATGATTGCATCCTCCAAATCTTCCTTTTCATTGTCAAATTCAAGATAATTGGCAATACCTTCAAATTCTTTGTCGTTCCTAACTTGTTGAAGTAGTGAAGTAATTTAATTTTTCACTCCTGGTGTTTCTGGCATCTTCAAGCTTGAGTGCTTGAAACCAGAGTGAGCAAAATAGTTCTGAATTTTCTTACTGATCATTCCTCACTGTTAGTGATAAAAGTCACGGCTTTTTGAACAAAAAGCGATGTAACTGATACTATTTAAAAACTGATTGCTTTAAGCACAGTGTGGCATCCAAATGCCACACAAGTGCTAGCAAGAAGCTGTTTGGCAACAGTGTCCTGTCCCAATTGAATGACATAGTGTCCCAAATAAACAAAGTTAGCGTTTTTCTTTAAAAGTTGCTCCAAATAAACAGTTGCCCCACAGACCCAATTAGCTGGTATCCACTGTAAATATACACTCCATGGCCACTTTATTAGATACAGGAAAGGAACCTGGTGTGATCTTTTGCTGCTGTGGCCCATCCACTTCAAGGTTTGATGCTCAGAAATACTCTCTACACATCACTGTTGCAACACATGATTATTTGAGTTACTGATGCCTTCCTGTCCAATTGAACCATTCTGGCCATTCTCCTCCAACCTCTCTCAGTAACAAGATGTTTTTGCAGCAGTAACGAGGTGTAAGATGCAGCGTGGAATAGGCCCTACTGATACTTGAAGCCCTGCAACCCCTGATTTAACCTAGCCTAACCACAGGACAGTTTACAATGACCAATTAACTTACCAACTGGTATGTCTTTGAAGTGTGGGAGGAGGCCCATGCAGTCATGGGGAGAACGTACAAACTCTTTACAGGCAGCACCGGGAATTGAGCCCAGGTTGCTGGTGCTGTAAAGCGTTGTGCTAACCACGACGCTACCGTACCACACTCTTTTTGCCAAGCTTAGCCTACTAAGGTTGCAGCTAACACTTGTAGAGGTCAAAGAGTTGTTTCTGAGTAAATTAAACTCCCAACCAATATTTTTAGTTCAGCTTCTTGTTGTAAATAGAAGTCAGTTTTCAGTATTTAATGTAAATGGCAAGAAAAAATCAGTTGGAAGTTAAAAAGTCAGCTTTGTTAACACAGTCTCTGAAGTATAGGATGCTGGTCCACAGCATTGAGCTGATTGCTCAAGAGTTACAATGTAAAACAATGGGGTTATGTTAATTGGCCTGTATCAAACCAGACAGCACTGGCTAAATTGTTTGGTTCAAGGAAGTTGGCAGACCAGATTGATTCTGACATCGGGAAAAATATCACATGTGTAAAGTCACCCAAATGTCAAAAAAAAACCCCAGTATAACTGTTAGAGAGCAGTCAAGCTTGTTAGGAATGATCAAGGAACAGCAAGAAGACAGACAGAAAGAATCCATTCCTCTGTGATTTTTATAACAGACAACTCGTTCATTTGCAACTCATTGGTATATCATTCTAACTAAAAGGAATTGTACCTGTGTTTTGGAAATACTTTGTGTTTCGAAATTTGGAAATCTTTTCTAAGACAGAAAACCTCTGAGTTTTAAATATATTTTAGGGGATTTAAACTTGTATTGTTAAAATAAATAAACAGTGCTTAATCTGCTTTGTTAGCTGGAATCATCAAGAACAATCATTTGATTAGCTGAGGCTAATGATGGGGGTAGATAAAGTCTGATATATGAGGATTCCAGTGGAATCAAGGGAATTACAGAGAAGAGCTGGCCAGAGGTGATTGGAAGGGGTCACTAGCAGGGATGATGGCAGAACAACAATGGCTGGAGTTTCTGGAGGACATTCGGAAGGTGCGGGATAGATACATCCCAAAGGGAGGATGACACAACCATAAATAGAGGGCATGCATATAGAAAAAGTTAGTGGGAAGTTAGAAGGTTGCAATCTTACAAAAAGTAACTAAAAGACATAAGGAGAGAAAGATGGCGTGAAGATAAGCTAACCAATAATATAAAAGAGGATACAAAAAGATTTTTCAGATAATATAAAGAGTAAAAGAAAGGCTAGAGTGCCTATCAAACCACTGGAAACAATGCTGGAGAAATAGTAATGAGGGACAAAGAAATTGGCTGAATTTGATAAATATTTTGCACAGCATCTTCCCTGTGTTAGATACTAGCAGTATGTCAGAAACTTGAGAGTGGTAAGGGGCAGAAGTGAGTATAATTGCTGTTACTAAGGGGAGGGTTCTTGGGATGCTGAAGATTGGTTGATAGATAAGTCATCTGGACCAGATGGACTATACCCCAGGGTTCTGCAAGAGGTAGCTGAAAAGATTGTGGATGCATCAGTAATGACCTTTCAAAATCAAACATGAGAAAATCAGCAGACGCTGGAAATCCAAGACAACACACACAAAATGCTGGAGGAACTCAGCAGGTCAGACAGCATCTATGGAAAGAAATAAACAGTCTTCCATTGAAAGGAATAAACATTCATTAGGTTCTGGGATGGTTGGGAGGACTTGAAAATTGCAAACGTCTCTCCACTCTTTAAGAAGGGAGGGAAGCAGAAGAAAGAAAATTATAGGCCAGTTAGCCTGACTTCAGTGGTTGGGAAGATGTCAAAGTCCATTATTAAGGATGAGGTTTCGGGGTACTTGAAGGCACATTATAAAATAGGCCAAAGTCAGGATGTTTTCTTTAAGGGGAGATCTTTCTTGACAAATCTGTTGGAATTCTTTGAGGAAATGACAGGCAAGATTAACAAAGGATAGTCCATGAATGTTGTTTACTTAGATTTTCAAAAGGCCTTTGACAAGGTGCTGTTCACGAAGCTGCTTAACAAGAGCCAATAGTATTACAGGAAGCATACTAGCATGGATAGAAGATTGGCTGACTGGCAGGAGGTAAAGAGTCGGAATAAAGGGGGGCTTTTCTGATTGGCTGCCAGTGACTAGTGGTGTTCAGAGGTCAGAGTTAGGAGCACTTAATTTCACGTTATATGTCAATAATCTGGATGACAGAATTGATGGCTTTATGGCCAAGTTTGCGGACAATATGAAAATATGGGCATAGGTGTATGTGTAGGCTTGCGTTAGTCTCGATAGACCATGGATTTGCGCCTTGGAAAGTTTCCAGGGTGCAAGCCTGGGCAGGGTTTTTTTTTAAATGAAAGACCGGCAGTTGCCCAAGCTGCAAGTCTCCCCTCTCCACACCACTGATGTTGTCCAAGGGAAGGGCATTCGGACCCATACCGGTGGGACCAGATGTCGTCGCAGAGCAATGTATGGTTAAGTGCCTTGCTCAAGGACACACACAGAGCTTCAGCCAAGGGTCAAACTAGCGACCTTCAGATCATTAGACGAACGCCTTAACTACTTAGCCACGCGCCAACACAGATATGGGCATATAGTGTTGAGGAAGCAGGAAGTCTGCATAAGGACAGATTGAGAGAATGGGCAAAGAAGTGGCAGATGGAATATAGTGTAGGAAGTCTGCAGTTTGGTAGAAGGAATAAAGTCGTAGATTATTTTTTAAAACGTGCAGAAAATTCAAAAATCTGAGTTGCAAAAGGACTTGGGAGTCGTTGTGCAAGATTTCCTAAATGTTAATATGTAGGTTGAGTCAGTGGTGACGAAGGCAAATGCAATTTTAACATTAATTTCGAAAGGACTAGAATAAAAGAGCAAGGATGTGATGCTGATTGGTCAGACCACAGAGTATTGTAAGCAATTTTGGACTACTTTTCTAAGAAAATATGTTCTGGCATTGGAGAGGGTTTAGAAGAGATTCACAAGAATGATTCCAGGCATAAAAGGATTAAGGTATGAGGAGCATTTGATGGCTCTAGGGCTGTATATGTTGGAGTTTAGAAGGATGAGGGGAATCTCATTGAAACTTCTTGAATACTGAAAGGCCTAGACAGTGGATATGGAGATGTTTCCTATAGTGAGTGAGTCTGACACTAGAAGGCATACCCTCAGAACAGATGGACATCCATTCAGATAAGAGATAAGGAGAAATTTCTTTAGCTAGAAGGTGGTGAATATATGCTGCAGACAACTGTGGACACTAAGTCATTGGGTATATTTAAAGTGGAAGTTGATAGGGCCTTGATTAGTCAGGGTGTCAAAGGTTACGGGGAGAAGGCAGGACAGTGGGGTTGAGAAGGAGATAAATCAGCCATGATGGAATGATGCAGCAGACTCAATGGGCCAAATGGCTTAATTCTGGCTTTGTTTCGAATGGCTTAATCCTGCTCCGATGTCTTAAAGTGTTATTGAAGCATCTACTCATTGGTAGGTGGAATCCACAACTCAGATCATGGGTATTGGCAGCGAAGTTCTCTGTAGAGGATAAGCAGGGAAGTGATCTGGCCTTTGAAAAGCCGGTGGCTACAGTAGAACATCAGAAGACAGTAGAAGTCGGTAAGAATTGTAGGAGGTCCAGTGTGGCTGGTCAAGGACTACAAATGCAGCATGCTACCGCCCACTCTGGGCTCCCTACAATTTCCCTACCAACACAACTGATCGATAGATGACACAATAGCCACAGCTCTACACATTGTCCTTACACATCTGGAGAAGAAGGATGCTGATTTGAGAATGCTGTTCTTGGACTACAGTTCAGAAGTCATCACCATAATTCCGTCCAGGCTCAACAAGAAGCTCAGAGACCTCGGGCTTCACCCTGCCTTGCGTAGCTGGATCGTGGACTGGTGGCAGATTGGTAACAGATGGTAAGAGTGGGCTTCCTCACCTCTGCCCCTCAACACAGGAGCCCCTCAGGGCTGTGTCCTAAGCTCCCTCCTTTACTCTCTGTACACCATGACTGTGTCACCACCCACAGCTCCAATCTGCTAATTAAATTTGCTGATGATACTGCATTGATTGGCCTTACCTCAAATAATAACAAGGCAGCCTACAGAGAAGTCATGACCCTGACACAGTGGTGTCAAGAAAACCTCTCCCTCAATGTCGCAAAAACAAACGAGCTGTTTGTGGACTACAGGAGGAATAGAGACAGGCTAATCTCTGTCGACATCAATGGATCTGGGGTTGAGAGGGCGAACAGCTTTAAGTTTCTCAGCATACACATCACAAAGGATCTCTCGTCATCTGTACATACCGGCTGTGTGGTGTAAAAAGCACAACAGACAGTTCACCTCAGACAGTTGAAGAAGTTTAACACGAGTCCCCAAATCTGAAGAACTTTCTACAGGGGCACAATTGAGAGCATCTTGACTGGCTGAATCACTGCCTGGTATGGGAACTGTACTTCCCTCAATCACAGGACTCTGCAGAGAGTGGTGTGGACAGCCCAGCGCATCTGTCGATGTGAACTTCCCGCTATTCAGGATATTTACAGAGACAGGTGCGTAAAAAGAGCCCGAAGGATCATTGGGGACCCCAACTACAAACTGTTCCAGCAGCTACCATCCGGGAAACAGTACCACGGCATAAAGCCAGGATCAACAGGCTCCAGGACCAGGCCATCTGACTGTTTAATTTACGCTGATACAATTGAATTTCTATGCTACAGTGACTATCCTTTTGTACATACTATTTATTATAAATTATTATAAATTGCACAATGCACATTCAGACGAAAACATGATGTAAAGATTTTTACTCCTCGTGTATATAAAGGATGTAAGAAATAGAGCCAATTCAATTCAATTCCCTTTAGTTTTTTTTTACCCAGAGGATCATGGATGCATGGAATGAGCTGCCAGGGTGGTGGCATAGGTATATTTAAATAATTCCTAGATAGATAGGGTGATAGAAAAGAGGACTGTACTGTATCTGTCGATGTGGAGCGGAGAGTCAGTGCGTAAATCTGGCAGGAGCAAAGGATGTCAGGAAAGGCAGGGATGGAGCACCACGGGAGGGGTGTGGGACAGGTGGCAGAGAAGGAGCGCCGGGGAGGGGGTGGTGTGGGTGCAGACACAACCACCCCTGAGACACCAAGCAATGTCATTTGATTCCAAACAATTGGTTAATTGATCATTACAGAATACGTCTCTGGTGCTTCCTGTTCCCTCCCCTCTCCCTTCCCCTTTTCCCAACAATGAATCCCCTCTCCCTGCCCCCTTCCCACTCTCTGTCCACAACAGAGACACATATCAGAATCAGGTTTATCATCACTCACACGTCATGAAATTTGTTTTTTTTTGTGGCAGCTGTGCAGTGCAATACATAAAATCACTACAGTACTGTGCAAAAACCTTAAGCATCCAAGCTGTACATAAGTGCCCAAGACTTCTGCACAGTACTGGAGGTTATAAGGTCAGCACAACATGGGCTGAGGGGCCTGTACTGTGTCACTAGTGTTCTACAGCATGTTCTAACTCTACAGTAACCCATGGAAATAAGTATCTTATGTTTGGTCAAAGCTTAACCAATCAAGCATTGTACAATTCATATTTTGCTAATTGGTTACTCTAAGTGGTTCACTGTATGTGTCTTACTAATCCATATTCCATTCATATTGCACATTTACACAGCTATGCTGTATTCCGTTGTGTCACTTACAGCTTGCTGTTGAAAGATTCAAATCAATTGTATGAGGCAAGGTTTGCACGCAGTTAGAGATCTACTCATTCCGTTTGACGCAGACACTATTTCCTCCGCAAGATTTTCCCAAATAGGGTTTTCAGATAATGCTTTAAGTAAACAGGAAACATATTTGAAGCAATTGACTTGTTACTTTACCAAATATGTTGTCTCTTAAGTTACTATGCTCCTATGTTAGATTTTGGTTTTGCTCTTCTCTTCTGATTTACAGATCTATAACAGCACTTACAGTCTGTCTTTATACCTTCATTCTCATTATCAATTTTCTTCCTCTAATTATATTTTAGGTAGTAATTTGTGGTTCCCAACATTTCTAAACTGGTTATTTTAATCAAAATCATAAACTCTTTTGACTGTAAAGCCTCCTTATCATTAACAAACTGCTAACTGACATCCTAAAGCAACAGCTAACAGCCAACATGCCCTTCATCCTTTGCAAATGGATTTAAGTTTAAATGGAAAAGATTTTAGTTTTAGACTAAAATTTATTGTTCTCAAATTCATTCCCTTTTTCACAAAACAACTATTTTTTGGGTCTGAGTATGGCAGTAAGGTCGGCATCCATTGGTTCCCTCCAAGTGGAGAGCATCTTTTTGAACTGCTGATGATGTCAGGAAAATTTAGACACCCAGGCATATTCAGTTGTGAACGTTGATTATCCGGTTATCCCATCCATGTCTATGCTTATCACCATGTTACAAGTAGGAAATCTTTAACTTAGATTTGCTACCATTCTTCCATTTCTCACCCACTGCCTCACAACAAACCTTAAATGGGAAAAAGTATAGGCGCTTGTCCCCAGAAGTATTCAATGTACTTGCTGATCAAGAAAATTTCTCACCTATTTAAATTTTATGTTATTTATGCTGTTTGCAACTGTCTACTCTCTACCTGCAGTTGTATGGACATGCAATGGGAGAACAGTGGTTAAATACAGAACAGTACATCACAGCAACATGTCCTACAGCCCAAAGTGTTGTGCTGACCCAAATAAATTAGTAATCTAATAGCGAACTGAAGTAATCCCTTCTGCCTGCACAATGTCCACATTCTTCCAATGCCCTAATTTCTCCATTGCTCTTTTCTCACTGCTGCCATCAGGAAGGTGGTACAGGAGCCTCAGGACTCTCACCACCATGTTTAGGAATGATTATTATCCCTCAACCATCAGGTTCTTGAACCAGAGGGGATAACTACACTTGCCCCATCAATGAAAGGACTCTTCATTTCACATTCTTGATATTTATCGCTTATTTATCTATTAATTAATTAATTGCTCTTATTATTATTATTTCTTTACTTTTGTATTTGCACAGTTTGTTGTCTTTTGCACATTGGTTGAACACCCAAGTAGGTGTGGTCTTTCATTGATTCTGTTCTAGTTATTATTCTATGGATTTATTGAGTTTGTCTGCAAGACAATGAATGACAATGATGTATATGGTTCAAAGTTCAAAGTAATTTTATTATCAAAGTATATATATGTTACTATATACAATCCAGATATTCACTTTATTAGTGACATATATCTACATTGACAATAAATTTACTTTGAAAATTCTTGGGCCTATCTAAACGTCGCTTAAAGGTCCTTAATGTATCTAAATTATCTAATTTGTTCCCAACATACCCAATTAATCTCATTTGTTTAAAATCAGCATTTGATGATTTTGATGCTGCATTTTAGAATAAGTACATTTGCCATCCAATGAGTCAGTTTCAGTTATCAGTAAAGACATTCTTGACATTGATCGGTAATGAATGTGAATGATTATCTGCAGTTCTGAGGTTCAGGATAAAATGTGAAAAGTGGGAAGAATAAGAGCTAAGTTTGCAAACGGCAAAGAGGAAGGTTTATAAAGGACAGGGAAAAGAATAAGTGAAACAGAAGGTGGAAAACAGTACAGCACGGTACAGTCCCTTCCAGACAGACAGACAGACATACTTTATTGATCCTGAGGGAAACTGGGTTTCGTTACAGTCGCACCAACCAAGAATAGTGTAGAAATATAGCCATATAAAACCACAAATAATTAAATAATAAGTAAATTATGCCAAGTGGAAATAAGTCCAAGACCAGCCTATTGGCTCAGGGTGTCTGACACTCCGAGAGAGGAGTTGTTGAGTTTGATGGCCACAGGCAGGAATGACTTCCTACGCTCAGTGTTGCATCTTGGTGGAATGAGTCTCTGGCTGAACGTACTCCTGTGCCTAACCAGTACGTTATGGAGTGGATGGGAGACATTGCCCAAGATGGCATGCAACTTGGACAGCATCCTCTTTTCAGACACCACCGTCAGAGAGTCCAGTTCCACCCCCACAACATCACTGGCCTTACGAATGAGTTTGTTGATTCTGTTGGTGTCTGCTGCCCTCAGCCTGCTGGCCCAGCACACAACAGCAAACATGATAGCACTGGCCACCACAGCCTCGTAGAACATCCTCAGCATCGTCCGGCAGATGTTAAAGGACCTCAGTCTCCTCAGGAAGTAGAGACAGCTCTGACCCTTCTTGTAGACAGCCTCAGTGTTCTTTGACCAGTCCAGTTTATTGTCAATTCATATCCACCTTACCTTTTAATCTACTCTAAAACCCTTTCCTCCCACACAGTCTTCCATTTTTCTCCCATCCACATTCCTATGCTTAAGAGACTCTTAACTGTTCCTAATTATGTCTGCCTCCCCCTATACTTTTCACCACTCACCTTAAAATTATGTCCTCTCATATGAGCCATCTCTGCCCTATGAAAAAGTCTTGGTGCATTTCACACAAGGGCAGTGCTTCCCTAGCATCAAACTCAAACCCTGCCTTAATATCTGTGCCCCCTGAATCTTGATTAGGATAAATCCGGGGGGGGATGTCATGTGATGACGTAGGGTCGAGACGTTGGGAATCCAGCTCCTTCGTAAAAAGCAATGAAATAGGGTTTAAATGAAGAAGAATTAATAAATACCTACTAGAAACTATTTATAAGTAACTCAGGATTATTTTTGGATATGACTCCTAAATCGAAACAGAAGAAAGCTACTACTTTGAAGACTGTGCAAATCGGCGAGGAAAAAGGCCTAACCGTCTCGGCGAAGCCTCGGACTCAAGTTGGATCTCCTCCCGGTGAAGTGCATGGCACTTCTGATGATGCGGGACAGGAAGTTGCAGCAATGCCAGGGGTCTCTAAGAAGAAACGGCAAGAACGACGCATGCGCGAAGAAACAAGTATGCATGAACAGATATTAACAAAACTACAAATCCCAACTACGGCTGGAAGTGAATCGGAAGTGGAATCAGACTCTTTGGGAAATACAGAGGATGAAGAAGAGGAAAAGAAGAAAGAGATTAAAGGAAGCATAAGAGATATCCTGATATATATGATGAATGAATTAAAAGCTATAAGAACAGATATAAGAAGGATGCAGAATACACTCGATAATGTGGTGGAAAAACAAAAGAAGATGGATAATAAAGTTAAAGAGATGGAAGTAAAAGTGGAAGAAAACACTGAAAGAATAGATAAGATAGAAGACAATAATCTTGCCTGGACAATAGAAAGAAAACGGATGTTGGAAAAAATAGACGCGCTTGAAAACTCTAGTAGACGAAATAATATTAAAATTGTTGGTCTTATGGAAGGTACAGAGGGAGAAAATCCAATAAAATTCTTTCAAGAATGGATTCCGAAAATTTTGGAAACGAAAGAAGGAAGCCAAGTAATTGAAATTGAAAGAGCACACGGAGCTTCAAGACCAAGACCTCAACAAGATCAAAATCCAAGATCAATTTTGATAAGATGCTTAAGGTATCAAGATAAAGAAATGATCTTGAAGGCAGTTACTCAAGGTACTAAAAAGAGAAATGGGCCATTGATAATAGAAGGTAATAGAAGGGAAAAGAGTTTTTTTTTTATCCAGACATAAGTTATGATCTTCTGAAAAGGCGGAAGGAATTTAATCCAGTGAAAATATCTTTATGGAAAAAGGGCTATAAATTTTTATTGAGCTATCCAGCAAAATTGATAATTTTCCTGGATAACGAAGAAAGGAGATTTTTCGTTGATTACCGGAAAGCAGAGAAATTTATACAAGAATTACCTGATGTCCACGAAGAGGAGTAAAGAATTATAGAAATGATGTGGACTAATGATGAAGACTGAAATAAGGTTGGACTTGACGGACATTTATAAGGAAAACAAAAATAGTTGAGTATTAATTGGGAGTAGAGACATTAATTATTTTCTTTTTTTTCTTCACTAATACATTTTCTTTTTTTTTTTGCAGGGGAGCTGGAGGTGCTCCTGATCGATGGCTGCGAGTTTCACGTGTACAATCATGGCGATCGCCATGACCCGTAAAATGGGGGGGGGGGGTAATGTTGTGTTCCTTTTATTCACAACATTAGAGGGGGGTATTTTGTTTTTTTTCTTACATATCAGTTACCTTTTTTCTATTTTTCTTCTTTTTTGCCTGGATGGTTGGGGAGAGACTCATAGTAACATGGAGAATTTCAAAGAGTTCCCAAGGTATTATGAATGATTAATTTACTTAATTTTTTAAGTTTTAATGTTAATGGACTTAATGGACCTGTGAAAAGAAAAAGAGTTTTAACATATATTAAGAAAATGAAAGGAGATGTAGCTTTTTTACAAGAAACACATTTAACAGAAACAGAACATAAGAAATTAAAGAGAGATTGGGTTGGAAATGTCATTGCAGCTTCATTTAATTCAAAATCGAAAGGAGTTGCAATTTTGGTTAATAAAACTTTACCAATTAAAATACAAAATGTAGTAATTGATTCTGTGGGGAGATATGTTAATTTTAACAAGATATGTTAACATTGTTAATTTTTTCAGAATTATGGACTTTTATGAACATTTATGCACCAAATGAAAATGATGCAAAATTCATACAAGAAGTTTTTTTGAACTTGGCTGATGCACATGATAAAATATTAATAGGTGGAGATTTTAATTTTTGTTTAGATCCAGTTTTGGAGAGGTCAACTAAAATTGCTACAAAATCAAAAGTAATAAAATTAACTTTATCGTTAATGAAAGATTTAAACCTGATTGATATATGGAGAAAAATTAATCCAAGAGAAAGAGATTATTCATTTTATTCAAATAGACATAAAACTTACTCAAGGATTGATTTTTTTATTATCAAAAAATATTCAGAATAGAGTGAAAAGTGTGGAATATAAAGCAAGAATACTGTCAGATCATTCCCCCTTGATAATGACAATGATAATGATGGATAAAGAGGAATCGATCTATAGATGGAGATTTAATTCAATTTTATTAAAACGTCAAGATTTTTGTGATTTTATGAAAAAACAGATTCAATTTTATTGGATGCAAATTTACATTCAGTTGAAGATAAAATTGTATTATGGGAAGCAATGAAAGCATATTTAAGGGGTCAGATTATAAGTTATACATCTAAAATTAAGAAGGAATACATGGCAGAAATAGTTCAATTGGAAAAAGATATCATAAAGTTAGAAAAAAATCTCAAAGATATATGACAGAAGAAAAACGAAGACAACTTGTTAATAAAAAATTACAATATAATACACTCCAGACATATCGTACAGAAAAAGTAATTATAAGAACTAAACAGAAATATTATGAATTAGGTGAAAGATCACATAAGATTCTTGCTTGGCAGTTGAAAACAGAACAGGCTCCTAAAACAATAAATGCAATTAGAACAAGTGTAAATAAGGTTACTTATAAACCTTTAGAAATTAATGAAACTTTAAAAAAATTTTATGCTGAACTATATCAATCAGAATCACAAAATAAGTTTGCTGAGATAGATAAATTTCTACCACAAATAACCCTTCCAAAATTAAATTTGGAAAAACAGAAAGGATTAGATATGCCCTTTACATTAAAAGAGGTTGAAGAAGCTTTAGGATCACTTCAGAGTAATAAATCCCCAGGAGAAGATGGTTTTCCTCCTGAATTTTATAAAAAATTTAAAGATTTATTAATTCCTCCTTTTATGGAATTAATATATCAAGTGGAAAGAATGCATAAACTCCCACAATCTTTTTTAACAGCGATCATAACTGAATTGCCAAAAAAAGATAGAGATCCTTTAAAACCAACATCATATAGACCTATTTCTTTGTTGAATACAGATTATAAAATAATAGCAAAAATTTTATCTAATAGAATATCTAAATATTTACCAAAATTAATACATATGGATCAAACAGACAATCAATGGATAATATAACCCGGTTACTTAGTATAATTCATTTGGCACAAAAAAGAGAGGAACTGGGTGTGCCAGTTGCTTTGGATGCAGAAAAAGCATTTGATAGATTGGAATGGGATTTTTTATTTAAGGTATTGGAAAAATATGAGTTAGGAAAATCTTTTATACAATGGATTAGAACTTTAAACACTAATCCTCAAGCTAAAGTAGTTACAAATGGTCAGATTTCAACACCATTTTGCTTAACGAGGTCAACTAGACTAGGCTGCCCATTATCACCTGCTTTATTTGTACTGGCAATCGAACCATTAGCTGAATTAATTAGAACAGATTCAGATATTGGGGGCTTTAGAGTTAATCAAGAAGAATATAAGATTAATTTATTTGCTGATGATGTTTTGATTTATTTAACAAACCCATTGCAATCTTTGCAAAGATTATCTTTTAGATTGGAAGAATATGAGAAAGTATCAGGGTATAAAGTAAATTGGGATAAAAGTGAAATTTTACCCCTTAATTATAATTTTACCCCTTAATTATAATTAATGTCGATTAGTAACTCAATTTTGATGGTCAACAAATGGGATAAAATATTTAGGTATTAGAGTTGATAATGATGTAAAAAATTTATATAAACAAAATTATTTGCCATTATTAAAAAAATAAAAGAGGATCTTGATAAATGGATGATGTTACCAATAACATTAATAGGTAGAGTTAATACTGTAAAAATGAATAGATTTCCTAGATTGCAATATTTATTCCAAACTTGACCAATACAATTACCTCAGAAGTTTTTTCAAGAATTTAATAAACATGTAAGGAAATTTCTTTGGAAACAAAAGATGTCAAGAATATCATTGGAAAAATTGACATGTAAATTTGATTTAGGAGGGTTACAACTTCCAAATTTTAAGAATTATTATAAAGCAAATCAGCTTAGATTTATTGCATCTTTTTTTGAAGAAAAAAACCCAGCATGGATTAGAATAGAATTAGATAAGATAGGAGAAAACATACCAGAAGATTTTATATATAAATGGGAATCCAAATGGATACAGGGAAAAAAAAGAATCTCCTATATTAAGACACTTGGTTGATTTATGGATAAGGTAAATATGGACAATGAGATAAAGAAATCTTTATTAGCAAAAAGAACTTTAATTCAAAATAGGCTTATTCCTTTTACAATGGATAATAAACTTTTACATAATTGGTTCCAAAAGGGGTTTAAATATCTAGGTGATTGTTTTGAAGGAGGTATATTGATGTCGTTTGATCAATTAAAAAATAAATATAAAATATCAAACAACACTCTTTTCTGTTATTTTCAATTAAAGGCTTATTTACGAGAAAAGCTGGGTCAAACAATGTTGATGCCAAAACCTAGTGAAATAGAAATATTAATTCAAAAAGGAAAAATTAAAAATTATTACCTATTCTTGTATGTACAATTTGATTCAAAAACAGACAATTGAATCTGGAATTCATAAATCAAGACAAAAATGGGAATTGATTTGAATGTTAAAATTGATGGAAAAAGTTGGTCAAGATTATGTTCTGATAGTATGATAAATACAATAAATGTTCGACTTAGATTAATACAATATAATTTTTTACATCAATTATGTATAACACCGCAGAAAATAAATAGATTAAATTCAAATATGTCTGACCAATGTTTTCGATGTAATCAAGAAATTGGTACTTTTTTACATTCTACTTGGTCTTGTTTTAAAATTCAACCATTTTGGATAAATCTAAGACTTTTATTGGAACAAATTACTGGAGTACAACTCCCACATAGTCCAATATTATTTTTATTAGGAGATATTGAAGGGACAATACCGAAACAAATTGAATAAGTATCAGAAAAAATTTATTAAAATTTCATTGGCAGTAGCTAAAAAAGTTATCGCAGTTACTTGGAAATCTGATTTATATTTAACTATGGAGCGTTGGAATAACAAAATATATAGTTGTATTCCACTTGAAAAAATTACATATAATCTAAGAAATGAATATGGTATATTTTTGAAAATTTGGCTCCCATATCTACAAAAGATGGGATTAAATATATAGGTCCTTTGAAGATAAAATTATAAAGTAATTGGGGAAAGTAAAAATAAATATTAAAATTATTTTGAACTCCATGGAGCATGTGGGGATCCTCCGATATCCAGGCAATCTTTCTCTTCTTTCTTTTTTTTTTCTTTCTTTAGATAAGGATTAAGGGAGGGTGGGTTAAGGGGAGGGGGGAGGGTTAATATTATTTTTCTTTTTCTTACTAATTTTTCATTACATTTATTCCTTGTAATTTTCTAAAAATTTAATAAATAAATAAATATATTTGGGGAAAAAAGAAAGAAAGACAGAAAGAAAAGGATAAATCCCCAGTATATCCTTGGGTTGCATTTTGGTTGTTCATGCAAACAACGCATTTCACTGTATGTGTTGATGTATATGTGATAATAAACCTGAATCCAAATCCACAGACTTCTGAAAACAAACGAGAAAACCTGCAGATGCTGAAAATCCAAGCAACAAAATGCTGGAGGAGCTCGGCAGGAGAAGAGTAAACAGTTGACATTTTGCCATGCACCTATGCAGTGTCCAGCCAGAACAAGCGGAATCTCCCAATGGCCAATATTTTAATTCCACTTCCTATTCTCATTTTGATATGTCTATCCATGGTATCCTCTACTGTGGTGATGAGGCCACACTCAGGATGGAGGAAGAACACATTATATTCCACCTGGGTAGCCTCCAAACTGATGACATGAACATCTATTTCTCAAATTTCTGGTAATGTTCCCCCCCACTAACGTTCCCCATCCTCTTTTTCCTCTCTCACCTTATCTCCTTGCCTGACCTTCACCACCCTCTGGTGCTCCTCCCCACCCCCTTTACTTTCTTCCATGGTCTTCTGTCCTCTTCTCCAACTCCGTATCTCTTTCACCAATCAACTTCCCAGCTCTTTACTTCACACCTGCCCTCGCCCCACTTTTTAAATCTACTCTTCAACTTTCATCTCCAGACACGCTGAAGGGTCTCAGCCCAGAACTGTTTTCTCTTTTCCTTAGACGCTGCCTGGCCTGCTGAGTTCCTCCAGCATTTTGTGGATGTTCCATAGACTTTTGTTCAGAATGGAATGGACTAGCCTAAAGACAAAAATTATATTAACAACTTGTAAGAGAGGTCATAAGACCAGAACATATACGAGCAGAATTCAGCCATTTGGCTCATCAAGTTGGCTCAACCATTTCATCATGGCTGATCCGTTTTCCCTCTCATCCCCAATCTTCTGCCTTCTCCCCATATCCCTTCGTGCCCTGACTAGTGAAGAATCTATCAACCTCCGTCTAAAACATCCCAAGTGATCTGGCCTCCACAACCATCAGTAGCAATAAATTCCACAGATTCACCACTCCCTAACTAAAAAAATTCCTCCTCATCTCTATTCTAAAAGAACACCCCTCTATTCTGAGGCTGCATTCTCAAGTCTTAAGACTCCCCCACCAGAGGAAATATCCTCTCCACATCCACTCAGTTTAGGCCTTTCAACAACAATGGGTTTCTACGAGGTCACCCGTCATTCTTCTGAATTCCAGTGAATACAGGCCCAGAGCCATCAGACACTCATCATATGACCAGCTGTTCAATCCTGGAATCAACTCAAAGCAGTTTCAGCTAAGAATAGGCTGGAAACAGATGCAAAAATAGTCTTTCCTTGAGTTATGGTTTATCAGGAAGTCTAAAGCACCAAACCAAAGGAATATTTAAAAGAAATTTCTGTTGGCAATTACCTGTTATGTTGTCAGATTAAAAATGTATCATTGCAGAAGAAAGCATCCCTGTCTGACTAAAAACTCTATGTAGGGTCAACCCATGGAAGGCTGCTGGACCAGACAATATTCCTGATAGAGTGCTCAGAGGATGTGCAGACCAGCTGGCAGATGTTCTTCAACATCTCCCTGAGCAGTGCCATCATTCCAACATGCTTCAAGGACACCACAATTGTCCCCATGCCCAAGAAGTCTTCAGCGTTCTGCCTCAATGACTACCGTCCCCCTACGCTCACATCCATCATCATGAAGTGTTTCAAGAGACTCGTCATGAGGCACATCAAGACCCTGCGAACCCCTCACTGGGCCCCCTGCAGTTCACATATCATCCCAACCGCTCAACAGACGACGCCATCTCCACCACCCGCCACCTGGCCCTCACCCACCTGGACAAAAAAGACACATCCATTCGAATGCTGTTTATAGACTTAAGTTCAGCATTCAACACAATCAAACCTCAGCACCTGATTGGAAAGCTGAAACTGCTGGGCCTGAACACCTCCCTCTGCAACTGGATCCAAGACTTCCTGACTGGGAGACCTCAGTCAGTCCGGATTGGGAGCAGCATCTCCAACACCATCACACTGAGCACGGGGGCTCCCCAGGGCTGTGTGCTCAGTCCACTGCTGTTCACTCTGCTGACCCACGACTGCGCAGCAACACACAGCTCGAACCACATCATCAAGTTCGCTGATGACACAACCGTGGTGGGTCTCATTAGCAAGAACTATGAGTCAGCTTACAGAGAGGAGGTGCAGCAGCTAACGGACTGGTGCAGAACAAACAACCTGTCTCTGAATGTGAACAAGAGATGGTTGTTGACTTCAGGTGAGCACTGAGTGACCACTCTCTGCTGAACACTGACGGCTCCTCCATTGAGATCGTTAAGAGCACCAAATTTCCTGGTATTCACCTGGCAGAGAATCTCACCTGGTCCCTCAATACCAGCTCCAAAGCCAAGAAAGCCCAGCAGCATCACTACTTTCTGAAAAGGCTGAGAAAAGTCCACTTCCCACCTCCCATCATCACCACATTCTACAGAGGATGTATCGAGAGCATTCCGAGCAACTGCATTACTGTCTGGTTTGGGAATTGTACCGTTTCGGATCGCAAGACCCTGCAGCAGATAGTGAGGTCAGCTGAGAAGATCATCGGGGTCTCTCTTCCTGCTATTATAGACATTTACACCACACGATACACCCGCAAAGCTAACAGCATTGTGAAGGACCCCACGCACCCCTCACACAAACTCTTCTCCCTCCTGCCATCTGGCAAAAGAAGCATTCGGGCTCTCATGACCAGACTGTGCAACAGTTTCTTCCCCTAAGCCATCAGACTCCTCAATACTCGGGGTCTAGACTAACACTGTAATTTGTCCTCTACTGTGCCTATTGTCTTGTTTATTAATTATTGTACTGCCCTGCAATGTTTTGTGCACTTTATGTAGTCCTGTGCAGGTCTGTAGTCTAGTGCAGTTTTTACTTTGTTTTACACAGTCTAGTGTAATCTTGTGCTGTCTCACGTAGTCTAGTGTAGCTTTGTGTTGTTTCATGTAGCACCAGGGTCCTGGAGGAACGTTGTTTCATTTTTACTGTGTACTGTACCAGCAGTTTATGGTTGAAATGACAAAAAAAGCAACTTGAACTTGAACTATAAGGCAGGGGTTCCCAATACCTTGCTTAATGTTATAGATCTGTGGCATAAAAATGGTAGGAACCCCTGCTAAAAGGCATGTATGATGAATAGCCTGCAGTATATCTTCTCCTGGTGTCAAAACAGTACTAGTGTACCACTATACTAGTGTGGTGGTGTAGTGGATAGTGCTTGTCACTCTCAGCTTCCACCGCTGGCTAGCAGTCTTGCTAAAAGGAGAGCTGAGTGTAGAAGTCTCTCGCTGCCAGTACATTGCCTCTCCAACAGCAAGCCTCATGTAGCATCTCCTCGCTGGCGACACACAGAAACTGAACTCCTTTCCAACTCAGGCTGAACTACAGAGGACAGGGAGGAAGTCTGGCCCCTACGCGTACTGCATGCAGGCCCACCGGTTTATCAGCTAGATCCCCAGCTATGTATAAATAGCCCCACTGCCTTGTGGGCAGCCTCGAGAGAGATGAAGGCTACGGGAATAAATCCAGACAATAAATCCGAAGTGGAGCCCCTAAAGCAGCTGGGTGTCATTGAACATCCTTCCTGCAGCTCCTGTAGCCAAGCCGGTGCCAAACGTATTACTTTATAAGCTTTCCTTTGCACTACATTAGTAAGGCCGAGAGGCAGACCTTGACAACTGAGAATCTCTGGATCTTCATACCTTCTGCCCAGGCTTGTGATGAAGACAATCATCATCCATTGCCAACCAACCACATCTTCTACTCCAGAGGCCACTGAGCTGAGGGGTGTGTTCAACCCGACCCTAACTACAAGGGAGGTAGGACATGTTCCCTCTCTGTCTGAATTAAACAACATCCTTCATTTAACTCACTCAGTGTGAACTGAAAACGGGTTCCTATTTAAAAGGCAAGCACAAGAGATTCTGTAGATGTTGGAAATACAGAGCAACGCAGACAAAAGAAAGCATCTATGAAGGGGAATAATCTGTCACTGTTTAACATCAAGACCATTCATCAGGACTGAAAAGGAAGGGGGAAGACGACAGAATAAGAAGGTGGTGGGGGACGGGAGAAGGAGTATAAACTGGTGCGACCAAGTGAGGGGGATGAAGTGAATTTCATGACGCCACGTTGGAAGCTCCCCAGCCAGCTGGTACTCCTTCCTTTTCACCCACCCCACCTTCTTATTCTGGCTTCTTCTCTCTTCCTTTCCAGTCCTGATGAAGGGTCTCAGCCAAAAGATAGTGCCAGAAATTTGAAGTGCAGAAGAATCAAGGTTGGGGATAGTAACCGGAGAGTGGGAGTGAGATCAGGAACAGCTGGAAGATACAACAGTCTCTGGGGACATTTACTCAGTGCTCCTTTACGACTTTTGTAATTTCATCCAATTGTTTAACACAGCCAATACTTCCTGGTGTTCTTTAGACTCATTAAATATTGCACCATCCTTTATCACACAATTTTTGTTGTACAAGCAAAAGCAACTGATGACCAAAACAAAATGTTCAATGTTCAGAACAGAATCATTTTACTGTCAGCATGTGAAACAGCAGAATTGACTGTGGGTCAGTACCAAGCATAAAACACAGGACAATACCATAATAAAGAATACCTTAAGCAACAAAAACTTACAACAGAAAAGTACAAACAGCCATGAGCAAATGATAAGAATCAAACGAGTAAATGTGAATGCATGGACAGGCTCAGCAGGGGTGACGGAACACAGCTTAGGGAAGAGCCTTTGTTTATAGATATCGGATTGGTCAAGGAGCAGAGGCCTTACCTACTGCTTCCTTCCTGTCAGTACATTTGTAATCTACTGACAGATACTGTAGGGTACACCTAGCTGGGTTCACTTGCTGTGGAACAACTCCGAACAATAGTTTGGCCCACAATTATTTGCGAGCTTGAAACACTCTAAAAATGTCACCATAATAGAAATTATAGACATTGTTCTCAGTCGAACCAAATTAAACAGGCATAAGCCGTCAGTCATTTTATGTAGACCAGGACGCCCCCAAATTTATCAATGTAATCTGTTACTTGGCAAAATACTTGCAACAGACATGATCAGAAAAAATCCGGTTGTACCAGTAGCTGAGCTCTGCAATAACTCAAGTGTCAATGGCTTAAGTTTATCTTCACTTCAGAAAGTGAGAAAGACATTAGAGGCCATCAAACTACATCAACAATAGGTGAACTATTTTGCCAGGACTCATTTGCTCATACATATCCTTGGTCTACCAGAATATGTCCTTGCATGGCACTGAGTTACATTCCAGATTCCAGGGTTGGGTGAGGGTTTAAGAAAACCAGAAGGTGGAAGGTAGCAGTTCTATTGAAGGTGATAACAAAGGCTTGCTTGTGAAGGTTGTAAAAAGAAAATTCAGTACCAGCTTCCTTGTTAGAAGTACAAAGAAAGTAATGTTTATTGTTTATTATCAAGCAAATCATACAGGGGCAAAGTATAGATCTATCTGTAGCAACAGTGCTGTGGTGCAGGTGGTTGAGAGATTCAAATTCCTAGGTGTAAATAACACCAGCAACTTGTTGTGGTGCAGCCATGTAGACACCACAACCAAGAAAGAAACACCAGCACCTCTAATTCCTCAGAAAGCTAAGGAAACTTCCAGGAGACACCATGAGCATATGCAATGTGAATGCATCACAGTTTAGCACAGCAACTGCTCTACACAGAACCACAAGCAACTGCAGAGAGTTGTGAATGCAGACCAGTTTATTACAGAAACTAGCATTCCCCTCCACTGACTCCATCTACACCATGCTGCCTCAGGAAAGCAATCTGCATAATCAAGGACCCCTCTCACCAAACTAACTCTGTTCTTCCCCTCCCTTCAAGCAAAAGGTACAAAAGTCTTAAAGTATGTACCAGTAGCTCAAGGGCAATTTTTACCTCACTGTTACGAGACTCCCAGATGAACTCTAGGTCTCTCAATCTACCCTGTCTTGGTCCTTGCTCTTCGTGCATCTGCACTTACATTTCTCTGTGATTGTAACACCACATTCTGCTTTATTTTCTCTTGTACCATCTTGATGTATGGAATGATTTGTTTGGATGGTACGCATAAAAAGTATTTTCATTGTATCTCTGTACATGCAACGATAATAAAACAATAGGAGCATGAAGTAGCTACAGAAAAATTAGTCCCAAATAAATGCTATTGGCAAATGGTTGGCACCGGTACATTTTGCCAATGGACTCTAAATAACTGAGCTGCAATCTTGGTTAGCCAAAAGCACAACATCTCCTACAGAGTATCTGAAAGGTGAAACCCAACAGGTCTAAATACATCGTATTTTAACCACACTGAAAGCTACACACCTCCATGGTTTGTCATGTCTCAATGCTGTGCCGGCCGGAGTTAGGGCTTTGTGCTTTGGCTCTTGGTACGGTCACTCATACCAAACAGGTCGAATGGTAGAGCCAGACTAAGAGTGGTCCACCAGTTCTCCAGGTTCGGGGGTTCTGCTCAGGGCTAACAAACCTGACTAGTCAAACAAAATGTTAGGTAAACTGCAAAGAATAACTCTTTGACATCTGCATGTGACGGTATTCCATGAACCACACCTAGAGCACAATGGAGAAGATGGCCAACAACAGACAGAGATGGAGGACCTACATTGCTGCCCTGATCTCCAGCAGACATAACAGGCAGTAATGAAAAACTACACAACTGCTAGTACATTGTCTAAACCAAGCAGCACAGGAATATTTAATCCAATGTTGCCATCATTCTGCCTTATCTAACTGGATCCTGGACTTCCTGTCAAGATTGCCGGCAAGTGATAATAGTGGGCTCCCTCACCTCTGCCCCTGTGACCCTCAACACAAGTGGCCCAGGGCTGATTCCTAAGCCTCCTGCTTTACTCCCTCTATACCCATGACTGTTTCCCACCCACAGCTCCAATCTGTTAATTAAATTTGCTGACGACACTACACTGATTGCCCTAACCTCAAATAATAATGAGGCAGCCTACAGAGAAGAAGTCATCACTCTGACACAGTGGTGTCAAGAAAACAACCTCTCCCTCAGTGATGCAAAAACAAAAGAGCTGGTTGTGGACTACAGGAGGAATGGAGACAGGCTAACCCATACTGACATCAATGGATCTGAGGTTGAGACGGTAAACAGCTTTAAATTCCTCGTCGTACACATCACCGAGGATCTCACGTGGTCTGTACATACCAGCTGTGTGGTGAAAAAGGCATAGCAGTGCCTCTTTCACCTCAGATGGTTAAAGAAGTTTTGTATGAGCCCCCAAATCCGAAGAACTTTCTACAGGGGCACAATTGAGAGCATCCTGACTGGCTGCATCACTGCCTGGTACGTGAACTGTACCTCCCTCAATTGCAGGACTCTGCAAAGAGGGGTGTGGACAGTCCAGCGCATCTGTAGTTGCGACTTCCCACTATTCAGGACGTTTACAAGGACAGGTATGTAAAAGGGGCCTGAAGGATCATTGGGGGCCCAAGTCATCCCAACCACAAACTGTTCCAGCTGCTACCATCTGGGAAACGGTACCGCAGCATAAAAGCCGGGATCAACAGGCTCCAGGACAGCTTCCCCCACCAGGCCATCAGACTAATTAATTCATGCTGATACAACTGTATTTTAATGTTATATTGACTGTCCTTTGTACACACTATTTATTACAAATGACTGTAGATTGCACATTGCACATTTAGACGGAGACATAACGTAAAGATTTTTACTCCTCATTTGTATGAAGGATGTAAGAAATAAAGTCAATTCAATTCAATCAAGTAGAGAAAGCAAATTTAAAAAAGGATTGATTTAATAAAGAGAGAAAGTATGAGGAGTCACATGACGCAATGACGGAGATGGCTGCTTAGAACAGTGCTCCACGCTGGTGATATATAATTATCCTTTAAAAATTCGCTTTCACAGTCTATTTTATCATTGTTGCAGCTCTAAAGTGTTACTGCCCGTGTGAGATGTCAAAGCAACTTAAACGAAGGCTTCTGGAGATATTAAGAGGCATTTGAGGTTACAGTGCTCTGGGCAGACGGCCTCTGGTCAAAATGGCAGAGGACCATCGTCTGAGGGAGACCAACAAGAGGCAAGTCATGACTTGGCTGACATATATGCGACTTTGAAAAAAATCTCGGACAACCTGGTAGGCCTTGAAGATATATGCCGATCTGTATCGTTAGTGGAGTCAAAGCTGTCATCGCTGATAACCAGGCTTGCAGATGTCAAGAAGTGGTGGATAGAGAATGAGAAGTCAACCCATTGGCTTCCAAAGCGGATATTGACTAGCTAACTGGAGGACATGGAGAACTGTAATCGGTGCAACAATATCTGATTCATCGGCATTCTGGAGGGAAAATAGGGGCAGGATATCATCGTGTTCATGGATAAACTCGCCAACATGCTCCGAGACCATCGGGAGGAAAAGCTTGAAATGGAACGTGCACAAAGAGCGCTGGGCCCTAGACCCAGTACCAGAGATAGGCCTCGGCCTATCCTCGCAAGGTTCCTTAGGTCAGAGGATTGAGATTTTGTGCTGCGAGCAGTGAGGGTCAAGGGCAAATTTTCCTGGGACAACAATCATGTTATGATCTTCCCGGAGTTCTCCAAGTTTAAGGAATGTAAGAAGATACTTCGGGGGCGGAATGTGAGCTTTGCGCTGCTTTACCCAGCCAAGCTAAGAATAGAGACTAAGGACGGTTTCAAGTTTTTGGAGTGCCCACGTAAAGCAAGAAAATTTATTGAGGAGATGGGGGAGTTTAACTACACTAGTTAAATTAAACAAGATGTGAGTTGGGTTGTGTTTGTTATTTTTTTAAACTTTGCTGGATTGTATTGTACTGAAACTACCTTATTCTCACGAGGGATGACATACCATTAAGTGTGCTATGTTGACTGTGAAATTGCACTGGCATTGCTTCTGAGCAGTTAAAACTGGTCTGGGTGTTTCACGTACCATAATCCTTTGTGGAAGGGACTTTTGGCCGTGTTCTGTGGCCACTGTTGCATGTGGGAGAGTTTTACGTGCCATTTTGTTACTTTTCAGTTTAAACGGGGGTTTATGAGTCAGTGTCAAAATATTGTAGTGTGTTTGTTTGTCCTAACAGATAAAATATGTTTCACCACATAGAATGTTAACAAACTGGGGGATCCTATAAAAAGGAGAAAAATAATGAATAAGCTTAAGAGACAAAAATGGGATGTGGTATTTCTACAGGAAACACATTTATCAGCAGAGGGATTAGTAAAGCTACTGGGGGGGGGTTTACATCATGTTTTTTACAGCGTAGGGTCAACTAAGAGCAGGGGCGATGTAACACTTATCAATAGGCGGCTGCAGTTTAGATGTGAGAAACAGATCAAAGATGAAGCAGGGTGAATTCTGATTATTTTGGCAGAAGTACAGAAGCGACATATTATTTTAGCAAACATATATGCATCTAATACAGAAGATGCAGGATTTTTTGTTGATCTTGAAGGAAAGTTACATTCTATTGGAGATTATGACATCATACTTGGTGGAGATTTTAATTTGGTAATGGATCCAATCATCGACCGTAGTAAGATGTTGTCATATAGAACCTCAAAACTCACTGTGATGGTGCAAAAAAAATGTGTAAAGCCCTCGAGCTTGTGGATGTTTGGTGCCTTATGAATCCTAATTGGAGGGATTACACATTTTTTTCTGCAGTTCGTAAAATATACACTAGGATTGCTTTCTTCCTAATATCCAAGTCACTTATTCAGTCTGTCTCAATGTGTAATTGGTAATATTATAATATCAGATCATGCTTGTGTTTGCCTAGAGACAATTCTTCAGTATAAGAGAATGCAGTCACATAGATGGAGATCGAATTCTTCCTAGATTCAATATTTAGGCAAGCTATGAGACAACAAATAAATACACCTACGGCCTCCTCGGCAGGGACTAACTGGGAAGCCCTGAAGGCAGTTTTGAAGGGATATACTTCTTATATAAAAAAACAGAATGATCAGAAAATTACAAACTTAGAAAATAAAATCAAAGAGATTGAGACAAAATTGAAGCAGCGGATGTCATCCAAAGATTTGAGAGAACTAACACGTCTGAAATATCAATACAATCTAATATTATCCCAGAAGTAGAATTTTGGCTTTTCAGGGCAAGGCAAAGGCAAGTTGAATCGGGGAGAAAGCTGGCAAGCTTCTGGCAAGATGTATAAAACAGACAGAAGCAATATCTATCATCCCAGCAATTAGATCAGCAACAGGGGATACTTTGACGACACCTGAAGATATGAATGTATCATTCCAAGAGTTTTATCAGGACTTATATACATCAACCTCCAACTCTAGTGAGGAAGAAATTGAAAGCTTTCTGAGGCCATTAGGGTTACCTAAATTGACAAAAGAACAACAATACCTTGATTCCGCTATAACATTGGAAGAAATTACATCAGTGATTAAGACCTTTCCTACTAGGAAAGCTCCTGGCCTAGATGGATTTACAGTGGAATTTTTGAAATGCTACGCAGAGGAGCTAGCTCCATTACTGCTGAATATGTACAATGAGTCTATAGAGCGAGGTAATTTACCCTCTATCACAAGCACTAATCAAATTGATTCTGAAACAGGGTAAAGACCCTTGTCAATTTAAGAAATATAGACCAATTTCCCTAATCCCAATAGATGTGAAAATTTTATCAAAAATCCTTGCAAACCACTTACCAGTAGATACAGTAATAACTCGGTTGATACATAGTGATCAGGTGGGATTTATCAGGGCCGCAGCTTATCTGATAACATCAGGCATCTGGTGAATATTATGTAGTCAGTGGCCGATAATCAGTCACCTATAGCAGTCATCTCACTCGATGTTGAAAAAGCATTTGTTCGGGTGAAATGGGGCATCTGTTTTAAGATTCTTCAATTTTTTGGATTTGGACCTATTTTTAAAAAATGATTAGACTGTTATATAATAACCCTGAATCAACGGTTCAAACTAGTGGTTACATTTTTATCTGTCCCAATTGTTGCCAGCTCAAGCCCCATTAACATATTTTAAGCAATTTGATAAAATAACTAAGGGTTTTATTTGGAATGGTAAACACCCTCGCTTAAACTTTAACAAATTACTATTGCCAGTTGAAAGTGGGGGGGGGGGGGGCGCTTAGGTTTGCCAAAGTTAATATACTATTACTATGCCTTTACTCTGAGGCATTTAGCACATCTATCTCTTCCTCCGGAGAGAGTGCCTCCTTGCTATCGTATTGCATGTTCTGCTCCTCCTCCCATTCCTCCATTACAAAGTTTGTTTATCAAGTTACCTCCTGAGGCAAGGTCTCACCCAATTATATTGCAAATGCATTTGTTCTGGAATAAGGTAGCCAGATTATTTAAATTTAATCCGTATTTGAATGAAGCCTTGAGTATCTGGATGAATCCAAAGTTCTGTATTGATAAGTCTCCTTTCTTCTGGAGGGAATGGCAAGGGAAAGGTTATTGGGAAACCTTTATAATGGTGAGAGTTTAAAACCTTTTAATCAATTAACCCTCCAGTACGATATCATTAGGTCACAATTTTGGAGATATCTTCAACTGCGTCATTTGCTACATACAACTTTTGGTTCTACACAGCAACCCCCACAAGTTGCTATGATACTGTCTACTGTACTGGCTGCATATGGTAAAGATCACGAAGCCTCAACTTATTAGTCAGCTTTAACACAAATCTCCAGGGACAAATTTCTGTTGGGTCTTATAAGAGCATGGGAAAAAGACCTGAGTGTGACTTTTGAGACAAAGGAGTGGGAAAAAAATATGTAAAAATGTCAAATGTGTAGCAGGGGACTATGTTGAAAAATAAATGTACTAGGTTTTCTAAAATCGACTCCTTTTACCTTGGGCCACGTACTTATCAATCATCCCCCCCCCCCCCCCCCCCCCCGGTAGCCAAAGTGGCAGCCTTTGAATGCCATGTCTTACAAACAGTTTGATAGATTGGGCATCGTTAAACAAAAATGGGGCAAATATTTAGGTTTCCTGGGGGGGGGGGAATAGTGATGAATCATATTGCTGAATGGCCGTCTTTCATGTTATTAGAGGTCTAAATTGACACACCTGGGTATTATATTGATATTTATTTCTGCCATGTTTGGTTTTTATTTTATGCATAATTTTATGTTTTGTAGGTTATGATTTACATAATTTCAACACTGACTCAAGGGTTCAGAGAAAATTTTTTAAAAGAATTCAATAAAATTTAAATCATAAAAAAGAGAGAAAATATTTTTATTTTTATCAAAACTAAAGTTAAATTAGTCAGTTCCAAAGAGGCCGTGAAACAGTAATTTAGATATAACTTTGCTAGAAAGGTATGAAGACAGAATCATTAACATCTAACCTTCTCATACTTCTTTAATGTTTAGCTTCATTTGTCACATGCACATTGAAGCTTACAGTGAAATATGTTGTTTGTCAATGACCAGCACAGACAGACCATGCTTCTGGCAACAACATATCATACCCAAAACTTATTAACCCTAATCTATAGGTCTTTAGAATCTGGGAGGAAACCAGAGTCCTTGGGGAAACCTACTCCGTCACGGGGATAACATACAAACCCCCTGCAGACAGTGGCAGGAGTTGAACCCAGCTTGCTAACTGCCATGCCATCATGCTGCCTCAAACATGAGCAGCAGTACATTCTGCTGTGAAATACATTTCAAAGACGGGTTCCCAAAGGAGTAGTTGCAATCATACAATTACTGGATGAGCAGAAATTTGTTTAAACAAGAGCTGACCTCCTCATTGCCTCTCCAAGGTGTAACTGCTGGAAGCAGGTTCATACCAGTGAGTACTATTCACTTCACTATTACAAAACCCACTACCACAAAACTTAGCCAAATTTCATTTAAATAATTAAGTCTTTGCAATTTTGCAAGCTTCTGCTGTGTCCTTCCTAATTCTGATGAAAGGGCTTTGTTAACTCCTTTCACAGACGAGTGACCTGCTGAGTATTTCCAACTTTATTCTACATTTACTTGTGTTGTTTAAACATTGACTGTACACTCAGTGACTGCTTTATCAGGAACCTGTTGTTCGTGGTCTTCTGCTGCTGTCTCTCATCCACTTCAATGTTCGATGTGTGTTCAGATATGCTCTTCTGCACACCATGGAAACGTGTGGTTATTTCAGCTACTGTCAACTGCCTGTCAATTTGAAGAGTCTGGCCTTTCTCCTCTGACCTCGCTCATTAACAAGGCATTTTTGCCCACAAAGTTGCCAATACAACATATGAGCAGAATTAGGCCATTCAGTCCATCCTGTCTGTTCCATTATTCCATCATGCCTGATTTATTATACCTCTCAGCCCTATTCCCCTGCCCTCTCTCCATAACCTTTGACACCCTTACTAATCAAGAAGTAAGGGTTTAAATTTACCCAATAACTTGGCCTCTACAGCTGTCTGTGGTAATGAATTCCACAGAGTCACCACACTCTGGCTGAAGGAATTCCCCTCACCTCTGTTCTAAAGGGATATTCTTCTATTCTGTTGCTGTGGCCTATGGTCCTGGTCTCCCTCAATATAGGAAACATTGTGTCGACATCCACTTGATCTAGGCCTTTCAATATTCAATAGTTTTCAATGAGATCCACCCGCTAATTCTTCTAAGCTCCACCAAATAGAGGCCCAGAGCCATCAAATGCTTCTCATTATTCTCATGAACCTCCTCTAGACCCTCTCCAATGCCACTCACTGGATGTTTTTCTTTCTCGCACCATTCTCTATAAAATCTAGAGACTACTTTGTGTGAAATTCCCAGATCAGCAGTTTCTGAGATACTCATGTCACCCCGCTCAGCATCAACAATCATTCCACAAAGTCACTTAGATCACATTTCTTCCCTATTCTGATGTTTGGTCTGAACCTCTTGACCATGTCTGCATGCTTTCATGCACTGAATCGCTGCCACATGATTGGCTGATTAGATATTTGCATTAAAGAGCAGCGGTACATGAACAACAAGGGTTCCCAACCTTTCTTATGCCATGGATCAATACCATTCTGCAAGGGTTCTGTGCGCCCCAGGCTGGGAACATTTGCTCAACCACATCCATATCTGAGTGTGTATAAAAATATGTCAGTGTGATTAGTGGTATACAGATCCTTTAGAGAAGTCATTCACCAAATAAGGTTAAGGGGAGATGCCACAGATAAGTAGTAGTTCATGAGTGGTTTGGATCAGATCTCTGAAGCTAACTATTAGCAGGAAATGAATCAAATATTTGTACTTTGATAATAAATTGACTTTGAACTTTGAGATGACTCAAGGATCTAGGGAGCAGAATTAAAATTCTTTTGAACAAAATGGTAGGGTTCACACACTTTACACGAGTAGTTTTAAGATCTACCTGCTGAAATACTAGAGAACATGCATTTTAGTACATGCCTCATATCTGTGTGCCAGCTGGTGACGTAGTGGCATCAGCGCTGGACTTCGGGGCGAGAGGTCCTGAGTTTGAATCCGGCCAGCTCCCTTGCCAAGGTAAGGAGAACACAACTGGAGAAGGTTTCAGATGCCCAAGTACTCAACAAACACAAACACAAACACACACACACACACACACACACACACACACACACACACACACACACACACACACACACACACACACACACACACACACACACACACACACACACACACACACACACACACACACACACACCTGTAGTGATGCCCAGACAGCATAACCCTCAGCCCTCTGTACTTTTGAATCCCACCCAGGATGCCTTACACTTCACGAAACATTCTTTTTATGAAAATTAGCATTACTTGTCATTTTGTCATCAAAATATACAGTGAAATGCGTTGTTTGCATCAAATCAAATCAGCAAGGATTATCCTGGGAAGCCCATAATTGTCGCCACGCTTCCGATGCCAACATAGCACGTCCACGACTCACGGACAATAATCATACGTCGTTGCATTGCGGAAAGAAAACCTTAGCACTTGTGCATTCTTGCAACACGCCTGCTATTTATGCTCATTACAATCAAATCTCTATGTTCTCATAAGTATTACTAAGATGTACAGGCCTAAGGAGTCACGCCATCCAATTTACAACCAATCGACCAGCTGACCTCCTAATTGGTACGTCATTGAAATGTGAGAGGAAACTGGAGCACCCAGAAGCACTCCATTATTGCCATTTGTGCAATTTGGGTTTTTGATGTTTACTTTAGAAGGGTTCCACGGTGTTTTGTTTCATGGCTGTCTGTGGGAAGATGAATCTCAGGGTTGTATACTGTATACAAACTTTGCTAATAAATGTACTTTGAACTTTGAAAGCCACATGGTCACAGGGAGAAAATACAAACTCCTGATTGGCAGGAGGAACTGAGCCCAGGTCACTGACTCTGAAATAGCATTATGCTAACCACTGCACTACCATGCAGCCCATATATACTGTGAACTCTTAAAGAATTTTTCTTAAAATACAGCAACCATACAGAAAATGTCTATAGGTGGTGGGGTGGAGATACATCTCTACCAAAGGAGGTGTAAGGTGCTCCTTCCCTTCGCTAGCCTGCAGGTCATTCTTGGATAAGATGTAGCGCCTGCTTAGCTCCCCCACCCCCCCCACCCCGCCGATCAGGGTCACATGAAGTATGGGAGCAGCTGGTGCAGATCACAAGTCCTGGTTATGTGACCACTGACACCAGGCAGACAATCTCTGAAGAGTATTGTAAATGGCTGGGGTCACCCATCTTGTAAAGACACTGCCCAGAAGGCAGCAATGGCAAACCACTACTGCAGAAAAGCTTGCCAAGAATAATCATGGTCATGGGAAGACCATGATCACCCACATCATACAACACATCACATAATGATGACAATGATAAAGAAATCTAAATCACCCCCTAAAGTGAAGTAATTGAGTAATTGAATAGTAAACACAAGATAATTACCAGTGGTCGGTCACGGTGTGTGTTTACGGCTTCAACATTCAGGTAAATGGATTCCATTTTACAACCTGAAAGGAAGGAAAGGTTTATATAGGATCAGGTAAGTGAACGTGGTCACCCTGGTGATTGGTGAGACAATGCAGCATGAGTGTAGATACAAAGACACCATTCACAGCGGGTCCCAAACCATCATCTGACATGGAAAATATTTACTGTTCAGTGTCAAGAGAAGCTAATCATTTAATTTGAACCTGATGTGATGGAATTTAATCTTGCACTTTGTTCTTATTTAAAGGATCAAAGGTAAACTCAGCATTGCTCTTCTCATTGCTGCCATAAGGGAGGAGGTACAGAAGCCAGAAGCCACACACTCAACGATACAGGAACTGCTTCTTCCCCTCTGCCATCCATCTTCTGAATGGACTGAACCCACGAACACTGCCTCACTACTTTTTAAAAATTTCTTATTTTATTACATTATACTTATTATAACTCAGTTTCTTTTCTATTATTACATATTGCATTGTATTGCTGTCGCAAAGTCGACAAATTTCATGACACGTCGCTGATATTAAACCTGATTCTGATAAGCATTTTTGCCATATACATTTACCTAAGTTAGGAATTTGTTGTGGTCTGTTAGTACAAAATGCAACAAAAAATAACATTCAACAACTATAAAGAATTTAAAAATATGTAACGTTAGAGGTTAAAGAATGGATATGGAATAAAATGTGCATAAATAAATGCCAGTTTACAATGTAAACAAAATTATAAAAATGGTTTAAAGTGCAGTGCGGTGATGGGGGTCAACAATAGATGGGGAGATGGGTGTGGGGTAACTAGAATGTTTGACTGGGAGTTAAAGGTAAAACATTAATGATTATTTCATAGATTTTACCTCCATTAATTCAGATTCAAATATTTATCACGTGTACATGCAAACATGCAGTGAAATGCAACAACACATTTGATAAGCATAACTTAACAAATCCACTGAAAGAGCGGCAATTATTTTAGATAGGGCATAAGGGGAAAATTAAACTACCACTTGAGACACTGTCATTCACATGAATGAGTTGATGCTGAACTCAGGCACATTCATATAAAAATTTCAATCAGTTGGTTTGATTGTTTGGGAGCATAACCTTCCTGACAGATTGTTGATGGTTGAGGCATGCATGCACTCCTCACAATCATTCAACAAGCAAAAGTTCTTTATCTGCTCAAGATGGGGTTGCTACAACAGTCTGGGGATTTTCCTGATCATGAGGAATTTTGAGAGGAACATCCTAAGACAAGCCCAAATTTGACTCTGCTTGTTTTTACTGCTTTTTAAATTAATTTACTTCAAATTTTGAATAAATATCTGCAATAACTTACATTTATGGTGTGTTTTATAGCAGTAATAAATCCCATGAAGTGTAATGTGCAAAATAGAATGCAAAGGAAAAGAATTTGGGTAGATGTTTAAAACCCTTGAGCAGGGAGGGTGCCTCAAAATCAGGGGTTCCCAACCTTTTTTTTTACCGTGGACTCCTACCATTAACCGAGGGGTCCACAGGTCCCAGGCTGGGAAACCCTGCTCTAAATGGTGTAAGAATCACAAGGGGCATAAACAAGATTAATGCACTCAGTCTTCTTCCCAGGGTTTGGTAATCAAGAATGAGAGAGCACAGGCTTAAGGTGAAAGGAGAAAGATTAAAGGGGAACTTGAAGGTCATTTTTGTTTTACACGGAGGGTGGTATGGAAGTGTAACGAGCTACCGGAGAAGGTGGTTGAGGCAGATACAATAACAACATTTAAAAGACCGCTGGACAGGTTCATGGAGTGGAAAAGTTTAAAGGATTGTGGGCCAAATGCTTGTAGGTTGTACTGGATAAATTTGGGCCCAAGGGCCTGTTTCTAAGCTGCCTGACTCTATGACTATAAATGAGGGACATCAAAGTGGACAGGGAAGTGTTATGAGTGCTGAACTGACCTGATGGAAATGGGGTGCGGAGTTAACCATCCCCCCCCTTTTAGAACTATGAACTTGTGCTATTGCTATGCTGTTAATGAGAGAGAGAGATGAAGCACAGAGGCAGGAACATCTGCTACAGATAATAGAGAGAGACACACACATTTGATTTATGTATTATGGCTTCTTCCTGGATTGTTTACCTTTCACTACAAGGATGTTACTTTGCTCGTTAACATTCCTAAGGAGACAGCAGGAGTGGCCTGATTTGATGGACGTGGTCATTTTGAGTTGATGAATAGTTGATACCCCGTCAGTGGGGATAAAAGACAGGTGTGGGGAGACACCCTCAGACACACCAGTAGACACTGGAAGAGGGTGAGTGCACCCACAGGAAGGTGGGGGCTTCGGACTGAATCAGATCAGTCAACAAAGTTCACAGTCTGACGGCAGGGCCGGTGGGGACTTGTGTGTGTGTCCACTCATGCCAGAGTGACAAGTCCACCACAGAAGAACGGTCTAGCCAGAGGACGGAGGGGTCATAACTGAATGACCACAATGGTACGAAGGAATAAGAAGACACAGAAGGTTTGCCCGCTGCAGCTGTTACATCTCGCTCGCTCTCTCTCTCTCTCCAACAAATTACAATACAACTGCAACTACCTCAGCACACATGAACTGAACTCTATATCTTCTTACGACAATTCATTTACCCCTAGACATTGATAAGAGTTTGTTTATTATTATTGATTATTATTCCTACACTTCTATGTTTATTATTGCCAACCTGTTTTAAATGTATATTTGCATTTTTGATACTGTATTGTGTAGTTTACTAATAAACACCTTTAGTTTTCGGTACCACCAGACTCCAACAGATTCTTCTAATTCTGCTGGTCTGTAAGCCCAGTTACAGGGTACGTAACAAATTGGGGCCTCGTCTTGGGATTTGATTACCAAATTGGGGGGCCGGTGAATCGGGATAGAAGTCCCTTATCTGATCTGGTTGTGTGAATAACCAGACGGGAAACCAGCAGAGATGGAGATTGACAAATTTTTAAAAGAACCAACTACGGGGGCATTAGAGGATGCCAGAAATGTGCAATTGTTGGTTATTGTGAGACAATTGAATCTCTCGGTAGTGAAACCGGCGATGAGGAAGTTGGAGATACAGAGGGTGATAGCTATGTATTATGTATCCCAAGGTGTGTTCCCATCGGGGGCATTGGATCTGTTCCCTGAGAGGAAACCAACCGAGGGTGAGCTTCAGTTACAGTTAGAAAAATTAAGGTTGGCTGAGGAGGAAAAGAAGAGGGAGCATGAACTCCGGATAAGACAGCTGAAGGCAGAGAGAGAAAGGGAGAAGGAAGAAGTTGAAAGGCAGAGAGAGGAAAGGGAGGAGGAAGAGGGAGCATGAGCTTCGAGTAAGGAGGCTGGAGCTGGAGGCTGAGAAGAAATGGGAAGAGAGGCAGTTTGAGCTGGAAAAAGAGAAGTTAAAGGCAGCACAGGGAAGGGACCAGGCAGCAGACCCAAACAAGGGGTTCAGGATTGGTCAGGAGATTAAGTTGGTACCCCCATTCGAGGAGATGGATGTCGATAGGTACTTCCTCCATTTTGAAAAAGTGGCTTTGAATCAGAACTGGCCTAAGGAGAAATGGGCTGTTCTGTTGCAGAGTGTACTTAGGGGGAAGGCTCTGCAAGCCTATTCGCCATTGTCTATGGACGAGGCTAAAGATTATGATGAAGTAAAAAGGGCTAAACTAAGGAGTTATGAATTGGTTCCAGAGGCATATCGGCCGAAATTCTGGAATTTGAGGAAGCCATGGGACCACACGTATTTAGAGTTTGCCCGTGAGATGCAAATGTATTGTGAACGGTGGTGCACCTCTAAAGGGGTCGCTTGAGATTATGACAAACTGCTACAGTTAATGCTGATTGAGCAGTTCAAAGGTTGTATCCCTGAAGGTATGAAGATGTATTTGGACGAGAAGGAGACAGAGACTCTCTCTGCGACTGCCAAATTAGCAGACGAGTATGCCTTAACCCACAAGACAAAATTTCCCCCAAATAAGAGCTACCACAGAGGTAGTAGGGACGATAGAGAAAGCCCACTGGCTAAATCTGAGAATAAGCTGGGGACTACCGGAAAAGGCAAAGAGGAGGAAAAGCAGGTTGGCAAGAAGGCTCCCAGCTTTACGTGTTATAACTGTGGGAAAGCTGGCTACATAGCATCTAAGTGCTTTGCTCTGAAGAAGGAGATAGGAAAGGGAAAGACGGTAACTCCAACTGGTTGCATTGAGCCGGTCAGCAGACCAATGAGGAAGATTAGGTTAGATAGAGCCCAAGAGGGGCGTGAGAGGTTTATTTCGGAAGGGATGGTATCTGTGAAGGAAGGAGAAACCCCAGTTCCAGTGTGAATCTGGAGAGATACTGGGGACGTGTATTCAGCAGTGAAGCTGACAAGCAAGCCTGTAAGTGCTGAGGACCCGCCCATAGATTCCAAGATTTATCCCGCCTGCGCAATAACTCGCAGCATGTCTAGAAAGGTGGCTGAGACAGGAACCAGCTTAAATGAGTCCAGTGCTGATTTAGCAGAGACGTTTTTACCGGCCTTGTACCAGGAGGGGTTAGAGTATGGTAAAGTGGAGAATAGTGGGGTTAAGGAAAGTAAGGGAGACGAAGCAGATCTAGTATTGTCAAGGAACGGAATTTTGACGCGGGCCCATAAGATACCCCTAGGTGGGCATTTTGGAGTGAGGAAGGAGGTTATGGAGGCACAGAGCCAAGATGAGAAACAGATGGGGCAGCTAGAAGGTCCAGGGTTGGACACTGGTGATTTATGTAGCTTGACAGAGCTGGTTGTAGTTGAAGAATTTAAGTGTGTTCCCGATGATATAAGGGCAGTCCTAGATGAAAAGGATGCCGCTACCTTGAAGGAGTCTGCTGGATTAGCAGACGAAGTTGTCTTAACCCGCAGGGTTGAGTTTACTCCAGATGGGAGTTGCCCAGAGAGTAACTGGGAGAATCAGGGGAACTTGGAATTTGAAAGGGGGACTGGTATTGGAAGCCTAGAAGAGGCAGCTGTCCCACTGGCCTGTGTTCAGGTTGTTGAAGTACCTGTGGAGTCACAGGGTACTGAACCTTGTGTTGAAGCTCAGGAAAAGTCTGAGGTATCTGACTTGGTTAAAAAGGAATGCAGTCCTTTTGGGTAAGATGGACTTGGTTCAGTGAAGAAAGGGTTAACCTTGGCACCAGTAGATAGTGAGGATTCTCAGTCACTTGTGTTAAAAGTTAGTGATGAGATGAAAACTGGTGATGTGGATGTTATTGAAGATACTGAGGGGAAAAGTGTTACTAAACTTTTAAATAAAGTAAATTTAAAGTCGAGTTTGGTTTCAGAACTGTTAATAAAAGTGAAGGGACCATTAACTAAACAATGGTCTGTTAACAAGGTGCCTGCAAATCAATTACAGTTTGTTTTGAAATTTAAAGATAAACAACTTGATGTTCTTCAAGTATGTGATTTGGAGAGACAGAACTTGAAGTGTTGTTCTGACCAAGAGGGATCATCTGCAGATGCTAAATTGGAAACTAATAGAATTAAAGATCCTGAAGATAAAATTAATGACCTGCTTAAAATTAATGGGTGGTGTGGAAGTTCAGCAAACGGGCTTAGTTTGGAAAACATTAGTGATAAGCTAGCCCCGTGAAAGGAGTCTGTGAAGGCCTATTCCACACTGGTGAGCAAGCTAACCACGTGAGAGTTAAGTGGAAAAGAGGCAAGGGTTGAATAACAGGGTCTGGTTTTGCGGGAATTTGACTTTTTGTTAGACGAAGCTTGTGAATAATAAAGACCATATCATAGAAGATTGACTGAATGTTAAGTTTAAAAGTGAAATATTGATTAGTATTTGCACAAACTTCTGTAATGTAATACATTATAATCACACATGTATTAGTTCACACTTTGTAATATACACCTAAGCCAAGAACACAACCCATTGGTATTTTTTTGGCTAACATGAAGAATAAAAATAGACGGTTATTAAGTTGGAGTCCTTTGTTACAAGAATTCGATATTAAAATACAACATGTAAAGGGGAGTGACAATGTAATTGCTGATTGTTTATCTAGGTGTTAATTTGAAAGTATATCTGTATTATTCTTGTAGTTAATGATCACTTCTGTATTATATTAAATTCTGTAGTATGCTTTACTAGTTAATTTTCACCCTGGTGAAAATTCTTTGATGGATGGGGGTGCCTTGATGGATGGTGGTGTTATGAGTGCTGAACAGACCTGACGGAAATGCGGTGCGGAGTTAACCATTCCCCCCCCCCCCCCCCTTTGAGAACTATGAACTAGTGCTATTGCTATGCTGCTAATGAGAGAGAGAGATGAAGCACAGAGGCAGGAACATCTGCTGCAGATAATAGAGAGAGAGACACACACATTTGATTTATGTATTATGGCTTCTTCCTGGATTGTTTACGTTTTACTACAAGGACATTACTTTGCACTTTAACATTCCTAAGGAGACAGCAGGAGTGGCCTGATTTGATGGACATGATCATTTTGAGTTGATGGATGGCTGATACCCCATCAGTGGGGATAAAAGACAGGTGTGGGGAGACACCCTCAGACACACCAGTAGACACTGGAAGAAGGTGGGTGCACCCACAGGAAGGTGGGGGCTTCGAACTGAATCAGGAGATCGGTCAGTAAAGCTCACAGTCTAACGGCAGGACTGGTGGGGACTTGTGTGTGTGTCCACTCATGCCAGAGTGATGAGTCCTCCACAGAAGAACGGTCTGGCCAGAGGACGGAGGGATCATAACCGAATGACCACAATGGTACGAAGGAATAAGAAGACAACAGAAGGTTTGCCTGCTGCAGCTGTTACATCTCGCTCGCGCTCTCTCTCTCTCCAACAAATTACAATACAACTGCAACTACCTCAGCACACATGAACTGAACTGAACTCTATATCCTCTTATGACAATTCATTTACCCCTAGACATTGATAGAGTTTGTTTATTATTATTATTATTCCTACACTTCTATGTTTATTATTGCTAACCTATTTTATATGTATATTTGCATTTTTGATACTGTATTGTGTAGTTTACTAATAAACACTTTCAGTTTTTGGTACCACCAGACTCCAACAGATTCTTCTATTTCTGCTGGTCTGTAAACCCACTTACGGGGTATGTAACAGAAGTAGTGCAGTTTAGGGTGTGGCTATTGAAGGCATGGGTGACTAATGTGGGGTAAAGACAGCACAACCTTCAGAAGCACAAACAGAAGTGAGAAATTGAGGTTTGGCAAATATGTTACCTTCACCTGCTTCAGTTTTAAAGCACTTCATTAAACACAGCACAAACCATTTATTAATTATTGTATACTGTACTTCCTAGTAGGATACATGGACTTTTAACCTTACAATCCACGTCATTATCCACCTTGTCTTTCTACCGTGCTGCAGCTCCAGAACTTAAAATCTCATCTCTGAAGAGTATTGATAGTGGCTGAGGTCACTTGTCTTGTAAAAACACTTCTGTAGAACAATTTGCCAAGAACAGTCATAGTCATGGAAAGACCATGATCGCCCAAGTCATACGACATGGCACATAATATATAATTATATTTATTTACTATGTTATTTATTTTTCTATTTGCATAGAATTTACTTGCACATTGTTTGTCAGTCTGTGTGTAGTTTTTCATTGACTCTATTGTATTTCTTTGTTCTACCGTAAATGCCTGCAAAAAATGTATCTCAGTGTAGTATATGAACTTTGGACACTGCATTTTCTCTGCTGTTTACTCCACCCTGTTATTGTTCTGCCTGAATGCACTTTGTAATGAATTGTTCTCCATGAATTGTTTGCAGAACATGTTTTTCCACCGAACCCTAGCACACGGCAGTAATAAACTAATTCTAATCGCAACCAATTCCAAGAATCGATGCAGGCTTCATGCCAGACTGGAGAAAACCGAAAACAATGGGCGTGTGTTGGCTGTAATCTAATATACGTTCGAACCATTTCATAAGACTCTGCAACTAAAATGCAGTGTCATTCCTTAAGGTCAAGTATTTAAAAAATGTTATACTTGTGCAAGTCAATTTGAGAAGCTAGTCATCTAACTGGCCTGCCCCTCTGGTCACTGTTAGTTGCAGGAAAGCCAGTGATAAGGAAAAAAGTATATTACTAACCATAAGCAACAGGCGTCAGTTTCAGAACTGTGTGGAGAGGACACTTCAAGTATGGCAGTTCATCTGTAAAAAAAAAGAGAAAATCACAGAATCCTACGGGCATTTAGCCTATCTTATCCATGCCGACCATGCGGCTGAGCTACCATAACTCCATTTGCCTGCATTGGAATATGCAGTTCCTTTAGGTTGTCATAGCTGGGATTGGTAGTGGGGGTCAAGCTCCCACTACCTATTAAATGTTCCCAATGGCATGTACCTCAAACAGCCTCTGACAACCAAGTCCAGCTCCTGGCCTTCACGCGTGGCTTAGCTATGAAGCCCAGCAGAACTGTTTCTACTGACATGAGAAGGGGCAAAGGCGAGTTACTGGTGCCTTAAAACCAATCGCTTCAGGCAGATGGGGCTCATCAGCCATTGTTGGCAGCTCATCTAGGAGAATGAAAAGTGATCTGTCTTGCACCTATACCTACTCATGGGGAAGGCTTCGGGAGTAAACGCCAAGGGTAAAATCCGGAGCTGGAGTTCCAATGGTAGTCCTGCATTCAGTTCAACGCAGACTGGCAACACCTTCGACACTGCTGGTGACAAACTGTATTGGTCTCAGGCGTTCCTTTGGATTAATCAGATATGTGGAGGCGGGGAACATGCTACATGGCAACAATTTGCTCTCCATATTGTACTGTCCGGGCTTGTGTATCTAGGATGCAACATCCATGGTCGACTCTGACCCAACAGTGACCTCAACTCAGAACCTGCAGTACTGTGCAAAAGTCTTAGGCACTCTTATCTACATACTGTATCTGTGCCTAATACCTTTGCACAGTACTGTATCTACCTTGATAATAAACTTACTTTGAACTCTTAACTTGTTCTTTCCTATCTCTGGAATTGTCGTCACTGTTTGTTTGTTCAGAGGTTGTGGCAGTCTCTGGCAATGATAGTGCTTTGAATGCACCTGATCTTTAAGAGCATTTCAGAGTCGATCACTTTGGTGAGCCTGGGAACCCTGTCTTACCGACAGAGTGATGTCAATTTGTGTGAAATGTTTCTGTAGCTTTATCCAAGGTGTAAAGTACGTGAATGTGATGAATAAAAAATCCTTATGTTAATCAGTACAAATTGTACAAAATGATAAGAAGCATAGATTGTGAGCACAGCCAGAGACTTTCCCCCAGGGCGGAAATGTCCCTGGGGAGGTACACACAATTTTAAGGCGATTGGAGGGAAGTATGGGGGCGGGGGGTGATGTCAAAGGTAGGCTTTTTACACAGAGTGGTGAGTGTGTGGAACATGCTGCCAGGGGTAGAAGAGAGGCAGATACATTAGGAACATTTAAGAGACTCTTAGATGAAAGAAACTGGAGGGCTATATAGGAGGGAAGGGTTAGATTGATTGTAAAGTAGGTTAAAAGTTGGCCTAACATCATGGGTTGAAGGGCCTGTACTGTTCTATGCTCAGTGTTTTTAATTAGAACTAGAAAGATAATAAAACACAGATGAGTACAGCACAGGATTAGGCCATTCGGCCCATAATGTTGTGCTGAACCAGCTAAAAAGCAAATCAAAAACACCCAAATACTAATCCCTCCAACCTACACAATGTCCATATCCCTCCATCGTCCTTAAATCCATATGTCGACCCAAATTTTTCTTAAAAACCTTTAATGTATTTTCCTCTAGCACCTGTTATGCCCGCAGCCCATTCCTTTGTGAGAATCGCAAGAGCACTAGTTGGGGGGGGGGGGGGTCAGTAGACCCAGGAAATGGGAGAGAGACGTGCCGGATGTCTTGTTCCCCAGCGATGCAAAATAACGCGATATTGACCATTGTCTCCTGGAGACCATGTTTGTGGATTGGGAACTATGCTACGTGCAAGCCCTCGGGCAAAGTGGGCTGGTTGAGAGAGAGATTGCATCATCCCAACTTGATTGACATCTGAGACCCCGTGAGGAAGTATAAAAGAGGGTCTGGGGGAACAACCCCTTCAGACGCACCAGAAGAAACGCTAACGATACCGTAGTAGCGGGAAGCCATTGGAAGGAAGCCACGTGCGTTCGGTTCCCCTTTTGCTTGGGAGCCAGTGACAGGTACCACAGAACCGATGTTTCGAACTAACAATGGGGAACCAACTTTCCCGATTCAACGGATTTGCTTCATAAAAGACCCGGACAAGCTTCTTTTCTCACAAATCTCTCTCTCTCCAACAAGTGAAAACCCAGCGGTCCCCAAAGGCTGAAGCCTGCAGGAACTGAGTGACTTTTATATTTCCATCGGACAATATATTATCCCCTAGACAAACGATTGAGCTGTTTCTTATTGATGGTTATTATTAGACCCGCACTTTTAGATTGAGTAGTGACGACGTATATTATCTGAATGTTTGTATTAATCTTATTTTTGTGCCCCTTTATAAATAAAGACTTTTAAAAATAGTACCATCAGACTTCAACGGACCTCTCTATCTTTGCTGGTAAGTGACCTAGTTACGGGGTACGTAACACACCACACCAGGAGGTCGTGGGAAACAACGGTTTAGGAACACCAAGTGAACGGGGGACACAGCTAGTTGAGTTCTGTCAAGAAAACCACCTCTGTACAATGAACACGGTGTTTCATCAACACCCTCGGCACAAATACAGCTCCTGATGGTAAAACCAGGAACAAGATTGATAATATCCTCACCAACAAATGATGATAATCAAATATTCTAAAATGCAGGACATATCCAGGAGCTGACTGTGATACTGATCATCAACTGCTGTTGGCCAAGGTGAAGGTCAGGGTTAAGGACGTAAAATGAGCAAAACCACCAGTCAGATATGATCTCTCACACTCATTCAGCATAGAGGCTTCAACAGCTTTGAAGCCCTGCTGAACTTACAAGAAGAGGTCAATCCAGAAGAACTTTGGAACGCAAGAAGAGATGCAGTGACAACAGCAGCAGAGAAACACATTCCAAAGCGACGCAAGCACAAAGGCACAGAATGGATCACAAATGAAACACTGTATGCAGTAGAAAAGAAGAGATTGGTGAAAGGTCAGAAGGGAACCACCTCATGTTCAGTCACTCCTGTGACTCCAGTGCCTGGCATCACTTTATGGACAAATATATAAGCTATCTTATATTTTTAACTATAAGATTATGCTTTTAACTATTGTCTTCCTTATCTCATTGTGCTTTTTTGTGCTATATTAGATCCAGAGTAACAATAATTTTGTTCTCCTTTACACTTGTCTACTCGAAATGACATTAAACAACCTTGTATGTTGTGATTGTAGCTGAACACAATCAGCTGCCACTTTAACGTATGGTCTTTGGAATGTGGGAGGAAATTCATGTGGTCACAGAGAGAACATACAAACTCCTTACCAGGGCTGCTGGTTCTGTAAGAGAGTTGTAGTAACTTTTATTCTATGGTGCCATCCCCAAAAAATGACAGAAATCATAGAAACAGGCCTTCAGCCCATCGAGCCTCACCCATTCTGACCATTAATCACCCATTTAAACTAATCTTACATTGCAAAGATCAAGGAATTGAGGGTTATGGGGAAGTAGCACAGATGAGTTGAGAGCAGCAGAGATCAACTATGATCACAATCACAACTATGATAGGGATGGCTTGAGGGGCTAATTTTCTTGACAATCTGTCCCCCTCTGAGGATAAGGGAGCAACTTAGAATGGTGTCAGTAAACTGCATTTGGCACATGGGAATAAAAGATGAACGATGCATTGTAGGTGCTAATATTCTTTGAACTCATGATAATTTTAGTGTGTATTTAGGTCGTTGAAAACGTAAAATGTGTAACAGCATCTAACTACTTAAGGAAAATATGCATAACTGAACAGACCCCAATCGGCAGCAACATCTATAGGTGCGTAGTGGAGAGTGTATTGACTAGCTGCACCATGGTCTGTTGTGAAAAAACACCAATGGCTTTCAACAGAAAATCCTACAAAAGGTAGTGAATTCAGCCCAGTCTATCACAGGTAAAGTCCCTCCCTCCCCTCCACAAGAGCACATCTACGTGAAATGCAGTCGTGGGAAAGCAGCATCCATCATCATAGATTCCTACCACCAAGGTCATGCTCTTTTCTCGCTGCTACCATCAATCAGGTAGAAAGTACAAGAGCCTCAGGACTCACACCTCCAAGTTCAAAAACAGTTACTAGCCCTCAACCATCAGGCTTTTGAATAAAAAAGGACATCTACATTCACTTGTCCCATCATTGAAAAGTTCCCACAACCAATGGTCTCACTTTAAGGACCCTTTACCTTGTTATTTCATGTTCTTGTTATTTATTGCTATTTATTTATATTTGCATTTGCACAGTTTGATGTCTTCTGCACTCTGGTTGATCGTTCATTGATCCTGTTATAGTTACTATTCTATAGATTTGCTGTGGATGTCCACAGGTAAATAAATCTCAGAGTTGTTTATGGTAACACATATGAACTTGGGTAATAACATTTAATTTGAACTGAGGCCCAGAAAGCAGGAAACTGGAGGTGTTGGGACAAAACAATGCACTCAGCACCCTGGGGTCAGGGGTCAGGGTGAGTAAGCCAGTGAGAGCACACTTTCTGAATGTCAACATCTGCTGGAGCGCCCGGAGATTGGGTTGAACAAAACCACTGCCACTCTAACCTGGTGAAACCAAGTGTAGGTTCATACACATAAAAGTCACTGTGAAACTCAGGACAGGGAAGAAAAATGCTTCACAAAGGTTTTTTTTTACTACACTGTGGCTATTGAGAGATGGCAGAATTCACTTGGAATCCTTGTGGCTTATCATTACTTCAAGGTATGAGTGAGGAGGACAGTGAAGACCAGCCATGATCGCAGTGAATGGTGGGGCAGACTTGAAGGCCCAGGTGTCCTCCTCCATTTTCTTGTGGATCTCTCCACATATATAATTTTGAGATCAAAGGGGAAATTTATTTATTTATTATGATAGAGTGTTATATAGGCCCTTTGAGCCATGTCACTGAGCAATTCCCAAATTTAATACAAGCCTAATCAGGGGACAATTTACAATGACCAATTAACCTACCAACTGTTATATCGTTGGACTGTAGGAGCAAACTGGAGCACGAGGTGGAAACCCACGTGGTATAAACTCCTTACAGGCAGTGGCGGGAATTAAACCCAGGTCGCTGGTAAAGTGTTGTGCTTCGGAGTCACAAATGACTTCGTAGTCCAATATTAATGTTTGCATGATCTAAGGTTCAAGAAATTGTATCTCAACGTGAGACTCATCAGAAGATAGATTAGGAAAAGGTGAATCACAAACTTTACAGTAATCTCATTGTTGTACCTGCTCCTTTGTTCATAAAGTAGGCAATGAGGCATCTCATGACAGCCTGGTGTGCAATTACAAGCACATTTCCTTGTCTCTCTAGTTCCATGATGACTGGCTCCACCCGCTGAACCAAATCCTGGTAGCTCTAAACACAAACAGACAGATTATGATGGACATTCAATGTAGAAAAACAAACCTAAACAAAATGGTCTAGAATGGGTGCAGTGTGAAGTAGAACAAGACAATATATAATCATGGCAGAAATATTTGACTCACTTTTCTCAATTAAACTGCCAGAACCTATTATCTACAATTAAGTACATTACATTAATATTTTTAACATGCACACATACCTATTTCAACAGTGAAAGTACATAAACCTGACAATTATCAACAGATAGAATTATGCTGTGTGGAAATAGACCCTGCAGCTCAACTGATGTATGCCAACCAAGACGCTCACTCAAGCTAAACTCATTTTGCTGTGTTGGACCCATATTCTTCTAATCATTTCCTCAAATACCTTTTAAATATTAGACCATAAGTCAAAGGAGCAGAATTACACCATTTGGCCCTTCGAGTTTTCTCTGCATTCTCTGCTGATTAATTATCCTTTGCAACTACATTCTTCTGCCTTCTTCCTGTAACCTTTGATACCCTGACTAATCAAAACCATATCAACCTTTGGCTTTAAATATTATAATTGTACCTGCCTTGATCACTTCTTCAAGCGCTTATTATGTAAACTTGTCACACTCTGAAAAGTATGCCCCTTAGTTCTAACCACAAGAAATTCTGCAGATGTTGTTAATCTGAAGCAACACTCTCAAAAAGTGGCAGAGAAACTCAGCAAGACAAGTATCTATGAAGTGTTAAAACATTCATGTGTATAATTGCAGATAATAGACTCTAGCAGTTTAATGAACGGTTTTGGCCCAAAAAGTTGACTGTTCATTCCTCTCCATAGAAGCTGCCTGACCTGCCGAGTTCCTCCAACATTTTGTGTATAATGCCCCTTAGTTTCCATTTAAATCCTTCCATTTCACCTCAACCTATGTCCTGTAGTTTTAGCTGCAACTATTCTGTGAAAAAGACTATCTATGCCCTTCATAATTTCAAAATTCTATAAGGACACCTCTCAACCCTTTCACTCCAGAGAAAACAGTCCACATAACTCAAGCCCTCCTTGTAACTCACAGCGACATTCCTGTAACTTTTTTCTGCACACTCTCTAGCTTAATCACAATATTCCTACACTTTGGCAACCAGAGTGCACAATATTCCAAGTTAACTTGACCAATATTGATTTGTACAATGTCCCATCTTCTACACTCATTGTTTTGATCCATGAGGGCAACTGTGCCAAATGTCGTTTTCATCATCCTGTGTTAATATTTTCAGCTCTTATGTTAGAGTTTTGACGTCTACACATTTTATTTTCACTTGTGAGTGTGTTGGCAGGTTTTAGGTTTGTTGCTTTTAAAACAATCCCTTGTTGGGCTTAATTAAACCAGACACACAGTCCATCATAGGTAAATACTTCCTTTGCGAGTATCATTCAAATGTCCACTGTGGGATTCTTTTGAAGATTCAAGGTATATTTATTATCAAAGTATGCATGTAGATTCCAACTCTGAGATTCATCCTCCCACAGGCAGCCACAAAACAAAGAAACACCGTGGAACACACACAAAATGCTGGAGGAACTCAGCAGGTCAGGCAGCGTCTATGGAAAAGAGTAAACAGGCGGGGTTCTGGGCTGAAACCCTTCATGAGGACTAGAAAAAAGATGAGAAAACAGAGTAAGAAGGTGGGGGGGGGAGTGGGCAGTAGGGAGAGGAGGAACTAGTACAAGGTGCTAGGTGATAGGTGAAACCAGGAGCAGGGAGGAGTAAAGTAACGAGCTGGAAAGTAGGATAGGAGAGGGTAAAGGACAATGGAAGAAAGGGAAGAGGGAGGATATGGGCAGGTAAGGAAATAGGTGAGAGAGAGAAATGGGAAAGGGGAATTGTGAAGGGGGGGGTTGCAATTACCAGAAGCTCGAGAAATTGATGTTCATGCCATCAGGTTGCAGACTACCACGGAACCTGTACAAACACCCAATGCACGAGAAAAAACAAATTACGCAAACAACAAAAGCCAACGAACAACACATGGAACATCAACATCAAACCAAGATTCAATATCAGTAAGACCGAGGAATTGATTGTGCACTTCAGGAAGGGTAAGACAAGGGAACACACACTTGTTCTCATAGAGGGCTCAGAACTGCAGAGAGTGAACAGTTTCAAATTCCTGGATGTCAGTATCTCTGACAACCGAACCTGGACCCAACATATTGATGCAGCTATAAAGAAGGCAAGACAAAACTATATTTCATTTGGAGCAACACGTACAACAAGCTGAAGGAACTCAGCAGGTTGGGCAGCATCCGTGGAAACGAGCAGTCAACGTTGACCTGCCCGACCTGCTGAGTTCCTCCAGCTTGTTGTATGTGTTGCTCTGACCCCAGCATCTGCAGTGTACTTTGTGGTTATATTTCATTTGGAGTTTGAGGAGATTTGGTATTCCACCTAAAACACTTGCAAATTTCTACAGATGTATCATAGTGAGCATTCTAACTCACTGTATCACTGTCTGGTATGGAGGGACGACTACACAGGATCAAAGTATGCTGCACGGAGTTGTAAGATTAGTCAGCTCCATCACAGGTACTAGCCTCCATAGTATCCAGGACAACTTCAAGGAGTGGTGCCTCAAAAAGGTGGCGTCCATCATTAAGGACACCCATCATCTGAGGAAATGCACTCTTCTCATTGTTATTATCAGGGAGAAGGTACAGAAGCCACAGTCAACAATTCAGGAACAGCTTCTTCACCTCTGCCATCAGGTTTCTGAGTGGACATTGAACCCCTGAATAATATCTGACTGCTTTTTATTTCTATTTTTTGTACTACTTATCTAGTGTATATATTACATACATATATCTTAATTCATTGCTGCTTACTTTCTATATTATCCTGTATTGCATTCTACTGCTGCTGCAAAGTTACAAATTTCATGAACTCTGCCAGTGATATTAAAACGGATTCTGATTAAGATTCGGTTCAATTTAGTATTCAGGGAGCTATGTAGCTGTACCCCAGTGTCCCTCTGTTCAATACTCTCCAGGGCTCTGCAATTCACTGTGTAAGCTCTATTCTAGTTTAGCTTCACAAAATGCATCACCTCACACTTATACGAGCTAAATCTCTCTGTCCACTCCCTTATCCACTTTCCAGACAACCCCCTTCACTGTCCACTGCACTACCAATCTTGGTATCAGCTGCAAACTTACCATCTACATCTGATTGAAATCAATGTCAAGTTTGTTGTCATCTCCACAAGTCCCTGTGTGCACGTGTGCGATGAAAAACTTACTTGCAGCAGCTTCATAAGCACAAAACATCAGAAAAGCATCATTCACAAGAAAAACTAACAAAATGTACACAACACACACAAAATGTTGGTGGAACACAGCAGGCCAGGCAGCATCTATAAGGAGAAGCACTGTCGACGTTTCGGGCCGAGACCCTTCGTCAGGACTAACTGAAAGAAAAGCAGTAAGAGATTTGAAAGTGGTGGGGGGAGGGGGAAATGCGAAATGATAGGAGAAGACCGGAGGGGGTGGGATGAAGCTAAGAGCAGGAAAGGTGATTGGCGAAAGTGATACAGAGCTGGAGAAGGGAAAGGATCATGGGACGGGAGGCCTCGGGAGAAGTGGGGGGGAGGAGCACCAATTTTTTAAACAAGGAAACACAACTAGAACAAAAAGTCTGTTTTAATACAAAGTTATTAAGGATTACTGGGGTTAAGGCTACTGGGGAGAGTTTAAACTCAAATTGTTGGGGGGTGGGAACCAAACTGAAGAGACTGGGGAAGAAGAGTTTAGCTCACAAATAGAGAAAGCTCGGAGACAGTGTGAGAGGGAAGATAGGCAGGTGATAGAGAAGGGAAGCGTTCAGACTGAAGGTTTGAGATGTGTTTATTTTAACGCAAGGAATGTTGTGAACAAAGCGGATGAGCTTAAGAGCGTGGATCATTATTTGGAGATATGATGTGGCGGCCATTACAGGGACTTGGATGGCTCAGGGACAGGAATGGTTACTTCAAGTGTTGGGTTTTAGATGTTTCAGAAAGGACAGGGAGGGAGGCAAAAGAGGTGGGGGCATGGCACTGTTGATCAGAGATAGTGTCACGGCTGCAGAAAAGTTGGACACCATGGAGGGATTGTCTAAGGAGTCTCTGTGGGTGGAAGTTAGGAACAGGATTGGGTCAATAACTATACGGGGTGTTTTTTTATGGGCCACCTAATAGTAACAGGGATATCGAAGAGCAGATAGGGAAACAGATCCTGGAAAGGTGTAATAATAAGAGTTGTCGGGATGGGAGATTTTAATTTCCCAAATATCGATTGGCATCTCCCAAGAGCAAGGAGTTTTTATGGGGTGGAGTTTGTTAGGTTGTTCAGGGAGGTTTCTTGACACAATATGTAGATAAGCCTACAAGAGAAGAGGCTGTACTTAATCTGGTATTGAGATATGAATCTGGTCAGGTGTTATTGGAGTATAAAAGTATAAATTGTAACTATGAAGTCAGTTATTTGCTATGCATGTTCTCAATTTAGTAGAATGAAATGTTAGGAATGTAGAAGACAATGGTGTGTTAATGAGAGGTAGCTAAAGAGCTAAAGAAATGTAGATTAGAACATTGCTCAGTTCTGAGTTTATTATTTGCTATGCACGTACCCAATTTGGTAGGAGACTGAAGTCTTAAAAATGTAGAAGACAATGGTGTGTTAATGAGAGGTAGCTAAGAGATGTAGATTAGAACATGATTAAGCCAATTGATAGGAACAATAGGGACAGGATGTACGTGTAGTACATGTAATACGCAACTATAGATCGATTACATATGCTAATACAACTGGACAAATACTATAAAAAATGCTGTGTCCGGAGATCGGGGGGGGGGGGGGGGGGGGTGGGGGGGGGCAATCAGCGACTAGCTCAATGACTGTCTCAGCTTTGATTTGCAAATTAAAGTTTAACCCTTCTTGAAGAATCTTCTGTGTCTCTTGGTCATTTGCGAGGCACGAGAAACCACAACAGTGTCAGAATTCAGTGGGAGAGCATTTTGGAGATAGTGATCATAATTCTAGCATTGAAGAGAGATAGGAACAGACAAATTAAAAACGCATTTAATTGGAGTAAGGGGAATTATGAGGCTATCAGGCAGGAAACTGGAAGCTTAAATTGTAAACAGATATTCTCAGGGAAAAGTACAGAAGAAATGTGGCAAATGTTCAGGGGATACTTGTGTGGAGTTCTGCATAGGTATGTTCCAATGAGACAGTGAAGTGATGTTAGGGTACAGGAACCGTGGTGTACAAAAGCTGTACTAAATCTAGTCAAGAAGAAAAGTTCAGACAACTAGATAACGTTAGAGATCTAGAAGATTATAAGGCTAACAGGAAAGAGCTTAAGAAAGAAATTAGAGAGAGCCAGAATGGGCCATGAGAAGGCCTTGGCAGGCAGGATTAAGGAAAACCCCAAGGCATTCTACAAGTATGTGAAGAGCAAGAGGATAAGACATGAAAGGATAGGACCTATCAAGTGTGACAGTGGGAGAGTGTGTATGGAACTGGAGGAAATAGCAGAGGTACTTGCTATAATGTACTGGTTATGCACAGGAGTACGTTCAGCCAGAGACTCATTCCACCGAGATGCAACACTGAGCGTCATAGGAAGTCATTCCTGCCTGTGGCCATTAAACTTTACAACTCCTCCCTTGGAGTGTCAGACACCCTGAGCCAATAGGCTGGTCCTGGACTTATTTCCACTTGGAATAATTTACTTATTATTGTTTATTTATGGCTTTATATTACTATATTTCTACACTATTCTTGGTTGATGTGACTGTAACAAAACCCAATTTCCCTCGGGATCAATAAAGTATGTCTGTCTGTCTGTTAATGAATACTTTGCTTCAGTATTCACTGTGGAAAAGGATCTTGGTGATTGTAGTGATGACTTGCAGCAGACTGAAAAGCTTGAGCATGTAGATATTAAGAAAGAGGATGTGAAGGAGCTTTTGGAAAGCATCAAGTTGGATAAGTCGCTGGGACCAGAAGAGATGTACCCTAGGCTACTGTGGGAGGCAAGGGAGGAGATTGCTGAGCCTCTGACGATGACCTTTGCATCATCAATAAGGACTGGAGAGGTGCTGGAGGATTGGAGGGTTGCGGATGTTGTTGCCTTATTCAAGAAAGGGAGTAGAGATAGCCCAGGGAATTATAGACCAGTGAGTCTTACCTCAGTGGTTGGTAAGTTGATGGAGAAGATCCTGAGAGACAGGATTTATGAACATTTGGAGGGGTATAATATGATTATGAATAGTCTGCATGGCTTTGTAAAGAGCAGGTCATATCTTACGAGCCTGACTGAATTTTTTTGAGGATGTGACTAAACATATTGATGAAGGAAGAGCAGTTGATGTAGTGTATATGGATTTCAGCAAGGCATTTGATGAGGTAGCTCATGCAAGACTTATTGAGAAAGTAAGGAGGCATGGGATGCAAGGGGACATTGCTTTGTCAATCCAGAACTGGCTTGTCCACAGAGGGCAAAAAAGTGGCTGCAGACAGGTCATATTCTGCAGGGAGGTCGGTCACCAGTGGAATGCCTCAGGGATCTGTTCTAGGACCCTTACTCTTTGTAATTTTTATAAGTGACCTGTGTGAGGAAGTGGAGGGATGGGTTAGTAGGTTTGCTGATGACACTAAGGTTGGAGGCGTTGTGGACAGTGTGGAGGGCTGTCAGAGGTTACAGCAGGATATTGATAGGATACAAAACTGCGCTGAGAAGTGGCAGATGGAGTTCAACCCAGGTAAGTGTGAGGTGGTTCTTTTTGGTAGGTCAAATATGATGGCAGAATATAGTATTCATGGTAAGATTCTTGGCAGTGTGGAGGATCAGGGATCTTGGGGTCTGAGCCCATAGGACGCTCGAAGAAGTTGCGCAAGTTGAATCTGTGGTTAAGAAGGTGCATGGTGTGTTGGTCTTCATCAATCGTGGAATTGAATTTAGGAGGCGAGAGGTAATGTTGCAGCTATATAGGACCCTGGTCAGACCCCACTTGGAGTACTGTGCTCATTTCTGGTCACCTCACTACAGGAAGGATGTGGAAGCCATCGAAAGGGTGCAGAGGAGATTTACAAAGATGTTACCTGGATTGGGGAGCACGCCTTATGAGAATAGGTTGAGTGAATTTGGCTTTTTCTCCTTGGAGCGACGGAGGTTGAGAGGTGACCTGATAGAGGTGTATAAGTTGAGAGGCATTGATCGTGTGTACAGTCAGAGGCTTTTTCCCAGGGCTGAAATGGTTGCCACAAGAGGACACAGGTTTAAAGTACTGGGGAGTAGGTACAGAGGAAATGTCAGGGGTAAGTTGTTTACTCAGAGAGTGGTGAGTGCGTGTAATGGGCTGCCGGCACAGTGGTGGAGGCAAATACAATAGGGTCTTTCAAGAGACTTTTGAATAGAAACATAGAGCTTGATAAAATAGAGGGCTATGGGTAAGCCTAGTAATTTCTAAGGTAGGGATATGTTTGGCACAACTTTGTGGGCCGAAGTGCCTGTATTGTGCTGTAGGTTTTCCATGTTTCTGTCAGTTGTACTGTTTCTATACTCAAGTGATTAGGGCTGCGCTGAATGGTTCAGGAACTGAATGGTTTGAAAGAAAGTCACTGTTCCTGAAGCTTGTGACATGGGAAAGGAAGGGGAAAAAGGCCAGAATATAATGGTAGGTAGGGCAATCACAGGTCTCCAATTTGAAAAGCTACTTTGATAATTAATACACTTCTCTTTACTTCAACCCTTCCCCTCTCTCGATTTCAACTATCACCCACCACTTGGACTTCTCCCTCCCCTCCCCCCCTTCATACTCTGACTTCTCATCTTTTTTGCCAGTTCTGCTGAAGGATCCCTGCCCAAAATGTCAACTGTTTACTTTTTTCTATTGATGCTGCCTGACCTGAGTTCCTCCAGCATTTTGTATGTTAAATGCACTTTGAATCTTTGAAGTCTTAACTACCACTCCCTGCTGCCTTCCACCAAGCCAACTTTGAATTCACTTCGATCTCTCACCGCTGGATTCAATGTAACTTAGCCTTATGGGTCAGCTGTAAACACATGTCTACAGTCAAATACAAACATATCATTTTGGAATGTACTAATTATACTCTTGCCATCAGAGTCACTGTAGGAATTTGAAGTGGGGGTTAAAATAGCCTTGCGGCACAGCATTCAAAGAGAAACTGAACTGCATCTGTGTGTTTAGACGAGTCCCCAACATATAATTTCACATAAACTGAAGACTGTAACTCTGAGGAACAGATTGGCATACAAGCAGAGCCTAATGTGCGTTTTTATTGAAGTTAATTGAAACAGTTCAACCTCATCAGATTCTCATCAACTATACCAAAGATAAGCAGATATATAAATATTACCAAAAATATAAATATTCAGATCAGTCTTTATTGAGAATACACACTTGGAGGTGTGCTCTCAAGGTACAAATATACATTAAAAAAAGTTCTCTAATTTTAGTGCATCCACAGAAAGTGGTCATTTTATTAGGTACACCTGCTTGTTAATGCAATAATCAGCGAATTACGCGACAGCAACTCAATGCATAAAAGCATGCAGACATGGTCAAGAGGTTCAGCTTCTGTTCAAACCAAACATCAAAATGGGAAGAAATGTGATCTAAGAAATTTTGAAGTGGAATGATCGTTGGTGCCAGATGAGGTGATTTGAGTATCTTAGAAATTGCTGACCTCGTTCCAATCCGACCTTGTTAGTGGATAATGATTTTGTAAAATTTATGAAGGGCCAGATAACCTTTTTTTTTAAAAACACTAATACGTCATCAGATATTTCATCCCAGGTTGTCTGGGATGCTATGAAAGCATATGAGGGGTCAAATTATTTCATTTACTGCAAATCTTAAAAGACTCTTTTTTTAGAGCGACTAGATCTGATCAGTCAGATTAAAGCAATAGATCATCTATATGCCCAGACTAAAAATCCTGAACTGTGCAAGAAGCGAGTAGAACTTCAAACTAAGTTTGACCTTATTTCTACACAACCAGTTGAATGTCAACTTCTTGAAAGCAAGAGCTGATTCTATATCCATGTTGATAAATCTGGTACGTTTTTAGTTGACCAACTGAGATGCTCTAAAGCTAAACAACATATTAAAAAAATTCAAATCGGAAATGGGAATATTACTTCCAATCATTCTGAAATCAATGATACATTTAAAATTTATTATTCTTGACTTTACACCTCTGAATCTTTAAATGATAATATTTCTGTTGCCCATTTTTAAATAGTTTAAACATTCCTTCGCTCTCCTCTGATTTTAAAGCAGAACTCAATGAGCCATTATCACTAGAAGAAATATCCTCTGCCATTTCTGCATTGCAGTCTGACAAATCTCCTGGTCCTGATGGGTTTTCTGCAGAATTTTACAAATCATTTTTTTCACTACTTTCATCTCAGTTATTATTAGTTTTATCTGATTGATTTAAAGATGGTAAATTACCATCATTTAATGAGGCATGTATTATTCTTTTACCCAAAAGGGTAAAGATCTAATAGAATGTTCTTCGTATAGGCCAATTTCTCTGTTAAATATTGATGTTAAAATTTTAGCTAAAGTCTTGGCTCGTAGATTGAAGAATCAAACCCTCTATTATTTCTGAAGACCAAACTGATTTTAACAAAAATTGTCTTCCCCTTTTTAATATACAATGCCTATTTAATATCTTATATGCACCCTCAACTGACACTCCTGAATGTGTCATTTCTCTTGATGCGGAGAAAGCGTTTGACCGTGTGGAATGAAATTACCTTTTTGCAGTTTTAGAAAAATTTGATTTTGAACAAAGTTTTATTTTATGTATTAAATTGTTATACTCATGTCCCACCTCTTCAGTTTTGACTAACTCTCAGCAATCCCAGTCCTTTAGCTTAAACATGGCACCTGACAAGGATGCCCTTTAAGTCCCCTACTTTTTGATTTGGCTATAGAGCCATTGGCGATTGTATTTCAAAGTTGTCCGAATTGACAGGGATTTGGAGGGGAGGTATTGAGCATAAAGTTTCTCTTTATGCTAACAATCTTTTATTTTTTGTATCAAATCTGTCTACTTCCCTACTCCCAATGTTTTTACTTCTTAATCAATTCAGCCAGCTTTCGGGTTATAAACTTAATTTACACAAGAGTGAACTCTTCCCTATTAATAGAGAAGCACAAACATTAGTATTTCATGGCCTCCCTTTCAAAGTAGTTAATAATGAATTTACTTACCTTGGTATTACATTAACAAGGAATTTCAAGAACCTGTTCCGAAAAAATTTTACTAATCTTTTAAATTCTACGTCTTTGGTAGGTTGAATTAATGTTAATGTTACTAAAATGTATTAAATTTTTAAATCCTTAAATTTCTTAAATTTTTATATTTATTTCAGTCCTAATCAATTTTTATTTCTGAAGCTGTTTTTGACTTGTTAGACTGTTATCATTTCATCCTATCTATGGAAGGGCAAACGTTCTAGACTCAATAAAGCTCACCTTCAAAAATCTAAAAAAGAAGGCGGTATGGCTTTTCCTAACTTCTGTTCATACTATTGGGCAGCTAATATTCACTGTCTTACCTTTTGGTCCTTCTATTATAATCAGTCTGATTGTCCAAAATGGGTGACAATGGAGTTGTCATTGTTTCTCTCTCTCCAGTCCTATTCTGCATAATCATCTTATTCAACCTTCTACACAAGACTCAACATTTCATGATTGGCATAGAAAAGGCATTAGGCATTTTGAAAATCTTTATATAATCGTTTTGCAACTTTTCAACAATTGTCTGTAAAATTTAATCTACCTAATACTCATTTCTTTAGATACCTTCAAATTAGACATTTTATTAACCCCTTATTGTCTAATTTTCCTGAGATGCCCAAGAAAAATGCAATGGATAAATGTATTAATCCATTAGGTAAAGGCTTAATATATTTTACTTGTGTTAATGACCTTGAGGAGTGTTCCCTTTGATAAAATTATAACTGCATGGGAGTATGACTTAAATATGTCTTTATCTGATGCAGTTTGGGATTCCATTCTTAAGTCAGTTAACTCAACTTCCTTATGTGCTCGCCACTGTCTTTTACAGTTTAAGGTTGTACATAGGGCTCACGTGTCTAAATCTAAATTGTTGCAGTTTTATCCTGACATTAGTCCTGTTTGTGACAAGTATAAAGTGGGCGAGGCTGCTCTTATTCATATGTACTGGGCTTGTCCTAGTCTAGAGAAATTCTGGAGGGAAGTCTTTTCATCTCTATCTTATATTCTTAAGTGCCTCTTAGAACCTAATCCTCTGATTGCCCTTTTTGGTACCTTGTGTGAGGCAGATATGCACCTGAGTCAGACTAAACGTCGAACACTATCTTTTGCTTCTCTTTTGGCGAGGTGCTTAATCCTCCTCAGGTGGCACCCACTCACGCTCAATGGCTTAATGATATTATGTCCTGTTTAGACCTTGAAAAAATTCATTATTCACTCATCAATTCAGATATAAAGTTTCAAAAGGTGTGGGGACCTTTTCTCAAATACTTTCATAACACCCTTTTAGATTAAGTCTATTTTTTCAATCCCTCACTTTCAGCTTTTTTTTTAAAAAGTTTTATTGTTTCTTTGATGGGAATTATATTATAGTTTTGGTAGTAGGCATTAAATTTTTTTTCTTATATATTACAGCTCTGTGGGATTGAATGTTCCAATTAATTTTTTTTACATATTGTAATGGTTGGCCTGGCTTTCTGTTTTGGGAGGATGGGGAGGTTACTATCTCTATATGATCTTACTTTGGGTGCTGTTTCCTTATTGTTATGAACTTTATATTTGGTACATATATTTTGCACTGTATTAATTTTCATTTTGTACTTGGGTTTTTTTGCCTGTAGCTGTTCTGTAGAAATGCATAAAAAATCAATTAAAAAAAGAAATTGCTGATCTCCTGGGATTTTCACACACAACGTTTACAGAGAATGGTGCGAAAAAGACATCAAATGAGTCAGCAGTTCTGTGGGCAAAAACACCTTGGTAATGAGAGAGATTGGACAAACTGGTTCAAGTTAACAGGAAGGCAACAGTAACTCAAATAACCACGCATTACAACAGTGTGTGCAGAAGAGCATCTCTGAACACACATATCGAGACTTTAGGTGGATTTGCTATAGCAATAGAAATCCACAAACATACTTAGTGGTCACTTTATTTGGTACAGGAGATTGTGGTGCATCCACTTCAAGGTTCAACATGTATATCTTATGATCATGAGATAAGATAAGATTCAGCCCATCGAGTCTGCTATACACTCATGGCTGATTTCTTTTCTCAACCCCATTCCCCTTCTTCCCTCTTCCACACCCCCCATAACCCTTAAACCCCTGACCAAATCAAGAACTTGTTAATCTCTGCCTTAAATACACCCAATCACTTAGCCTCCAGAGGCATCTAAATTCCACAGATTCAACCCCCTCTAGCTGAAGAAATTCCTCATTTCAGTTTTAAAGGGATGTCCCTCTAATCTGAGGCTGTGCCCTTAGACCCTGGATTCTCTTATGAATGGAAATACCCTCTCTACGTCACCCTATACCGGGGGTCGGCAACCCGCGGCTCCGGAGCCACATGTGGCTCTTTTACGTCTGTGCTGCGGCTCCCTGTTGCTTTGGGAAATAATTGGTTGTGGCGACCCTTTTCCTGGCACATCCGAACCGACTCACAATAAGATAGCCTACGGGGGTTTGCGAGCACAGAGCTTTGGAGCCTCTGCGCCATGGGGGGGGGGGGGGCAGGTTGAGGGAGGCTTAAAAGTGAGGCTGAAGATTTCGAATAAAGTTTTTTTCCTTCGACTGCAGTTACCGACTCCGTGTCGTAATTTTAGCGCTGCGTGTAGCACACCGCTACATGGTCAGTATTTAATTAATATGTATTTTATGTTAGTTTGTTAGTTTTTGAAATGTAAATCTAAATTTGAAGATTATGGTGATCTTGTACAATCTAAATAAGACGTTGTGGCGACGCATTTCCTGACACATCCGAACCGGCTCACAATTAGCCAGCGTTCAGGCTAAGGGAGATAGCCTACGGGGGTTTGTGAGTACGTGTCTTTTGCAGCATCCGCGCCCATGGGGGGCGGGTTGAGGGAGGCTTAAAAGCAAGGCTGTTTAGTTCGAATAAAGCTATCTTTGACTGCAGTTTACTGACTGCGTGTAGCAACCGCTACAACGTGTTTTTATCGCTGGCTGTCCAGAGGGGAGGTGCTGAAACGCTTTGTCGCGCGTCTGGAAGAAGTGAAAACTTTCCTGGGCAGCAAAGGGCTCAACTTTCCTGAGCTGGAACAGCCAGAGTGGCTGGAAAAGCTACACTTCATGGTAGACATGACAGCGCACCTGAACACGCTGAACACAGCTCTTCAACGGGGTAAGGACGTACAGCCCTGCACATGTTGGAGGATGTTTTGCATTCGAGCGCAAGTTGACGTTGCTTGCCAGAGATTTACAGAAAGGCACATTGTCTCACTTCCCCAATTTGAGAGAGTTCAAACAATGTCACGACATGATAAATTCGGAGTATTTACATTCTGCAATCATCGCAATGCAAACATCGTTTGGGAAACGCTTCTGTGAGTTCAGAGAGGAAAAAAACACATTATCCTTCCCGGTCACTCCCCTAAGCATCGATCCATCCCTACTGAATACGACTGCATTGTCAGGTGTGAGTCAACCTGAAGAAGTATGATAAATATTTTAATTGCGTATTATTTTACGTATATTCATATGTTTTCATTGTTCAGTGAAATAGTCCTTTTATTTTTCAGGTTGACAGCTGGCTGACGTTATTTTTGGTTTGCTGCTGGCGGCAAATTTAAGTTTGGCGTTTTTCATAAATACAAGAAGGACTCAAATAGACGTTGAGTATTTTACTTAAAAGTAACCTTCAACCCAACGTCTTTTTTTCGGAGTTCAAAATGTTTTTGTTGCATGCAGAAATGTAATTTCGTTTTCTCTGCAGGAGTTCATCAATTTCATAAATGCAACACATTATAGTTTGTTTATACATAGCATAAAGGCAAAACAAAACGTTGTATGCAGTGTTATTTCATTTTAAATGTCAAACGGGTTTTGCGGCTCCCAGTGTTTTCTTTTCTGTGGGAAACGGGTCCAAGTGGCTCTTTCAGTGGTAAAGGTTGCTGACCCCTGCCCTATACAAACAAGCCTTTCAGTACTAGGTCCCCTGTCATTCTTTTAAATCTGCTTTCTTCTGCCACCTACTGGCAGGCACACTGCTGGTGTGTTGAACTGTATGAGAAGTACTCAAGTAGGTAAAGAGAAAACTGAATCAAAGGTTAAGCATATAATATTTCTTAAGAACAGAGCAAGGGAAAGAAGGGGGAAGGAAGAGAGCAAAAGCTGTGATAGAAAAGAAGGCAAAAGAGAGTAAGTGACCAAAGGATTAGCACTAGGCTAAAGGGAATGGAACAGGAACATATCAAAGAACAAAAGACAACAGGATCAACAGGTTTATCAATACTTATCAGAAGGAATTATGATGTGAGTTGGTTCAAGGCAGAGAACAGAATGCAGCAATCTGTCTATTCAATACAATGTGTCACTCCTCAAATTTCTATTGAAAGTATAAAGAGTTAATTACACTGCAAAATGATTTGGGAGCTGAGGGTTTTACCTACAGCATGCAAAGTGCGTGTTTACATTGAACTAATAAACATGAGATAGAATGAGGGAGTTGCTGTTCCTTGTTGAAGGCATTGGACAGTGAACAAAGAAGAGTTAAAAATTGGCTCTGACATATGCAAATATGAGGTGAGTCAGCGGTCAGGGTAATGACGTATGAACCCTTCCCTTTGAAATGCTGAAAGAGAACAAGCAGAGCTCACCTCAAATTCCACAACCTGTGGACTCACTTTCAAAGACTCTACAACTCTTGTTCTCAGTATTTTACTTACTCACTTTTTTATGGCAACTTGTCTTCTTTTGCATATAAACTGTTTGTCAGTCTTTGCGCTTAGTTATTCATTGCCTAACATAAATGAATCTCAAGATAGTACAATACTGTGCAGAAGTCTTGGGCACTTAAAAAATTCTGTAAAGCAAAGATGTTTTCAAATATAATTAAAAGTTTCTAAATATCAAAATAATTACTATAAAGAGCAGTAAAAACATAAATCAAATCAATATTTAGTGATATTTATCTTTAAATCAATTCCCTTGGATACACTGTCATGCAGCTTTATAAGAAAAGCAGCTGGTAGGTTTTTCCAAGTATCTTGGTGAACTTGCCACAGTTCTTCTGCAGACTTTTAGGCTGCCTCGCTTGCTTCTGTCTTTCCACGTAATCCCAGAGAGCCTCAATGACATTGAGAACTGGGCTCAATGGAGACCATACCATCTGAAACCATATAAAAAATCTAGGGTACCCAAGACTTTTGTACAGTATTGTATATGATGATATGTACATACATTGATGATAATTTTATTTTGAACGTTGAGTTGAGAAGATGCGCTTGCTAGTGACATCATGCTGAAGGTTGTATAATCAGCAGATGTGTTGAAAAGAAAGGTACTTGGTCAGGACAAGGTGAACTCTGTCTTGGAAGAAAGTGAGTCGATTCCAGTGATGCTACAGGTGATAGCAAGAAGTCTCTCATTAATGTAGATGGCTCCCAGGATAAGCAGCAAAATGTAAGTTGGGAGGTCTCTGTCCATTAACAGTACTGCAGACAGTCAGACAGACTGCACTTAATGTTCAGTAATCCACTCCCCTAATGCCAAATACTGGTGAATGTATCAATGATAGGCTGTGTCGGGGTCATGCATCTGTACTCTATCTGCATTGTATTGTGTTGTGCGTTTACTATGTTAACTAATCACATGGGTGGGGGGCTGTGGCAAAAAGTGAAGGGAATAAGTTATGTACAGTATTCGTGCTTTGTTCTGGGCAGTTTAGTTTGGTTCTGGCGACTGCAGGGTGTCATGTCTTTTGTTGACTGTTTAATTACGTTTAATTGCATTGCTTCAAGATTGCATGTTTTGCTAGTTGTTAATAAAGGATCAAATACATTTCTTCCACTTTGTGGAACATCATTACTGGAGAGATTAGAGGGAGCATCATTCAAGGATAACAACTCATAATAGGTTGCCAGCAGTGGCAATTGATTTGTTGGAATTGACTACTAAAGGCTGCTTGATCCGTACCTCTCCTCCTGGGTAACGGTAATGGTACTTGTCCTGGTCTCGCAGTGCAAATTCATCTGGATACTTGTCCTGAATTTCACTGTATGTCAGCTCCTCGCAAACACCCTGGGAAATGAAGTTAAACACATATTACTAATGACACACTTCACATCAAGGACAAAACATTTCAAAGAGCTTCCAGGCTGAAAATCAATGTTAAATTAGAATTTGAACGCAAAACAGGGAGCAGATCATAGTTATTATACAGCATGTAAAAATGCTCTTTGTGCCTATGTTGGCAGTGGAAACATGGCGACACTTGCGGGCTGCCCCCAGCACATCCTCGGACTGTGCTGGTTGTTGACGCGTTTCACTGTATGTTTCAATGTTTTCATCTATATGTGACAAATAAAGCTAATCTTTATGTTTATATATACCTCTATCAGGTCACCCCTCAATCTCCTATGTTCCAAAGAATAAAGTCCTTCCTGGACAAACACAACCTCTCCTTGTAACTCAGACACCCAAGTGTAGGCAGCATTGTAGTAAATCTTTTCTGCATTCTTCTTGGTGTTATAACATCCTTCCTGTGAAAGGGCAAAGATGGTGGGCTATGGGAACAAGGAAAACCAAAAGCTAGAAGAACACATTGGGTTGAGCAGCACTCTGAAAGCAAAAGTAGAGTTCAACATTTCCTGCACGAGGACTGCCAAGGAAAAAGACGGGATTGGGATAGAGGCCAGAAGACCTATCATCCCTTCCCGATCTGGTTCCATCTGTCACCAGCCTTCACGTTCAAAGGTTTTTTAAATTAGATGTTGAGCCAGAACCAAGCATTCAGAGGGACGAGTCCAACTGGAAAAATGGCAGATGAAATTTAATGCAGATAAGTATGAGGTGCAGCACTTTGGGAGTACCAACTCAGGAGCACAGTAGAACAGAGGGATTTAGGAATACAGTTCAATAATTCATTAAAATCGGCGTCACAGGTAGATAAGGTGGTAAAGAAAGCTTTTAGCACACTGGCCTTCACAGATTCAGGGATAGAGTACAGGAGTTGGGATGTTACATTGAAGTTCTACAAGATGTTGGTGAGGCCTAATTTGGAATATTGTGTGCAGGTTTGGTCACCTACCTACAGGAAAGATGTAAATAAGATTGAAAGAATGTAGAGAAAACTTACAAGAATGTTGCTGGGACAGAAGGACCTGAGTTGTAATGAAAAATTGAATAGGTTAGAATTTTATTCCCTAAGATGCAGAAGATTGAGAGGTTTGATAGAGGTACAGGTGACCCCCAGTTTTCAAACGTTCGCTTTACAACAGCTCGCTGTTACAAAAGACCTACATTAGTACCTGATTTTGCTAACCAAAGAGGATTTTTGCTCTTACGAAAAAGACACCCACTTTATACTTGTGCTTACCCCGAGAAAGACTAGCATGACCGTGAAGCCTAGTGCGGGCAGTTGTGTGCGCATACATGTACGTGCCGATTTTTTTTCCTCCAAATTGATTTTGGCTCGCTGTCTTCCTGATTTTGATAATTGAAACTACACCATACATACAATATTTCTACTTTATACAGGCTGTATATTTATAACATCATTCCTGTTATTACTATATGTTTGTGTTATTTTAGTTTTTATGTGTTATTTGGTATGATTTGGTAGGTTATTTTTTGGGTCTGGGAACACTCTAAAATTTTTCCCATATAAATTAATGGTAACAGCTTCTTCGCTTTACATTTTGGCTTACAAACGGTTTTATAAGAACGCTCTACCTTCGGATAGCAGGGAAAAACTGTATACAGGCAGTCCCTGGGCTACAAACGAGTTCCGTTCCTGAGTCTGTCTTTAAGTCGGATTTGTACGTAAGTTGGAATAAGTACATCCAGTATTATTTAGTGTCAGTGAGTCAAATGTTTGTCTTCATATATAGTATATATTTTACCTTTCTATGCATATAAAACACTTTAAAAACTTGTATTCCAATAATTAAAGCACTGCGTTGCTTAGTAATAATTGTAGCTTTCATCAGGGCAGGGCCTTTCACATGCTCCATTATTCTCACTTTATCCTTTAAAATTGTTCCAATCGTCGACCGACTGTAGCCTAACACTTTTCTAATGACCGATGGCATTTCACTTCTTTCCGATCACTTTATTATTTCCACTTTATTTTCAATAACGATCACTTCCCATCAATGGAACAGAAATTGTCCATTTCTGTCGGCTCCCGAGGTCCGCTGGGTCCTAAGTCCTAAGTAAATTCCCCGGATCCGAAAGTCCATCGCACTGAGACAGGTTAAATGGGACAAGTGGGGGCTGTGCTGGGTTTGGGTATTTTATCCTCCACAATATTCCGCGTGGGAATTTAAACTGGAGGTGGCAGTGTTTTTTTTTACGATGTTGAGTTGCGAGCTTGACATCAACTCGGCACGGATGGTACAGGAGTCACTGGATCGACATCAACCCAGCACAGGAGCGGTCTGTCACTGGATCGAACTTGGAAAACTCCGTTCTCCAGCCACCACTGATCTCACTGCGCCACCAGCCGACCAGAATGGGGGGGGGGGGGGGGCAGGGTCAGGTAAATCTTGCTAATAAAAATTTAAGCCAAATACAAAGTTACACACTCAACACAGTATCAACAGCATGGACTTAAAATGACGGATGGCATTCTCCTTCCTCGATTTGTAAGTACGAGTTGTCCGTAAGTCGGACGTTCATAACTCGGGGACTACCTGTACAAATTTATGAGGGGCATAGTTAGGGTAAGTGCAAGCAGGCTTGCAGAACTGAGGTTGGGTGAGACTACAAATAGAGGTCATTGGTTAAGGCTAAAAGGTGAAACACAGAAGGTGGTGAGAGTGTTCAGTGCAAGTGGAGGATGTGATTTTGATTTTAATGTATAAGAGAAGTTCGGATAGTTTTTATAAATGGCCTGGATGAGGAAGTGGAGGGATGGGTTAGTAAATTTGCTGATGACACAAAGGTTTGGGGGTGTTGTGGATAGTGAGGAGGGCTGTCAGAGATTACATCGGGACATTGATAGGATGCAAAACTGGGCTGAGAAGTGGCAGATGGAGTTCAATCCAGATAAGTCTGAGGTGGTTCATTTTAGTAGATCAAATATGATGGCAGAATATAGTATTAATGGTAAGACTCTTGGCAGTGTGGAGGATCAGAGGGATCTTGAGGTCCGAGTCCATAGGACGCACAAAGCAGCTGCGTAGGTTGACTCTGTGTTTAAGAAAGCATACGGTGCATTGGTCTTCATCAATCATGGGATTGAGTTTAGGAGCTGAGAGGTAATGTTGCAGCTATATAGGACCCTGGTCAGACCCTATTTGGAGTACTGTGCTCAATTCTGGTTGCCTCAATACAGGAAGGATGTAGAAACCATAGAAAGGGTGCAGAGGAGATTTACAAGGATGCTGCCTGGATAGGAGAGCATGCCTTATGAGAATAGGTTGAGTGAACGCGGCCTTTTCTCCTTGGAGCGATGGAGGATGAGAAGTGACCTGATAAAGGTGTATAAGATGTTGAGGAGCATTGATCTTGTGGATAGTCAGAAGCTTTTACCCAGGGCTGAAATGGCTAGCACAAGAGGGCACAGTTTTAAGATGCTTGGAAGTAGGGACAGAGGAGATGTCAGGGGCAAGTGTTTCTTTTGTTTTTTTTTAAACACAGAGTGGAGAGTGTGTGGAATGGGCTGCCAGTGACAGTGCTGGAGGCAGATACAATAGGGTCTTTTAAGAGACTCCTGGATAGGTACATGGAACTTAGGAAAATAGAGGGGTATGGGTTAGCCTAGTAATTTCTAAGGTAGGGACATGTTTGTCATAGCATTGTGCTGTAGCTTTTCTATATTTCTATGTCTAGGTTCATGGATGATAGAGGTATGGAGGACTTTGGTCCCGGTGCAGTTTAAATGGTTTAGCACTGACTGGATGGGCCGAAGGACCTATTTCTGTGCTGTAGTGTTCCATGATTCCATAACCAGTGACTTATACGATGTGAAATATAGTGCAAAGACATAAAATAATTAGAAATTACAGAAATACATTGCGGAAGCAAAAGGTAAACAAGGTAGAGTTCTTGGACCATTCAGAATTCTGGTGGCAGAGGGGAAGAAGCTGTTCCTGAATCACTGAGTGTGGGTCTCTTGGGACGAGGTACCCAAGCCTGAATACCCACCCTCAACCGACAGGAGAAAATCCACTTAAAAATCCATTTCACTCTACTCACTGCATCCAACTCATTGAGGATCTTCCACTGTTCGTATGGAACACCTAGCGCCTCAGCAGTTTGGATTGTTCGCTTGAGCTGACTTGTCCAAACCTTCAGGTCTGGAATTCTCTGCTCCTCAACAAACTGACGCAAAGCTTCTGCATACTACAGGAAGAAAGAAGGCAAGTTAACATAGCTACTCACTAAAACCCATCAAGTCAAACATCAGCTCAGTTGATTGCACCTTTACAGCCTCGTCACTCAAGCTCGGCTTAAAACAATATACAATACAGTACATCTCAGAAATAAATTGAGGAAACATTTGTACTTCTACATATACAAATTTATGTAACTGACAACAGAAATCTCTTAAATATACTCAGTCACACTTTATTAGATAGACCAGCTCGTTAGTGCAAATTCGAATCAGCCAATCATGTGGCAGCAACACAATACATAAAAGCAGCAAACATGGTAAGAGGTTCAGCTGTTGTTCAGACCAAACATCACAACGGGGAAGAAATGTGATCAGTGACTTTGACCATATAATGATTGTTGGTGCCAGATGGGGTGGTTTGATTATTTCAAAAACAGTTGATCTCCTGCGATTTTCAAGCAGAACAGTCTCTAGGGTTTATAGAGAATGGTGCAAAAAAACAACAAAACAAATCCAGTCACAAATGAGAAAATCTGCAGATGCTGGAGATCCAAGAAACACACACAAAATGCTGGAGGAACTCAGCAAGCCAAGCAGCATCCAAAGAAAAGAGTGAACAGTCAACATTTTGGGCCAAGACCCTTCATCGGGACTGGAGAAAAAAATGAGAAGTCAGTTTAAAAAAGTGGGAGGAGGGGAGGAAGCAGTACGAGGTAGTAGGTGATTGGTGAAACTGGGAGACGAAGGGGTGAAGTAAAGAGTTGGGTAGTAAAGAGATAAAGAGCTGGAAAAGGGGGAATCTGATAGGCGAGGACAGAAGCCATGAAAGAAAGAGTTGAGGGAGGAGCACCAGAGGGTGATGATGGGCAGGTAAGGAGATAAGGTGAGAGAGGGAAATAGGGATGGGGAATGGTGGGCAGGGGCGCAGTACCAGAAGTTCAAGAAATCAATGATCATGCCATCAGGTTGGAGGCTACACTGACGGAATATAAGGTGTTGCTCCTCCAACCTCAGTGTGGCGTTATCACGGCCGTAGAGGAGGCCATAGACTGACATGTTGGAAGTAGAATTAAAATGGGTGGCTACTGAAGATCCCACGCTTTCTGGCGGGCGGAGCGTAGGTGCTCAGTGAAGCAGTCTCCCAATCTACTTCGGGTCTTACTGATAATCCAGGAGGCCACACTGGGAGCACCGGGTACAGCAGATGACCCCAACAGACTCACAGGTGAAGTGTCGCCTCACCTGGAAGAACTGTTTGGGGCCCTGAACTGTAGTGAGGAAGGAGGTGTAGGGGTTAGTCTAGCACTTGTTCCACTTAGAAGGATAAATGCCAGGAAGGAGTTCAGTGGGGATGGATGAATTGACAAGGGAGTTGTGTAGGGAGCGATCCCTCTGGAAAGCAGATGGGGAGGCTGGGGGGGGGCAGGAAAATTGTGCTTGGTGGTGGAATCCTGTTGGGAGATGGCAGAAATGCCAGAGAATTATTTGCTGGACATAGAGGCTGGTGGAGTGGTAGGTGAGGACATGAGGAACCCTATTCCTGGTAGGGTGGTGGGAGGATGGGATGAGGCCAGACGTGCATGAAATGGATGAGATGCAGGTGAGGGCAGCGCTGATAGTGGATGAAGGGAAACCGCCTTCTGTGAAGGAGGAGGAATCTTATTTGATCTGCAATAAAAAGACACATCCTGAGTGCAGAAAAATCCAGTGAGTGGCAGTTCTGTTGGTGAAAATGCCTTGTTAATGAGAGAGGTCAGAGGAGAATGGCCAGACTGGTTCAAGCTGACAAGAAGACAACAGTAACTCAAATAACCACTTCTTACATCAGTGGCGTGCAGTAGAGAATCTTTGAACGCACAGCACGTCGAGCCTTGAAGTGGATGGGCTACAGCAGCAGAAGACCACAGCGAATATACTTCATCAGCCAAATAAGAACGATGAATACGAAGCCTTATTTTACCTGCTTCCCTCGATGAGATAAACCGGAGTCACCTCCCAGCCTCCCAAGACTGTTGTATTCGCTTTCTCCATGGCGGCTCAAGTAGATTGTGCGTGGGTGGACATGGATGTTCATCAAGTAGTACACTATTTTACTCTGAATGTAATCCTGGACTTTATTCACTAGAAATCGTCGACCAACGTTAATTACCTTAATGAAGGACAGTTCTCTAAAGACGAGGAGAAAAAGGACACATTGTTTTAACAGAATGAACAGTCAGCTTACACAGATTTCATTTTAAATGTCTTAGAGCAGAAGCTGAGAAATATACAACATCCCACAACCAATGGCCTCACTTTCAAGGGCTCTTCATCTCATGTTCTCGATATTTATTGCTTGGTTATTTATTTTATTTTTTTTCTTTTTGTATTTGCACAGTTCATTATCTTATGAACACTGGTTGAATACCCAAGTTGATTACCCAGGTCTTTCACTGATTCTGTTATGGTTATTATTCTAAAGATTTATTAAGGATACCTACAGAAAAATGAATCTCAGGGTTGTATATGGTGACATACATATACTTTGATAATAAAGTTACTTTGAACTTTGAAACAATAGATGAAATATAAAAAACAATTCAAGGTAAAATTAACAACCAGTCCTCAGTTATAAGGTACAGCAACCTGCTTCACACTTAACTCAACATACCTGTAATACAATGATACTGAAATACCTTGTATTTTAGCAGATATTTTCTACTCACTTCTGGCATTCTATGTTATTAAAACTGGTCTCTATTTAGGATCACAACAGCACCAATTAAAATTATCTCACTGTCATCTGCTTTTCTAATAGGTCAACTTTCAAAGTAAATTTATTATCAAAGTAAGTACATACACTACCGAGATTCACTTTCTTGCAAGCATTCATGGTAGAACAAAGAAACAGAAGCAATGAAAACCTAAAGGCTCACCAACAAGCAGTGTGCAAAAAAAAGACAATCTGTACAAATACAAAACAAAATAATACTTCAAATATAATATCATTCAAAGTATTCAGTAGGAAGAACTGGACAAGGTAAATATACAAAATTTAACAGTATGTCGATCATAACTTTAATCACAGATAACTAAATAGCCTCTGTTGTGACTGTGACTGAGTCACTGGAGCTGAAGATACAAAGTCTTTATTTATCACCAGTTGGCAGTCTTCCGGAGACGTCCTTGGTAGAGTCTCCCAAACTCAAAGTTTACACTCTAGAGAATGAAGAATCAGCAGATGACACTGTTTACTTCAATACATTGAGACTAACAATACTTCCTTCAAGTTACATATCTACCATGGGAGGCACCTCTCAGTGCTCAAACATATTTGTTGGGATCAAGTAATTCACACAGATGGTCTAAAAACAGGGGTTTCCAACCTGGGATCCATGGACCCCTTGCTTACTGGTATTGGTCCATGGCATAAGAAAGGTCGGGAACCCCTGGTGTAAAAGATTCTGAGGACAGAGTAGTCAGAGATCCACAATTAACATTGAGAGGATTAACTTTCTCAGTACATAAATACTTCAACTGTGGATAGAGAAAACATACCTGTGAGCACTCTTAATGTGCTATTTGACAAAAATCAATCTAGTCCGTAAGTGGTATGGTAGGGCAATAGAGAGCTATGCTACCTTTTACACCAGAGATTAATGATCAGGGTTCAACTCCCGCCACAGTACAAAGGGGTTTATATTTTCTCCCTGTGACCACGTGGGTCTCCTCTGGTTGCTTTGATTTCCTCCCACATTCCAAAGACACACGAGTTAGGGTTAATAATTTGTGGGTATGCTATATTAGTGCTGGAAACATGGCAACATTTGCGGACTTCCCCCAGCCCATCCCTGTATCGATTATTGACACAAACACTCTTATGTTTCAATGTGACAAAAAAAGCTAACCTAATATTTTAAGTTTCCTTGAACTCGGACACAATGGTGCAAAATAACTTAGCCAGTGCTGCCTGGTTTGATGCAGTTCAATTAACATCGCCCATTCTCTGACATTTAACTTAATGTTTTGAAGAACATCTCATGGCCATTTCTCTTGCAAACCATATCTCTTGAGAATCCAGCCTGTGCTCTGCAGTTTGCGAAGCTGTCTTTTCAATTTCAAAATGATTACTAATTGAAATTTACACTAATTCAATTGAAAACTTCTCATTAGTTGTTTAGGTACAGAAACAGCATGGCAGTGGACAGAAAGGCTCTACAACTGGTACTCAAAACTGACAAATGCATCACCGGCACCAGCCTACTCGTCAGCAAGGACATCTATACAGAAAGGTGCCAGAAAATAGCCAGTAACATGAAGGATTCCATTCACCTTGCTCATGGATTGTTTGTCTTACTTGCATCAGGATTCCATTAATCTCTGAATCCCTAACAACTTTTATTTTAAAACTTACTTGTCATAGTCATCAGGATCCAATGGTTCGTAGGTAACTTTGTAACATTCAATGCGTTTGAGGAAATCGTCCATTATCCGGTCTTCTGCAACGTCTGCATAGTCCGGACTTGAAACCTTTACCTCCTGTAAATAACATGTGGAAAGTGATGCCAGGTAACATTTGGATTGACACCTAGATGGAAATCATGTGGCCACTTCTTAACTCTTACATAAGCAAAGAGGAAACATCAGTACCTTCACTCAGACCACTCCCACACCACTCTGTGCCTTCCATTTCCCCTGACACTTCCATCAACCTTCTCCTTTCCTGCGACTCAAAATAAACCTCTCCAAATTCTGATGAAACATCATCAACCTGGAACCTTAACTCAGAGATTCACAACCTGGTGTCCAAGGACCCCTCGGTTAGTGGCAGGACTCCATGGCATAAAAAAGGGTGGGAGCCGCTGTGTTCACTGTTCTTCTCTCCATAGAGGCTGCCTGGCATCCTGGGCATGCCCTCTTTTCATTATTACCATCGATAAGGAGGTACAGAAGCCTAAAGACAGCTTCTTTCCCTCTACCATCAGATCTCTAAATGACCCCATGAACACTACCTCATTTTTATAACCATATAACATATAACCATATAATAATCACAGCACGGAAACAGGCCATCTCAGCCTTCCTAATCCGTGCCAAACTCTTAATCTCACCTAGTCCCACCTACCCGCACTCAGCCCATAACCCTCCACTCCTTTCCTGTCCATATACCTATCCAATTTTACCTTAAATGACACAACTGAACTGGCCTCTACTACTTCTACAGGAAGCTCATTCCACACAGCTATCACTCTCTGAGTAAAGAAATACCCCCTCGTGTTTCCCTTAAACTTCTGACCCCTAACTCTCAAATTATGTCCTCTCGTTTGAATCTCCAGATTCTGCTCTCATTGCACGATATATATTTGTTATAGTAATTTATGTTTACTCTGTAATGCTGCATCAAAACAAATTTCATGACATAGGTCAGTGATAATAAACCTGATTCTGACCTGTCTTGCCATCTGCTTTTAATGGAGATACTAATGAGTTTCTGTCCCTTTCCTGACATCTACTGACTTGGAGTTCAGCACAGCCTAGATGGACTGAAGGGCCTGTGTCTGTGCTGTAGTGTTCTATGACTCTCTCTAGCCAATGTATGAAAATGATGGAGCAGCTGTATTGCAAGGCCCTGTGATGTTTAGTTATGAGCTCTACAACAAGTGGGCCAGGCATAGAGTAGAAGTGCATTTGTTTATGCAAAACACGCTCCTTAATAGTTGGATCCTAAATAGTCTGTTGAGTAATTTATGGTCACAGCTGACTATTTCCTCCTCCAAGAGGACCACAACCTTGTCGTAGCGTTTGGAGGCTTGCCTCAGTGACCTGGAAAGCTATGTTGGCTGGAGTTAGGACCTTGTGCTATGGCTTTTGGTATAGTCACCCATGTCAAACAGTTCAAAGTATAGAGGCCAGACTAAGAGTGGTCCACTGGTCTTCCAGATTTGAGGATTCAGGTCAGGGCTAACAACCCTGACTGGTCAAAAAACAATTGCTACAGAAACAGCAATGAGGAATCCCCTGTACAGACAGAGATGGAGGACCTCCATTGCTGCCCCAAAGGCCAGCAGCGTAATGGGCAGTAAGTAAATGACTATTTCCTGTGAAGTTACCGAATATTCGACAGTGCAGCTGTACATTATGCTAACAAGAACTGAGAAACTCACTGAGTTTTACAGGACAAAATGAACAATCTCTTCAATAATTTATTTTTGCAATATCAGGGATATTTATCTACATTTCACCCCAGCCAATGAGATAATTTGCTCTTCAATAATGGTTTGCCACATCTTATTTGATAACAAGGCCTGGGCTGAAGATAACAGATATTACATACCTTAATATTGGCAGCAATGACCTCTGGATCATCACAGACAGATTCAACAAAAAACACCTGGGAACAAACATTAATTCAGTCTTGATTAAAAATATTAAACTGATTATCCTGCTACATAGCAAGAAATGAAAGAGGTCATGAATTAGAACTGAGACAAAGGTGAGACAGCAGGTGCCAGAACCTAGAACAAGAAACAAAGTACTGGAGAAAATCAGCAGGCCAGACAGTATCCATGGAGGGGAGTAGATGTCAATGTTTTGGGCCAAGACCCTTCATCAGGGCTCAAGAAGCCTCCATGAAGACAAAGAAATAGTCCCTCAACAGATGCTGCTTGTCCTCTTGAGTTCCTTTAGCAGTTTGTTTGCTGTCCCAGAAACTGCTTAATTATTGTAGTTTCTTTCATTTATAAATTTGCTAAGTCACCTTTGTCAAAAACAAATGTGTAACATTCAATACAATACCAGTGAAAGTGCTGAATCTCAACAAAGACAATCTCAGTTATAGACAAATCTTGTTGGATGAAATTTTGCAGTAACTGGGATCTTAGTTATCAGAGCATTGTGACCATGTTACAGAGCCAGTACTCAAGTATCTAGAGTATCGATCTGGTTTCTTAAGGTTGTTATAGCCGGAGGGTGGTAATGGGGTTAAGCTCCCACTATTTATTAAATGTTCCCAATGGTGTGCACCAAAATAACTTCTGACAACCAAGTCCAGCTCCTGGCCTTCACATGTGGCTTAGCTACCAAGCCTGGCAGAACCGTTTCTACTGACAGGAAAAGTGGCAAAAATGGGTTACTGGTGTCTTAAAACCAGCCTCTTAAGGAAGATGGGGCTCGTCAGGCATAGTTGGCAACTCATTTGGCAGAAGGAAAACTCTGATCTCCAACCTCCACTGCCTTGCGGCTGTATCCACTCATGGGGAAGGCTTCAGGAGTAAACCCTGAGGACAAATCCGGAGCTGGACTCCCTAAGGCAGACCTACGTTGAGTTTAACATTAACTGGCAACAGCTGGTGCCAAACTGTATCAGTCTCTGCCCCTTCCTTTGGGTTCATCAGCTGTTTGGAGAGGGGAGTCTGTTGCATGGGCAACAGCTTGCTCTCCATAGCGTACTGCTCTGGCTGGTGTATCACGTAGGCAGCTAGGACACAATATCCACGATCAAACCTGACCTCTGGGAGCCTCAGAGTATTAACCTCATTTGAAAATTTAAATCATAGTTGATATTTGAATTTCAAAAACTTAAAAGCATCCTATGACTGGGGTTCCTAGAATCAGAGGCAAATCTAGTCAAAACTAACAAATAATTTATTCAACCAATCAGAACACAGTGAACCTCGAGCATTCTTTCTAACAGGCTCATCCACTGAAGATATGGAAGACTGAGATCAATAGATCTTTGTAATATTAAGGAAGTAGACGAATATGGCATTAGTACAGGAGCTGAGGGAAAGATGGACTGTGATTAATTGGACAACAGAGTGAGTGTGAGGAGCCAAATGGGCTACTCCTGTTTCTTATGTTAAGTAATTTAAAAGAAATAAATCAGGAATTATAAAGTTAGGAATAGCAACACCTCTGCTCTGTGCTTGAAGACCAGCGATGTGGACGTAGGATGGAGGACTCTGCAGTTACACATCTGCTATGCACACAAACGCCAGGGATGTGGATGGGTGACAAAGGACATCCACAGGCATTGGGCTGTCCCAGGTCCCCAGGATCAGATGTCCGTGTGAGCAGGAGACACAAGAGCCAGTGAGTCAGCATACCCAAAGTTCAGCTTGGAATCCAGCGTCTGGGGTCGATATTGAAGTTCGAAGGTTGACTGGAAGTCTGGAATTCAAAGTCTGGAGAATGGAGTCTCGTCCTGGACTTGGAGGATTAACCATGTGTGTGGGTGGGTGGGAGGGAGGAAAGGGGCTTGGTTTGATGTTGCTATTTTGCTGCTTGTTTGTTGTGTTCAGTGTTGTTCGGTTGAGCACTGACAGCATGCTATGCTGGTGCTAGAACGTGTGGCAACACTTGCAGACTGTCCCCAGCACAGCCGTAGGTTGTGTTGGTATGCTTTGTGTACGTGCAATAAGTTTGAATCTGAATCTAGCAGTCTTCAATAAAATCACACCTGTTTGACTTGGATCTCATAGAAACAGAAACCTGCTGTCCTTACCCAATCTGGCTATATGCAGCTCCAGACCCAGCGGAATGTAGTTAATTCTCATATGAAAAGGTTGTTGGAAACCACTTTTTAAAAAAATAACACTTTTTAATAACACCTGTACTTTTTAACAAATTCATATTTTGCATATTATGTGGTGACTCATCCCCACTCATTGGCAGAAAGCAGTATAGCTAATGGTTTATCATCTTCCTCATTTTTCATTGGCTAAGTATCAGCACATCACCCATGTGATGTAATTGTTGTAATTTAGCCTATTTGATTATCTATCAATGGAATTTCTTCCCTTAACTATAAACGTGAGATTTTTCACAGGTGCCATCCTGGCTTCGTCATTCCTTTGTCTTTGCATCCATACATCCCTTAGCATCATTTCTCAGCTCTTTACTTAGTTTGCTTAGTATTCGCAAGTTTGCTTGTACTCCAAAATAAACTGAACTCTTGGAATGAAGACTGCTCGTCATTCCTGCCTCCTGGAACAACCCCAAGGATCGGAAAATGAAGAGATCCAACAAGGTCAAGGAAACCAACCACTTTAATAAAACTAAGAATGAACAATAAAACCTGACCTCACATCCCATGTAGAATGGGAATTTTCTTTGCATAATCTAGATTAGGGATTTCCAGCCTTTCTTATGCTGTGGAACAATACCATTAAACAAGGAATCCATGGGCCCAGGTATGCTAAGAGAGGGGTGTAGATGGGTAAATGCAAGTACAGCAGGCTTTTTCCACTTAAATTCGGGTGGAACTACAACTAGAGGTCTTGGGCTAAAGGTGAAAGGTGAAAAGCTTAAGGGGAGCATGAGGGGAAACTTCTTCATTCAGAGGGTCGTGAGAGTGTGGACCGAGTTGCCAGTGCAAGTAGTGCATGCAAGTTCAATTTCAATGTTTAAGAGAAGCTTGGATAGGTACATGGATGGTACAGGTGTGCAGGACTCTGGTCCCAGTGCAGGTCGATGGGAGTAGGCAGTTTATATGGTTCAAATGGACTAGATGGGCCAAAGGGCTTGTTTCTGTGCTGTACTTTTCTACTACCATCTCTCAAAATGCAAACCATTTCCAATTATAACATTTAATCTACTGTTGTTAAAGTAAAAAGTAATGAGAAACAATGTTAATGAATAAGTGGATAAGATTGGACAAAAACAATCACTTATAGGGAATTAGCAGTCAAAAATTTGTTAACAATTCTGAGAAATTTACATCATTACTCTTGATCTTAACCTTAAATGTATTGTTACGTGCAAAATTCAGGATTAAATCCCTCCGCTCTCTGGTTGTGTTGGTCGCATCAAAAACCTGAGATGAAAGGAAAAAGAAAAACATTTGCACCGAGTTTAAATTTCCCACATAGTTACAAATTTGATTAGTTTTAAATACAAAGGACTGTAAGCAGTTAAATAACAAGATGAGCAGCCAGAGAACTACATTTCTCAGTAATGTCAGCGTTGTCAGAGTACCCAGTCAATGAACAAATCCATTAAGAACTTTACATAAACACAAGGGACTCTGGAAATGCTGGAAATTCAGAGCAACACACACAAAATGCTGGTGGAACTGAACACATCAGGCAACATCCATGGAAATGAATGTAGAGTCAATGTTTCGGGCTGAAACTCTTCTTTGGGACTGGCATGGAAGGGGGAAGATGCCAGAAACTTTACATGAAAGAACTGCATGTTTCTATGTACACATGTAGACCCACTGCAAATAGACGATCCTAACCAGGTCCCGTCTACTACTAATAAAATTGGCCCTTACCCAATTTATTCCTGGTCTAGCCCTGCCTTTTTCCACGACTACTTTGAAATCCATGGAGCTAAGGTTACTAATCCCTCCCTCACTGGCCCTTTTTCCACCTGCCCAGACATATTCCCAAAATAAGGTTCAGCAACACTATTTCCCTAATTTGTCCATCGACAAAGTGTGCCTCTCCTGAACACACCTTAGAAATTCTGCTCTGAGATGCTCCAAGGAAACCCCAGTTCTATTTGGGAATTTGAAATCCCTAAGTGCTATAGAATGTAGAACTATACAGGACCTTTGGTCCACTTTGTTGTGCTGATCTTAGAATGGACTCCAAGATCAATCTAACCATACCTTGCCACACAGACCTCCATTTTTCTATCATTCATGTACTTATCGAAGTCTGTTAAACGGCCTGAAAGTCTGCCTCGACCACCACCCCTGCCAGAGAGTTACAGGCACCCACAACTCTACGTTAAAAATAACTACCCCTGTACTTTCCTCCAAATTTTTCCTGAAAATTATGTACCCCAAAGTCTGGCTATCCAGTTGATCAATGCCTGCTTTCATCTTGTCCACCCCTACCAAGCTACCTCTCATCCTCAAACACTCCAAAATGAAAAGCCCTATCTCGCTCAACCTTTCCTCATAAGGCATGCTCTCCAATTCAGACCGCACCCTGGTAAATCTCCTTTGTACCCTCTCTAAAGCTTCCAAATCTTTCCTATAATGAGATGACCAGAGTGGAACATAACACTCCAAGTGTGGTCTAACCAGAATTTTACAGAACTGCAGCATGACCTTGCAGCTCTTGAACTCAGTCCCCAGACTAATGGAGGCCAACACTCCATACACCTTTTTAACCATCCTATCAACTTGCACAGCAACTTTGAGGTATCTATCTACTGTAATCCTTGATCACATCAAACAGATAATACTGTGGCTTGTAGCAGGAAAATTCTCCAGTATTCAAAGGAAATAATCTGCTGAACATCAAAAAGGCTGACTAAGTAGACCATAAGAAAAAACAATCATATGGACTAAACTAATGGCAATGAAATGTGGCAGATATGAGAGGACCACAGTAAGTCAACTTACTGCAATCTGACCGTTCTCATCCGTGAGGTAGGTTTTCACATCCTTCAGTGCTGCAATGGCACATTCCCTGTGACAAGCAAAGAGCAAGTTATTTCAGAGAGTTTTCAACAGCAGCTAAATTGCTTAGTAAGATGGTATTCCAGAGAAAGGAGCTCTCAAAGTAATAATTCTGTGGGGGAACGATGAATCATCAATTTGGTAGTATCTTGGGGGAATAAAGATCTAAGAATTGGTTTCAAATCACTTTCCACGGCAATATGGTGTAGAAACAACCACAGAATAAGACTATTCTGAATCTTGCCTTGCATAGAGACAATGTCAATTATTATCTGAGCCATGAAATATAGATATTTGCATTTAGGATTTCCCTAAAGAAAATTGATCATAATCTGAGAAATTCGCTTGGAATAACTTGCTTCAGTCCAACTGCAATTGGCTAAGGGTGATAAATTAGAAAGACAGTGTTAGCCAGAATGAACAACAAAGCATGAAACAGGAATGTAGGCAGCCATTTTTGTGAGTCTGCCGTTGCAGCCACCTTCTTGTGAACTGATTTCCTGCTTGGATAATTTCATCAAGCAATTGAATATGGATCCAATCAGTTTCAGCAAATGACCTGTTAAACCTGAGACCACTCTCAGACAAATAGCTATTTATTATCACAAACAAGAGAAAATCTGCAGATGCTGGAAATCAAAGTAATACACTCAACACGCTGGAGGAACTCAGCAGACCAGGCAGCATCTATGGCAATGAATAAACAGTTGACGTTTTGGGCTGAGACCCTTCATCAGGACTGGAAAAAAGATGAGAAATCAGAGTAAGAAGGGGAGTGGGGAGTAAGAAGTATACGGTAATAGGTGATAGGTGAAACCATGAGGAGGGGGGGGATAAAGTAAAGAGCTGGGAAGTTGATTGGTGAAAGAGATAAAGGGCTATAATATAAGAACATAGAAATAGGAGCAGGAGTCGGCTCTATGGCCCGTCAAGCCTGTTCTGCTATTCAATAAAATCATGGCTGATCTGACCATGGACTCATCTCCACCTACCGGCTTTTTCCCCATAACCCTTAATTTCCCTACTATGTAAAAATCTATCCAACCTGGTCTGAAATATATTTACTGAGGTGGCCTCCACTGTGTCACTGGGCAGAGAATTCCACAGCATCACCACTCTTTGGGAAAAGCAGTTCCTCGTCATCTCTGACCTCAGTTTACTCCCCTGAATCTTGAGGATATGTCCCAAAGTTCTAGTCTCACCTACAAGTGGAAACAACTTCCCTGCCTCTATCTTATCCATCCCTTTCATAATTTTATATGTTTCTATGAGACCCCATCTCATCCTTCTGAATTCCAGTGAGTATCTGACAGGAGATCACACATTTTCTGACAGACAGAACATAAGTACTCAGATTATCAATAGATATATTTTATAAACCCACTGATTCTTCCAGCTACCTCTTTCCAGCTCATCACTTGTAAAAATGCTATCCACTTTTCTAAATTCCTCCATCTCCGCTGCATGTGCTCTCAGGAAGATACTTTTCATTCTATAACCAACTCTTTCTTCAAAGAAAGGGGCTTTCCTTCCTATACCATCAATGCTGCTCCCACCCACATCTCTTCCATTTCACATACATTTGCCTTCATCACATCCACCCGTCACCCCACTAGGGATAGCGTTCCTCGTCTTCACCTACCATCCCACCAGCACAGAATTCTCCATAACTTCTGCCATCTCCATCGGGGTCCCACCATCAAGCACATCTCTCAACCTCTCCCCCCCCCCCCCACTCACCAACTCTCTGCAAGTACAATCCAGGTAGCTATGTGACTCCCTTGTCCATTCGCCTCCCCACTGATCTCCCTCCTGGCACTTAACCTTGCAAGCAGAACACGTGCTACACCTCCCTCACTACCATTCAGAGCCCAAAACTGTCCGTCCAGGTGAGACAACACTTCACCTGCGAGTCTGTTAGGGTCATCTACTGTATCCAGTGCTTCCAGTGTGGCCTGATGTAGACCAGGAGATGGCTTCGTCGAGCACCTATGCTGCATCAGGCAGAAAAAGCAGGATCTCCCACTGGCCACCAATTTTAATTCTGACATGTCAGTCCATGGGGTCCTCTTCTGCTGTGATGAGGCCACACTCAATTTGGAGGAACAACACCTCATATTCTATCTGGGTAGTCTCCAACCTGATGGCATGAACATCGACTTCTCAAAATTCCAGTAATTGCCCCTCCTTCACCATTCCACGCTCCCATTTCCCACTCTCACCTCATCTCTTTATCTGACAATCTCTTCCCTCTGCTGCTCCTCAACCTTCCCCTTCTTCCATGGACTTCTACCCTCTCCAATCAGATTCCCTCTCCTCCAACCGTGTACCTCTTTCACCAATCAACTCCTTATTTCACCCTTCCCCCTCTCCTGGTTTCACCTATCACCAACTCTCTTGTACTTCTTCCTCCCCTACCTTCTCACTCTGACCTCATCTTTTTTCCTAGTCCTGATGAAGAGTCCTAGCCCAAAACATCGACTGTTTGCTCTTTTCCGTAGATGCTGCCTGGCCCACTGAGTTCCTCAGCATTTTGTGTGTATAGCTATTTATTTTGTAACTTGGCAAGCTTGCAGGAGGAGCAATCTGTAATCTTGTTAGGTTCAGTGTCTGGGTCACTTGGTTTGACAGGTTTCAGTTGGCTAAGAGTTGAAAAGAACCGAAAGACCAAGGCTGAGGGCAAAGGTCATAGAACAATATTGGCTGTAGCCCTGGACCAGAGCCAATAAGAAGGTGACCCAGGTTGGTCAGGTGACCTCGAGCCAATGAGATTGAAGCGCAACATTTGAACTGGTGAGAAAGGAGTATAAAAAAGCTTCGAATGCAAAGAGGCAATAACTTTCCGGAGACCAACCATCGCGAATGTGGAGGACCCCACAAACAAGAGAGAATCTGCGGATGCTGGAAATCCGAGCAACACACACAAAATGCTGGAGGAAATTAGCAGGCCAGGCAGCATCTATGGAAGAAAGTACAGTCGACGTTGCGGGCTGCGGCGTGACCTACTTTTCTCCCCCATAGATGCTGCCTGGCCAACTGAGTTTTTCCAGCATTTTGTGGAGGACCCCATGTTGGGCACGTGGAGATTAGATCAGGACCACGAGGAACACCTGGCCAGCATAGACTCCTTTACCAGGTGTTATCTTTTCTATTCTTTGACTGTTCATGGAGGGTCAGGGAGACTTAGTAGGTGAGCACACACTTACTCAGTTCTGTAAGTTCACAATAAAGGTACTTGCCAGTAAATACAGGTTCTTTCTAACTCATCATGATTACTAAACGGTAACAATTGACAAACTTAGTCCAACAATTAGCAAACCATTTCAAAATTCACACAAGACATTTTGAAATAAAAATATCATTGTAGTTAGATAGAGACATGCAAATTAAATATTGCTGTTAGTTTGCGCCAACTTCTTCAGTTTTGTTCACAACCCTCCATGACCCAGGGGTTTTGTCAGACCTTACAACCTTCCTTTCACTGGGCACACATCGTCAATTCTTGAGATTAACATCACTACATAAATGCAGATTGTTCACAGATACACTACACCAGATTAAGGAGGACCACTCAATCAGCATTCCTGCTTCTCACAGCTGGAAAAGCATTTGCGTCAATGTGATAACAACACGCAGCATGCCAGCAGCTACTCTGACGTGGACACATGCCTCCCTGACACACTGACTCTTCATGCCAGATAAAGGCTAAGCAGAGACAGAGAATCTGCAGATGCTGGAAATCCGAGCAACACACACAAAACGCTGGAGGAACTCAGCAGGCCAGGCAGCATCAATGGAAAAACATACAGTTGAGATTTTGGGCCAAAACCCTTCAGCAGGCCTGAAGACTGAGGAGTAGATTTGAAAGTTGGGGGGGAAGGGAAAGAAAAACAAGGTGCTAGGTGAAACTTGGAGGGAGGAAAGAAGCAAAGAGCTAGGAAGTTGATTTATGAAAGACAGAAGGCCATGGAAGAAAGAAGGGGAGGTGGGGAGGAGCACCAGAGGGAGGCGATGCGCGGGGAAGGAGAAAACATGACAGAGGGACAAGGGGATGGGAAATGGTGGGGGGTGGAGGCATTACTGGAAGTTTGAGAAATCCATGTTCATGCCATCAGGTTGGAAGCTACCCAAACGGAATACAAGGTATTGTTCCTCCAACCTAAGTGTGGCTCATCATGACAGTGGAGGAGGCCATGGATGGACATAACGGAATGGGAATGGGAAGTGGAATTTAAAAAAGATGGCCGCGGATCCCGCTTCTTCTGGCAGACAGAGTGTAGATGCTCAGCGAAGCAGTCTCCCAAACTACGTCGGGTCTCACTGATAAATGGGCGACCACACCAGGGGCACCAAACATAGTACGTGACCCCAAAAGACTCAAAGGTGAAGTGTCACCTCACCTGGAAGGACTGTTTGGGGCCCTAAATGGTAGTGAGGGAGGTGGTGTTGGGCAGATGTAGCACTTGTTCTGCTTGCAAGGGTAAGTGCCAGGAGGGAGATCAGTGGGGAGGGATGAATGGACAAGGGAATCGCGTAGGGAGTGATCCCTTCGGAGTATTATATGCTGGGCGCGGAGGCTGTCGGGGCAGTAGGTGAGGACAAGAGGAACCCTATCCCTGGTAGTGTGGTGGGAGGATGGGGGAAGAGCAGACCTCCATGAAATGGAAGAGATGTGGTTGAGGGCAGCATTGATGGTGGAGGAAGGGAAGCCCTTTCTTTAAAAAAGGAGGACACCTCCTTTGTTCTATAATGAAAAGCCTCATCCTGAGAGTAGATGTGGTGGAGATGGAGGAATTGAGAAAAGGAGCTTGCGTTTTTACAAGTAGCAGGGTGGGACGAGGTATAGTCCAGGTAGCTGTGAGAGTTTGTTGGTTTATAATAGATATTGGTAGATAAGCTGTGTCCGAAAATAGAGGCAGTGAGATCGAGAAAGGGAAGTGTCAGAAATGGACCAGGTCAATTTGAGGGCAGGTTGGAAATTAGAGGCTAAGTGGATGAAATTGACGAGTTCAGCACAGGTGCAGGAAGCAGCACCAATGCAGTCATCGATGCAGCGTAGGAAAAGTGCAGGATGGTCACCAGTGTAAGCTTGGAACATAAGACTGTTCCATGCAGCCGACAAACAGGCAGGCATAGCTGGGACCCATGTGAGCACCCATGGCTACACCTTTTGTTTGAAGGAAGTGAGAGGACCCAAAGGAGAAATTATTTAGAGTGAGGACAAGTTCTGCTGGGCGGAGGAAAGTCCCCCTCCAAGTTTCACCTATCGCTTGGGTGTTTATCTCTCCCCTCCTCCCACCTTTCAAATCTACTCTTCAGCTTTTTCTCTCCAGTCTCCTGCCAAATGGATTCAGCCAAAATATCTTTTCTTCCATGGATGCTGCAAGGATTGGCAGTAAAAGGGAGAGAGGGTATGAGATGGGGAAAACTAGGAAGCCCAGAGGGGGGAAAAAACATCATTTGCAAATCTGTACTTTCCTGGGATAGCCATTAACTTCCGAACCACTTTGACAGGTTAGCAAACACACTCAGCAAAGCTGAGAAAAGACAACTTACTTTCTGATTTTCATGGCTTCTTCATTATCATGACGGAAAAATTCATATGATTTGTACGTCTTCACAGCTTCGCGGCGATACTGACCCAGATTAAAAACTGCAAGTCAAAGAGGAAGGTATTAGCAAATGAAGGAACGTGTATAGAGAACTGTACATACTTGGTGAAAAAACTCAATTCTTCACTCCAGTTCCCTGGAATTTTGGAAAATTGCTCTTTCCCTTCCTTTGTCAAAGAATCTATAAAACGTTCTTTGCTCTATTAGCACATGCACACACTCCTTTACTTGGGCATCACTATTCTTCTTGAATGAAACCTCTATAAAAAATAATGGAATTTGAGATTAAGCTTAGCACAGAAAAGAGAATCTCTAATCCAAGTTGTAATGGGCTGAAAACTGAGAACTTTTGCTATGAATGCCAACATACCATTTGCCTTTTTCAACAGGCGGTGAAAAAGGCAAATAGTATGTTTGCATTCACAGCAAAAGGATTTAAGTACAGGAGCAGGGAGGTTCTACTGCAGTTGTACAAGGCCTTGGTGAGACCGCACCTATAATATTGTGTGCAGATTTGGTCCCCTAATCTGAGGAAAGACATTCTTGCCATAGAGGGAGTACAGAGAAGGTTCACCAGATTGATTCCTGGGATGGCAGGACTTTTTTATGAAGAAAGACTGGATCGACTAGGCTTATACTCACTGGAATTTAGAAGATTGAGGAATTTAGAATCTTATTGAAACGTATAAAATTCTAAAGGGATTGGACAGGCTAGATACAGGAAGATTGTTTCTAATGTTGGGGAAGTCCAGAACGAGGGGTCACAGTTTAAGGATAAAGGGGAAGCCTTTTAGGACCGAGATGAGGAAAAACTTCTTCACACAGAGAGTGGTGAATCTGTGGAATTCTCTGCCACAGGAAACAGTTGAGGCCGGTTCATTGGCTATATTTAAGAGGAAGTTAGATATGGCCCTTGTGGGTAAAGGGATCAGGGGGTATGGAGAGAAAGCAGGTACAGGGTTCTGAGTTGGATGATCAGCCATGATTATACTGAATGGTGGTGCAGGCTCGAAGGGCCGAATGGCCTACTCCTGCACCTATTTTCTATGTTTCTATGAATCACAATATGTTATAAAGTAAACTTTTAACCCAGGATCCTGTTGAAAAGTCTTGGCCCAAAAGGACAACTGTTTACTCCTTTCCATCGATGCTGCCTGAACTGCTGAGTTCCTCCAACATTTTGTGTGTGTTGATGTGGATTTCCAAAATTTGCAGAATCTCTTTTGATTGAAAGGTAAATCTGCAATGGCAGAAATTACGGAGAATACTGCCTTACTTTGTATTATCCAAAATGGTCAACCTTTGTGGGAAGTGATAGTGTTCACAAAGGCCTTGAAAAAGTGCATGGAATGTGAAAATTTAACAGCTGAAGGGGTTAAATTACAAAGGTATTAATTATGGTAATAAGCAATTCAATGCAGAAAGATGAAAGGCTAGCTACTTTGAACCTAGAAAGAACAAAAACAGAGTAATTTCTAAGCAGTCAGAAGTGAAACCCATCAGTGGTCAAAGAGACAAGTGCATATACATGGAACACTCGATGGAACCTTGCTTCAACATCAGTAAGAACAACGAATTAATCTGGGACTTCAGGAAGAAGCTGTTGAAGGAAAACATACCAGTCCTCGTTGAGGAATCAGAAATAGAAAGAGTGAGCAATTTCAAGTTCCTGGGGTGTCACTGTCTCTGAAGAGTTATCCTGGGCCCAACATATTGATACAATTGTAAAGAAGGCATCACCGTAGTTATATTTCATTAAGAGCAAGAGGAAAATTGGTCACCAAAGGCACTCGCAAATTTCTACAGATGTACTGTGGAGAGCACTCTTAACTGATTACAACACTGTCTCGTATGGAGGGGCAACTGCACAGGATTGGAAAAAGTTGAAGAAAGTTGCAACCTCATCCAGCTCCATCATGGGCACAGGCCTCCCCAGTATTGAGGACACCTTCAAAAAGCAACACCTTAAAAGGACGACTTTCACCACTAAGGACCCACATCATCCAGGACATGCCCTCTTTTCATTGCTACCATCAAGGAGGTGGTAGAGAAGCCTGAAGATACACAGTCAATGCTTCAGCAACAGCCTTCTTTCCCTCTGCCATCAGATTTCTTCAATGGACAATGGACCCATGGACACTAACTCACTATTTTGTTTCTTTCCTCTCATTTAACACTAATTACTTATTTTAATTTTTATATATAAAAAACTTTTATTGTTGCATTGTTTTATCATATATTGCAAAGAACTGCTGCTGCAAAACAACAAATTTCATGACACATGCCACAATATTAAACCTGATTCTGATTCCGACTGCCGAGGGTAAATACAAGACAATGTCGCCCTCTACCTCTGGAGAATTTAAGTACAAGCAGGCTGAAATGGCGTGCGGGCTGCAGAAAAGCTCTGGCCGTCATATATTACAAACAACACTTTATTATCAAAGTACATATATGACATCATATACAACCCTTAGATTTGTTTTCCTGCGAGCATACACAGAAAATCAAGAAATACAATGGAATCAATGAAAAACTGCATCCAACAGGGCGTTTTAACAACCAATGTGCGAAAAATCAACAAATTGTGCAAATACAAAAGAAAACAAAGGGAAAAAAAGTAATAATTAAAAAAAGCAATAACTATCAAGAACATGAGATGAAACATGAAAGTGAGTCAAGTGAGTAGGTTTTGGGCACCGATCGGTGATGAGGCGAGTGAAGTTATCCTATCTGGTTCAAGAGCCGGATTGTTCATGTTCCTGAACCTGACGGGGTTGGGGGGCCTGAGGCTCCTGCACCTTCTTCCTGATGACAACGGCAAGAAGAGAGCATGTCCTGGGTGGTGTGGGTCCTTGATAATGGATGCTGCTATCCTGTGACAGCACTCCGTGCAGATGTGCTCAATGGCGGGGAGAGCATTGCCCATGATGAACTGGGCCATTTCTATTGCCTGCTGAGTTCTTCTAGAATCTTTTGTGTGTTGCTTGGATTTCCAGCACCTGCAGATTTTCTGTTCAAGTGAATAGATGGTTCCATGACAGGCCATGATACTCTCCACCACACATCCATACAATTTTGTCAAATCTTTGCAAACTTCTAAGGAAGTAGTGCTGCTGCTGTGTTTTCTTCTTAAAGGCACTCGTGTGCTGAGTCCAGAACAGATCCTCTGAAATCATAAAATCAAGAAATTTAAAGTTGCTGATCCTCTCCACCTCTGATCCCCAATGAAGGCTGGCTCTGCTTTCTTCCCCCTGAAATCAATAATTAGTCCCTGGGTCTTGCTGACATTCAGCTGTTGTGGCACCACATTTTTGCAATGAGAGGAATTTGTGCCTTATTTTCAGTGTCTCTCCTGTGTTGATTTTCTCAATTTCCTCCCATTTTGTGGGGCAACTTTGAATGGTGAATGAAAGCATAAAAAGCGGCAAAAAAAAGGTGAAAGAGGTTGCAAGTCTCAGTGCAATGATGTCTAATTAAACAAGGGAATTTATGGATTTTAATATTTTTAAATTTGTCTTGTTCCTTTGCAGCTCTGTTTATGATTATATTCTGGTTATTACTTTGTGTTAATGAATTGTTGGATTCCATATTATGGTATTAGTTGGGTTAAGCATGAAATTTATCGAGTTCACCTTCACATCTATCCACGATACAGTTTGGACCACTGCTTCATTCAGGACTCCCGTTCAAGAAAGAGTCACTTGCTCGAGCAATTAATTCAGCTAAGTTCAGATATTAAATTTCTTTTCTTTCCCAGTTTTGTGTGAGTTAACCCTGATAGAATGATGCTGCATATTGATAAAGCTTAAAAGCCATGCTATCAGAAAGCTTTCAATCTCAAGCAATAGTTCCCAACTTGGAGTCCATGACCCCTCGGTTAATGGTAGTTAACCATAAAAAGAGAGCCTTTCACTACAGTTCAGCACCTGGATTAAAAGTGATATGAATTTGGGAATCTACAGAATGATGGTGGGTTACGAACTAGATAGGTATTCTTGGACTACCCTCCTAATTAAAACTTTACCAAATGCCATTCTGTAACAGCTTCCCTTAAGTTTCATACAGCAATATCTAGATAGGAGCATATGCTGAGGGATTCTGTAGAATTTGCATGCTCTGTGGTACTCACCATGAAGACAACATCCTGAGGAGTCATCTGGCCCATCAAGCCTGCTCTATCATTCAATAACATCATGGCTGATTTGGCCATGGACTCAGCTTCACCCATATGCCTTTGCCCCATAACCCTTAATTCTCCTACTATGTAAACTCAATTTAACTGTGTCTTAAGTATATTTAATAAGGTAGTCTCTACTGCTTCCTTGGGCAAAGAATTCTACAGATTCACTCATTCAATATGTGTCATGCTATATGATGTAGGGAATCATGATCTTGACCATGATTTCGCTTGGCAAATCTTTCTACAGAAATGGTTTGCCATTGCCTCCTGGGTAGTGGCTTTATATACAGGTGATTCCATCCATTATCAATACTCTTCAGAGATTGCCTGCCTGGCGTCAGTGGTTGCATAACCAGGATTTGTGATCTGCACCAGCTGCTCATACGACCATCCACCATCTGCTCCCAAGGATTCACATGACCATGATGGGGGGGGGGGGGGGGGGGGGCGGAGCTAAGCGGGTACTACACCTCACCCAAGGATGACCTGCAGGTAAGTGGAGGGAAGGTGGTACAGTAGCCTCAGGACTCACACCACCAGGTTCAGGAACAGATATTTACTCCTCAACCATCAGGCTCTTGAACCAGCATGACTCAGCCCATCGCTGAACCGTTTCCATAACCTACGGACTGACTTTCAAAGACTTCTCATTTTCTTGACATTTATTATTATGTTTTTTCTTTTGTTTTTGCACTATTTGTTGCCTTTTGCACATTGACTATTTGTCCACTCTGTTGGGTGCAGTCCTTTCATTGATTCTATCATCTATGCCCGCACGAAAACAAAACTCCAGGGTCGTATATGGTGACATGTATGTAATTTGATAATAAGTTTACTTTGAACTTTGAAATGTTACTTACAAAGTCCAAAGTAACAGTTATGTAATGGAAATGACCTGCAGTTACTGCATCAACCACGCAGGCAGGAAAGAAAAGGCAATTGCAGCCTCAAAGGCTGTTCATTTAGAGAAAGTTTGGAGCAGTGATCACTTGCAGTCCACCCCCAAAAAAGGTTTCCTTTGCTTGTGTTATGTATCCCGTAACTGGATAACTTACCAGCAAAGATAGAGAGGTCCGTTGAAGTCTGATGTCACTATTTTCAAACGTTTTTATTTATAAAGGGACACAAAAGTAAGGTTAATACAAACATTCAAATAATGCACGTCGTCAATACTCAATCTAAAGCGCGGATATAGTAATAATCATCATTAAGAAGTGAGCTCTACTGTTGTCTAGGGGTTAACAGATTGTCCGTTGGAAATATAAAAGTCACTCAGAAGTCTGCAGGCCTCAGCCTTTTGAGAATCTCTGGGTTTCACGTGGGGCGACCGAGAGAGAGAGATTGGGGAGAAGAGAAAAAACTTGCCGGGTCTTGATGAAGCTTCCGTGAAATCGGGGGGAGTGTTGGTTCCCTCTCCCCGATGTTAAGTTAAAAGCGGTTTTCTGTGATTCCAGCCACAAATTCCAATCCCGGAATCTAACGCACGTGGCTTCCTTCAGAATGGCTTCCCGCTGCTGCGGGATCACTCTCTCGTGTCTTCTTGGTGCGTCTGGGGTACTGCCTCCTGCAGTCCGCTTTTATCTTTACTTGCAGAGTTGTAGATGTCCATCAAAGTAGGGTGATGCAATCTCCACCCCCACATTGTCCGAGGGTGTCCATATCCATGGTAGCTGTCACGTAGCAGGGACATGCACGTCACACAGGTGCCTCTAAGAACAATGGCCAAAACCGTTGCATTGTCTCTCACTTCCGAGACCTGAATTAATAGCGATCTTGCGATTCTCCGGGAGGGGGCTGCTCCCGCTCCTTCGGCCCCTCAGAGCTGTGGTACATTTATAACACCTCCCCTCTAAAAACAGCGTTTTTTTACCAGCGGTTAAAAACGGAGTTGTACAGTGTCTTACAGGATTTTTAATCTAACACAATACCCAAGCTTTTTCTCTTCACAGAATACTACCGTTATACATTCAAGTCAGTATCTAAATAGTTAACGATTACAGTGTCCCTTTCTTTAATACCTTAACATCACGTACCATACTAAAGTCTTGTAGCATCAGACTTCAATTCAATAACCACCTATTTATTTTATTTTTCGCAACAAAACTAAGGAGGTGGGACCTTAGCTTAGGTGCATTTACAAAAGTTTATGCGAACACTGATCGTTTCAGTCGTTTTATGTAACCGGCAGGTCTCCAACGGGGCTGTCTTTATTATTCACAGGCTTTGGCGCAGACCCGTTCACCCTGCTTGGCTGTTTAACAATGGCATCTCCATTAACCGTTGCCTCTTTTTTGGCGAGCCCCCCCCCCCCCCCCACCGTGGGGAACTTGAGTAGTTTTGCGTGGTGAACTCCCACCCGCCCCGCTCATCGGGGTTATTTTAGCAACACCATACCCCAAACTTAGACCATTTCCACCCAACTCTTTGATTTTACCCAGGTGGCTGGCCCTTTTATCAGTCCCCTTCAGGCTATTGGTGTTTGATTCGAACTCTTCACTCAAGTAGCATGTCGAAGGCAGCCTCTTCACACCCCATCCTGGCGTAACAATAGAGTGGGGGGGCCCCGCTATCCCCCGGCTCACTCTGTGAGCGATCTGCCAGGTTTAAGATTTCTTCCTTCGATTTGGAAACTACAGACTTTCCGTTTCCTTCAATAACAATCCTCATCCCCCCATTCTTAAATTCTGCGTTAACTTTGAACCCACCTTTGAGTACAAACACCGGGGAACTCACACTTCCCCCGGTTACCAAGGTTAACCCTTTTCCCACTGAACCATGTCTATCTGACCCACAAGGACGGCCGCCCCATTCCACTGAATCAGATACCTCAGACTTCTTCTGACCTCCGTTACCAGGTTCAGCACCACGTGTATCCCCATCTTGGACACACTCAAACGGGACATTGGCCTCTTCCAGGCTTTCAACACCCGTACCTTTTTCAAATTCTAACTTCCCCCGATCCTCCCAGTTACTCTCTGGGCAGCTCCCACCCGGGGAAGGCGCAACCCTGCAAGCTGAAACAGCCTCCTCGGCCTTTTCAGCAGACTCCTTCGAGGCAAGGGTATCCTCTTCATCTCGGACTGCCCTCCTCTCATTATCGGGAACACCTTTAGAACTCTCAAGTTCTTCAAACAATTCTACCAAACCAGACAGATCATCCATGTCCAACTCTGGACCTTTTAACAGCTTTATCTGTTTCTCATTTTTATTTCCTACCTTTAGGACCTTTCTCTTCGCTAAGGGCAGATCTATCTCCTCTCCCTTACCCCCTTTCACTTTACTACTCTTCGTCTTACCACCCTCTAAACCCTCATGGCACAGGGTCAGCAAAGACGTCTCAGCCAAATCAAAACTGGCCAGATTTAAACTGCTCTCGTTCTCAGCTGTCTCTCTCGACATGCTGCGAGTGACCGCGCCGGCGAGATAGTCCTTGGGCGCTAGGGGCGGGGCCACCACACTCGCCGGTCAGCAGGTCGGCAGCATTGCTGACTAAACCTTACCCCCTGCTAAGTCGTTCCCCAGCAGGATGTCCACGTCAGCTCTCGGGAATTCTGATGGCACCCCTATTTCAACTGATCCATACACCAGCTCACAATCCAGAATGACTTTATGTAAGGACACCATTTCTATCCTTTTATTAATTCCTTCCACCTTTACCATGCCCGTTTTCCGACCAAATTCTAGTACCTTACGGCTAATCAAAGACAGTTCAGCTCCCGTGTCCCTCCAGATTCGTACGGGAACTGGTGTGTCTCCCTCCGTCACAGACACGGTTCCGTGTGACAGACAACTCTCAGAGCCTTCTCGTACTCTGTCTACCCTCGGCTCTCTGGTCGATTTACTGATTACCACGGCATACCCGATAGGGACTGCGGCTTTCCCTCTTCCTATCTCTTTTCTTGGAGCAAAGCATCGAGATGCAATATGCCCCTCCTTTCCACAATTAAAACAGGTCAAACCCGGAAACCTCTGGCCGTCTTGCCTTTCCCCCTCAACCTTACCGCTAGCTCCTGGTGGGACCTCTGCCTCACTCGTCGTACTTTCTCGATCGTTCCCACGGTCTCTCTGGCGACCTTTATTCAAGGAAGTCCTTGTCTTGTGGGTTAGGACAATATTCGTCCGCAAACCTAGCAAATTCTGAAATGGACTTATCCGGCTTCTCATTCAAATACATCCGGATCTCCTCCGGAACACAACTTTTAAATTCCTCAATCAAAAGTAACTCCCTGAGACGCCCATAATCCTCGTCCACCTTTTCTGCAGTGCACCAACGGTCCAAGAGCACCCCCTTCTCATGGGCTAGCTCAGTATACGTTTGATTCCACCCTTTCCTTAAATTTCTAAACTTTTGTCTATAGGCCTCAGGTACCAATTCGTAAGTCCGGAGAATGGTCTTCTTTACCTCATCATAATTCTCCGCTCCTCCCTCCTCCAGGGACAACGCCGCATATGCTCGTTGAGCCTTCCCCTTTAACACACTTTGGAACAACGCCACCCACTGCTCTTTTGGCCACTTCTGATTTACTGCCACCTTTTCAAAAAGCAAGAAATAACTATCGACATCTGTCTCCTCGAACGGGGGCACCAATCTCAACTCCCAACTAACATTAAACTGCTCCGCTTGGTCTAACCCTTGATCCCTTCGCTCGTTCCTCATCTTCTCAATTTCCCGGTCATGTTGCCTCTGTTTCTCTTTCTCGGCCCGTTCCCTCTCTTTCTCGGCCCTTTCCCTCTCTTTCTCGACTGCTTCTAGCTCCTTTCGGTGAATTTCATGCTGTCTTTGCCTTTCTCTCTCTCTCTCAACCCTTTCTTTCTCTCTCTCAGCCGCTTCCAGCTCTTTTAACTTAATTTCACGTTCCAACCTTAATTTCTCCACCTCTAACTGAACTGTCCCACTTGATGGTACCTTTTCAGGGATATCTTCCAATACCTCATCTTCAAACACATTCTTCCCAACGTAATACTGAGTTTTGGCTCTTAGTACCTCCCGCTTTTTCATGGACGACCTCACTTCTGCGAGGTTCAACCCCTTCGCTAAATTTAACAAGTCTGATTTGGTGGCCACCTCTAGCGCCCCCACAGTCGGGTTTTTCATAAATTCACCCACGTCCGTCTTTGCTGGTTTCTCGTCTGGCTACCCGCGTAACCAGATTCAAGTTTTGGACTTACAAGCCCGATTCACTGCCTCCCAATTTAGTGTCAAATCTCGAGACGAGAACCCCAAAGTTGTTACGTATCCCGTAACTGGATAACTTACCAGCAAAGATAGAGAGGTCCGTTGAAGTCTGATGTCACTATTTTCAAACGTTTTTATTTATAAAGGGACACAAAAGTAAGGTTAATACAAACATTCAAATAATGCACGTCGTCAATACTCAATCTAAAGCGCGGGTATAGTAATAATCATCATTAAGAAGTGAGCTCTGCTGGTGTCTAGGGGTTAACAGATTGTCCGTTGGAAATATAAAAGTCACTCAGAAGTCTGCAAGCCTCAGCCTTTTGAGAATCGCTGGGTTTCACGTGGGGCAACCGAGAGAGAGAGATTGGGGAGAAGAGAAAAAACTTGCCGGGTCTTGATGAAGCTTCCGTGAAATCGGGGGAGCGTTGGTTCCCTCTCCCCGATGTTAGTTAAAAGCGGTTTTCTGTGATTCTAGCCACAAATTCCAATCCCAGAATCTAACGCACGTGGCTTCCTTCAGAATGGCTTCCCGCTACTGCGGGATCACTCTCTCGTGTCTTCTTGGTGCGTCTGGGGTACTGCCTCCTGCAGTCCACTTTTATCTTTACTTGCAGAGTTGTAGATGTCCATCAAAGTAGGGTGATGCAATCTCCACCCCCACATTGTCCGAGGGTGTCCATATCCATGGTAGCTGTCACGTAGCAGGGACATGCACGTCACACAGGTGCCTCTAAGAACAACGGCCAAAACCGTTGCATTGTCTCTCACTTCCGAGACCCGAATTAATAGCGATCTTGTGATTCTCCGGAAGGAGGGGGCTGCTCCCGCTCCTTCGGCCCCTCAGAGCTGTGGTACATTTATAACACTTGTCACTGACCAGCTGAATATTTAGATCTCATATAATGGCAGAAGAAATCCCTACTCTAATGTATATGAACTCCTAGTCACAATGTAAATTAAAAAAAAGATCAGCCTGCTTCCATGGAGAGGAAGAATTTAGATTGACCATGATGGAGAACTAATTTTAAATGTCAAACCTTGTTAGCAATTTCAACATTGAATAGAACTAAAAATCATTCCACTGCACCAGCACAAAGATCTACCTTATTGAATAGTATCAGGCATTATTGTAACACAATAGTCACAGAAATGTAAAAATTTTTAACATCTAAATAGTGCGGTGAATTATAATTATGATATAATAATGCTGCTAATGACATGCTCAAGTTCAGGCAATTGCAAAGTTACAGAGCACTACAGCACAGAAACAGGCCCTTCGCTCATCTAGTCCATGCTGAACTGCTGTTCCGCCTAGTTCCATCAACCTTCAAGTGGACTATAGCCTTCATAGCCCTCCCATCCATGTTGAAATTGAACCTGTATGCAGCACTTTGCCGGCAGCTTGTTCCACACTCTCGCCACCCTCTGAGTGAGGAGGCTCCCCCCCCAGGTTCCCGACTACAATAGCAAAATAAATAAATGGAGGTGTGCTGGAGTCAGTGCTGAAGCGGTGTCTCCACACAAAATATTGAAAAGGAAGATTAGATTAGCTTTATTTGTCACATGTACATCAAAACATACAATGAAATGCATCATTTACATCAAATCAAAACAGCAAGGACTGTGCTGGGCAGCCCATAAGTGTCGCCATGATTCTGGCATGTCCACAACTTACCAACCCTAAGCTGCGAACACGAGGAAATCTGCAGATGCTGGAAATTCAAACAACAACACACAAAATGCTGGTGGAACACAGCAAGCTAGGCAGCACCTATAGGGAGAAAGAAGCACTGTCGACGTTTCGGGCTGAGACCCTTCGTCAGGACTAACCGAAAGGAAAGATAGTAAGAGATTTGAAAGTAGTGGGAGGAGGGGGAAATGCGAAATGATAGGAGAAGACCGGAGGGGGTGGGATGAAGCTAAGAGCTGGAAAGGTGATTAGCGAAAGTGATACAGAGCTGGAGAAGGGAAAGGGTCATGGGACGGGAGGCCTCAGGAGAAAGAAAGGGGGGGGGGGGAAGCACCAGAGGGAGATAGAGAACAGGCAAACAACAAAATATGTCAGGGATGGGGTAAGAAGGGGAGGAGGGGCATTAACGGAAGTTAGAAAAGTCAATGTTCATGCTATCAGGTTGGAGGCTATCCAGCCAGTATATAAGGTGTTGTTCCTCCAACCTGAGTTTGGATTCATTTTGACAATAGAGGAGACCATGGATAGACATATCAGAATGTGAATGGGACGTGGAATTAAAATGTATGGCCACTGGGAGATCCTGCTTTTTCTGGCGGACCGAGGGTAGGTGTTCAGCGAAACGGTCTCCCAGTCTGCGTCGGGTCTCACCAATATATAAAAGGCCACACCAGGAGCATCGGACACAGTATACCACACCAGCCGACTCACAGGTGAAGTGTCGCCTCACCTGGAAGGCCCTGAATGGTGGTGAGGGAGGAAGTGTAAGGGCAGGTGTAGCACTTGTTCCATTTACAAGGATAAGTGCCAGGAGGGAGATCGATGGGAAGGGATGGAGGGGGAACGAGTGGTCAAGGGAGTCACGTAGGGAGCAATCCCTGCAAAAAGCAGAAAGGGGGGGGGGGGGAGGGAAAAATGTATTTGATAGTGGGATCCCGTTGGAGGTGGCGGAAGTTACAGAGAATTATACGTTGGACCTGGAGGCTGGTGGGGTGGTAGGTAAGGACAAGGGGAACCCTATCCCGAGTGGGGTGGCAGGTGGATTGGGTGAGGGCAGATGTGCGGGAAATGGGAGAGATGCGTTTGAGAGCAGAGTTGATGGTGGACGAAGGGAAGCCCCTTTGTTTAAAAAGGAAGACATCTCCTTTGTCCTGGAATGAAAAGCATCATCCTGAGAACAGATGCGGTGGAGACGGAGGAATTATGAGAAGGGGATAGCATTCTTGCAAGAGACAGGGTGGGAAGAGGAATAGTCCAGGTAGCTGTGAGAGTCTGTAGGCTTATAGTAGATACCAGTAGATAGGCCGTCTCCAGAGATGGAGACAGAAAGATCAAGAAAGGGAAGGGAGGTGTCGGAAATGGACCAGGTAAATTTGAGGGCAGGGTGAAAGTTGGAGGCAAAGTTAATGAAGTTGACGAGCTCAGCATGCGTGCAAGAGGCAGCGCCAATGCAGTCGTCGATGTAGCGAAGGAAAAGAGGGGGATGGATACTGGTATAGCCTTGGAACATGGACTGTTCCACAAAGCCAACAAAAAGGCAGGCATAACTGGGACCCATACGGGTGCCCATGGCTGCACCCTTGGTTTGGAAGAAGTGGGAGGAGCCAAAGGAGAAATTATTGAGAGTAAGAACTAATTCCGCTAGATGGAGGAGAGTGGTGGTAGAGGAGAATTGGTTAGGTCTGGAATCCAAAAAGCGAAGAGCTTCGAGACCATCCCGGTGGGGGATGGAGGTATATAGGGACTGGACGTCCATGGTGAAAATAAGATGGTGGGGCCAGGGAACTTAAAATCATTGAAAAAAATTCAAAGCATAAGAAGTATCACGAACATAGGTGGGAAGAGATTGAACATGGGGGGATAAGACAGTGTCAAAGTATGCAGAAATGAGTTCAGTGGGGCAGGAGCAAGCTAAGACAATAGGTCTACCTGGACAGGCAGGTTTGTGGATCTTGGGTAGGAGGTAGAAACAGAAGTGCAGGGTGTGGGAACTATGAGGTTGGTGGCAGTGGATGGTAGATCCCCAGAGCTGACAAGCTTGGTGATGGTATAGGAGACAATGGCCTGGTGCTCCTTAGTGGGGTCATGATCAAGGGGTAAACCCTAAGCTGTATGGCTTTGGAATGTGGGAGGAAACCAGAGCACCCAGAGGAAACCCAGGCAGTCAGAGGGAGAAAGTACAAAATCCTTACAGGCAATGGTGGGAATTGAACCATGATCACTAACACAGTAAAGCGCAGAACCAACCGCTACACAATGTGCCTCCCGCATTGACAATCAAGTCCTCCCACCCCCTATACAGATGGTGCCTGGCCCATTGAGATTCTCCAGCAATTTGTTTTTCTTATGCTCTAAAGTAAGAGCTCGAGGGATCGAATTTATCATCTTGCATGCGATCCTTTGACTTGCCTTTGGTGGGAACTCCAATCCAGTTGAGGTACCGGGTGAGTTTCTTGGAAACGTAGGTCTTCCCTCGAGCTGGCAATCCCACCATTATAATCAGAGTAGGAGAGTTGGTCATGTTGGATGCCCATGCTACAACCAAGAGAAAATGATAAACAGATACAGGAGAATAAAAACAAGTCCTATTTAACAACATCAAACAATGGTCATCATAACGGTCATAATAAAAGAAACACCAAACTTTGCTGAGTGATGGGACTGTAGACTGAAGTCTTGCTGGTAGTACAGCAAGCCATTTACTGTTTACCTGTGCTGTACACTACATGTGCTTCTAATTATACTTTCTTAACTTATTTGTGGTAATATTTTGTTTTATATGTTGTTTGTGATATATATTTAAGGTGCATCTGGGTCTCAAGAACATAAGAAATAAGAAGAGGAGTCGGCCATCTGGCCCGTTGAGCCTGCTTCGCCATGCAATAAGATCATGGCCGATCTGGCCATGGACTCATCTCTACCTACCTGCCTTTTCTCCATAACCCTTAATTCCCCTACTATACAAAAATCTACCTAACCTTGTCTTAAATATATTTACTGAGGTGGCCTCCACTGCTTCATTGGGCAGAGAATTCCACAGAACCACCACCCTCTGGGAAAAGCAGTTCCTCCTTATCTCTATACTACATCTACTCCCCGGAATCTTGAGGCTATGTTCCCTAGTTCTAGACTCACCCAGCAGTGGAAAGAACTTTCTTGCCTCTATCTTTTCTATATGTTTCCTTAAGATCTCCATATGTTTTATAAGATCTGCAGAAGAATGTTGTTTTGTTTGGTTGTATTCACGTAGTCAGGTAACAATAAACTTGAACTTAAACTTGAACTTAAACTAGACAGGATAGAACAGATTATGCGCAACACAGTTTTTGAAATTTTTCTCTTTCAACGCTTCCATCCCATAGACATTATTGGTTCTAAGAGTTACATGAGAAAATGTTGCTGCTGACAAATGGCATCTCTCCACAACCCTGACTCAAACATTTCTATCTCATATACAGATTGAAGATATCTCTACTCCTACATAAACTCCTAGCCACAATGGAAATAAAACAAAAAATAAATTTGTCTGCCTCTGTGGAGAGGAACAGAGCTTATGTCAACTTTCATTACAACCACAATGGAGAGCTGTTTAAATATCGGAAGTTTAACCTTACTTAGAATTCCAACATTGAAAAAGTCAATAAGCCTATTGCTGAAACCTATTACATTAAACAGCAGATAGCAAGTAACATGACTTGATTCCACAGTGTTAAGGACATTGAAATGAAGAACGTGATACGAACAATCTTCGGGCATTGAGGATATAAACATGAGTTATCTAAAAGGTAGTTTAAATGTGTGCTGTATGACTCCATGACCCACAACTAAATTATCTTTTATTAAATGAAACTCAAAGTCAGCCAGAAGACAATGTCGAGTTTATTGCCATCTGCACAAGTTTGTGTGCACAGACGCAATGAAAAACTTGCTCGCAGTGTCGTGGTTTCTCGTGCCCCACAAACAACCAGGAGACGCAGAAGATTCTTCAAGAAGTATTAAACTTTAATTTGCAAATCAAAGCTGAGACAGTCATTGAAATAGTCGCTGATTGCCCAGCGATCCTTGTACATAGCATTTTTTATAGCAATCTCCTGGTTTAGTTGCATTAGCATATCCAATCGGTCTACAGTTGCATATCACAAATACATCTGCCACTATTGTTTCTACGCAATGACTTAATCAAAACTGACTACATAATCTACATCTCTTAACGAGCCTCTCACTAACACACCATTGTCTCCTACATTCTTAAGATTTCATTCTCCTACTAAATTGGATACATGCATAGCAAATAGCAAGTTCAAAGCTGACTACATAGTTTTGGTTACACAGCAAACATTGCAACTTTTATACTCCAATAGCAGCAGCGTCAAAAGCACGAAGCATTATATAAGCAACCTCCACAAGAAAAGAAATTATGCATAAATAATACAAAAATTATACAAGAAAGAACACATTTAGAAGAAACAAAAAGTCCACTGCAGTGCAGAGTGATGAGGTAGTGATGAGAACTGTGCAGGTTGTTTCAAGCTCGAGTGGTTGAAAGGACAAGTCACTCGCCTACAGAGCTGGTTTGCTGCACCAAGTGAGCTATTTGAAAGCAAATGGCCAGAAGTGGACATGTTCACCGCTGCCTGAAGTTTTCAGCTTCGCTCAGAGTTTTGCTGGGACAATGAAGCAGTCCATGTCTATGTGCAACAAAAGTTGGAGAACATTCAGGTTTAAGCGAACACAGGAATAGTCTTACAACACAAACACCAAGCATTCATTATCTTTCCTCAAGGCTTAGAGTCACAGACGTGTACAGCACAGCAACTGCTCCTTCAGATCCTAATGCCTATACTGACCTTTTTATGCATATTTACACTAGTCTCTTTTTTCCAAATTAGTATCAGTTTTGTATTGCCTATTTAAGAGTCTGGTTAAATAGTTCTTAAATATATGTTTGTTTGTTTCTTTATTTATTTATTGAGATACAGTGCAGAATATACCCTTTGAGCCGTGTCACCCAACTACCCTTGGTTTAACGCGAGCCTAATCACAGGACAATTTACAATGACTAATTAACATACCAACCGGTACGTCTTTGGAATGTGCGAGAAAACCAGAGCATGAGGAGGAAACCTATGCGGTCATGGGGAGAGCGTACAAACTCCTTGCAAACAGCAACGGGAATCGCTGATGCTGTGAAGGGTTACACCAACCACTACCCTACTGTGCCTTCCATAATTGTGTGAGTCCACCACCTCCTCTATGAATTTGCTTATTATGGACAGAGGTACAGTACAAGTCTTATCTTGCAAACTGCTTGGACAGATCAGTTCATTACAATAGCGCACTAAGGTGGTGCAAGGCAAAACTATAACAGAATGCAAAATGAAGTAGTTACAGAGAAAGCTTAGTGCAGATAGACAATAAGGTGCAAGGTCATAATGAGGCAGATCAATGGGTCAACAGTCCACAGTATCATACGGAGGGACCACCCTAACAGTGTGGTAGGAATTGTCCTCGAGCCTGGTGCTATGTGCTTTCAGGCTTTTGTATCTTCTGCTTGATGCGAGAGGCAGAAGAGAGAATGTGGGATTTGATTATCCTGGCTGCTTTACTGAGGTAGTGAGAAGTGCAGAGTCCATGGAGAGGAGGCTGGTTTCTGTGATGTGCTGAGCTGGGTCTACAGCGCTCCAGTTTCTTGAGGAACCTGCTTGCTCTGGATGTTGACCACTCTTCATGTAAGAACTTCCCTCTCAGATCCCCTCTAAAGCTTATAACAACATGGACTTTTCTGAACTAGTATCACACATTGACACAGACTAGAAACTCTTACACCAGTTACCTTTGTCTCAACTGAAAACCACATGTTTATTCACCTCACAGAGTTTTCTGGCTAAGGCAGATAGACTTCATGTATCTGTCCACCCCCCCCCCCTCCCCACCATATCATTGGCCAACAGTGGCAGCTGCATCAATGATATAAAGAAAGCAGCAACTCCCAAACATGCATCCTCTGCCAACCACCACTGGCCAGCATATTGCAGAGGAACACCATCACCTCAAGTCTGCCAACATCCTGCAACTTCATTCCTGTGCTGATATTGAATCTACCGAGAGTTACATCTAGTAGGTTTGAAAACATTGTAAAGCATACTGCATGTTTTTAATTTCTTCCCAAAACACATGACCAACATTTCACTTAATGTGCTTTATATGAATCATTGCAGTAACAAAATTTAAAAAAATACAAAGCCAACATTCCAGCTGACAGCTTTACACTGTGCAGCTGCTGGGGTATGCCTCTATTCAAAGCCTATCTGGGTTAATTTTCATAAAACATGGCAGCAGAATTAGGTCACTTGGATCATCGAGACTGCTCCCTCATTCCATCAAGGCTGATTTTATTATCCCCCTCAAACCCATTCTTCTGCCTTCTCCCCATAATCTTTGATATCCTGATATCAAAAACCTATCACCTTCAGCTTTAAATATACCCAATGACGGTCTTCACAACCATCTGCGGCAATTAATTCCACAGATTCAGCATCCTCTGGTTAAAGAAATTCCTTTTCATCTCTATTCTAAACTCCCCCACTGTAGGAAACATCTTCTCCATGTCCACACTATCTAGGCCTTTCAATATGCTACAGGTTGCAGTGAGATTCCCCCCCTCCACCCCCTCATTATTCTAAACTCCAGTTGTACAGGCCTAGCGCCATCAAACACTTCTCATACATTAACTCTTTCATTCCAGAATAATTCTTATGAACCTCCTCTGGACTCTCTCCAATGCCAATGCCTTATAAAGACTCAGCGTTACATCCTTGCTTTTATATTCTAGACCTCTCAAATGAATGCTATTATTGCATTTGCTTCCCTTACTACTGACTCAATCTGCAAATTAACCTTCAGGAAATCTTGCATGTGGACTCCTGTCCGGCTGCACCTCTGATTTTATCCACATTTAGAATATAGTCTACGCCTTTATTCTTTTGACCAACATGCCCAAGTATACACTTCTCTACACTGCATGCCATCTGCCACTTCTTTGCCTATTCTCCCACTCCAAGTCCTTCTGCAGAGTCCCTGCTTCCTCAACACCTGTCTTTGTGTTGTGCACAAACTTGGCCACTAATGTGAAAAGTGGTCCAAACACAGCCCTGCTAAACTACACTAGGCATTAGTAGCCTAGCGGAAAAAGCCCCCTTTATTCCCATTCTTCAGCGATTTTTCTCCTGCTCCCTCACCAATGCCTGTACATGTGACAAGTTCAACATAAACACAATGGAGGGGGAACCAATGAAAGTGAATAACTATGACCAATATTCCAAAAATAAAATACTCAATCCAAGAGACAAAAATACAGAGTGAAAATTTAAAAAGCTGGGAACCTAGAGCAAGGGGCAATTGTCACTTCCCATAGCTTGCCAGGTTAATTCTCTGTCTCTCAACAACTACCCCATGATCTAAGCATGTTTACAGTGAGGCACAGTGTAAACCTGAGGATCAACCCCTTATCTTCCATCTCAGCACATGGCAGGCACCTGGAATCAGAACTAAAACGATTTCAGGGAATTGATTTTGCTGGATGTATCAGTGGTCCATATGTGATATCATCTCAAATTACCTTTCTCCCATTTTTCGATTTCCCCTCTTGAAATAGAGGACCTGACCTGCCAAGCAGATCTTCCTGCTCTGCCTTTGGTAACTCCTACATTCTTGTGTCTATGTTCACGTTCTCTAAATTGTTCCCATTCACTTGGATAACCTTGCTTACAGCTCATTCAACAGTCTGCTGAGGTTTATACTATCAGAGATATCCCATTCCCCAACCTCACTACAGTTTAATAAACTTCACTTATTTATTGAGATACAGTGTGGAGTCCAGCCGTACTGCCCAGCAACCCACTGATTTAATCCTAGCCTAGTCATGGGACAATTTACAATGACCAATTAACCTGTGGGACAGTGGGAGGAAACCGGAACGCCCGAAGGAAGCCTGCACACTCGTGGGGAGAACACACAAACTGCTTACAAGCACAGCATGAATTAAACCTGGATTGCATGTTATCCTACCTGATCTGGTGAGTGCTTTCTGCAACTTCTGAATTTATTTTAGATATCAATATATCACTGGGAAAGTGACTGATGGATCACTAAAGCAGCACACATAATCAAGGACCCCTTCTACTCTGGTCATTGTCTTTTTTGCTTCAATCCCACTGTTATCAGACTCTTGAACAGACTGAACATGGCTAAAAGATGAACTCGATCTCTCGAGCAACCATGAAATGGCCTTGACTTTGTCTACCAGCACCACACTTCCTCCATAACTGCGACAAGATATTTTGCGTTATGCGTTCTTTTACTAATTTGATTTTGGCATAATTTGTCAGGTTGGCACATAAAGTAAAAGCTTTTCACTGTATCTCATTGCATGTATCAATGATAAACCAATATCAATAAAGATGGTTCTGGTGAGGTGGTTTGCATCACAAAGCCCTTCTTTTGAATCACGTCTAAGCTTTCTAATATTTAATTAAATGTAATTAACATATTAGCTAACTTTAAAAGATAGAAACATGACTAGAGACAATTGTGTAAGACAATGTACAATAAGATCTCAGTAGCAAGACAAAAGCATTAAAATAGCTCCTTTGTGAAACAAACTCTGGAAGATGACTCTTGTAGATGTGAGACATTAAGACACTGTTTAAGAAAAGTGAGTTTTCTGACTGAGAACATCTCTTTGCTGTTATGATTTCTATTTTCTCAAATTAGCAAATTGTTTTCGCACCTTACTTAAAAGTACTAAATTTCTAAGGTGATATTTAAATGGAAATATTGTGGCCTCTAATTACTTACATCTTCTATTTACATCCAGCATCCTATTTTTCTTCATGGTCAGAATCTTCGTAATTTTATCTGAATTCTTCTTTCAGAGAGATGTGAATATTTTCCTTGACAGCAAAGACACGACAGGAGAAAATTCAGAGCTGTTTTACTGACAATCTAGGACTTTACCTGTACTAATATCGGAGTAAGGAGCTTCACGATTAAAGCTGACGTTCTCAAGGAGTGAAGCAAATTCATACTCACTTGGATGCTGAAAATGAAAGACCTTGCTGATGTTCAATGTTCAGAGCATCCACGTGTGCTGTGAAAGAGACTTGATGGTTTTGCCGCTGAAAGCAGCCACAGGTTCACTGTGACTTCTTCTTATCAATAAGACGCAGGGGGCCTCTGCACCTTTGTCTCTTCCAAATCACCTATGCCGCTATGATACACCACATATCTTCTTTAATACAAAAGATTTGCAGTTGCTGGAAATCCAGAGCAACACACACACACAATGCTGAAGGAACTCAACAGGTCAGGCAGCATCTATGGAAGGGAATAAACAGCCCATGTTTTGGGCCGGGACCCTTCAACAGGACCGGAAAGGAAGGGTCTCGGTTCAAAGTATCATGTTATTTACATTAAGCTGACAAGGCCTATATTTTATGAACTTCAGAACAACAGTAAGTAACCCCACTGAAACATGCAAACCTCATTAAGTTCTGAAGAAGGGTCTCGGTCCGAAACATCAACTGTTTACTCTTTCCATACATGCTGTCCAGCCTGCTGAGTTCCTCCAGCTTTTTGAGTGTGTTGCTTTGAATTTCCAGCATCTGCAGATTTTCTCATATTTATGAACGCTCCTAAGAGGCTGGATAAAACAAACATGGAGTTGATATCTCTCAGACTGGGGATGGCCTCAAAGTAGCTGTGCAGGTCAGTCACTGAGCATCTCCAAGACAGTTCAACAGCTCTTTAGCAATTAAGGGGATCAACCAATGTGGGGTTTAATGCAAGTTAGTGATGCCAAGGTAAAAGATGAGGCCACTGTCTTATTTAATGAAAGAGCAGCCACACGAGCTAAACAGTCCATACCTTATTCTCTTCCGTCAGACATCTTAAATTATTTTAATTATTAATAACTGACCCAAAGTTAAAGGAAACAAATTATTGCAGCAATTCATAACACCATAAGGTATAGGAGCATCGGGCCATTTGGCCCATTGAGTCTGTTCTGCCATTCCATCATGGCTGATTTATTTTCCCTCTCAACCTCATTTTCCAACCTTCTCCCCAAAACCTTTGATACACTTACTAATTAAAAATCTATTGATCTTTGCTTTAAATATACCCAATGACTTAGCCTTCACAGCCATTTGTGACAATGAATTCCACAGATTCACCCACACTTTGGTGAAAGAAGTTCCTCCTTACCTCTGTTCTAAAGGTATGTATGGCCTTCTATTCTGAATCTGTGCCTTCTGGTCCTAGACTTCCCCACTATAGGAAATCTCCTCTCCACATCCACTCTATCTACACCTTTCAATATTTAATTAGGTTAACCCCTCATTCTTCCAAAATTCCAGCAAGTGCAGGCCCAGAGCCATCCACACTCCTCGTATGTTAACCCTTTTGTTCCCTTGCCCTCTCCAATGCCAGCACATCCTTCTTAGACAACTGCTCTGCCTGCAACAATGAATTATATTAATGCTAATTTTCCACTTTTCCCTCTCCATTGTGTGGCATTTCACATCCTGTTTCCCCACAGTTTCCTGGTTGTATTTGGGGTCTAAATTTAAAGCAAGTAGCAACTGAGCCCAAACACCAGCAGAGGAAAATGGAAGGGGAACTCCTCTCTTTCACAAGAATCTGAATTTACTTAGCACATTTTATGTCTCAAAACTCCCCAAAGTATTTCACTGGAATGTGATAAAACAACATTCTCCGAAACCCACAAAAAGAAATTGGAATAAGGCAGCAAATCACCAACATGACAGTTTCTGCAGGTGCTGGAAATCTACAGCAACACACACAAAATGGAGGTCTGGCATTTCAGGCATTTTGTGCAGAGACCCTTCATCAAGCTGAGGCAGCCATGGCTTTGTCAACTGTAAAGGTTTCAATGAACAACTTGAACAGAAAGTGGAGGTCAAGGGACAAAATTCTCTATACCTCCATTTTCTCTTCAAGTTTAATTTCTAAGGTTGGGCAAGATACAATCAGCAAGTCAGAAAAGAAGAGAACAAAGGTCTGAGATTGCTGGAACAGAATAAAAGAGAAATAGAGGTAAGCAAGTTGACAGAGGGGGGTGAGGGAGAGCATAATTTCAAAGTATCCATTGACAGAGCAAAATCCAAAGCAGGACAACACACAAAATACAGGGATGATGGGCAAACAGTACTTAGTAAAATACAGCAGACCCTGTTAAGAGAGTCAGAAGAGTGGAGCATGTCTAGATGAATTTTTTTTGTGGATTTATAAGTTGCCAGTAAAGTCACTGTTATATGCCCATCCCTGATTGCCCTGAGGTGGCGACACACTTGTTTGAACAAATGTAGCCCTTCCATTGATCTCCTACAAAAGATCCAACACAGTAACAATGTGACAGGCTTCCAAGTAGGGTTGTCCAGCCAGCAGGGAACACACAGGCAGTGATGTTCTCATGAATGTGAAGCCCTTGTCCTTCTTGACAGTAGAGCTCGCAGGTTTGGGAGGTCTGTACTGGAGCAAGCAACGTGTAGTTTATAGATTATATACAATGCACCTTAAGGCTGTTATAGCTGGGGGTGGCAATGGGAACAAGCTCCCAATGGCATGCACCTCAAATAGCCCTATGACAAACAAGTTCAGCTCCCGGCCTTCACATGTGACGTAGCTACTAAGCCCGGCAGAACAATTTCTATTGACAGAAGGGGCAAAGGCAGGTTACTGGTGCCTGAACACTAGTCGCTTTGGGCAGATGTGGCTCATCAGCCGTGGACAGCAGCTTATCTAGGAGAAGGAAAACTATTGATCTCAATCCTCTGCTGCCTTGCAGCTAAACCCATTTATATTTGCACAGTTTGTTATTCATTGATCCTGTTTACAGTTACTGTTCTATAGATTTACTCAGTATGCCACAGGAGAAGGAACCTCAGGGCTGTATGCGATGACAAGCATGTACACTGATGATAAGTTTTACTTTGAACTTTGAAACTGTGAATTACAGTAAGTATCTATCTATACATTAAATAGCTCAATTAAATTAGTGCAAAAATAGAAAAAAAAAAGTAGTGAGGTAGTGTTCATGAGTACAACATCCATTCAGAAGTCGGAAGGTAGAGGGGAAGAAGCTGTTCCTGAACAGTCCAGTGTGTGCCTTCAGGCTTCTGCACCTCCTTCCTGATGGTAACAATGAGAACAAAGCATGAGCTGAGTGACGGGGGTGTAGGGTCCTTAATGATGGATGCTGCCTTTGTGACACATTGCTGCTTGAAGAAGTCCTGGAATAATGGAGGCTAGTGCCCATGATGAAGCTGTGTTACAACTCACTAGACTGGTTTTGCTTCCAGGTTTACTTGGTACAGAGCCACAAAGCTTTGAACTGATGCACTGGTTGAGCAATCACGTGGTTCAGAATCACTGACATATGCCGTGAAAGTTGTATTTGCGGCAGCAGTACAATGCAATACATAATAATAGAATGATATTACAAGAATGTGGTGATGCACATTCCCACTGCAGATGATTGTCCAGTTGAGTTGCTGCCTTTGATCTGAGTTTGTCTCAAATCTCTCAAGAGCAGTGCCAAACATGACGAGTGGCATCCAAAGATAACCCCGGGATTTGCTATTTACAAGGACTCTGAGTCGGTCATTTCTATCACAGCAATTTTGGACAGATGCACTTGTCACAGGTAAATTAGCCAGACAAGGTTAAAACTAGGCCTTTTGTTGGTTCACTCAGTACATTTGCTGCAGACCAAGTACATACGGCATTCTGTTCTTGGAAACACCAATGCTCAAGAATGGAAAAACCTATAAAAAGTGGTTCACCACAGACGAAGCCTTCCCCACCTCACAGCACATCTATGAGAAGTGCTGTCACAAGAAAGCAGTATCTATCATCAAGGACATCCACCATCTTGGCCCTGCTCTCATCTTGCTGCTGCTACTGGGAAGGAGGTACAGAAGCCACACCACCAGGTTCAGGATAGTTATTACCCCTCAACCATCAGTGGGATTGATGGGTAATAACTCTAAGACCAGAGGGCCCAACCTCAGAATAGACGGGCATCATTTTGGAACAGAGATGAGGAGGAATTTCTTTAGCCAGGGAGTGGCAAATCTGTGGAATTCATTACTACTGGTGGCAGTGGAGGTGAAGTCATTGGGTATACTTAAGGCAGAGGTTGATAGATTTCTTGATTTGTCAGGACATGAAGGGATAGAGAAGGCAGGAGTTTGGGACAGAGAGGAAAATGGATCAGCCAGGAGATGAAATGGCAAGCAGACTTGATGGACCAAATAGCGCAAGTCTGCTCCTACATCTCATGGTGGAGAACTTTGCTGAATTGACTCCACAACCTACAGACTCACTTTCAACACTGCAACTCACATTCTCAGTGTTACTTGTTTACTTATTTGCACAATGTCTTCCTTTCAGTATTTGTGTGTAGTGTTTTCATTGATTTGTCCTACTGTGAATGTCAGCAAGAAAATGAATCTCAAGGCAGCATAAGAGACATGTAGGTATGTTTAATTTGAACTTTTGACTCGGGAGAGGTCAAAAGTTTAAGACTCCAGCAAGTGGATTGTGTGGTCTGTTTTCTTTGACGAAGTGCCTGAATTTAAGTTTTTACTGTTCAGATTACAAGAATGTGGCGTCTAGTCACAGTGTGTGCCAGAACATGTTAAATAATTTCCACAGGCCATTCTGTTGACTATCACATGACTGAAGTACAGCCATGATTCAGATAGGCCTTTCTCTTCTCAAAAAACTCTTGGGCGCTATCAAAATTATTCCATAATCCACCTTGGGCTCCTTCACTAGTTTAAATGTGTGAACTAATCCAGTGGATTCCAGTTAATTGGATCTTTGGTTGATCAGGGCAGCTATTTATTTGGAACAACTCAAAGAACAAAATCTATATTGAGAAAATAGCTGGGATTCCCTTTGCTTATTTGGGACACTATGCTGTTTAATCGGGGCAGGACACGGTTGCCGAACTAGTGTCAGTCATGTGTACTTGCGTTGCAGTTACACAATACTCTGTGCTTAGAACGATCAGTTTTGAAACAGCGTCAACTGCGGGTACTTATTTTCATAAAGCAGTGATTTTGTCACTCATTGAGGAACAAGTAGTAAGGCAATTTATAACAGTTTGGCTTACCATGGTTTCAAGCATTCAGGCTTTGGACCTGCCAGAAATTATGTGAAGTGCAAGTGAAATTATTTCACTAATTAAACAAGTTAGGAATCTCAAAGGTCCTGAAAATGTTGAATCATTACAATGAAAGTGAAGATTTGGAGGATGCAATTGTCTAAAACATTGTATGAAGGCAGTCCACTATCTGCACTAGGTGTCTACACTGATTATAGACAATTACAGTCAATCCAAAGAACACGAAAGATAAATACCTCTGTCAATAACTACTAGGAACTAATACAGTTTTAGTAGTTCCAATTTGTTCTGTATTATCCTTTTTTTTCCCCCTTTGTAACTGTTTTCATGAAACTTTGGCTAATTCGGGCAGGTGCTTAACTGGACCAAAATGTACTGGTTCTAATGTATCCCAATTAATTAGAATCTACTGTAATTGTGGAAGTGTGCTTGGATAATTTTTGGCTTTAAAATAAGGCAATTGAAAATTTTACTTTAAAAATATTTCATTAAAATTACCATAAAATCAAAGTCTCAAAGCACTGTGGCCATAGATACAGAAGCCCCTTGTATCTTTGTGGGCCGGAAATTATTCAGCCTAATTCCGACTTCCACACCTTGATCTGAAGCACTGTAAACTGTGGTTCTTCAAGTGCTCATACACTCAGTGGCCACTTTATTAAGTAACTCCTCTACCTAATAAAGTGGCCTTCTGCTGTTGTGGCCCATCTACTTCAAGATTTGATGTGTTGTGTGGTCAGGGATGCTCCTCTGCACACCACTGTCATAATGCATGGTTATTTAGGTTGCTGTCACCTTCCTGTCAGTTTCAACCAGTCTGATAATTCTTTTCTGACCTCTCTCATTAACAAGACGTTTTCACCCACAGAACTTCCACTCAGTGGATTTTTATTTTGTTTTTTTTGCACCATTCTCTGTAAACTCTAGAGACCACCGTATGCTAAAATCCCAGGAGGTTAGCAGCTTCTGAGATACTCAAACCACCCCATCTGGCACTAATAATCATTCCATGGTCAAAGACACTTAGATTTCATTTCCTTCCCATTCTGATGTTCAGTCTGAACAACAACTAAACCTCATGACCATGTCTGTGGGCTTTTATGTAGTGAGTTGCTGCCACATGAGTGACTGAATAGATATTTACATCAATGAGCAGGTGTACCTAATACAGCAGCCAGTGAGTGTATAAGTTTTTCTAAGTATTTTGAAGGGTTGTGGCTCTACCAGTTTCTTTCAGTTGGTGTGTTCTCCACAAGGTGAAAATACTGCAGTGTGTCCCTCTTACCAATTGAAACCAATGTTCTAAACTTCACCCTCTCCACTAAAGTAACTGGGCCTTTCCTAATTTATTCTATTTGGTCTCAGAGTAATATTGAAGAAAACGTTCTCTTTATACAACCATGAACAAGCTTTCTTTAAGCTGTATTGATGTGAGATTGCAATGTTTTGACTGTTATATACAGGGCTGGTGAGGGGAGAGAGGAATGAGAGATAAACTCAAGAGATTTTACAGTTACTGGAAATACAGAGTAATAAATACAAGGTGTTGAAAGAACTCAGCTGGTCAGGCAGCATCTATGGAGAGGAATGTATTCTGGTCTAGACGACTGAGACATTAAAAAGAGAACATTAAAATTAATTCTAAAAGATACAGGAAGCCAATGCTGAGCAGCTTGTACTAGTATTAAGCCAATTACAGAAATAATGGGACATTGAGGAATCCCAGTGTACAGAACTAAAAATCCCTAAAGTAGAATTTTGGATACAATTTCAGAGTAACACAGAGAAATGATGGAGGAATTCGTCAAGTCAGGCAGTATCTATGGAGGGAAATGAACAGTCAATGTTTTGGGCCAAGGTCCTTCATCAGGACTGGCAAGGAAGGGAGCAGAAGCCAGAATAAGATGTTGAGGGGAGGGGAGGAATTTCAAGCTGAAAGGTGACAGGTGAAGCCGGGTGAGGGGAAAGGGATGAAGTGAGAAACTGGAAGGTGATAGGTGGAAAAGGTAAACAGCTGAAGGATTCTGACAGGAGAGGAAAGGGGACCATGGGGGAAATGGAAAGAGGCCATCTGAGGGAAGTGTTAATTGGCCTTGTTGCAATACGCTCAAAATGCAGGAGGAACTCGGCAAGTCAAGCAGCATCTATGGAGAGGAATAAACAGCCAAAGGTTCAGACAAGACCCTACATCAAAACTATTCAGTGTCGAGGAAGGTATATTAACAACATTTAAAAGCACTTTAACAAGTACATGGATACAAATGGTTCAGAGTGATACAAGTGAAATGAGACTAAATGGTCATTTTGGTTGGCATGAACCTATCGTGCTGAAGGGCCTGCTGTTTCCTTCTCATCTGCTACTCCATATCTGTTAATTGACCGCTGATTACTGCAAGTTTTTATGGATTAGAATTCAAAGTAAATTTGTTATCAAAGTACATATATATCACCTTATACAACACTGAGATTCAATTTCCTGTGGGGACATGAGCAAAGCATAAAATACTAATTATAGCAGCATCCCTCCAAGAGGACCACAGCCTTGTCATAGGTTTGGAGGCTTGTGTGCCTCAATGACCTGGAGAGCTATGTTGGCTGGAGTCAGGGTTTTGTGCTTCAGCTCTTGGTAGGGTCACCCATGCCAAACAGGCCAAAGGGTAGAGATAGAACTAAGAGTGGTCCACCAGGCCTCCAGGTTCAGGAGATCAGCTCTAGGCCCTAACTGGTCAAATAAAACTGTCACGGAAACAGCAATGAAGAATCCTTCTGTGTATGAGTGACTGACAGAAGTGAAAACTGAGAGGAAACTACTGACATAATGAACACTGCCAGAGATAGAGGACCTTAATTGCTGCTCTAAACACCAGCATTGTAAAGGGCAGTGAGAAGATAACAGGATCAATGAAAGATCAACCAGAGTGCAGAAGACAACATCTGTGCAAATGCAAATATAAATAAATATCAATAAATAACGAGAACATGAGATAAAGATTCCTTAAAGTGAGGCCACCGAGGTCATGCTCTCTTCTTGCTGCTGCCATCAGAAAGGTGGTACAAGAGCCGCAGTACTCACACCAATAGGTTCAAGAATAGTTCCTACCCCTCAACCATCAGACTCCTGATTAGAAGGGGATAGTTTCACTCACATGCCTCATTATTGAAATGTTCATACAACCCATCATACAGCACAAAGTAGAACCCACTCAGCCCAGCTCATCCATACAAACTGTAATGCCTACTTATACTAATACATAAAAACCGCCAAGATGATTATTGGCATCTCCCTTCCCCTATTTGTGACATTTACCATGAGTGTTGTATACAAAAGGCCTGAAGCACTGTTGAGGATCCTTGCTGCTCATCCTACAGTGTCTGACTCATACACTGTCAGGACAGGACTGCCAGACTGGGTAACAACTTCTTCCCCTCAGGCTGCGAGACTGATGAATACCACATCACCACTGAGGTCTCTGTTTACCATAATGTTTAGTGTTTACTTGTGCTGTGCACAACATGCACATTGGATTATATTTTATTAACTTACTTATGGTAATATTTTGATTTATGTGCTGTGTATGATATATGTTTTATGGGTTGGAAGAACATTATGGTCCTGAAGAACATTGTTTCATTTGTTTGTATATACAATAAACTTGAACTTGATTTGTCCACCTCAATGCCTCTCCTACCAAAACACCTGTTCAAACTCCTATTTAACAATATAATTGTACCTGCTTCCACCACCTCCTCCGCTGGCAGCTCATCCAGATGTTCACTAACCTCTGTGTGAAAAACATACCCTTCAGACATTCACCCGTCTCTCATATTATGCCACATCACCATTCCACAGAGAGTTCTGATTTGTCAACGTCCTCAGGGAGGTTCTACAAATCTGCAGCCGCAGCCCTGCCTAAACACCAGAATTGTGCTCCTCCCTACTGATTATTCAAGTACACAAACATCTGCTGCAGGAACTTAACAGGTCAGGCAGCATCTGCAGGAGGAAAGAAATTGTCAACATTTCCATGAAACTCTGCATCAGTCCCGTCTTTATCCTTCTGAACTCCATCACACACTCCTCTTAAGTCAACCATTCATTCAGGGATTATCCTTGTAAATCTCTGTCAACTGCAGACTTACCAACTATTCCTTCCATACTGATATCCAGATTGTTAATGGACATTGAGGCCCCCAGCATCCATGCCTGTGGTTCACCACTGGTTACAGGTTTCCATTCACTAACCTTCACTATCACCTTCTCCTCCTATTACTACTAATAACAACTTGTTTATTAATCACTTTTCATATAGATGTAGTTCAAAGTGCTTTACAATGGATAAAATGCAAACACGAAAATAAAAGACAAAAATATGTTAGTTAAAAGCAAGGTTAAATGCATAGGCTTTGAGCTGGTGTTTAAAGGCATCAACTGAGCCTGCATCCCTTATAGTTTTAGGTTATTGAGTTCCACAGTTTAGGAGCTCAGTTCAAAAATGCTGAGCTGCCAATTATCTTTTGAGGGAGATTGTTTAAATTTAAGAGACCAGAAGACCACCTGAAAGCTTGAGTAGGCTTATAAAACAAAAGTGATTCTGTGATATACTGTGGTCTCAGACTATTAAGAACTTTAAAACAAGCAAGAGAACATTAAAATCAATTCGAAATGATACAGGAAACCAATGGAGAATAGCTAGAGAAGCCAATTACAGAAATAATGGGATATTGAGGAATCCCGGTGTACAGATCCCAAGGTAAATTTTGGAGTAACACACTCAAAATGCGGGAGACACTTAAAGTCAGGCAGCATCTGTGGAGAGGAATAAACAAGTCGGTGTTTCAGAATGAGACACTTCATCAGGACTGGAAAGCAATTTAGCACCTTTCTCTGGGTCCCACGGGCTCTAATTGTTTGGATCTTATCCCATGTAAGACCTCATCCAAAGCCTACATAAGTCAATCTAGACTCAACTGTACTGTTCTCATCAGTACAAAATGTTGTTTCAAAAATGTCACTCAAATTGATCACAAGGATATCCTCCGAACTAAATGATGCTAGCTATCTTTGTGCAATCCAAGCATAGATTAATTCTATCCCTCAGAAACTTTTTCCAATAACTTTCCTATCACTGGTGTTAGATCCACAAGCCTACAATTACCTGGCTTATTACTGCATCCCTTCTTGAGTAACAATAAGACTTGTCACCTTCCAGTCACTTGGTAGCTCACTCCATGGCCAGCCGAGATTTAAAAATCTGTTAGGGCTAGAGCAATCTCCTCCCACAGAAGTCTGGGCCATTTATCATCAGGCCATGGGACTGATCCACTTTTAAGTATGCTAAGACATTTAATACCCCCTCCTGCTTAAACGCTTTTTTTTAGAAAGAGCTGCTCCCTAATTGTGTTAATGTACTGGAACTACACCCAGCTACCACTCCTATCAACAAAAACATTGGCCAAATCAGACAGAAAGAGAATACAGTCAACTACAACTTTAATTGCACATATTGCTACATGCACCAAAATGCTGAAAGAACTCAACAGGTCAGGCAGCAATTATGGAGGGAAATGAACAGTTGATTTTCAGGTTGAGACCTTTCATCAGGACTGGCAAGGTGGGGGTGGGGGCGGCAGAAGCTAGGATAGAAGTTGGAGGGAGGGGAAGGAGTACAAGCTGGAAGGTGACAGGTGAGGGAGACGGTAGGTGGGTGGGGGGAATGGGAAACTGGGAGTTGACAGGTGGAAAAGGAAAAGAGCTGAAGAAAGAATCTGACAAGAGAGTGGACCATGGGGGAAATGGAAGGTAGGCTCCAAGGCAGGTGTTAACTGGGCTTGTTGCTACATGCTCAAAATGCCAGAGGAACTTAGCAAATCAGGCAGCATCTACAGAGGGGAATAAACAATTGACATATTGGGCCAAGACCCTTCATCAGGACTGGATAGGACGGGGCCAGAAGCCATGTTCTTGTTGATCGTCTTAGCCTTGAGCCAGGAATTCAGGATTGCAATGACTAACAGACAAAAGTTCTTGCCAAGCTTATATTACGAAGGAAAGAGTACAGATATTCCATGAAAGAACTGTGTGATTTCTTATGTGCAAACACTTAGAACACAGAATACTTCATCAAAGGATCAAAGAAAAATCGTAAATAGTGCTAACACAACATGCCCACAACTTACAAGTGGAATGTAGGAGGAAACCAGAAAATCTCTTAGTCATGGGGAGAACGTACTATCTCCTTAAGAACAGTGGTATGAATTGAACCCTGATTTTACCAGCAGCTGTAAAGCAAGATGCTAACATGCCACCCTTAAGCTCCTCAGCCCACCACACCTGCATCAACCATGATGCCAATCTTCCTGTATATGGTCCATATATGCCTCTATTCCCTACATGATCACATGTTGATCTAAACGCCTGCTATTCTTATCTGCTTCTTTCACATTTCTTGGTAGTGCATTCCAGGCACATACCTCTCTGTGAAAAAACAAACTTGGCTCGTAACTTATTATGTTTTTAGTTGTAACCTTCTCAAGGGCATTTTGAGATTGGGTCAGTCTACGAAGCCAACATTCCTTGAATGAACTGAAATGTCTGTTAACACAAGCTAATAGTTTCTATTCAGTCTTCTTCCAGCAGCTTGACTCCTTGTGACAACTGGGCAAAGCAAGTTTCTTTAGTGTGCTTAAAATCTGTTCCAGTGGTTCACAGGCGAGAACTTGCAATGTAGTGAATTAAGGTTCATCTCAATGAATAGCCACTTGATTGAACAAGTTCCCAAGACTATTCTCAGTTTACAAGCACAGCTACTCCCTGAATTCTCATCGTCAACCTGTGTGCTTCTACTTCTCTTCAGGCTAAGCTATCTTCATTCTCAATCAAGATCAATAGATTTTTGAACATTAAGGGAATTGAGGAAAATAGAACACCAGAAAAAAAAAGGAGCTGAGGTTGAAGAGCAGCTAAAATCTCGATAAATAGTGGGATGGCTTATTCCCCCTCTGAGCTTTTACATTCTTGTAATCCCCCCGTAAACAGAACAACTTTGAGACTGGAATTTAATAGTAGACACATTACTGTAGGACCCACAATGATTTTTACAAGACTTGATAGTCAAATGATCTTGTAAAAGTCTATATAAAAGGAGCTAGCCAACCTAATGCCACCTGCCAGCATTGCACAGACACACATAACCCTGCATGTCACAAACATAACCAACTAACACAGAATAATCCAAAGAAAAAGGGAAGCCATCTTAACTTTGACTGATGCCTTTTGTCTTAATAACTATCAAATGTTGTAGTTTAAAACATTACCATCAAAATATACTCGATTTTATTCAGGCTTATTCTGAGTATTAGTAATAATACATTCCAAGAATATTCAGATTTAAGTGTACAGTTATCTACCATCACCTTCCTTTCTATAACATAAACTCCATTGCCAACAGAATGAAGGTGATTGGATAATTCCTTGCCCAATCAAGCTTGATAATCACAAGTCACAATTAGCCTCAGCAAACAATTCATAAGCAATCCTTCATTCAAAGTTTCAAAGTATTTTTTTAATGGATCCTACTTTCACTGGGTAAGTTTCTACAAAAATGTTTGCTCCAGTCTTTACACATCCAGGAGATCTTCAAGAGGCAGCTGAGAACCCTCACCATCCAAGACATGTCCTCTTTATGTCACTACCATTGAGGAGGTGGGGTAGGAGTCTTAATAAACCTGATTCTGATTGTTTTCTGAAAAATACACTGTTTGCTGGCTCATATTCTCTATCCTACATCAACACTGGCTGACGGAGAGAAACGAGACTGCAGACGCTGGTATCCAGAGCAACAATCTGCTGGAAGAAGTTCAAATTTATTGTCATTCCACTGTGTAGATGTACACCACCAAGTGAAACAAATGTTCCTCTGGACCAAGGTGCAAAACACCGTACATATAACTCACACACAAACTTAAAGTAATACCACAAATAAAATATATTCCAGAAGATTGACATTTAGCATAAGGTGTATTTATAGGACATTAAGGAGGAAAATGGCATTTCATACATGATTCAGTGGGGCAAGCAGCATTTGTCTATGTTTCAGTTCCACCCTGACTCCCTTCCTACTTGACCCAATGACTTCTTCCAGCAGATTGTTTGTTGCCCATTGACTAACTGATGCTATGAGTAACTCCAATGTTCAAAGGTCAGGCAGATCAAATACCAATGCTTCCTTTGGCCTCCATTTTCAACTGAAAAACTCACCCAAATTGCAGAAAAGAGAAATGTCACAGCCGTGAACATTTTGAAGTCAGAGGTATCACGACACAGGTGTTGGTTGGATACACGAGGAAAAAATATGAACCAGTTATCAACATACAAACTGTTGGAGGATCTCAGACAGTTGGGGGATGTGAGAGAAAGGAAGAAAAAACCCTTATGGATTGGTGTGCCCGACAGTCACCGTTCTTACCAACACTTCCTAATCCACTTGCCTCCAAGCCAATGGTATGAACAGTGAGTTGTCTAGTTTCAGCTAACACACTCCAAGAGGTCCACGTAGGTTCTTTCCTCCTTTGTCATCTACCACCCCAATTTCCCAAGATCCATTATCCTCCCACACTTAGTTCCATCTGACCATCACTCACATGCATCCACCTGGGTCCTTCTCCCTTAGACAACCTTTTCCATCCCCATCTACTTATGCTCTCATCTGCCAACCTCTCCCTTACCTGGTCCAACATTGCTTGCAGCCCTTCTCTAGCTTTCCCCTCTCCTGACTCCATGTGCTCAATTTCTTTCTCCTCATCTGCTTCTCCTGTCACACACCAACTTCTGTCTCAAAGTACAACCCCCATACATCCCCACTTCCATCTACCATTATGTCCCACCTCGCCTCACCCAATCTCTATCAGCCACCAACTTCCGTCTCAAACTATAAACCCCAGGAGTTTCATCTGATTGACTATAAATGAACAAAATCAGCGCAGACACCTAGTGCAGATGATGGATGCCTTCATACAAATCTTTCAATAATTTCATCTTCCAAATTTTAATTTCCAGTGCAATATTCAAGATTATTGATACCTTCAAATTTTTCATGGTTCCTAACTTACTGAAGTAGTGAAATTTTATCATTTTCACTCCTGATGTTTCTGGCATGTCCAGTCCTGAATGCTTGAAACCACAGTGAGCAAAACAGTTCGGAATTGTCTTACTGCTTATTTCTTGCCAATTATCAGTGATAAAAATCACTGCTTTTGAACACGAGAACATACAATATGATGCTACTTAAAAACTCTTCAGTCTAGGCAGTGTAGTGGCTAACAGTCACACAAGTGCATGTGACTGGCGCTAGTTAGAAACTGTTTGGCAACAGCCTCCTAACCCAATTAAGCAGCGTAGTGCCCAAGTAAACAAAGGGAAGACGTCGTGGAGGGATCGCCCACTGAGTCAGTGTGGATAAAAATCAGAAACATTTGTGAGTATTCAATGGACCCCAATAGCAACAGAGACACTGATTGGCAGGCAGACTGTGTAAAGGTGCAAAAGTAACAGTGTTGCTGGATTAATCCTAAAAGGAGGAATTTGACTCAGAGGGCACTGAATCTTTGAATTCACGCAGGAACACAGTGGAGTCTTAGCTATTGTTTGCATTAAAACAGACTGATACTTCTGCATATGACAGAATTCAAGGGAAATACGATGCTATGTGGGGGTGGCACTGAGTGGTATAGTAGGCTCAAGGGGCCACATGGCCCACTCCTGCTCCAATTTCTTAAAGCTGGAAAGGAATTTTGCCCCTTAATGTGTCACAGCCTTCCAGCTCTTTTCACAAGCCATTTATTTAGGCAGAGAAATGCCAATGACTTGCTCTTGCCCAGCATAGTTTTTATTTCTTCATTCCAGAACATTCTTTCAAACTAATTTGCAAGACTACAACTCTTACTCAATAACTCCAACCACTAAACATTGACTTCCGACTGTATTCTGAAATTGGTCCACAAAGATAGTGCAAAATATAACTAAAAGGACTGCAGAGGTTTATTCAATACACCAAGACGTACAACCTCCTCCAGGTTCAGAAACTCAAAGTACATTTACTACCAAAGTATGTGTAAACATTACAACCTTGAGATTTGTCAGCTGACAGGACGCCACATAGTAAGAAACCCTTGAGTTCATCACCACACACCGACGGTTAAATCTCTGCACAATGTCAATGTGGGGCGTTCTGCATTTGGCGTTTGATCGCTAGTCGAAAACGTAAAGGCTTTCATTTTGCTACCTAATTGAGCAGGCAAGAACTTTCGGATTCTGTTCGGAGCGGAGTCAATGAGGGACACATTTTCAGAGAGGTTAAATACTGAGAGGGACACACACACAGCCGTGCTGGAGAGCTCCTGCCCTACCTACACACCACTGATAACATCACACACGAGCAGGTTGGACACCTCAGCCGGGTCAGACAGTAACACCGTCCCCAAGGCTCTGCCAGGCTATCGCGCTAAAAGGAGCGGCAGGGTACCAGGCACCCCAGCGCCCGGCATTCCGTGCCTGTTGACAGGCTCCTAACATCTGGTTCCGGTACACCGTCGGCTACTCGCCCTTACCTTTCCTCGGCCGCAGCGACATCTTGCACCAGGCTCCAGCACGTGACCTACCCCGCTGTGGTGACGTCACACACGGCCCCTCCTCTCCCCGCGTCAATCGCAATCAAGCCCCTCCCCCCCCCGGGGCAAACTGAACCAGTTGGCAGGTGAGGGGCGGGGTCACGTGACGGTGCGCTTTGTGAAGTCAGGCGCATGCGTGGTAGACTCGGCGCCGGTGTGGGGTGACGGCTGTGGAATGTGTCAGCGGTACTGAGGTACTGAGCCCGGGGGTGGGACGAGGGACCGGCTTCGCTTACGGTAACGATAGGAATCGGGGCCGTGTGCTCTGGGGGTGAGGGGGGGGGCGGAAGGAAAGAGGAGATGAAGACCCGGGCACGGGGTGGTGGTGGGGGTTAGCAAGCTAGCTAGGTGTGACCCGGGACCGGGTATGAGGCGGAGGGCGAGGCAGGAGATTGAGGTGGTTTGGTGGGACTGTTGCTCAGGTGTGGATGGTGAGGGGCGATGGGCTTGGGGTCCCAGCAGCTCCTGTGGGATGCTCAGGTACTGGGGCAGAGCGAGGTGGGGGGCCAGTGGAATGATTGTTATTATTACTGAGGTGTAGTGTCCAGATGTTTTACTGCGGGTGAGGATGTTGCGGGAAGATGAGGACTGGTGGTTGTCTTAGCTCAGTAATATGGGCAGCAGGAGCCGGAGGTGGGTTGTGGGCTGTGGGCCTTGGCATGTGTTACATTACTGTTGCAGGGATGAGATGGGGAAAGATACTGGGGTGATTGGGAGGTAGGTCAGGGTCGAGTGAAGGGTGTTACAGTTTTTCAGATATGGTGGCTGTGGGAGCTACAGTCTGGCACAGAGTTTTTTTGCCTGGAGGATGTGTGGGGTATAACATTGTGCACTGTGGGCAGAGCACTGGAGACTTGGGACTGCTGCCCAGTCCCAGACTGCACAGCTAACGCATTCCAAGAACAGCTTCCCTGGAGTGGAGCTGCTGGTGAAGCAGCTGAGTGATATGTGGGGATTGGAGCAGGGGCTTCCTTTCGGCCAGGAACCAGCTACCTTGGGTGTGTCGAATGGGGTACCTGTGTCGCACAGGCTTGTCTCGACGCAGATACTGCCTGACCTGTGTTCTTTCTGTTTTCTTTACTTCAGATTCTCAGCAGCTGCGGGTTTCTGTAACAGTGCAGGCATTTTTTTTGTCAGTCACTTCTCTGTTTGTGTCTCCTTCAGACAGTTACTCTGCAGGTGATGAATAAGTTAAAAGGGTAAATGCACACACTTTTTTCCCCTCCAGTAAAAGGCAACAAAAAAAACTACAGAGTATAGGTTTAAGGTGAGAGGGGAGAGACTGGACACTTAGCAATTTGACTATCGCAACAATAGGTCAACAGCAGATGCAATCTGAATGGCTCTTCACATGGCTTTAGGCTACCTGGACAACACAAGCACCTACGTCAGGATGCTGTTCATCGACTATAACGCAGCATTTAATACCATCATTCCCTCAATCCTAATTGAGAAGTTACAGAACCTGGGTCTCTGTGCCTCCTTCTGCAAATGGATTCCTAACCGGAAGATCACAACCTGTGCAGATTGGTGATAACATCTCCTCCTCGCCGACGCACCTCAGGGATGTGTGCTTAGCCCACTGCTCTACTCTATATATCCATGACTGTGTGGTTAGGCATAGCTCAGATGCCATTTGTAAATTTGCTGATGATACAATCATTGTTGGTAGAATCTCAGGTGGTGATGAGAGGGTGTACAGGAGTGAGATATGCCAACTAGTGGAGTGGTGTCACAGCAACAACCTGGCAGTCAACGTCAGTAAGATGAAAGAGCTGATTGTGGACTTTCAGAAGGGTAAGATGAAGGAACACATACCAATCCCCATAGAGGGATGGAAGAGGAGAGAGTGAGCAGTTTCAAGTTCCTGGGTGTCAAGATCTCTGGAGATCTAATCTGATCCCCACATATCGATGCAGTTATAAAGAAGGCTAAAGGGATCAGGGGGTATGGAGAGAAAGCAGGTACAGGGTTCTGAGTTGGATGATCAGCCATGATCATACTAAATGGTGGTGCAGGCTCGAAGGGCCAAATGGCCTACTCCTGCACCTATTTTCTATGTTTCTAAGGCAAGACAGTGATAAATTTAATTAGGAGTTTGAAGAGTTTTTGTATGTCGACAAATACACTCAAAATCTTCTATAGATATACCATGGAGAGCACAGGACCGAAAAAAGCTGCAGAGGGTTGTAAATTTAGTCAGCTCCATCTTGGGTACTAGCCTACAAAGTACCCAGGACATCTTCAAGGAGCGGCGTCTCAGAAAGGCAGCGTCCATTATTAAGGACCTCCAGCACCCAGGGCATGCCCTTTTCTCACTGTTATCATCAGGTAGGAGGTACAGAAGCCTGAAGGCACACACTCAGCAACTCAGGAACAGCTTCTTCCCCTCTGCCATCTGATTCCAAAATGGACATTGAACCCTTGGACACAATCTCACTTTTTTTATTATATAGTATTTCTGTTTTTTGAAGAATTTTTAATCTATTCAATATATGTATACTGTAATTTATTAATATTATTTAGTTTTTTTCATCTATATTATGTATTGCATTGAACTGCTGCTGCTGCTAAGTTATAACAAATTTCATGTCATATGCTGGTGATACTAAACCTGATTCTGATTTTAAAGTGACCTGAGGCCAATGAGAGCTTCCTCTAGGAGGGTGAACCCACAGAAAGCATTTGGCCCTGTCGAGTACTAAAGACCTGTGCTGATCAGCTGACTGGAGTGTTCACTGATATCTTTAACCTCTTACTTCAGCAGTCTGAGGTACCCATCTGCTTCAAGCAGGCTTCAATTATACAGGTGCCCAGGAGAACATGGTAATCTGCCTCAATGACTATCATCCAGTAGCACATCCACTTGTGAGGTTTTGTGAGGTTGGTAACGAAACATATCAACTCTTTACCTGAGAAGCAACTTGGATGTGCTCCTAATGTCACAACAGGTCCTCAGCAGATACCATCTCATTGGCTTCTCACTCTACACTGGAACATCTGGACAGTGCAGGTGCATACATCAGGATGCTCTTCATTGACTATAGCTCAGCATTCAATACTATCATCCCCTCAAAACGAATCAATCAGCTCCAAGACCTAGGCCTCAATACCTCCATGTGCAACTGGATCCTCGATTTCCACACTTGCAGACCCAGTAAGTTTAGTTTAGAAACAACATCTCCACAATCTATCTGTACGGGGCACCACAAATAGGGAGACTAAATATCTGGCTGAGTGATGTCATGACAACAACCAGTCATTCAAAGTCAGCAAGACCAAGGAACTGATTATTGACCTCAGGAGGTGGAAACCAGAGGTCCATGAACCAGTCCTCCTTGGGGGATCAGAGGTCGAGTGTCAGCAACTTTAAATTCCTTGGCGTTATAATTTCAGAGAATCTGCCCTGGACCCAGCCCGTAACTGCCATTACAAAGAAAGCACAGCAGTGTTTCTACTTTCTTAGAAGTCTATGAAGATTCAGCATGTCATTAAAACTTTGACAAATTTCTATAGATATGCAGTGGAGAATTTATTGACTGGTTGCATCACAGTCTGATATGGAAACATCAATGCCTTTGACCAGAAAAGCCTACAGAACGTAGTGGATACAGCCCAGCTGATCACAGGTAAAGCCCTACCCACCATTGAGCACTTCCACAAGGAGCAGTTTCACAGGCTCAAGGACTTCCCCATCTAGCCTATGATCTCTTCTCACTACTACCATCAAGAAGGAGATACAGGAGCCTCAGGACCCATATCAAAGTTCGAAGTAATTTATGAATGTCACTGTTTACAACCCTGAGATTAATTTTCCTGTGGGCATTCACAGTAAATACAAGAAACACAATAGAATCAATGAAAGACCAAACCAAACAGGATGGGCAAACAACCAATGTGAAAAAAATTGAAATACAAAAAGGAGAAAACAAAGAAATAATAAAAGTAAACAATAAATATCAAGAACATGAGCTGATGAGTCCAGTTCAGTGATGGTGACATTGGCAGGTTCAGGAACAGATATTGCCCTCAACCATCAGGCTGCTAAACAAGAGGGAATAACGTCACTCATCCCAACACTGAACTGCTCCCACAACCTATGGACTCACTTTCAAGGGCTTTTAATTTCATGTTCTCTATTTATTGCTTACTTATTTAATATTTTGTGTTTTATTTGTACAAATTGTTATCTTTTGCACGTTGTTCGCTTGTCCATCTTGTGTGTGTTATTTTTCCTTGATTCTATGGCATTTCTTTGTATTTACTGTGAATGCCTGCAAAAAGAAGAATCTCAGGGTTGTAGGTGGTGGCATATGTCCTTTGATAACACATTTACTTTGAACTTTGAATGGTGACTACTTCAGGCAGGTGGCCGGTATATGGAAGTGGTGGATGGGCTCACCTGCCTTATAAAGACCCTACCCAGAAGAAGGCAATGGCAAATATACAACCATCCACCAGCTGCTCCCAAGGCTTCACATAACTCTGACCGGAGGGCTAAGCACCTTGCCCAGGGGTGACCTGCAGGCTATCAGAGCCTTCTACCTCCTTTCATAGAGGTGCATCTCCACCCAGCACAAACATGCAATTGCTATAATTTACCAACATAAATGTGGCAGAAAGGGGAAAAGCAAGTGAGTGTTCATGGGCTCATGAACCATTGTAGTGGAGGGGAAGAGACCATTCCTGAATCTTTCAACGTGTCTCATCAGGCTCCTGCCAGTAACAAGAAACACACATGTCTTGGACAGTGAGCATCCTTGGTTATGGATGCTGTCTTCCTGAAGTGTGGCCTCTTGCATGGTGGGGAGGGCCGTGCCTGTGATGGAGCTGGATGAGCCTACAACACTCTGCAGTTTTGCTCACCTGTCTTGGTGTGTCTTTGGACTACGGAACAAAATTGGAGAAAATACTCACGTTTCACAGGTAGAGCATACAAAAACACCTTACAGGTGGCGCCAGAACTGAACTCCAGAATGCTCTGAGTTGTAATAATGTTGGGCTATGCCACTGTCGTTTCAATAAGACATTGGAACACAATTAGGCTATTCGGCTCATTCTATCATGGCTGATTTATTTTCTCTCTCAACCCCATTTACCTGCTTTCTCACCATAACCTTGGTCTCCACAGCCATCCGTGGCAATGAACTCCACAGATTCTCATTTCTGCTCCATTCTACAGCAATGTGGACAGTTTTGGTCACTATTATAGGAAAGTGCTATTAAACTAGAAAGAGTGTGGAAAAGAGTTACCAAGATGAGCTTGAGCCACAAGGAGAGGTTGCATACGCCAGAACTTTATTCCCTAGAGCGGAGACATTGAGGAGGTTATCTGATAGAGATCTATAACATCCTGAGGGTTAGCAGAATGAAATCTTAGTCTGTTTCCCAGGAGGGGGTTCCAATAACAAGAGGGTAGGGCCTTAAAATCAGAGACGAGAGGTTTTAAATATACATCCGGGCAGGTTCTTCATGCAAAGGGTGGTACGTATTTGGAATGAGTTGGATGAGGTCTAAAAGCAATGAAATAAATTGGATCAGAGAGGTTTAGAAGGCTGCAGGCCAATGCGGTCAGATGGGATGAGCTCCCTGGACAATATAATCAGCGTGGCTGAGTTGGGTGAAAGGGCCTGTTTCCATGCTGTATGACTGTGCTGATGGCACCCATTCCACCTCGATAACATGGTTCCACTGTTGTCTTTATATTAAACCACTTGCCCATCATTTATTCTGGGACTAAATAACATAGGAGAAGGTTCCCATCACAGAATCAGGCACATCCAGCTCAATTTAGCCCACTGATTTTGTTGCTGTTTCTCCTTTAAAGTGTAAAATCATTCTCATTGCTTTGTTGTCTAGCATGACTGAGCCTGAGTGCCGTAAGTGTCTCTCAAATTTGATTTTGCTTTGAGAAGTGGATTGACAAGAGCAAGGTGGTAGACGTTGTCCACGTGGACTTCATTAGGGTTGGCCAAAGTCATGTTAGAATGGTCTAAAAGGTTATATCATATGAACCTCGTGTTTTGTGACTCAGGCTTTTACATTTTCTGCCCAATGAGAGATGGTCAAAGAGAGAATGACCGAGGTAGGAGGGCTTCTTGATTATGTACACGCACTTACACTACATACACACTGATCTATCTATATTGAGAGTATATAGAAAGAGAGATCGAGACATATTATTTGTAATTGCGGATCTTAGTTTTAGCTCTTAGTATTATGTGAACATTCCCACACTACTTGCTTCTCATGTAGCAGTTTGATTTTTTTTCATTATCTGATAAAACAATAACTTGCATTGTATAATTGTCTCATTTCTGTGATGTCAGCTCCTATCAAGCACTTTTGAAATGAGTGACATAACATTTTAACTGTATGGGGCACAGCAACACACAGTCTTGGTCACTTTGAATCACTGGTATAAATGGTAAAAGAAAAATGGATCTTGTCAACAAAGTCCTAGCTGAATGACAGAATTTCACTTTTTTCCTTCAGAGTAAAATGCTACGTTTGCGATGCAAGGCGAAGAATGGAACCCACCTGATGCAAGGGCTGACCTCGTCATCCAGTGTCCAAGAACTGAAAGATAAAGTGGAAGAGCTAACAGGGGTTCCGTGTGCTCTGCAGAAAATTATGGTGGGATATCCTCCATGCTGCCTGGATCTCCACAATGGAGAACTGGCTCTCAAGGATTGTCCTATCAAATCTGGTGAGTGTATTAAAGGCCCTGTCTACAGAACAAATGAGTAAATGCTGCCTGAGTAATTAAGAGGGCAGGGCCAAGTCAGAGGTATTCTACTTAGTACTCATGCAATCTGCATTCGCCTTTGGTAGGCTGGAGGCCATCAATTGAACACTAAACATAAAACACTAGCCACCTAGAGAGGTGACAGAGGACTGAAGGATAGCTAACGTTGCTCCCTTGTTCAAGAAAGGCTGTACCAATAAACCAGAAAATTACAGGCCAGTGAGCTTGAAGTCAGTGGTGGATAAATTATTGGAAGATATGTTAAAAGATGCATAAGTATTTAGATAGACAAGGACTGATTAGGGATAGTCAACATGGCTTTATACGTGTTAGATCATGTTGAACCAATCCTTGTACAGTTTTTCAAGGAAGTTGCTAAGAAAGTTGATGAAGGAAAGGCAGTGGATGTTGTCTAAATGAACTTCAGCAAGGTCTTTGACAAAGCCCCATATGGGAGGCTGGTCCAGAAGGTTCAGTTGCTCGGCATTCTGGGTGAGGTAGTAAATTGGATTCGATATTGGCTTTGTGGGAGAAGCTAGAGAGTGGTAGTACAAGGATGCCTCTCTGACTGGAGGCCTGTGACTAGTAGTGTGCTACAGAGATCAGTGCTGAGACCGTTGTTTGTCATCTGTGTCAACAATCTGGATGATAATGTAAACTGGGTCAGAAAGTTGTAGGTGACTCTAAAAGGGGGCATAGTGGTCAGTAAGTAACACTATCAAAGCTTGCACTGTGATCTGAACCAGCTAGAAAAATAGTAGATGGAATTTAATGCAGATGAGTGTGATATTGCACTTTGGACAAACCTGGTTAAGACTTCACATCAGAGCACAGAGGAGTGTGGTAGTCAGAGGGGTCTGGGAATTTAGATCTGTAATTCCTTGAAAGTGGCATCTCAAGTTGTAAACAGAGCTTTTGGCACCCTGGCCTTCATAAATCAGAGTTTGAGGATCAGAGTTGGATTGTTATGTTGAAGTTGCGTAAGAAGTTGCTGAGGTTTAATTTGGACTATTCTGTGCAGTTCTGGTCACTTACCTAGAGAAAAGATGTAAATAAGATTAAAAGAACGCAGAGAAAAATTACAAGGAAGTTGCCAAGGCTTGAGGACCTTGGGAATAGGGAAAGGCTGAATAGGTTAGGATTTTATTCCCTGGAGCACAGGAGAATGAGAGGAGGTTTGATAGGAGTATACAAAATTAAGGGGTAGAGACAGGTTTTTTCCCCTAGCTTTAGGTGAGAATAGAACTAAATTTTTGTGTTAGGGGTGAAAGCTGAAATATTTAAGGAGAACCTGAGGGCAAGCTTCTTCACTCAGGAGGAGGAGCGAGTATGGAATGAGCTACCAGTGAAGTAGGCTCCATTGCAACGTTTAAAAGAAGTTTGGATAAGTGCATGGATGGGAGGGGTTTGGAGGCTATGGTCCTGGTGTGGGGAGATGGGACTGGGCAGAAGATCAGGTCGGACTGGATGGGCCTGCTTCTGTGTTGGAGAAAGTGCAAGTGAACTACTGCTTCGCTGGGTCAGAATGTTTGGGCTCTGGGTACTGGGAAGGGAAGGTGTTGGGTCTCCTGGGATGTTGTGAGCAGGTGACTAGCTGGCCAAGTAATCTCAGTATCCCACCCTTTTCCCACTGCCCTGAGAATGCTGAATCTGTAGAATTCAGAGGGCTGCGGAAGCCTAGTCGATTGTACGTATTTAAGACAGCAGTTGACAACTTCTCATTCGGTGAGGGATTTAAAGATTACGGAAGAATGGGGTTAAAAATCCCTCAATTGTCTACACTTAAATGTCTTAATTAAAAACATATTTTACACACCTGGGAAGGAACTGGGAGTCAGTAAATCAAGAAATCAAAAGGACAGTTCAGAAGAAATGAGTTTATCAAAAAAAGTGGCAAGTGGGAATATAATGATATACTAACTGGTGGTTGAGGTGAATGGTGCGGATGTGTGGTTTATCAGGAAATCCCAGCCATCTTTATGCTATGGACCAAAACCATTAAACAAGGGATCCATGCACCACCCCAGGGTGGGAACCACTGGTTTGGATAAAGACTGGGTAAAGACATGCTGGAGTCATAGAAAACTACAGCACAGAAGTAGGCCATTTGGCCCATCTAGTCCATGCCAAACTATTAATCTGTCTGAACCCATTAACCCCTCCCATCCATGTATCTTCAGAAAATTCCATTTAGATGTTGCATTGGAGAGGTTTATATGAGCAGGTAGCTGAATGAAGAGTGACAACCTAGCGTGAAAGATCTGTTTGTTTGCTCTATATTCCTTGTCATTGATGTATTTCTTCATAATGTCTAAACCAATTCTGAAGTAAGCAAGTAGGTCACATTAAGCACTCTTTTCCAGGAGATACTTTGATTGTGGAGGAGGAACGGGATGTAGTGAAAACCAGAGCTTCCATCTCAAAGCTTGGTGTGGAAAGCTCAGATACGAGTACTTTCCCACACCTGACTCGACATGTTGTCCCTGCAGACAACTCCTGCCTCTTCACAAGTATCCACTATGTGGTAGAAGGAGGTGTTTGTGAACCAAACTGTGCCCCAGAAATGCGGAACCTGATCGCCCAGATCGTGGCAAGTGACCCCCACTCATACACAGAAGCGGTACTGGGAAAGAGTAATTGGGAATACTGTAATTGGATTTGCCAGAGTGACACATGGGGAGGGGCCATTGAGATCTCCATTCTATCCAAATTTTACCGGTGCGAGATCTGTGTCGTGGATACACAGACCGTACGAATCGACAGGTTTGGAGAGGACGTCAGCTACAAGAAGCGGGTGCTTCTGATTTACGACGGAATTCACTACGACCCGTTGGAACGGCGGTTTGAGGACCCCGAGACCCCACCGCAAACCATCTTCTCCACAGCGGATGATGTTATACTCGCTCAGGCACTGGAGCTGGGCGATGAGGCTAGAAGAAAACGGCAGTTCACCGATCTGAACAGATTCACACTGCGTTGCATAGTCTGCCAAAAGGGCCTGGTGGGTCAGGTAGAAGCTAGGGAGCATGCTAAAGAGACGGGGCACACCAACTTTGGAGAGGTGTGATGTTCAGATAATTAACTACCTCACGCTCCTGGAATGCACTGGAATAATTCTTTAGGAACAAAATGGAATTATATGGATCTTTTAAAACCTGGTTTGATTAGTTGTGAGCTGATCAAATTGCTGGTTGTTTGAAAAGGTTAGTTCTCATTCTTGAACTGCTGTTTACATAGTAGGAGTTGATTTTGCCTGATCAATCTATTATCATACACCTCTCATTGCATATTAAAATGTTACTGCCTCAGGTTTTCCCCACTAAGTGTATTAACTAACGGAGAGATTTAATTGCCAGAAAAATGGCAGTGGTTTCTCCAGACTTTGATTGTTCCCAATTAAACTTACAAGAGTGAGCCAAACTGAAAACCACCTTACTGCAAAACATTCAACTGAAGAACGTACATGTAAACCTTTTGGTGTGAATACTAATTACTATAGGTTCATCATTCCAGTGTGGGGGTGGGCAAGGGTAAGAGCACAGTTGCCTGTTTAATGATTTAATAAGTTTTTAGTGGTCAGTTCTTCAGAATAACATACTGAGTTACCACTTTCATTTCTAGCCTGTGTTGGTGGCCGGAAATGTTTTTTAATTGTTCTGCTGAGTTATCATTTATTGCAGGGATTTCTAACCTGGGGTCCATGGACCCCTCGGTTAGTGGTAGGGACATAAGAAAGGTTGCAAACCCCTGATTTATTGTATAAATGCTAGTAACCCACTTTCCCAGTCTAAGGGAAGTTTCACTGAACAGCCCAAGGCAACTCTAAGATCAGGAATCCCTACCCTTTATAGAAGTGGTAATGGCATATTGTATTCAGGACTAAGCTACACAGTCAGCCAAAGTATTTCACAAGTGAGATCTTGAGGAATGTTCACTGGATATTTTTGCCTCCCCTAAAAATTCAGAAGCTGCTACAGCGTTAAATTGTTACTTGAAAGGCAAGGGTTTGGTTCTTAAATGATTGTATAAAACACGCATGGAGGCAGCCCTATTGGTGATGCAGCTTCCTAAACAAAATAACCAAGACAGAGTCAGTTCAGGCGCAGTTAATAAATTTGAATTCTGAGGAAACAATCCTTCTATAATTTTCAGATATGAAACTTTGTAATTCCTTCACTAGCACATGGAGAATTGTTACTTGATCTCAGTTACACTGTCAACGGGTGGATCAGTGAGTGTCCTAGTCCAAAGCTTTCCCAGTAAACAACTTCTGGGTAATCAAATCCATGATAGTGCCTCTTAACATTGACTCAGTGCACTGTATAAGAATTGATGATTTTTCAAAGTCAAACTTAATTAAAATCTACTCATCTTAAATCGATAACACAATTAAAATCGCGGTCTGCTGTTTTAACCATTACTCTGAAAATGGCTTCTATCCAGTCAAAATCTTGACAGAATTAGGGATATTTTGTATGTGAATCACTTGTAGACGTTAGCAAAGAAACTGGTTTGGAAAGCTGATCTTTAAAGATGACTTCTGGTCCCATTGATCTTTGAAGATGACTTTTGATTTAATTGATGTTAAATTTATTTATGGAAGTATTCATTTTGTAGCAGGCCTAAACTGTTTTAGTCACAATCATTTTATGTGCCATATGTTTTTATCAGACATACATCAATATGTAAACATTTAAGTTTTTTTAATATACTTGTAATTTATTTAATGATGCATACATATTTAAATAGTGAGAAAAATTGAGTTTTTGGTGCTATTATTAGGAAGCCATTTTTTTTTAATTTCTAACGCTCTATTTAGAATTTTTCAGGATTGAGTCAACTGCAAATGAACAATGTTCAGATGTGAAAGCTCAGCTAACAAATATTATGACTAGCAACTTGATTTTGTTATTGGCCCAGCATGTGGATGATGTCTTTGGGTTGTTGTTTTCAGCTAATTTTAATAACTTAAGCAAAATCCTGTTACAGGTTGTTATCTGAGTATGTGAACATGCCAAATTTTGTACCACAAGGTTATTATTGTAGTTGTTTAATACAAGGTAATATTAGGAAACAGCTCAGCTTATTCCAGAAATCAACTGCTTGCACCCTTTGCTTCTCTTTTATGTTGGGTGCAAAGTAATGATCTCTGTGGCAGCAATGTGCCTTACACCCAACTCTGAAACTAATATTGTACAACATCTCCAAAGAACACGTGGTATTTTGCAATACAAAGGAAATGGGTTAAATCATTTGGAACTAATTTCACATCACAAGTTAAAGTGTGTCTCTGGTCGCCAGTGTGAGCTGGAGATCAAGAGTCTAGTTTTAATCCTTACCAGTAGCACTTCTTCAGGATAAACTGTCCCCCTCAACTATTCCTCTGTAGAAGTTCACTACCAATAAGTGAGTCCCATAGTGTCATTGCTTTTCAATCTAAAGCTAATTTCCTTTCAAATCTTCCTGAACAGATGGCATTACTAACCCTTGTTTAAGTGCTTTTTTTTTTGGACAGTCTCTTTTAATTTTGGATAAACTTGCATGAACTTGAAAGAGTATATTCCTCCTTGTCATGCCTTTGGCAAATAATTGCACTACTGCTATGTGCCTGCAGGTGTCATCTCAACCTAAGAGATGCAACAATCATTGGTTAATACACCATCAGTATGGTTCATGGCTAGGTCACATTGTGGGGTGTGAGAAGGGGACATTTAAACATTCTTGTTGCTGAATGACTTTAAAAGAGTTTGCGTCTATGCTCATTAACTAATATCATGTAGCTACTTGCTTGAGTTACTGTCAAGTTACTTCTATAATTCCTTGTCACTGAAATTTATTAGGAATATAACAGAAGGCCCTTTAGCCCTATTAGTCGAATGATCCTAAAGATCCAAATTCAGTTCCTTGAACCTGCTTTCTTCCCATATCCTTTGATTTACTTAACCATTAATATTCCTCCTTGAATATATTTCAGTAATAGGTCTCAACTGCCTTCTCTGGTGCAGAATTCCACAGGTTCATCACTCTGGGTGTGGATATTTCTCCTCATCTGAGTCCTATATGACTTGTCCCTTCTCATTGGAGCCCCTTGAGATGGCCCCCTTGTCCTTGGGCTGTGACCGTGAACCCGCTGACTATCAACAACATCCTGCATCTGGTCTATCCAGAACTGTTAAATATGTCAGAATCAGGTTTATTATCACTGACATATGCTGTGAAATTGTTTTGTTTTGTGACAGCAGTACAATGCAAAACATGGAATATACCATAAATTACAATAAGAAATCTATAAATAAGCAGTGCAAAAAGAGAAATTAATGGTAGTGTTCATGGACCATTCAGAAATCTGATGGCAGAGGGGAAGAAAATGTTCCTAAAATGTTGAGTGTGGCTCTTCAGACTCCTGTACCTTCTGCCTGATGGTAGTAATAAGAATTGGAGGGGTCCTTTATGATGGGTGCTGTCTTTTTCAGGCATCAGCTTTTGAAGATCTCCTCGATGCCAGGGAGGCTGTTGCCCATTACGGAATGAGCTGAGTTTACAACCCCCTGCTTCTTTTACCGATTCTTTACAGTAGCCCCACAGTACATCAGTAGAAATTTTCTAGTCTTGGGTGACATGGACGCCATGTCACTGACCTCTAGAAAATGTGTAGGTTTCTGAGTTCATTCTAAACTCTACAAAAGAGCCCTAACCAATCCCATCACTGCAGGCTTGTTGAGGCATAATCTGATTATGCATACTAGTGAAAAAGAAAAGAATGAATTCTGTTCCTTTGTTAGAGATTACATACGGAAACACTTAGAAGCAAACCATTGCAGTTTTCCTAATGTTTGTGTTAGCTTCACAGCCCACCCTATACATTTTCAATGTTTATAGCCTCTCAATAGAAGATTTAGATTGCATTTGGGCCCAGTGTAAACACAAGCATTATGTAAACTAAAAAGGGAATTGGAAACACTTAAGGAAAAATAATTTGCAGGTCTTTAGGGAACAAATTAACGTCTCCTCAAAGAGCTAGCATGGAATTGATGGGCAGAAATGGGCTATGACAGGTCTATAATTTATGAAAGGGTGTTAGAGAGAAACAACAAAATGTGACAGACTTCTTATGACATTAATGTTGAGAGCACCGTCTTACAAAATTTGGCAGAGAAAAAATAGATTTAATTATCTATTATAAAAATACCTTGTAACATAGATTATTGTACTACATTCATTTGATCAGTATTTTAAAATAAGCTTCAATGACCTATGGTTGGGTTGAGTTATTCTCCAAATTTTACTTTTTGGAGTTTACTTGCAAACATTTCATCACCTTGCATGGCAGCACTGTTGATTGTGGTGTGTCCTCTGAATGCTTGGCCTTTATATACTTTTAAATCAGCTGATTGGCTGAGTGGTGAACTTTGTGCATTGTGGTCAGGAATTTTGCCCGCATCAATTCATATATAGGACCGAGGTCTACATGTTTTACAGAAACGTTTGAAAAACCATGCTTCTAGGCATTCTCTTGCATGCCGTGTGTTCACTTCTGCCATGACTTTCTCTGATGCCCAGTTGAAATTCTGCCCTTGATCTTCATGGATAGAGACTAGGGAGAGTGGTCATGCTGCTTAAAGCCAGTTGATCTTCATGGATCTTTGTGGATAGTTTTCTCCCAATCTGGCCAACGTAATATTTGTTGCAGTTTTCGCACTGGATTTTGTCATTATACATTGGACTGATTTTGATTACACTTCTACATTTCTAGAGCTAACATTAAGTGCTGGATCATGTAAAACATATGGTGAAACACAGAAGATTGTGCTCATGCTGGAAATCTTGAGCAACGCACAAAATACTGGAGAATCTTAGCAGGTCAGGCAGCATCTATGGATTTCTCCAACTTCTGGTAATTTCTCCCCATCACCCTTCTTCCTTTTCCATTCCACATTCTCGTTCCCCTCTTTTACCCCTTCACCTCCCCCGGTGCCCCTCCTTCCCTTTCTGCCATGGTCCACTTTCTTCTCCTATCAGATAATTTCTTCTTCAGCTATTTACCTCTTCCACTCACCCTTTCCCAGCTTCTCACTTCCCTCCCCCACCCACCTCCGCCTTCACCTGTCACCTGCCAGTTTGTACTCCTTCCCCTCCCCCCCACCTTATTCTGGCTTCTGCCCTCTTCCTTACCAGTCCTGATGAAGAGTCTTGGCCTGAAATGTTGACTGCTTATTCCCCATCATCGATGCTGCCTGATCTATGGAGTTCTGCCAGCATTTTGTGTGTGTCTGTGTGGCTAAGTGTTCGTTACAGCAGCTATGAAACATAACTGTGTTGGCATGTGTTTCATAAGCCCTTGGGAATGTTACAGGCTGGCAGCACTTAGTCAAGATTGTCCCATTGTGCTATTTACAGAAGCATTCCATATTCTCAAAATTCAGGTTCAGCAGAATTATTGTTGAGTTGACAACAAAATGTACCTGCCAAACCTGCATTCTATGTTATACATTACAGCTGGAGTGGGTAGCAGTGATAATCATTTTTGACAGCAGTTTAGTGCAGCTGTGTGTATCTGCTACTTGGCCAAAATCTTAGAGAACAATCTCAATAGAATTGGACCAATTAGGATATCGGTTGTGCACAGATTTTAATTTTACCCACTTCAATACAAGAGGATAAGTGTACGGGCTAACCCATTGGTGTCCATGTCATAGAACTCAGCCAGAAGCAGGTTGGCTGGGCTGGCTGCTGCATCTTCTTTTAAAACCATCAATACTACTCGAATTCTCATTAGAATTAACATCATCTGCCTGTCTAAACATAGGCAGAACCTACTAATATCGGCCTTGTTGAAGGTGACGGCAAACTGAAAATTAAAATGGAACTGTAGTTCCTCAGTATTAAAGGGACATCTTGTGTCTGTATGGCCCTGCAAATTAATTCTCAAGCTAACACACATCTATTATTTTTATACTACTTTTTTTGTTAATCTTCTCCTGGTATTAGAGTTGATTTAAATCTTTGTTTCTTGTTTTTTAAATTGTTACTTTTAAATTTTTTACCCTTAGCAAAAAGAAGTCTCATGACTTTCTCTAAAATCTTATAAGTTGTAACCTTGGCCCAACGATCTCCTCTGAACAGAAGAACATCTACCCCCTACTAAAACTTTAAGATCACCATGATAGAAATAAGGGTATTAAGATTATTATGTGGATGGGGCTGTGTCTGACACTGACAGGAGGCCAGTGTAGGAGAGTTTTTAAAGTGGAAAGCCATTGCACCAGGGCAGTTCCACTCAACCTCAGAAGTCCAGGTCCAGCAGTACAAACAAGCGTCTCAAACTGGGACCTTGGTTGCAGTGGATGACCATGACGTCTTCTGTACCTTGTCATGCCTTTCGCTCTCCACGGAATGTTGCAGAATCACTTTCCTGACTGTTGGATCTCACTGGATCTCATTTGTCCAGTCTACCAGAGCTGATTCCACATGCTAGGATAGGCATGTCCCTAACTCACTGGGGTAAGAGGCTGCTGGTTACCCTCACCTGATTTAGCCCACTTGTCGAAGCAGTTTACCAGGGTGTGGCCGCTGTCACATGGCAGACAGCTACTTGGAACTACCAGTGAGAGCTGAGTGTCTAGTCAGGACCAAAGGTGAGTGAGCTGCCCCAGAGTGACATGACAAGCTGTTTCACCAGAGGTGCTACCCCTCCCTGGACATCACATAGATGTACCCCAAGATTATTATCTGAATCATGACTAAAACCTACAGTATCCTATACAACACTTTGCTCATTTAAATTAACTGACACATAATCTTCATTACCAATGGGAATATTTTCTTAAAACGCATTTCTTTTGAAATTTTGTAGATAAACATAAATGTAGTTTGTCTTTTATTAGATGTTTGCTGTTGATCTTTGAGTCAGTTCGCCAGCAATAAAGGCATTAATGTTTTTCTTGCCAGCAAACCCTTGCTCCAAGACCAAGGGCAAGTTTAGCTTTTCCTCTGACCAAACTAATGGATTCCTGCTTTCCTTCTGGACCTCTGCTCCACTGGAAGAGATTAGCCGAAAGCGGCTGTCCTCTTAGTTTCACAGAACAAGGTGCATGTGAAATTTTAGTGGGATCGCAGAGAATGGTTTACAGGAAGTTATCACAAAGTTGCAACTAACAGCTAAGATCAAAACGAAAGCAAAGCTGCAGTAATATGGAGACCTTTCCCCCAACATTAACCAGATTTATTCCGTTTACAATTGAGGTGAAAAATAACTCAGTCACAGCTACAGTTTACTGTTTGAGCTTTTTAATCCTTTTGTAAATGAATTTATATATAATTATTTAATGTATAATTAGAAATAATTTATAGTTCATGTGCATATGGTACTTGACTTAACAGATACGTCAAGCAAAGGTCAGTGTACCGTATATGATCTGTCCTTGATTAGTTTGTTCTTTCATTATGTGCTATGTTGTGTGACATGAATAATCATGGTTTTTCCATGGCGATGATTATTCTTGGCAAATTTTTCTACAGAAGTGGTTTTCCATTTCTTCCTCCTGGGCAGTGTCTTTACAACATGGATGACCTCAGCCATTATCAATACTCTTCAGAGTTTGTTTGCCTGGCATCAGTGGTCATGTAACCAGGACTTGTGATCTGCACTGGCTGCTCATATGACCATCCACCACCTGCTCCCATGGTTTCACATGACTGGCAGAATGGGATGGGCTAAGCAGGTGCTACACCTTGCCCAAGTATGACCTGCAGGCTAGTGGAGAGAAGGAGCATCTTATACCTCTTTTGGTAGAGATGCATTTCCACCTCGCCACCCAGCTGTAGGGGTATCAAATGTTATGGGGAGAAGGCAGGAGAATGGGATTGAGAGAAACAATAAATCTGGAATGGTGGAGCAGATTCGATGGGCTGAATGGCCTAATTCTGCTCTTGTGTCTGAAGCTCTCATATTTGGTAATGGATTACAGAAACATTTTAATACTGCTTTGTGCCAATCATTTCTTCTACAATCAGTTGTAAATCTCCATAACAAACCCTTGGGGGTTTTAAGCTTCAGTACATAAACTTTAGTTGAGCAAGGGTTTAATGCATGGTGGACTAGAAATGTCTTTCAACTGTGAATACTGTGGTTATGTCATTGAGCTGTTTAATTTTCACTTATTCATACATTTGCATGCTTTCAAAATGATCCTTGCTGCCTAGCACTGAAAATTAAAGTCAGTTTCTTGAGCATGAAACTGGGAAGGCTCTTACAAAATCTGACATCACTTAAGTCGAATAGGGTTTGAATAATGATGAATGCCAGAACTCAGCAAGTAATTTTTTTTTCCAAAACATGATTTAGAATTCTTGTTGTGGTGTAGAAAGATTCCACTAATTGGTTCTTGGTGTCACTAGTTAAGCAATATAATGCCCAAATAGATAATTGCCAGTCAGGGTATCATATTCTGTTCAATCTTACTAAGTTACCTTACTAGATCTGAGCAGCACAGTGACGCAGTTAGTAGGGCCACTACCTTGAAATATCGGAGACCCCAGTCTGATGCTTGCCTTGAGTGATGTCACATGGGTGCTTTAGTGTCGTACAGGCCAGAGATGTGTGGGTAGGTAAGTTAACTGGCTACTTGTATGAGGTCCGTGTGGTCACATAGAATCTGGGGGAGTTGATGAAAATGCAGTGCGGGGGGGGGGGGGGGTAGATAAATAAAGTTAATGTCAGACCATAAGACATTGGAGCAGAATTAGACCATTCAGCCCATCGGGTCTTCTGCCATTCTACCATGCCAATCTATTATCCCTCAACTCCATTCTCCAACCTTTTCCCCGTAATCAAGAACCTCTCAACCTCTGCTTTCTCTATTTCCTATGACTTGGCCTCCATCGCTGTTGTGGTGATGAATTTCACATATTTACCACCCTCTGGCAAAGGAAATGTCTCCGCTTTTCTGTTTGAAAGGGATGTCCTTCCATTCTGATGCTGTGCCATCTGGTCCTAGACTCCCTCATTATCGGAAAGATCCTCCCACTCTACATCAGCATTTGCAGTCACTTGTGTCTCATTTGTTTTTATAACGAGAGGTTGGACAAACTTGGGTTGTTTTCCCTGCAGCAGCAGAGGCTGAGGGAAGATCTGATGAAAGGCATAGAATAGGCAGACAAGATTTTCCAAGGATTCATATGTCTAATACCAGACAGCATGCATTTAAGATGAGATGGGGTAATTTTAAAGTAGGTGTGAAGGGCAACTTTTATTTTTTAACGCAGTAGTGGGCAATGTTCCCTCTAATTTTTTTGTATATCTGTGTGGACCAACCATTGCTCTGACCAGAAATTCCAGCTGTGCAGCAGCAAAGCACCATGTGTGGGAGCATTTCAGTTACTGCACAGCCACACACCAGCGTAGCTTAGAGGGAACTGTCATGATGTGTGCCTGGAATGCACTGCCTGGGGTGGTGGTAGAGGCAGATACATAGAAACATAGAAAACCTACAGTACAGTACAGGCCCTTCGGGCCACAAAGCTGTGCCGAACATGTTGTTCATACCTTAGAAATTACCTAGGGTTACCCATAGTCCTCTATTTTTCTGAGCTCCATGTACCTGTCCAGGAGTCTCTTAAAAGACCCTATTGTATCCGCCTCCACCACTGTCGCCAGCAGCCCATTCCACGCACTCACAACTCTCTGCGTTTTTAAGAAAACAAAAACCTACCCCTGACATCTCCTCTGTACCTACCTCCAAGCACCTTAAAACTGTGCCCTCTTGTGCTAGCTATTTCAGCCCTGGGGAAAAGCCTCTGACTATCCACATGATCAATGCCTCTCATCATCTTATACACCTCTATCAGGTCACCTCTCATCGTCCATTGTTCCAGGGGGAAAAGGCTGAGTTCACTCCACCTATTCTCATAAGGCATGCTCCCCAATCCAGACAACATCCTTGTAAATCTCCACTGCACCCTTTCTATGCTTCCACATACTTCTTAAAGTGAAGCAACCAGAACTGAGCACAGTACTCCAGGTGGAATCTGACCAGGGGCTTATATTGCTGCAACATTACCTCTCATCTCCTAAACTCAATCCCACGATTGATGAAGGCCAATGCACCATATACTTTCTTAACGACAGAGTCAACCTGCACAACAGCTTTGAGTGTCCTATGGACTCGGACTCCAAGATCCCTCTGATCCTCCACACTGCCAAGAGTCTTACCATTAATACTACATTCTGACATCATATTTGACCTACCAAAATGAACCACCTCACACTTAACTGGGTTGAACTCCTTTTAGAAACACAGAAAAACCTACAGCACAATACAGTCCCTTTGGCCCACAATGCTGTGCCAAACAAGTACTTTAGAAATTATCTAGGGTTACCACTTTTGCCACTTATCCCAGTTTTGCATCCTATCAATGTCCTGCTATAACCTCTGACAGCCCTCCACACACCACCAACCTTTGTCATCAGCAAATTTACTAACCCGTCACTCCACTTCTTCATCCCAGGCATTTATAAAAATCACGAAGAACGGGGTCCCAGAACAGATCCCTGAGGTACACCACTGGTGACTGATCTCCATACAGAATATGACCCATCTACAACCAACTTCTATGGGTTGTTTAGATAGGCACATGAATGTGAGGAAAATGGAAGGGTATGGACAATTTGTAGACAGAAGAGGTTAATATTGTTAGCCATTTCATTACTAACTTAATTGGTTAGGCACACCATTGTGGGCTGAAGGGCCTGTTCCTGTGTTCTATGTGTTTATGCCCCAATATTCTTGTGTCAAAGACACTATAAGTAGAAGCTGCTGCTGTGAGTCACAATTAGTTCAATATGTGCTTGAAGAGGCAGGCTACAGTTATTTTGTCTGCATTCAATGGCCTTGGATCAGAAGATTACAGCCAGCTCATTACCTCAAGTACATGATGTAAATTATTTAATTGTTATTTATAATTAATTATCATAGCTATTAACACAAGAGATTCTGCAGATTGGAAATCCAGAGCAACACTCAATGCTAGAGAAACTCAGCAGGTCTGAACAGGGGCTCCAGATCTGTGGTTCACAGACCCCTTGGTCAATACTAGGAGTCTGTGAATTAAAAAGTTTGGGAACCCCAGTGATAAAGGGTCTTGGCCCAAAATGTTGACTGTTTATTCCTCTCCATGGATGCTGCCTGACCTGCTGAGTTCTCCAGTATTTTAGTGTGTGTTGCATTTTTTTATGAATGCAATAAGTTCTCAAATTTTCGTATAATTTAATCATGTTTAGCTTCTGACTAGGTCAGACCTATTTATCACAGCTATTTAGAAACAAAATTCCATGGAGCTATTTTATCCTGATTTAATGGGAGCCCAACCACAGTGTGAAAAGAACAGGTTTGATTATGACATCTTTACAAGGGATCATATGTTTACCCTTTTATTCAATCCCCGGAATGAAAGAGTAAACATGAGGAATGTTTGATGTCTCTGGGCCTGTACTCACTGGTGTTCAGAAGGGTGGGGGGTGGAGGATCTAGGCTATTGAATGTTGAAAGGCCTGAACAGAGTGGATGTGGAGAGGAATTTTCCTATAGTAGGGTAGTCTAGAACCAGAGGGCACAGCCTCAATAGAAGAACATCACTTTGGAAAAGAAATGAGGAATTTCTTTAGTCAGATGAATCTGTGGAATTCATTGCCACAGACTGCTATGAAAACCAAGTCATTGGGTATATTTAAAGCAGAAGTTGATGGGTTCTTGATTTGTAAGGGGGTCAAAGGTAATAGGGAGAAGGCAAGGGAAGGGTGTTGAGAGGGATAATAAATCAGCCAAGATCAAATGGAATGGTTGAGCAGATTGGCCTAATCCAACTCCAATGTCTCAGTCATGTATCACTTTTAAGAAATAAAATTAGCCATGGGTGCACCAATATTTGTGCTTCTCATTCTAGGTAATTAACTGCTGCCATCTGCTGTTCCTGGAGCCAAAAACAAGCATCAAACCTTGCAATTTTGAATCATAATGTAGGTGAATTTTTAAAGCCAGTCTCAGATTTAAAATAACAACAGCAGTTGTATCGTTCAGTGGGTTAGGAAGGAGCAGTGGTGAGAGAATGAGTTACATTGCAGGTTTTCTGCATTATTTTCAGTGTTATTCATTGAGGTTTTGATATTTATTTGGTGTGTTGAAAGTTTAATGTTTAGTGATCATGAATATAACAAATAGCATGAGATCCTGATGGTTTAAACTCTGGTCCAGTGAATGCAGGAAGGAAATGTATGTAGTACAGGCTTTTAATCCTTGGTCAAACATAGTCAGCTGAATATTGCTGGCTGCTGTAAGCAGATCAGGACTTTGATGTAATCATATTCCAATATGGAACTTCAGAATCAGGTTTAATATCACCAGCATATGTTGTGAATTCCAGTATATATTTAAATTACTACAAAAATAGAAATCAAAAAGTAGTGAGGTAGCATTCATGGGTTCAATGTTAATTCAGAAATCAGATGGCAGAGGGGACGAAGCTGTTCCTGAATTGTTGAGTGTGTGCCTTCAGGCTCCTGTACCTCTTTCCTGATGGTAGCAATGAAAAGAGGGCATGACCTATGTGATGGAGTGGTGCTTAATGATAGATGCTGCCTTTTTGAGGCATCGCTCCTTGAAGTTGTCCTGGATACTACGGAGGATAGTGCCCTTGGTGGAACTGACTAAGTGTACAATTCTCTGCTGCTTACTTTGGTCCTGTGCAGTAGGCCTCTCTTTCTCCCCCCCCCCCCCCCCCCCCCGCCACCACAAAGCGCCCTCTACATATCAGATGGTGATGCAGACAGGATGCTCTCCGTGGAACATCTGTAGAAATGTGAGTGTAATTCACATTTTCTAGATATTGAACAGAACTGGAGTCTCCCTCGCTGCTGAACTCTTCAAGGAGTCCCACAGCAGAGCACATGTTTAGTGAACAAACAAGGGAAAGTCTGCAGCTGCTGGAAATCCAAGCAATGCATACAAAATGCTGGAGGAACCAGCAGGCCAGGCAGCATCAATGGAAAAGAGTAATGTTGACGTTTTGGGCCGAAATCTTCATTAGAACCCTTCAGTTGCACATGTTTAGTGAGTTTTACCAATAGATCTGCTTACTGATGTCATTCCAGATTAGACCCAGAGCAAGTTCCACAAGCCAATTTACTGCTTCAGTGAAGAATGTGTAAGAAAACGCTTTGACTTTTTATTATTTTGTTTATTGATTTTTAAAAATTTTTGGTACTTTTTAAAATCATTTTTAACAGCTTTTGACTGTTTCCAAATATCTGCTTTGGCAGAAACATGCGAGATTCTGTAAGTGCTGGAAGTTCAGTTACACACACAAAATGTTGGAGGAATTCAGCAGGTCAGGCAGCATCTATAGAAAGGAATAAACAGCTGATGTCTCAGGACATTTCATCTGGACATATTCATTCTTCTCTGAAGATCCCAGCCTTTTTATTTGCTGTAAAGCCCCTACCATTGACCGAGAGGTTAATTGACCCCAGGTTGGGAACCCCTGTAGGTGCTGCCTGACCTGATAAGCTGCTCCAGCATTTTGTGTTATTACACAGCTTTGACAGAGTGCAGTTTGAGGTGTGACTTTGATATGTGTTAAATGTCATCATGCTGGTTTCTTGGCCCTTGCACATGACCTAATAACAGGATTTGGATTCCTGTTTATCAACTCCAGCATACACTCACCCAGGAGGATTAAAACCAGGTAAGTGTGGGGCAGGGTTGAACAAACTAGGCATGAGTGTGGGTGATTGCGTTCACTGAGCATAATATTAGTGGTAAAAAGAGTTGGAAAAGAGAAATATAAGCTATAAGGAATAGAAATATTCGGCAGCTACCTTGTGGATTGGACATGTTAAATTTCAGTTCAATGATCTATAAAAGGTCAATAACCTGAAGTATTGGCTGCCTCCATAGCCATATCCTGACCTACCAGGTATTTCCAGCATTTCTTCATTAAAGCTCACAATACGTTGGTGTATGTGGAGCCTGAATAAACCTGCAGCAGGTGTTCCATGTGAAGTTTACATAGAACAAAAGAATTTTCCCTGTTTATCTTGTGTGGGATAGAGATATATCAAAGTAATGTTTAGATCTCAAGGGAAGTCTTACATGATACAGCTGAGTAGTGATGGTTTCAGGGTGAGAAGTTTAGGTGGACTTAAATAGTATTGAGTAATTGGATAGGGTGTGAATTTCAATGCATGTGTCTGTACACACTCAAAATGATGTTTAGATTTCCTTGCCCTGTTCAAATTTGATTGCATATATGTATTAACACAAGATTCTGCTGATGCTGGATATCCAGATTAACACTCACAATGCTGGAGGAACTTAGCAGGTCTAGCCACATCTATGGAGAGGAATGAAGAGCCAGTCGAGTCAAGGCCATGATGAAGGGTCTTGGCCCGAAATGTCAACTCTTCATTCCTCTCCATAGATTGTGGTCTGACCTGTAGAGTTCCTCCAGCATTTTGTGTGTACATACAGTATTTGTCTAGTTTCATTCTGGCTTCCCCACCCCCAAAAAAAAACTGAAACGTGAAAGATCAGGGCCAGATGAAGCATGCATTAAAAAAACAAGTGATGTCCAAAAAGTTGTAGGGTAAAAAGTGCAACTGGCACACTCGTATAATCAAATGTAATTAGCAGTTATTATTGAAACCAATGTTTGGGCACTGCTTTTAAATATTAAAACAATATTCTCTTTAATAACCATTATCTGCATTAAATAACAAACTTGTTTTTAAAAGATGAGTATTTGTACTACTGGAATTGAGGGAGATGTGCTAACAGACTGGTACCTCTCAGCACTCGATTGTTCAGCTGAATTATCATTCAGCTTGTGTGCAAGTTGTTCACTGGTTATTTATGCAACATATGTAATTGTAATTGGGAGTTTCAAAAGTGTGACTTTTACCCATATTTCAGATACTATAAGTGGATTAAAAAACTTGAGCATTTAATTGTTCATACTTTGCTGCTGCTGCAGGTGCTTGTATGTCATTTGATGAAACAAATCCTCATGAACTTGATTGTATCCATGCCTGCTCTCTGGCTGCAATTGATCGTCTATAATTTATACATTTTTCAGGAAAATAAATAAACATTATTGTGCTACATGACCCTCCTGCTTTGTACCTGTGTATCTTTGTATCTGCTTTATACTTGGCCCTCTCAATCTGACGCTGTGCTGTCTGGATTCAAGCACTAGGAGTTGGCCGTAGGGCCCATTGAGACTTTATTTTACAGCAAATGGGTCTGTAACTTATAATTATTGAGGAACCAATCATTGCCTGTAAAAACAGTGATCATTTTCCAGAACTTGTGCCAGTTGGCTCATCATTCTACACCATTCTCATAAAGAGTGATCTTTGTTACATAGCTACTGTACATTTTGTGGTGTCAAAAGCCCCAATTACTGTTCTGAATTTAACATCTTCCAAGTGGTTCAATTTAATACCAGAGAATGTATTCAGTATGCAACCTGAAATTCTTGCTTTCCTCAGACATCCACGAAATTAAAAAAAAAACTAAGAATGAATGACAGAAATATCAGAGCCCCAAAGCCCCATCCGTGCACAAGCAGCAGCAGAAGCGGTGGAAACCCCCCCCTCCACAACTATGCAAACAATAGCAAAAGCCCCCAATGAGACTTTGATTTAGAGCCATCAAAATCTACAGTCCTTAATCCAACACTTTGATATCTCTCAGTAGCGAGGGAGAGAGAGAGATTGCTCCAGCAACAATAAGAGCGGGAGGCCAGCTGCTTGCTGTTCCGATATTACAATTTTCTATATCTCTTCTCCGCAAACCGGCAGGCCCTCACTCACCATTGGAGGCGTGGAGGGGATTGCTCGAGTAAGGGGCCTTCTTCCAACGGCACAAACATTGAGATTAACATTATCTTTAATCTGAGGAAAACTCCATTTTGTGTGAGGACACTCAACTGGATTGAATATTTATTTACAGGGAAATAGCGTGGAATAGGCCCTTCTGGCCCTTTGAACCACACTGCCTAGCGACTTTTAATTTAACCCTACCCTAATCATGAAACCATTTACAATGACCAATTAACCTACCAAGCAGTATGTCTTTGAAATGTAGGAGGAAACCGGAGCACCTGGAGGAAATGTGTGGTCACTGGAAGAAAGTACAAACTCCTTCCAGATAGAGGCAGGAATGATCCTGGCCAATATTGGCATTAAAAAAGAACACATTTCTTCTGACCCCCAGTTATTTTTGCCTATAGCCCCTGTAGCTGGAAGCAAATTATAGTTGTTTAAGATCTTAAAAACATGTTTTTCACAGTTCACAATTTCAAAAAGGACCACTACAATTTACTATAATCTACAACTGCTACTGGTTTTAGTGCTGGAATGCAAATTATAGCAACTACATGATTTTTTACAATTAAATGACTTTGAAGAAATGTTGACTAAGATGTATTCCCATTAGACTTTCTTTTAAATAAATGCAAGGTGAATTGGTGAAGTCATTCATTTTGTCAAATTATGATTAAAACTTGATGAAGCTTCTTGGCCCAAACTGTCTGCTTATTTCCCTCCATAGATACTGCCTAGTCTGTCTGGTTTATCCATGATCCCCTTCTTAAAGGCATATTGGCATCCTTCAGTCTTCCAGTACCTCACCTGTGGTTAAGGAAGATACAAATATCTCTGCCAAGGCCCTAGCAATCTCCTCCCTTTACCATAACATCCAAGGATGCATCTGGTCAGGCACAGAGGTAGAGTCAAAATAGCCATAGCTAAGCTAGCTATCTTAACCAAGATAACAGTCCCTTTCCAAAGCCCTCCTTTGTAATGCTCCCTAACTCTCTCGACACTGCATTGGTGACTTGTGCTGAGCTTGTCCATTTCACCAACTTTACCTTCAACTTTCGCCCTGCCCTTAAATTTACTCAGTCCATCTCTGTCACTTCTCTCCCACTTCTCAATCTCTGTCACCATCTCTGGGGACAAACTGTCCACCGATGTCTTTCATAAACCTGGTCTCTGTGCTATCTTGACTATACCTGTTCCCACCCTGTGTCCTGTAAAAATACCATTCCCTTTTCTCAGTTCCTTCATCTACACTGTATCTGTTCCCAGGATGAGGCTTTCCTTTGCAGGACATCAGAAATGCCCTCCTCCTTCAAAGAACAGGATTTCCTTCTGCCACCATTTGATGCTGCCCTCAGCTGCATCTCCTCCATTTTCCAGACATCCATGCTCACCCCATCTTCCTGCTACCTTAACAGCAATAGAATTCCTCTTGTCCTCACCTACCACCACATAAGACTCCATATCCAACACACCATTCTCCACAACGTCAGCTATCTTCAACGGGATCCGACCACCAAAAACATCTTTATCTCTTCTCCAACCACCCCCCCCACCCCCCGCACTATCCACTTTCTGCAGGAATCACTCCCTTGTCCCTTGTCTGTTCATCCTTCACCACTAATCTCCCTCCTGGCACATATTCATACAAGTGATGGAAATGTTATTCTTCCCCACTCACATCCCTTGCCTCCATTTCAGGACCCCAAACAGTCCTTGCGGGAGAGGTAAGTCATCTGCAAATCTGTTGGGGTCATCCGCTTATCCGGTGCTCCCGAAGCAGCCTCCTCTACATTGATGAGACCTGACATAGACTGATGGACTGCTTTGTTGACCACCTTGGCTCCATCCACAAAAATAAGGATTTCCCAGTAGCAGATCATTTCAACTACAATCCTCATTCTCATTTGGTCAGGCTGGCCCTAGCCTCCTTTTCTGTCATGGTAAGGCCACTCAGGTTGGAGGTGCAACATCTCGTTGTTCTAGTTAGCTTTCAGCTCAATAGAGTTGATTTCTCCAACTTGATAATTTTCTCCATCCCCCTTTCCCCTTTCTAGCTCCCCTCTTATCTCTTCTTACTAGCCTTCACATCCCCCTGGACCCCATTCACCTTCCCTTTGACCCATGGTCCACTTTTCTGTCAGATTCCTTCTCCAGCTCTTTATTCTTCCATCCTGCGCACGGACTGTTTGAACTGCTTCCGTCTGGTAGGCGCTTCAGATTCCTCCAGACTAAGACTAATAGGCACTGGAGAAGTTTTTTCCCTACTGCGGTCACTTTGCTGAACAGTTAACTGCCGGTTAACTGTCGGCTAACTATTACTTGGATTGCACTACCTGTATGTATAATCTATATTTTCATTTATATTTATCATTATTATTGTTATGAGCAGAGAGACAACATCTGCCGGAAGTAAATTCCTTGTATGTGCACAGGTACTTGGCGATTAAAGTCTGATTCTGATTCTATCACTTCCAAAATTTTTAATTCTTCATCCCCTGCTCCACCCACCTGTCACCTTTAATTTTGTACACCTTCCCCTCCCCCCACCTTCTTATTCTAGCATCCACCCCTTCCCAGTCCTGATGAAGGGTCTCAGCCTGAAATGGTGACTGTTTATTCATTTCCATAAATGCTGCCTGACCTGAGTTCCTCCAGAATTTTGTGTGTGTTGCACAAGAAAGTTGTGTTAGATTTGTGTTAAACACGAGTTAAGCTTCAGCTCGATCAATGACCACCACTCATTTGTGCTCCTTATCTAAGAAAGGATGTGCTAGCATTGGGGAGGATCCAGAAGAAGTTCACAAAAATGATCCTGGGATACTGGAACGAAAAGGGTCAACATACGAGGAGCATTTGACAGCTTTGGGGCTGTACTCACTGAAATTTAAAAGAATGTGGAGAAGAGTCTCATTGAAACCTACCGAGTATAGACTGGATGTGGAGAGCCAGAGGGCACAGCCTCAAAATTGAAAGTCATCCCTTTAGAACAGAGATGAAGGGGAATTTCTTTAGCCAGAGGATGATGAATTCATTGCCACAGATGACTATGGAAGTCAAGTCATCATGTATATTTAAAATAGAGGTCGGTAAGGGTGTCAAAGGTTATGGGGAGAAGGCAGGGGAACAGGGTTTTTTTATTCCTCTCTATTCCTTGTGGCACACTGGATGGCAGCCTTGATGTTTCTTTAGCATTTTTGTCCTTTTTTCTGGAGGCCGAGTTGCTAACTCGATGCTCAGCCCAGCACGGATGGAAAGCATGCAAGGAGCCGGCAGGATTCAAACCCCTGTGATCAAGCAGCAGAGCAGATTCAATTGGCTGAAAGGCCTAACTCTGCTCCCAAGTCTTATGGTTAATCTAGGGTAAGGATACAACTGGCCGGAGAGGGTGCAGATGTTACCAGTGCTGGTGAATTAGTTATAGGGAAAGACGGCCCAGATTGGACAAGATAAACAGGGCAGAGATTTGATTCAGGCATAAAGAATTGAGAAGGCTAATCAGGAGAGCATAAGGTGCCCATCTTCCTCCACAAAGAGGTTACCATTTCGCTCTATGGTTCAACTTAATAAGAGAAAAGATTATTTCACCAAACAAGTGATGTGGATCTGGAACTTGCTGCCTGCAGAGGTAGTGTATACAATTACATTTTTAATATTTCCCTCACCTTCCCCTCTTCTTTTCCCCACTCTGGCCTCTTACCTCTTCTCATCTACCTATCACCTTCTCCTGGGTCCCCTCCTCCTCCCCTTTCCCCTATAGTCTAATCTCCTCTCCTACCAGATTCCTTCCTCTCCAATCTTTTATCTTTCCCTCCCAACTAGGTTCACCTCTCAGTTTCCTCCCCCACACCTTTTTATTATAGTGGCTTCCCCCTTCCTTTCCAGTCCTGAAGAAGGGTCTCAGATCAAAATGTCAGCTGTTTATTCCTCTCCATAGACGCTGCCTGACCTGTTGAGTTCCTCCAGCAATCTGTGTGTGTTATTTCCAGCATCTTTAGACTTATTTCTGTTGCTGCAAATCACATTTAAGCTGGATGTGGATGATCCTCAGAGAACCCTGGCCCGTGAACAAGGGAGCTAACAAGCATCTGTGGAGGAGATTGGACAGCTGCCATTCAGTGTGGACCTTGGTCTATCGCTCCTTACCCAGAGAAGTCCGAAATTGAGAGCTGATGTCTATGAATCCAGGGCTAAGGACTAGAAGCCCAGAGGTGGCCTGTCTGGTGAGTGGGTGGGGGGAGAGGGGAGGGTATAAGTGATGGGCAAAGGGGCTTGTTTTACTGTTGGTATCTTGTTTTGTTTTTACTGCTTGTATTGTTCTGCTGAACATTGTGGGCATGCTATGTTGGTCCTGGAAAGTGTGGCGACACTTGTGGGCTGCCCCCAGCACATCCTCAGATGCGTTTATTGTGAACAGAAACAGAGCATTTCAATGTACATAAGATAAATGAATCTGAGTTCCTGCAACACATTGTTCATTTACACCACACCCATTCCTGGGTAGTACTGTCATGATGTATGAATGATCTGTGTGGAGAGTGTTGTGGTTATTTTGCGGAGCAGACTCGATGGGCTGAATGGCCTAATTCTGCTCCTATGTCTTATGATCTTTGATACAAGACCGTCCCACATTCAGCAGAGCAGACTCCCCATTTGTGACAGGACAGGGTCCGCCCATCCCAGCCTCGAGCAGTGCCTCTCCCCGGGTGATCCCGGTAATAGACAATAGGTGCAGAAGTAGACCATTTGGCCCTTCGAGCCTGCACCGCCATTCTGAGATCATGGCTGATCATCTACTATCAATACCTGGTTCCTGCCTTGTCCCCATATTCCTTGATTCCCCTATCCATAAGATACCTATCCAGCTCCTTCTTGAAAGCATCCAGAGAATTGGCCTCCACTGCCTTCCAGGGCAGTGCATTCCAGACCCCCACAACTCTCTGGGAGAAGAAGTTTTTCCTTAACTCTGTCCTAAATGACCTACCCCTTATTCTCAAACCATGCTCTCTGGTACTGGACTCGCCCAGCATCTGAAACATATTTCCTGTCTCTATCTTGTCCAATCCCTTAATAATCTTATATGTTGCAATCAGATCCTCTCTCAGTCTCCTTAATTCCAGCGTGTACAAGCCCAGTCTCTCTAACCTCTCTGCGTAAGACAGTCCAGACATCGCAGGAATTAACCTCGTGAATCTACGCTGCACTTCCTCTATAGCCAGGATGTCCTTCCTTAACCCTGGAGACCAAAACTGTACACAATACTCCAGGTGTGGTCTCACCAGGGCCCTGTACAAATGCAAAAGAATTTCTTTGCTCTTGTACTCAATCCCCTTTGTAATAAAGGCCAACATTCCATTAGCCTTCTTCACTGCCTGCTGCACTTGCTCATTCACCTTCAGTGACTGATGAACAAGTACTCCGAGATCTTTGTATTTCTCCCTTACCTAACTCTACACCATTCAGATAATAATCTGCCTTCCTGTTCTCACTCCCAAAGTGGATAACCTCACACTTATTCACATTAAACATCATCTGCCAAGTATCTACCCACTCACTCAGCCTATCCAAGTCACCCTGAATTCTCCTAACATCCTCATCACATGTCACACTGCCACCCAGCTTAGTATCATCAGCAAACTTGCTAATGTTATTCTCAATGCCTTCATCTAAATTGTTGATGTAAATCGTAAACAGCTGTGGTCCCAATACCGAGCCCTGTGGCACTCCACTAGTCACCACCTGCCATTCCGAGAAACACCCATTCACCGTTACCCTTTGCTTTCTATCTGCCAACCAGTTTTCTATCCATGTCAAAATCTTCCCCCCAATGCCAGGAGCTCTGATTTTACCCACCAATCTCCTATGTGGGACCTTATCACATGCCTTCTGAAAATCAAGGGACACTACATCCACTGGATCTCCCTTGTCTAACTTCCTGGTTACATCCTCAAAAAACTCCAATAGATTAGTCAAGCATGATTTACCCTTGGTAAATCCATGCTGGCTTGGCCCAATCCTATCACTGCTATCTAGATATGCCACTATTTCATCCTTAATAATGGACTCTAGCATCTTCCCCACTACTGATGTTAGGCTGACAGGATGATAGTTCTCTGTTTTCTCCCTCCCTCCTTTCTTAAAAAGTGGGATAACATTAGCCATTCTCCAATCCTCAGGAACTGATCCTGAATCTAAGGAACATTGGAAAATGATTACCAATGCATCCGCAATTTCCAGGGCCACCTCCTTTAGTACCCTAGGATGCAGACCATCTGGACCTGGGGATTTGTCAGCCTTCAGTCCCATCAGTCTACTCATCACCGTTTCCTTCCTAATGTCAATCTGTTTCATTTCCTCTGTTACCCTATGTCCTTGGCGCATCCATACATCTGGGAGATTGCTTGTGTCTTCCCTAGTGAAGATAGATCTAAATTACTTAATAAATTCTTCTGCCATTTCTCTGTTTCCCATAACAATTTTACCCAATTCATTCTTCAAGGGCCCAACATTGTTCTTAACTATCTTCTTTCTCTTCACATACCCAAAAAAGCTTTTGCTATCCTCCTTTATATTCCTGGCTAGCTTGCGTTCGTACCTCATTTTTTCTCCCTGTATTGCCTTTTTAGTTAAGTTCTGTTGTTCCTTAAAAATTTCCCAATCATCTGTCCTCCCACTCACCTTAGCTCTGTCATACTTTCTTTTTTTTTAAAATGCTATGCAATCTCTGACTTCCTTTGTCAACCACTGTGGCCCCTTTCCCCCCTTTGAATCTTTCCTTTTCCGGGGGATGAACTGATTTTGCACCTTGAGCATTATTCCCAAGAATACCTGCCATTGCTGTTCCACTGTCTTTTCTGCTAGGCTATCCATCCAGTCAACTTTGGCCAGCTCCTCCCTCATGGCTCCATAGTCTCCGCTGTTCATCTGAAACACTGACACCTCCGATCTGCCCTTATCCTTCTCAAATTGCAGATAAAAACTTATCATATTGTGGTCACTACCTCCTAATGGCTCCTTTACTTCAAGATTGCTTATCAAATCCTGTTCATTACACAAGACTAAATCCAGAATAGTCTTGTCCCTGGTCGGCTCTCGCATAAGCTGTTCCAAGAATGCATCCCGTAGGCACTCTACAAACTCCCTACCCTGTGGTCCAGCACCAACCTGATTCTCCCAGTTCACCTGTATGTTGAAATCCCCCATAACTACTGTGACATTACCTTTGCCACATGCCAATGTTAACTCCCTATTCAACTTGCACCCAATATCCATGCTACTGTTTGGTGGCCTGTAGACAATACCCATTAGGGTCTTTTTGCCCTTACTGTTCCTCAGTTCTATCCACACAGACTCTACTTCTCCTGATCCTATGTCCCCCTCTTGCAAAGGACTGAATCTCATTCCTCACCAACAGGGCCACCCCACCCCCTCTGCCCACATTTCTGTCCCTACGATAGTACGTATACCCTTGTACATTCATTTCCCAAGTCTGATCTCCCTGCAGCCATGTCTCCGTTATCCCAACAACATCATAGTTACCCATTCGCACCTGAGCTTCAAGCTCATCCGTCTTATTTCTGACACTTCGTGCATTCAGATATAGAATTTTAACCCATTTCTCCTCTCTCTGTTTGAATCGCTGCCTATTGTGCTTAACCCAGCTCCCCGAACTCCTATCGGGCTATACGCCCCTTGAATTTTGTTGTCCTTCCTAAATTTATACCCATTGAAGTTCCGGAAACCTCGGGATCCCTTTTACATGCTGAACGGAGAGTTACGGGGTGGGGGAGGGGAAGAATCGGGCGTGGCTTCATCTTCACCAATAGGAACAAAGGGAAAGATATGAGTCCGTCTGATTGGCTGAGGGGAGGGCACCCGCACCTGTTTGGGGGTGGTTTCTGTCAGGGCGACAGGTAAGAGGCTCGCTATCTGATTGGTCTGTTGCAAGGTATGTGAAAGCTGATTGGCTGGGGTGGAGCGGGCGTATCCAAACCTATAAAGGGAGTGGGAACGAGGCGGGCGGGAGAAAGCGAGAGAGACTGTGGTGTGCGCGCGGAGTGGGAGTCGCAGGTGAGTCGCTGGTGAGTCGCTGAATTAGAGTCGGTAGGGCACCCGGAGGTGAGGGATCTGAGTCCCTATTCGAGAAGGGCAAGGAGGAGAGGGCCATTGTAATAGGTGAGGAATAAGGACAGGGTGACAGGCTGGAAGCGAGCGAAGACAGAGGGACTGGGACAAACTCGGAAGGGAGTCAGAGGTGCGAAGTGTGGGAGGTGAACGGAGGTAGGGAATGTGGGGTGTGGGGGTGAGCCGGGGGCAGGAGAGGTTGCTGGATCAGGACAGGGGTAGGAAGAATTGCGGGAAGGGGTTACGGGGGCAGAGTCGCAGGATGTAAACTGAAGGATTACGATAGCAAAAGGAACCAGACTATCCCAAGTAAAGATGGGAAAGATCTGGCGGCTCACGCCGACTTTCAGACCTTGCGGACCAGGCTGGTTGGGATCTTTGACCCGGTCCCGTCCAGCGGATTGCCCGAACTGTTGGGACTTTGTGATGGAGTCTCCCCGAGACTGACATGGGTTCACAGGCTGTGGGATTGGGGGTCGGTAAACTGGTTCCGCGAACAGCCTTGGGTGTGCAGCATCAGCCGATGCGATCTGTAGTGTACCGGCCCGGTACATTCCCCGCTTCCCATTGTCGGCTGCTGCCCTGCCCGCGGAGTGTGTGCTCGCGCTGGAAACCGAGAGTGAAGGCAGGTGTAATAGCGAGCAGCTCCCGGCAGAAAATCCCACTTGTGTCTGGATAGTTCCTGTTACTGCTGTCTGAAGGAGGTTTAGGTGCGTTCAGGATTTTTCAAATTAGGGTCAGTTTGAAAAAGGTCCTTCTTGTTGTTGCCGATCAATGTTTCTATCAAAGCTAGTCCCATCTGCCTACGTTTGGCCCAAACTCCTCTAAAACCTAACCATCTACCTGTCCAAATCACAAAAAGGAGAAAATCTGCAGATGCTGGCAATCCAAAGTAACACACTCAAAATTGCTGGAGGAACTCAGCAGGTCAGACAGCATGATGGAAAAGAGTAATCAATCCACGTTTCCGGCCGAAACCCTTCATAGAACGTCAACTATTTAATTTTTTTTTCATAGAAGCTGCCTGGCCTGCTGAGTTTCTCCAGAACTGTGTGTGTTACCTGTCCAACCGCCTTTAAAATGTTGTAAATGACCCGCCTCAGGTCTCCCTTTTAAATCGGATTCATTTCCTTGCTATTTTTTTTTAAAGATACATTATTTTTGAACTTTGAATGTTAAAACCATCGTTAGCTATTCAAAATATTATTTCTGACTTTTGAACAAGAATACTTCGAGCCTTTTATTAAAATTGCATTGAATTTGCAATTTCTCCTTGCAGCCTCGCTTAGCTGACATTTTGTGTTTAATGAGCAACTTACTGTAAGCTTTTAAAAATACGTACATTGTAAGTTCAGTCAAAAAGAAAGAGGAAGGCTTGGGAAGCTGAGATCGATCAGACGGGCGCTTGAGGAACAGAAAGGACGCAAGAATGGTTGGGGGGGAAGCTAAAATAGACCATGAAATATCTTTGTCGGGGAGAATAAAAGAGGATACCATAGGAGCAGGAAGGTAGGGGAGATAGGAGTAGGTCCAGCCGGGGACAAGGAAGAGCATTCATGGAAGGGTGGGGTCCTTAATGAGCATTGATATTCTCTCCGGATCAGAGAGGAGAGGTAAGAAAGGATGTGCTGGCATTGGAGATGGTCCAGTGGAGATCCATGAGAATGATCCTGGGAATGAAAGGGTTAACTATGAGGAGTATTTGATGGCTCTGGGCCTCCATTTGCTGGTTTGAGAAAAATGAGGGGAATCTCATTAAAATCCACTGAAGTTTCGGTTGGCCCTCCTTGGGTTCTCAGCGCCCAAGAAGGGCCAACCGGAAGTCTTGAGGTCCTGACCTCCTACATCATTCATCACGAAGACCCTAGCAAGGTTGGTCTTGACTCACCTCTGACCCCTGGTCAGATCAGCCCTTGATCCCCTGCAGTTTGCCTACCGGGAGCACATTGGGGTTAACAGTGCTTTCACGTACTTGTTGAGCAGATATTCTACTCCTATTTGGATAAACAGGCCAGCACTGTGAGGATCATGTTTTTATTTGATTCCTCAAGTGTCTCCAATACCATACAGCCCTCATTGCTGGGGGCAAAGCTCTCTTCAATGCAGGTTGGCACTTCCATTGAATCCTGGGTAATGGGCTACCTGATTGGCAGAGCACAGTTTGTGCAGTTTCAGAGCTCTGTGTTAGGCAGGGTTATAAGCAGCACTGGGGCCCCACAGAGAACGGTATTGTCTCCCTTTCTTTTTAGCCTGCATACCTTAGACTTTAGATACAACACTGAGTCATGTCATCCACACAAATTCTCTGATGACTCAGCAATAGTTGGGTGTATAAAGGGAGGACGGGAGGATGAATACAGGACCCTGGTGGAGGACTTTGTCAAATGGTGCAACCTGAATCATCTGCAGCTCAACATCAGTCAGACAAAGGAGATGGTGATGGACTTCAAGAAGACTGAGCCTGCACTGCTCCCTATTACTATTGATGGTGAGGGTGTAGGTGTGTTGAGGACCTACAAGTACTTGGAGGTGCACTTGAGTGAAGCAACAACACAGAGGCTGAGTACAAGTAGGGCCAGAGTCAAATCTACTTCCTGAGAAGGATAAGGTCCTTAGGAGTACGTAGGCCTCTCCTTCACATGTTCTACCAGTCTGCTGTCACCAATGCAATCTTCTATGTGGTGGTGTGCCAAGGCAATGGCATCAACATGGGTGACACCAACAGGCTTTGTAAACTGATTAGGAAAGGTAAGTTCGATTATATGAGCCAAACTGGGCACACTGGAGGCTGTGGTAGAACAAAGGACCCTATGGAAAGTCCTGGCAATTCTGGACAATGTTTCTCACCCTCTGCATGCCACCGTGGTTGAATAGAGGAGCACTTTCAGTAATAGACTAAGATAACAGTGCTGCTCCAAAGAGCGATATATGAGGTCATTGTTACCCTCGGCCATTAGGCTCTATAATGAGTCAACCAATAGCCAGGGAAGTGATGACCCCCCTCCCCTGTCCTGTAAGACTGTTTGAGATAACTTATTTTTTATTCTTTCTATGTTTGTATATCTGTGCATTTGTAATGCATCTATGAAACTGTAATTTCCTTTGGAGTCAATAAAGTAGCTATTTATCTGAATATTGAAAAGCTTGGCTCGTGTTTCCAACAGCAGGGGAGTCTAGGACCAGAGAGCACAGCCTCCGAATAGAGAGACAGCTGTTTAGAACAAATGAGGGTACTGAATCTGTGGAATTCATTGCTACGGATGTCTGTGGAGGCCAAGTCTTTGGGTAGGTGTATATATAATGATAGGTTCTCGATTAGTAAGGCATCAAAGGTTATGGGGAGAAGACAGGAGAATGGGGTTGAGAGGGATAATAAATCAGCCATGATGGAATGGTGTAGCAGACTCGATGGGCCAAATGACCTAATTCTACCCCTCTACCTTATGGTCATATGCTAATGTTGTGGGGCATGTTGATATTAAAGAGGAGAAAGTAGTGGTGTTGAGTGTTTTGAGGTAAGTTGGCTAAGTCCCCATGACTTGATAGGACATGTCCCAGATACCAAAGGAACCATTCTTTTGGAATTTTTCTAAGAAGTTGCATGGAAAGGCAGTGGGGAATATAGATCCAGAATTCCTTGGAAGTGGTGTCACATGTAGATGGGGCTGTAAAGAGAAATGTTGGCATATTGACATTCATAAATCCAAGTATTGAGTACAGGAGTTGGGATATTATGTTTAAGTTGTATAAGATGTTGGTGAGCCTAATTTGGAGCATTGTGTGCATTTCTAACCACCTAACTACAGGAATGGTACCAACAAGCTTGAATGAATGCAGGGAACATTTACAAGGATGTTGCTGGGATTTGAGGAACTGAGTTACAGGGAAAGGTTGAATTGGTTAGGACTTTATTTGTTGGAGCACTGGGGAATGAGCAGAGATTTGTCGACGTTACCAAAATAATGAGGTGTTTCAATAGGGTAAGTACAAACAGACTTTTTGTACTGAGGTTGGGTGAGACTAGAACTAGAGGTCGTGGATGAAAGGTGAAATTTTTACGGGAAACATGAAAACTTCTTCACTTAGAGAATGGTGTGAGTGTGCAATGAGTTGCCAGCTGATGTGATGAACGTGGTTTCAATTTCAGCATTTTAGAGAAATGTGGATAGGTAACTAGATGGGAGGTGTATGCAGGTCGATGGCATTAGAGAGAATGATATTTTGGCATGGAGTTATACAACTTCAACTCTGGCTGTAGATTTATTTAACAGAATTTGAATTGTGGGTGGGGTTTGAGCTCTTCAGTGGTTCTCTGATCCAAGATTGTTCAGTAACTTCCTGCCTGAGGGTGTGTTGTTAATCAGAGGAATCTAAAGGTGGTGTCTTTACTGATAGTTTCATGAGATAGAATCTGCAAAATGTGTCATGCACATGATTGAAATGACTCAAAGGTTCAAAGTGAATTTAATATCAGTGTATGTATATGTCATCATATACTATCTTGTGGTTCATTTTCTTGAAGAGGTTCACAGTAGAATCAATGAAAACTGCACACACATTCCATTGGACTACTTGTGTTTTGTAATGGACAAGACATGTCAGATGTGAGCCAATCTGAGCTGTTACAACCATATTGTGAAGCTATTTAATCTCCACGCTCATTTAATTAAATCCCATCTGTCAGAATTAATTTTTCAGAATGCGGGTGTTGTTGGCAAGGCCAGGATTTTATATCTCAAAATTATACTTCATTTATAATATATGCAGTATAAATGCTAACACACTACTTTCTTGACAATTGCTGCAGCATCAGTCCATTACGTGATCTTACAGTGAGTCAGCACCACGCAACCTGTATTCCTTGAACAATACACTTAGTGTTTGAGAGGTTGTTGTACGGAGCCCAGATTCTCAGTGCCCAGTGGCTGCAGGGTCTTAGACTGCGCTCCTTGCCCGCAGAGCCTTTTCAATGGTTACACCGGGCTTGGCTGCATCCTTCAGTGCATACTCCTGCCTCTTGGAATGTGCCAGCCATCAGATTCGCTTGTGGACATCTAATGCCAGATGAACAGCAAGCTTCAGGCAAACCAGAATGTGTCCTTCACTGAGCTGATATGCCGGAAGCCCTTAATGTTGGTTTATTTGTCTCTGGGTAGTCCCTGGGAACTACCAATAGAGAAGAGTTCTGCGTTATGCAACTGTTTACTATAGATCTCATCAAGGACTATTGATCCATAAGACATAGCAGAATTAACCCATGCGGCCCATAGAGTCCACTCTGCCATTCCATTAAGGCTGATTTATTATCCCTCTCAACCCCATTGACCTGCCTATAACCTTGGACAACCTGACTAATCAAGAACTTATCAACTTTCACTTTAAATATTCGCAATGACCTGGTCTCCACAGTTGTCTGTTGCAGTGAATTCCACAGATTCACCATCCTCTGTCTTAAGAAATTCCTCCTCATCTCTGTTCTAAGTGAACCATCCTTGTATCCTAAGGCTGTGCCCTCTGGTCCGAGACTCCCTTGTTGTGTGAATGTACTCACCAGAGAAAAGTACTGGCAGATATGAAGCAGCTTCTTTATTCAACAGAACAAAATACAGCAAGCATCATATAAAGACTGGCTAGCCCAATGTGGGGCTCGATATTTTTTATGTGCCAAACATCAAAGGACAATTCCACATTTACACAAATTTCACACATCCCAATTGGCACCCACAGACATCCAAATTAATTTTAATCAGCATTGTCTGGTCTGGGATTCATGGCTTTTTGGAACTCAGCATTCAGAGCTGCACTCTAAATTAAATTCTCAATTTGTAGTCAGACCTGAAGACTGGAGGCTGAAGTTATTTGCTAAGCTTACATGTAAACCCAAAAATCACTCTAATACCCTCACTATTAGAAATATCCTCTCCATGCTCACTCTATCTAGGCCTTTCAATATCAATATGTTTCAATGAGATACCCCGCCCCCACATATTTTTCTAAACTCCACCAAACGCTCTTCATACATTAGCCCTGGGATCATTCTCGTGAACCTCCTCTGGATCAGTGAATTCTTTCTTAGTGTGCCCCCACCTCCCGATTTGTGCTAGATCGAGTGGACGTGGAGAGGGTAGTTCCAATAGTGAGAGAGTCTGGGATTAAAAGGCACAGCCTCAGAATACAAGGGTGGTTTCTTTAGCGCAGAGGTGAGGTGGCTTTTTCAGCCGGAGTGGTGAATCTCTGGAATTCATTTCCAGGGATGACGGGGGAGGGGCTAGTTATTAGGTATATTTAAACTAGAAATTGATAGGTTCTTGATTATTAAGGGTGTCAAGGTTATGAGGAGAAGGCAGGAAAATGGGATTGAGAGGGAAAATAAATCAACCGTGGAGCAGATTCAATGGGTCAAATGGTGTAGTTCGGCTCCTATGTCTTGGTGACTTGTTGGTGGAGGAGAAGCTATGGGATGGTCAGGAAGTGAGCTATTATCTCCCCATCTCTGACCTGATGAACTGCCATGACAGAGTAGTGAATCTGTGGAATTCATTGCCATTGGAGGCTGTGGAGGCTAAATTTAAATATTTAAAGAGGTTGATTAGTTGGAGCACATAGGGTTATGGGGAGGAGGCATGAGATTGGGGCTGAGAGAGGAAGTAGATCGATGAAATGGTGGAGCAGACTCGATGGTCCAAATCGCCTAATTCTGCTGCTATGTCTTACAGTTTTATCTATGTGCTGGTGGTGAGGACCTTGTGATTCTTGTGCCATTGCATGTCAGGGGAGAATGTTTTAGACTCTGGTTACAGATACCTATTGCCTTGCAATTGTAATGTTATATTAAGAATTACTATCACTGACTGAAATTAAGGGAAATCTGTTTTGTGGCAACAGGACAGTGTAAAGGCATAAATGTATCATAAATTATTTAAACCAAATAGTGCAACAAGGAATAGCAAGGTAGTGTTTGTGGACTGTTCAGAGATCTGATTTTGGAGGAAACTGCTGGCAGGAACGTAGTGTAGTGGTTAGCACAGGGCTTTACAATGCAGGTAATCACAGTTCAAATTCCGCTGCAGCCCGCAAGGGGTTTGTATGTTCTCTGTGTGGGTTTCCTCCACGTGCTCTGGTTTCCTCCCACAATCCAAAGATGCATCAGTTGGTAGGTTAATTGGTCATTGTAAATTGTCCTATGATTAGGCTGGGATTAAATTGGGGGTTGCTGGCCAGTGAGGCTCGAAGGGCCGACTCCACACTGATTCTCAATTTTAAAAAAGTTAATTAATTAACTAATTAATCCACAGCCAAGTGGTTCTTTGGTTTTTCCTGCTTTTAATAATTTGGAGTGAACTTTCTTGGCTCCAGTACTTGTCTATTGCAATGGTGGCAGTATGATTCGTGTGATTTTTTTTTGATTTTTTTGGAGGGCTTGAATGTGAGATTTAAATCATTCAGCCTTTCCAAGGATTTGGTGGGAGGTGTGTTCACATCTCACCCACACTGGCAGCTGGTAAGCTCAATCCTGTTAATTAAATCTGGAATAACATGCTTGCGCCATTAATAGCAACATGTACAAAATGCTGGAGGAACAGGCAGCATCTTTGGAAAGGAATAAACAGTTGACGTTTCAGGCTGTTTCGTCAGGACTGCAAAGGGAGGGGGAAGAAGGTGGGGGAGGGGAAGGAGTACACACTGGCAAGTGATAGGTGAGTCCAGCTGAGGATAGAGGTAGGCAGATGAAGGAGTGGGAATGAAGTGAGAAGCTGGGACATGATAGGTGTGCCATTAATAGAGTATTAAGCTGCCCAATTGTCAGGGGAGGCAAAAGAAAACAATCTAAGAATTCTCTGTTGCCCTTTAGGGTTCTCATCTGGTTAAATTTTAATCTTTTTACAGCAGCCTAGGTAGCAGCTTGTTCAATGGTATTTATGGATGGATATAAATCTCAGCCTTGCCAGTGATTCCTGGATTCCAAACACTGAAAGTATCAACTAGTTGTTTCTGAAGCGGTCTATCCTTGTGTTCATTGCAAAGCTTGTCGGCTCTGCTTGCTCGAGTCCCTTATGCCACGATTCCTTTTCTGTGCCCGTACCGTTAATTTCACCCAATTGCACTGGGAGCTTCCCACTGGGCTCCTTCGTTATTGGAGTGAGACTTGCTCAGGATGAAGTTTGCCTACAGGAAACCTTCAGGAATTTGATGGGTGTTAAGAACCAAATATAATATTAAAAAATATATCCTTTCTTGTTTGCTAATTACTTTTCTGATTTACAGCTACAGTTGGTTTTTATTTGGTTCTTCCTGATGTGACTCCTTCAAGCAAGCCCAATAACAAGGTCCTAGTGCAATGCCGTAAGTTTCCTGCGACCTGATCATCTCTCATGGATTCCATTGCCAGTGTCGGTCATGTCGGGAACTACGATAATGAAACCAGCCATGACTCCAGCTATGTAAGTGTTTTGTGTTATGAGGGAGGAGCTTTGCAGATAAATCGTGTTGGTGAACTGAGTGGGGTATTCATCTGGTGCACCCTTTCAACATTTAAGGATAAATTCCGTGCGTTGCTGTGCATATTACTGTTCAATCTCCAGTCAGATGCAAAGGCTGTAGTTTATTTTTAAGGTAGGTTAGTTTTTAAACCAACAAAAGGAAAATGCTGGATGAACTCAACAGGTCAGGCAGCATCTATGAAGAGGAATAAGCAGTCAACATTTTGGACAGGGTCCCTTCATCAGGACTGGAAAGGAAGGGGAAGAAGGCAGATTAAGAGTTATTAACTATACTTATTCTGGCTTCTTCCCATTTCCTTTTCAGTCCTGATGAATGGTCTTGGTCTGAAATGTCATCTCTTCTTTTCCATAGATGCTGCCCAACCTGCTGAGTTCCTCCAGTATTGGGTATGTGTTGCTCTGGATTTCCAGCATCTGCAGAATCTCTTGAGTTTATAGTTAGTTATTAAAAATGTTTTTCTTGATAAGCTGGTGATACTAATGTGGAGTCATTGAAGAATAATTAAGGGGTATAATAAGTACAGTGACAGAACCAACAACATTGTGAGCACTTGCTGAGCCAAGGGTGAGATGTTAATGATAACTTATCTCCTCTATTGTTGACTTAGTTATATTAACTTGGTTGAATCATTTAACTTTTTGCATTTGATTAATTTAAACCATGTATTTGGTTAATGAAGGCTTACACTGAAATTAATTAGCAATTTGGTTTTTGTGAAAGCTTAATTGCACTATCAGTTTCGTTGGACTGTAATCTGAACCTGTTGTATTGCTGAACTATGTCTCTGGGTGCAGTGATATCTAGCCATTCATTTGCTGAATGCTTTGAACTCTGTGCTGGACCCGGTGTTAGGAAATCTATAAGGGCTGCCTAGTCATTACTGGCAGTCTGTAATGCTTTTCCTCTGTCTCCTTTCCTTCCCTGAAGTGTCCTCTGCCTAGTCCAGCTGCACAGATTTTGATTCTAGCTTTGTGGCACAGATGGGCTTAGTGAGCTCCCAGCCAGCGTGAAACTAAGTTAGTTCCTCAATGTAAATGCGCTTCCACTTTTGGAGAAATGCAAGGGATGTGCGTACTGTTCTTGTTTTTACATTATTTATTTTGTAATTCAGATTGAGATTTATTCATCACAAGTACACTGAAACATGCAGTGAAATTGTTTGTTTTGTGGGTGTTGCTTTAAAAACAAACCTACCTTGAAACCAAATTTTATCCGTCCAAAGTTCAAAATAAATTTTTTTTATCAAAGTACATATATGTTACCACATAGAACCCTGAGAGTCATTTTCCTGCGGACAAATTCAATGACCATAACAGAATCAATGAAAGGCTGCACCAACAGGGTGGACAATCAGGGTTCAAAAGGCTACAAGCTGTGCACGTTCAGTGTCTTATGAGGAAAGGTTGAGCAAGCTAGGGCTTTTCTCTTTGGAGAGACAAAAGATGAGAAGTGACTTCAAAACTCAAAAGTAAATTTATTATCAAAGTACATATATTTCACCATATAAAGCCCTGAAATTCGTTTTCTTGTGGGGATACTCAGTAGGTCCAAGAACCATGGTAGAATCAGTGAAAGACTGCACCCAAAAGGGCAGACAACCACTGTGTAAAAGGAAGCAAACTGAGCAAGTATAAAAGAGGGGAAAAAAACAAGTAATCAATAGATAGCGAGAGTGTGAGATGAAGACTCGTTGAATGTGAGTCTACAGGTTGTGGGAACAGTTAAGTGATGTAGATTGTCCCCTCCGGTTCAAGAGCCTGATGGTTGAGGAGTGATAAGTGCTCCTGAACCTGGTAGTGTGAGTCCTGAGGCTCCTGTACCTCGCAACCTCCATCTGATTGGAGATTGTACTGTATAGCAGTCTGGACAGCAAATACAACCTGTGGATGCGCTTGGGGCAGCCTACAAGGGTCGCCACACATTCTGACACCAACGTTGCACGTCCACCATGTTCAGCAGAACAACAATAACAACTGAAGTACAACAGCCAGACAAACCCCTTTCTCTTCCTCACTCCCACTCATACACAGACAGTCCAACAAACCCAGGACTGCTGCTTTCAATGTACTGCTGTTGCAAAACATTAAATTTACACTCATTAAAAGCAATGATAAACTTGATTCTGTCCATCACTGAAATACAAGCATAATTTATTCTGAATCAGAGAAGTTCAAGTTGGTTCTGAATGTCATTGGAATCTCACTTCCCCAGTGCCAGATAAAACTGTTATTTAATGCAGCATCAATCTGTAAAGGTTATTATGGTTTGAAATTTAAAACCTGTCCCTGGGGCTCTGAATGGAACTGCATGGTAGAATTAACACTATAGGTTAATGGGCAATTAACTGAAACCGTAAGAGATTCCAGTTGCTGGAGTATGGAGCAACATGCAAAATGCTGGAGGAACTCATTGGCTCAAGCAACATCTCTGGAGGGAAATGGACAGCTGATATTTCAGGTCGGGAACCCCTGGCATAAAGGCTCTTGATCAAAGTCGGTCTACAATCCTCTGCAGCCTCCTGCGATCCTCTGCATTGGAGACTCTGTAGTGCGCTGCAGCGGTTAGAATGTTTTCCACCGAGCTTCGTCCTGTGTTTCTGAATTAAATCCAACGAGGTACACCCAATTCTTCATTGTTAACTTGTGACTCTTAGGCATTACAGGAAATTTGTATGGTAATACTATAATTCCGATGACATAAGATTTCTAGCATTGTGAAACCTCTATTAGTCGTACGCAATATCCAGGACCCACCACTGAATGCATGAATGTTGAGCTGAATCTAAGTTGTTTAGCTGGTACAATGACATCCTGGTGTTGGATTACACTTAGGTAATTCCTTTGACTCTCTTTGTGGACCTCAGTTTAGAGTGCTATTCGCTTGTGTTTATTGTTTGCGTGCTTTTTTTTCTGCACACTGGGTTTATGACGGTCTTTTTTAATGGGTTCGTTTGGGTTTCTTTGTTTTGTGGCTGCCTGTAAGGAGGGGGAATCTCAAAGTTATCAAACTATACATACTTTGATAATAAATGTTCACACTATGTGTTATTTTCTGATCAGTGTGCAAGATCATGAATCCCAATTCTGGGAGAATCAGTCAAAAGTACCACAGTGGTTTTATTTCCTCTGTTTGGTTCCCTTTAGGACCCCTCCCCCTCTGGTTAGATCTGTGCACAGTTTGGTCTTGGGTGCAAATCATAAACATGGAAGATTCTGCAGATGCTGGAAATCCAGAGCAACACACACAAAATGCTGGAGGAACTCAGCAGATTGGGCAGCATCTGTGGAGAGGAATAAAGGGTCTCGGCACATATTGACTGTCTATTCCTCTCTATGGATGTTGCCTGACCTGCTGAATTCCTCCAGCATCTTGTGTGCACCAAGTTCAAGTTCAGTTTATTATCATCCAACTGTACCTGTATACTGTCAAACAAAACAATCGTAGTCTGGACCAAGGTGCAGAGCATTGTACATATAATTCACACACACACACAATGCATATTAACATTACAACAACAAATAATGTGCATATTCAATACAAGTTTTAAAAGTAAACCATGTAACACTACCGGTGCTTGTACATGATGAGAGCTGGAGGTGGCAGGGAGTTCAGTAGTCTTGTGATCTGAGGGAAGAAGCTGTTTCCATCCTAACAGTTCTTGTCCTAATGATACGGTACCTCCTGCCTGATGGTAGGGAGTCAAAGAGATTGTTGGATGGGTGGGAGGGGTCATTGATAGTGCTAAGGGCTCTGTGTATTCAGCTCTCCTGATAAATATCTCCGAGAAGAGAGACCCCGAAGATCCTCTCAACAGTGCTCGCAGCCCCTTGTAGGGACATGCTGGCAGGCGCCTTGTATTCCCATACCGGATGATGACGCAGTAAACTCTCAATGGCGCTCCCGTAAAAATAGCTTAAAATGTGGGGAGGGGATGTGGCTTCAATCTTCTCAGGAAGTGGAGATGCTGCTGTCCAAAGGGGTGATGTTCGGGGACCAGGTGAGATGGTCTGTTATGGATGCTCCCAGAAGCTTAGTTCTCCTAATTCTCTCCATGGAGGAGTAGTGTGTGTGCAGCAGAGGGGAGAGTGAGAGAGGGAGGCAATGTGCGTGTGTGTAACAGAGAGGGAGACGGGGGTGTGTGTGTGTAACAGAGGGAGGGAGACAATGTGTTTGTGAGTAACAGAGGGAGAGTGAGAGGGGGAGACGATGTGTGTGTGTAACAGAGGGAGACTGTGTGTTTAACAGAGAGAGAGGGAGACAACGTGTGTGTGAGTAACAGAGGGAGAGTGAGAGGGGGAGACAATGTGCAGTGCAGTGAGGAATGATCAGACTGCACCTTCCTAAAGTCCACAATCATCTTTTTGGTCTTGTCCACGTTGAGACTCAAACTGTTGTGCTTGCACTGTTTTACCAGCCGCTCCTCCTCCTCTCTATATGCCATCTTGTTGTCGCTGTTGATGAGGCGACCTACTGTTGTGTCATCAGTGAACTTGATGATTCCGTTTGTACTGGATTCAGCAGTGTAGTCATGTGTCAGCACTGTGATCAACAGTGGGTTGAAGGCAGTCCTGGGGAGTGCTGGTGCTCAGAGTGATGGAGCTAGAGATGTTTCAATCAACACGGACTGACTGTGGACTTTCGGTCAAAAAGTCCAAGGTCCAGTTACAGATCAGTCTGTGTGCAAGGAGTTTTAAATGCAAATATTGTATTGGTTCAAACAAGAGAATGGCAAAGTGGTCCTGAATGGGGCTGCTAGCAGAGAGATGTGGGTGAAATGGAAGTTCTCCTTCCTGAATGGATCTTGAAATTAACAAGTCAGTGTTTGAATTTCTGACTTTGCCCTAGACATTCGTGTTCTGGATTGGCAATTGGTTTAAAGTTGTGACATTTCTGAGATACAGTGGAGGAACCTTGTCTCACCACAATCAAGTCCTGCCTGAGCAAGGACCACCATCCACTACCTTTTGCCTTTCGCCACAATAGATCCTCAGCAGATGCAATCTCACCTGCTCTCCACATGTCATTGGATCACCTGGACATTAGCAATACCTACATTGAGCTTGCTGTTCATTGAATACAGTTCAGCATTCAACACCATCTTACCCTCAATATTGAGCAACATGCTCCAAAACCTGGGGCTTTGCAACTGGATCCTAACTTCCTCATCGGGACTGTAGATCAGAAATAACATCTCCTCACTGCCAATTGGCACTGGTGCACCTCAAGGATGTGTGTTTATCCCATTGCCTTTCTCTCTCTACACCTATGATTGTGTGGCTAGACATAGCTCAAATTCCATCTATAAGTTAGCTGATGACACAATTGTTGGTTAATAGTTATATATTTCTTGCTGTAAGTTACAGCTTTCTTGTGCATTGCAATCTACTGCTGCCGTAACACAGTGAATTTCATGACATACGCCATTGATATTAAATCTGAATCTGGCCAATCAGACGGATCAGAATCACAAACATGAGATTCTGCAGATGCTGGCAATCCAAAGCAACACAAAAAAATGCTGAAGGAACTCAGCAGGTCATGCAACATTTATAGAAATGAATAAACAGTTAATGTTTTGGGCCAAGAGCCTTCTTCGGGACTGGGAAGGAACGGGAGAAATCAGTAAGAAGGTTGGGGGAGTGGAAGTAAGAATTGAAATGGCCACCTTGCGATTCCCCTTGAGAGTTGGTGATAGCTTCACCAAGTGCTTTCACTCTGTCCGACACAAAAAGCAGGATCTCCACCCATTTCAATTCTACATCCCATTCCCATTCCGACTTGTCAACCCATGGCCGCCTCTACTGCCAGGATGATGCCACACTCAGGTTGGAGGAGCAACACTTTGTATTCTGTCTGGGTAGCCTAAAACCTGATAGCATGAACATTGATTTCCTCAAATGTCTGGTAAATGCCCCCCTTCTCTCCTTCACCATACCTCAATCCCATTTTTCTCTCTCACCTTATCCCCTTACCAGCCCATCACTTCCCTCTGGGGCTCCTCCCCCTTCCATAGTCTTCTGTTCTCTCCAATCAGATTCACCTTTCTCCAGCCCTTTATCTTTCACCAATAGACTTCATCCCTCTCCCCCCCCCAAAAAAAATTCACCAATCACCTGACACCTTGTACATCTTCCTCCCCTCACTCACCTTACTCTGACATCTCTCCTTCCTTTCCTGATGAAATGCCTCGGCCCGGAACGTCTCCTCCATAGATCCTGCCTGACCTGCTGAGTTTCACAACATCAGAATCAGATTATTATCATGGACGCAGATGATGTGAAAATCGTCGTGCTGCAGCAGTGCAATGCAAATATGTAAAACCACTTTAAATTATATACATAAATAATACAAATGATTAGGCAGTATTCACAGACCTTTCAGAAAGGTGACGTCAGATGGCCATGTACAAGTACATCAAAGTAAATTTATTAACAAAGTCCATACATGTCACCATATACAACCCTGAGATTCACCTTCTTGTGGGCATACATAATAAATTCATGGAATAATAACCATAACAGAATCAATGAAAGACTGCCCAACTAGGATGTTCAACCCAAGTGTAGAAGACACCAAACTGAGCAAATGCAAAAAGAAAGAAATAATAAAAATAATTAATAAATATCGAGAACATGAGGAAATCTGCAGATGCTGGAAATTCAAGCAATTCAATAAATATCAAGAGCATGAGTTGAAGAGTCCTTGGAAGTGAATCTTTGGTTGTGGGAGCATTTCAGTGATGGGGCAAGTGAAATTGAGTGACATTATCGCCTCTGGTTCAAGAGCCTAATGGTTGAGGGGTAATAACCTGGCAGTGTGAGTCCTAAGGCTCCTGAACCACCTTCCTGATGGTGGCAATGAGAAGAGAGGGTTAAGCAAAAAAAAAACTTGCAGTGGTTATGAAAAACAACAAGAGTCCACAATATAGTATTAATACAAAGAAAGTGTGGTACAGGTAGACAATGTGAAAGGGCCATGATGAGGAGATGAAGAGTTTTTCTTTCACAAGATATCCATTCTAGGGTCTGATAATAGTGGGATAATAGCTGTCCTTGAGCCTGGTATCCAGGTCACCTTCAACAAGCAATGCCTCAGCAAGGCAGTGTCTGTCATTAAAGACCTCCATTACCCAGGACATGCTGCCATCAGGAAGCAGGTACAGGAGCCTAAAGGCACCCACTCAAATTCAGGAACAGCTTCTTCATCTCTGTCATCCAATTTCTGAATGGACATTGAACCCATGAACACTACCTCACTACTTTTTATTTCCTATTTTTTTGCACTACCCGTACTTATTTAATTTAACTGATTAATACTTATAAGCAAAATATGACATGGTATATCACCAGCATATCTTGTGAACTTAGTTAACTTCGCAGCAGTAGTACGATGCAATACATGATAATAGAGAGAAAAAGGTTGTGAATTACAGTAAATAATTCACATACGCCAGTGCTATTAAACCCGATTCCGATGGTAAACGTTCTCAATCTTCTGCCTTATGGGGGTGGGGAGAGGGGATTGTGAAGGGTGTGAGGGGGTGCTTTGTTTAAATTAGCTGCTGGAAAGTGGTAACAATACTCAATGAAGGTGTGGTAAATTTACTTGATGGACTAGGCTGTATTCACAGCTCCCCATAATCTCTTGTTGCAATCTCCTGCTGTGACGGCACTTCCAAATATTTCATAATAGATATCTTGTTTTGGAAAACAGTGATCTTTTTCTCTCTATTCTGAGAATGTGGAAGAACCTGTTCCTCTGGTGCTGTCAGTGACACATTAGGTATCTCCTATGGGTTCATTGGTCACTGGCTGAGGTGCAGTACACACAAAATGCTGGAGGAAATGGGCAGGTCAGATGCCATCTTTGGGGGAGAATAAACAGTCAGTTGCTTCTCCAGACTCTACTACTGAAACTCACCAATCTTCGATCCATGAGGTGAGAGGTTGGTTGGCGTTGTTTGAGGGGGGTGGAAGCACTTGAAGAGAGGGCGAGATCAGTCTGAACAGTTGAGGATGGGGTGTCAAGCTACTTATGTGGGTGGATAATGGATTATAACCTGTTTGTGGTGGAGGACACTGTAATCAATGAAGACCACTCCAGTCCATTTGCTGATTCCCAATCCTGGTGGAAAACATTTCACTGATTTGTAGCCAAGAGAAGAGTATTGGTTTGATCAAATTGGTGCTGGCTTTTATAACAAACAGCAAGTATACTGTACCTGTTGCAGAAATCCTGTGAAGAATTCTGGAAAATTCAAGTAGTAGTCTGAAAATTGCAGTCTAATTATTGTGGTATTGTATAGAATATGAAGTATTCTGGAGCGTGTAAGAAAAACTGAGTGACAAAGAAGCACCCCCTACTTTTTTGAGGTTTGCAGAGATTTGCCATGTCACCAAAAACTTTGACAGGCTTCTGTAGATGCACAGTGGAGTGTATCCTGACTCAGTGCATCATGGTCCGGTATGGAAACACCAATATTCGGGAATGGGAAAGGCTACAGAAGGTGGTGGTTGCAGCCCAGCCCATCTCAGACAAAGTCCTCCCCACCACTGAGCATATCTACATGAAGCTCTCCTACAGGAAAGCAGTATCCATTATCGAGGACCTTTATCAAGGCCATGCTCTCTTCTCACTACTACCACTGGCAGGAGGGTACAGGAGCCTCAGGTCCCACAGCACCAGGTTCAGGAACAGTTATTACCCCACAGCCATCAGGGTCCTGAACCAGAATAGATAGCTTCACTCACCACAATGAGCCTCAGGCCCCACACCACCAGATTCAGGAACAATTATTACCCTACAGCCATCAGGGTCCTGAACCAGTGTGGATAACTTCACTCACCACCAGGTTCAGGAACAGTTATTACCCTACAGCCATCAGGATCCTGAACCAGAATGGATAACTTCACTCACCACCAGGTTCAGGAACAGTTATTACCCCACAGCCATCAGGCTCCTGAACTGGCGTGAATAGCTTCACTCACCATTACCGTGAACTGGTTCTACAAACAACTTTCAAGAACTCATTACAAATCTTATTTTCAGTATTTTCATTTGCACAGTTTGTCACCTTTGCACATTGTTAGTCAGTCTTTGTTTGTAATTTTCCATAAAATATTATTGTATTTCTTTATTTTCCTGCAAATGCCAGCAAGAAAGTGAATCTCAGGGTAGTATATGGGACATGTACAGTGTATACTTAAATAGTACATTTTCTCTGAACTTTGCTTTGAGGGGGAGAAAAAAATGAAAGAATAGGCTTGTTATGAGTCAGTCTTTCATGCTTATCTGTATTTTAAAATTGTCTTCATGTAACTAGATGCTAGCAATAGCAACGAGAGATTCTCAGTGGGTGAGGCCCCAGATCCAGGTGGTGACTTGCTGCATCTCCAAAGCCACTCGACATCCTCAAACAATATGAGGCATTGTTAACCGAGCTTGTTGGTTAGGTTGGTATTTCATTAAGTATGAGATAAGGGATGGTCTGACTGAAGAACTTGTTGTTCCCAGGGTGGGGACAAAGAAATGGAGTCGGCGTTTGGGGTGACCAAAGGAACCATCTGGAATGTTGTAACAGTCTAGTGTTGCTCTTTCCCAGAGATACCAAGGAATAATAAAAATGTCTAAGAAATATAAACACAGGGGATTCTGTTTTTTTTAATTGAGTTCTTTATGCTTATTGTCCCAAAGAAGGGCCTCCGCCCTTTGCTCTTTTCCAGAGATGCTGCCTGAACTGCTGAGTTCCTCCCACATTTTGTGTGTGTTGCTCTAGACTTCCAGCATCTGCAGATTTTCTCGAGTTTGTTGTGGTTATTATGTTTTTTTCCCTCATGCTGGATCGGATCCAAAGTAAAATTGTGTTCTCGTGTACTAAAGAATAACAATAAACAATCTTGAATTTTGAGATGCTGGCAATCCAGAGCAACACACACAAAAATACTGGAGGATCTCAGCAGGTCAAGTAACGTCTATGGAGGGGAATAAACCCTCCATTCTGATGAGGGGTCTTGGCCTGAACATAAACATCGACTGTTTATTCCATAGGCGCTGCCTGAGTTCCTCTAGCATTTTGAGTGTTACTGTTGCCAAAAGACTTGCAAACTGCAAAATCTCTGAATTTATTTTTGATGTGAGAGTGGTAAGGGATATGAAATCAAGATGTATTTAAACTGCAGATCAGCCACAAATAGTGGAACAGGCTTTTTAGAGTGTGGCCATTCCCAGTTCCTGTAGAAGGATTGAAACTGGAGTACTGGCCTTTTTAAGTCAAACCTGCTGTTACTGGTAGGGACTGTAGGGACTATTACTCTTTGTAATTGAAGCTCACCAATTCCTGCACACTCCTTCCATCCCCATCTCCATAACTAAACTTCCAGATTCGTATACTTATCATATGTACATTGAAGCATACAGGTCAACCCTGTCCTCCCACCCCCTGCGCTCCACTCCAGAGGAACAACTCAAGGTGTTCAACCTCTTCTTGTAGTCCATGCCCTTCAATCCAGACAACATACGGTTAAACATCTTCTGAACCCTCTCCAAATCCTCCGCATTTTTTCTGTAATGTGCAGAGCGGAGCCGCAGCTGATACTCCAAATCTAGCCCAACCAAAGTCTTACAAAACTGCAACACGACTTCCCAACTTTTTGCTTTGTACTTAACGCACGATGTCTGCTTTATCCACCCTACATGTGCAAATTTCAGGGAGCTGTAGAAATAGACTTGGAACTAATGTAAAACTAGTTCCCTGGAAGCATTGACTGGAATTCCCAGATTGATACAATTTTTTAACCTTGTTTACCACATTTCAGAAATGACAATGTATTAAAATAATGTGGAAGTCGTCTGGTTTTGGCAATGGACATCTGTTGTTTCAAAGAGCTAGAGTTTGGTTGAAACTGCTATCCGCTGCTCTGTGCACTCTAACGGCATCTGGACTCCTTTGTGGAAGTTGCAGCAAGGCAAGGGTTAAGACAATGTCCACGCAAGGATAGCTTACAGATAGTGTGCTGTCTTTGAAGAACCATAGATTCCCTTTGCACAGCAGGGGAACGGAGCCATTTGTCACACCAAAACAAAATAAGGATGCAAACAAAGGATTCCTGGGTCAGTTACTGTACTGAAGTATTATTGGCCTCTAACGTTTATATTCTGTTGGCTATTTGTACTGGTATTACTAATGTGTGATTGATCGTGCAAGTAAGGAATATGAACTTTCACAAAGTTACCAATTAGTCAATACCTGTATTTAACAAGTGAATATCTGTATTTTTTTTAAAAAGCCATTTCTTTGTTCAAACTTCAGAACATTTTGGTTCTGGCGCTGAGCTGTTCTTGTTCTTGAATCATGTTTTATTTGTGCACAAGTATGAGTTTTCAGAGTCAAGTTAATCAGAAATGACAGGGGTTGAGATCAGTCCTTGGAGGAAGGGGGCTGCTGTGATCTCACTTTAAAAGGGAAGTGCACACTAGATAGACAAAGTGACCTCTTAGCTGCTGTGCTAGTCCATGAATATTATCTATATGAATATGGTTCTCCGTTCTCTTCTGATTTGTGGGCATATTGTTATTCTTGCCATCGTAAGGGGTGGACTTTGTGTTGCTGGCGTTGATAAACTGGACATAGTTCAGAGAGGTGAGTGGGAGGCATTTCAGTTTGCCCACTTGTTTGAAGGGACTGAGGCCAGTGAAACAAAGAGCAGGAAAGGGATTTAAGAATCATTTCAATTGCAAAGGGTAAAGTTGGATACAGGGGAGACATGGTAACATAGTGGTTAGCACAACATTTTATAGTACTGTACCAGCGACCCGAGTTCAATTCCAGCTTGGATGTTCTCCCTGCGTTTGTATGTTCTCGCGTGCATTTCCTCCCATACTCCAAAGACCTACCATTTGGTAGGTTAATTGGTCATTGTAAGTTGTCCCGTGATTAGGCTAGGGTTAAATCGGGGGTTTCTGGGCCATGAGACTCGAAGAATCAGAAGGTTCTATTCTGTGCTGTATCTCAATAAGTAAAAATCTGAGTTCTGCTCAACTTTTGTGCTGAGGGGGAATATTTAAGTCTGAGTGATGGCTCAGGCAGGTTATTCAGAGGTGGGTCAGTTGGTTTATTACTGTCACGTGTACCAAAGTACTGTGGACAAACTTGTTTGTCTTCCCTTCATCTACATCAATTTAATGCAGCAGTTCTCTGACACAGTAGAAGGAAAATCAACAACTCAATGCGGAATAAAGTGTCACAGTTATGCAAAGTGCAGTGCAGATGCACTATAAGGTGGGTACCCTATAGCACAGGGCACCATTTAGTAATTTTCTAACAGCAGGGTAGAAGCTGTCCTTGCACCTGGTGGTATCTGCTTGCAGGCCCAGTTAAAGAGGGGCAAAGATATGTCAAATATGATGGGAGAATATAGCATTAATGGCAAGACTCTTGGCAGTGTGGAGGATCAAAGTCCATAGGACACTCAAAGCTGCTTCGCAGATTGACTCTGTAGTTAAGAAGGCATATGGTGCATTGGCTTTCATCAATCGTGGGATTGAGTTTTAGAACTGAGAGGTAATGTTGGAGCTTTATAGGACCCTGGTCAGACCCCACTTGGAGTACTGTGCTCAGTTCTAGTTGCCTCACTACAGGAAGGATGTGGAAACCATAGAAATAGTGCAGAGGAGATTTACAAGGATGTTGCCTGGATTGGGGAGCGTGCCTTATGAGAATAGGTTGAGTGAACTCGGTCTTTTCTCCTTAGAGTGTTGGAGGATGAGAGGTGACCTGATAGAGGAGTACAAGATGATGAGAGGCTTTGATCGTGTGGATAGTCAGAGGCTTTTCCCCAGTGCTGAAATGGCTAGCACGAGAGGGCATAGTTTTAAGGTGCTTGGAAGTAGGTACAGAGGAGATGTCAGGGGTAGGTTTTTTACGTAGAGAGTGGTGAGTGCGTGGAATGGGCTGCCGGCAGCAGTGGTGAAGGTGGAAGTGAAAGGGTCTTTTAAGACACTCCTGGATGGATACCAGAAGCTTAGAAAAATAGAGGGCTATGAGGAAGCCTAGGTAGTTCTAAGTTAGGGACAACTTTGTGGGCCAAAGAGCCTGTATTGTGCTGTAGATTTTCTATGTTTCTATGAGAGACTGTCTGGGATGGGTGGGGTCTTTGTTGACCGTACTGTACAAAAGTCTTACAGACATGTATCCAACTAGGGCTATATATAAAAGACTTTTGCACAGTACCCATATGAGTGTAGCTTTACAGAGGCTGTGGGAAGTGTAGTCAGAGTCTACAGAGTGGTGTGGGAGGTGGTTGTGTGTTAAGCCAGTTTGATCAGACTGGGGAAGATTCTCTGATTTATGACTTGCAAAATTTCAAGCCTCATCAATTGCCCATCTGGGTGAATTCCGGGGTGGCACAATGCATTACAGTTCAGGCAACCTGGGTTCAATTCCTGCTGCTGCTGCCTGTCAGGAGTCTGCACCTTCTCCCTGTGGCTGTGTGGTCAAAGACATAGCAGTTGGTAGGTTAATTTGTCATTGTAAATTGTCCCACAATTAGGCTGGGATTAAATTATGGATTGCTGGCCAATGTGTCTCGTAGGGCTGGAGGGGCCTATTTCGCATTGTACCTCAATAACTAAATAACTAAATAAATTTTACCTCCTTTGACTCATGCCAGTGAGCTAAAGGTCTGCATTTTCTGTTAACAGAGCGATGATTCTTGGAATGACCTTTCGGTGGAAGAGAAGGAATGTTTGATGTTCTTTGAAGAGACGATTGATTCCTTTTATGCGGAGGAATTGGAAGAAACTGAAACTGTATCCGCTAAGAACGGGAATCATCTCCCACCTCGTCCTGAAAACCTGCATTTCCAAACTGCAGGTAAGGCTTTGCTTGGAGATCAGAGTCAGGTTTATTATCACTGACGTGATGTGAAGCTTGTTCTTTTGTGGCAGCAGTACATGAAGTATAATATAGATGATAATAAGAAATCCAGTCAGTAGCCACTTTGGTAACGGAAGGGAGCCCCGTGTAGTCCCCTGCTGCTGTAGCCCATCCACTTCAAGATCCAACACGTTGTGCCTTCAGAGCTGCTCGTCTGTGTATGGTTGTAACACATGGTTATTTGAGTTACTGTCGCCTTCCTATCAGGTTGAACCAGTCTGGTTATTCTCCTCTGACCTCTCTCATTAACAGGCCATTTTTGCTCACAGAACTGCCACTCACAGGATTTTTTTTGTTTCTTTGACCATTCTTTGTAAACCCTAGAGACAGTTGTGCATGAAAGGTCCAGGAGAAAGTATCAAGCAGTTTCTGAGATACTCAAACCACCCCGTCTGGCACCATGGTCAAAGTCACTTAGATCACTTTTCTTCCCCATTCTGATGTTTGATCTGAACAACAACTGAACCTCTTGACCATGGCTGCATGCTTTTATATATTGTGTTGCTGCCACATGATTGGCTGATTGGATATTTTCATTAATGAGCAGGCTATGGAGTGTATATATTAAAAAAATTATACAAGTCACGCAAAAAGAGAGCAAAACCAGTGAGGTCGTGTTCATGGACTATTCGGGAGTCTGATGGCAGAGGGGAAAAAGCTGTTCCTGAAGCACTGAGTGTGGGCCTTCTGGCTCCTATACCTCCTCACTGATGGTAGTAATTGGAGACGATAAACTTGGGTGCTCCTCTGTAACCCATACAAAATGCTGAAGGAACTCAACAGGTCAGGCATCATCTGTGGAGGGGGAGGAACAGGATTTTGGGTCAAGGCCCTTTCAATCAGTGGAGCTCTTCTGCAAGTTGCTACATTGGTTGGAAGTGTCCAACCCGGTTCATGACGGCAGTGAGACGGTGGCTGGGTTTGGTTGTTTGGCCACAAGGTAGAGCTTTCCTACTATAAACACCTGAGCACTGGAGAAATCAGCGGGCTGTTCGATTTCCTCAGTGCCTTGGGGAATCAGTCCTCCCTGATGCAAAGGGAAGTTGTGTGCCTGTAAAATAATTCATTTCTCAGTGACCCACTCCCTGACCTTTTCTTCCCCAAACACGATTGACCAACGTTTCCATTCAGAGCCCTCTCACTGTCCTGGTCACGATCGTTGATGGTGTTTTTTTTTGTTGTGCTTCTGAAGATGACCTTATTTCAGGTTAACTAACAGTGTGAATTTTCACTGGTGAACACTTTCAACGCAAAAGAATGAATGGCAATAATGGATCTCAGGCACTGTGCTAAATAGGAGTTCCCTAACTATTAAATGACCATAAGATATAGGAGCAAAATTAGACCATTTGGTCCATCGAGTCTGCTCTGCTATATGATCGTGGCTGATTTATTTTCCCCCTCAACCCCATTCCTCTGCCATCTCCCCATAACCTGCCATTATTATAGAATAGTGTTTTATATTATTGGCCAGCCGGTGGTATAGTGGCATCCACACCAAACTTGGAGGCAAGCGGTCCTGGGTTCAAATCCAGCCCACTCCTTGCACACTTCCCATCTCTTTTGGGTTGAGCATCGACCTGGCAACTCGGCCTCGTAAAAAACACAGACAGAAATGCTAAAGTAATGCCAAGGTTGCTGCCTCATGCACTGCAAGGTGCAGAGAGGAACAGCAACAAAATGATATAATAGAAATATAGAGAAATTGTACAATTAATAACTTTGGCAAAACAAAAGGTAAATTGAAATAAGGAATAGTTTTGTTCAAGTTATTCCTGATGTTTGTAGATTGTTAAATCAGAAGCTCTCTGCTGGTGAGTTGCATTGAACAGGGATAAGAGCGTAACTGTTCCTCTTGGGGAATGAAGTAGGAGAAATAATTGAAGTTTTCTGGACAAGGTGGTGAAGAAGTCATTTAGCATGCTGGCCTTCGTCAGTCAGGGAACTGAGTTTGAAACCTGGGGGGCATTATATTGCAGCTTATGAGTCATTGGTGAGGCCTGTGTACTGGGTTAGCCTTACTAGGTCTTTACTCCCTGGAGCTCAGGAGAATGAGGACTGACATCACGGGGGGCTGTGGACAAAGTGGGCAGTCAGTCTTTTCCCCAGGGCTGGAGATTCCAAAGCTTGAAGGCACAGGCACCAGGTAGGAGGGGTGAAATTCAAAAGAGACCTGCGAGTTAACTACTTTACACAGAGGTGAGTACCTGGAATGAGCTGCCAGAGGAAGTGATTGAGGCTGGTAGGAATTGCAAGCTTAAGTGGCATATAGATAGGTATAAGGAGGGGAGGGACTTGGAGGGTTATGTGCCAAATGTGGGCAACTGCCTAACTGGGAGGATGCTGTGGTCAGCGTATGAGTTGGGCAGAAGAGCCATGCAGTATAACAGACTAATAGGTAAATTGGTTTATTATTGCCACTTACTGCTTGTTATGCAGGTGCATTTAGGGCACCAATGAAGGTCCTCTATCTCTGATTGCCCATGCTGTTGCATGACCAGGTGGTTAAGGCATCAGTCTAGTGATCTGAAGGTTGCTAGTTCACCCTCAGCTGAGGCAGTGTGTTGTATCCTTGAGCAAGGCACTTAACCACACATGGCTCTACCACGATGCTGGTGCCAAGCTGTATCGGCTCTTGCCCTTCCCTTGAACAACATCGGTGGTGTGGAGAGGGAAGACTTGCAGCATGGGCAACTACCGGTGTTCCATACAACCTTGCCCAGGCCTCAGTTATCATCAAAAATTGATGGACAGCTGAAGAAGAAGATACTGTTGCACACAGATAAAGAAGGATTCTTCTTTGTTGTTTTGTTTGACCAGTCAGGGTCAACCTGAGCTGAACCCCCAAACCCAGAGCATCAGTGGACCACTCTGACCTCTACCCTTTGACCTGTTTGGTATGGGTCACCCTACCAAAGCATAAAGCCCTGACTCCAGCCACCATGGTGGGTCATTGAGGCAAGCAAGCCCTCCGACAAGGTTGTGGTCCTCTTGGAGGATTATATCGAGGTACAGAGGAAAAGCCTGTATGCCGTTCATTCTCACTGCGTTAGTACAAAGGAAAACGTACAAGAGCAGAATGAAGTGTGAAAGTTACAGGGAAAGTGCGCTGTAGGCAAACAATAAGGTGCAAGGCCATTGAGGTTTGAATAATTCAGCAGGTGATCTCAATTCCAGTGTCTGAAGCAATGACTGAAAGTATTCAGAATACTTTAAAACAGGTTCATCTTCATTTGTCAACATCACTCCACTGCATGTTTGCTTATAAAGGGCTGTGCTGTCAATTGTAGGTGAATTGTATTACATCTTGTTTTTTTATAATCCTACTTGTTATCTTACGGAATCATTTGATAGAATGTACGTGAATAAAAACAACCAAAATATTGTCCAAACAACACTGAGTGGCCACTTTATTAGGAACACCTCTATGCCTGCTTGTTAATACAAATACCCAGGCAACCAATGGTGTGGCAGCAACTCAATGCAGAAAAGCATGCAGGCAAGCTCAAGAGGTTCAGTTGTTGCTCAGACCAAACATCAGAATGAGGAAGGAAGTGACTTGATCTAAGTGATGATGACTGGAGAATGACTGTTGGTGCCAGATGGGGTGGTTTGAGTATCTCAGAACCAGCAAATCTCCTGGGATTTTCACACACAACAGTCACCGGAGTTTACAGCGAATGGTGCAAAAAACAAAAAAAAAATCCGGTGAGCGGCAGTTCTGCGGGTGAAGGCACTTTGTTAATGCGAGAGGTCCGAGGAGAATGGACAGACTGGTTCAAGCCGACAGTAACTCAAGTAACCATGCGTTACAACAGTGGCGTGCAGAAGAGCATCTCTGAATGCACAACATGTTGAACCTTGAGGTGGACGGGCTACAACAGCAGAAGACCACAAACATAGACTCAGTGGCCACTTTATTAGGTACAGGGGTTACCTAATAAAGTGGCCACTGAGTGTATAATTAGCGTGTGACGAGGCTTGATGATAATTACTTTTCAGAGGTTACATTAGGATCCGTGTGCTTTTGAATTGTTTTGCTGTTTTGATTGGTTGTATTCATGTACAGTTGAATGATAATTAAACTTGGACTTGATGAATTTTAATTCACAATCTGTAATTATTGGAGCATTTCTAACAATCTTGTTTGTTCCTGAACAGAGGCTGCTGGAAAATTTCCACCGGCAGTTTCACCGTTCCACGAGGATAGCAGCAATTCACCGTCCCCACAGGTGGAAGAGGGAAATTCTGGATTGAATTCACTTCCCAAGTACAGCTTGGAGCCTAGTGGTGACAGCCTTGGTCTGGAGACCAGCACTGAAGAAATTTGGCAAAGGTCCCTCCCGACACCAGTTCATCTGCCGGTGGAATCCAGGAATGACAAGGTGAAGTTGGGCCCTCCGACTGCTCCGAAACCTGGGAAACTTCCCCCCAACATCATACTGAAAAGCTTCAAGAGAAGTGATCCTGGGCTGCATCCTCCGGGTCCTCTGAAAGGTCCAAAAGATGCTCAGCGAAACAATGGGGCGTCTAAGGACGGTGTCAATGAGGGCGAGGCGCAGCAGATCCGGATGGAGGCTTTGGCCAAACTGGGGTTGCTATCGGATACAGGAGGCTGGAAGTGGGGCCATTCGGATTTCGTGAGAGCAGCCAATGGTCAGTTGGGCACTAGGGACGGCGGGGAGAAAGGCAGTCACCCCGAGACAGATGTGATGCAAAGCAAGCATCACAGTCCGAGAGGTCTGCATGTTGATACCAGCCACCCAGTTGCCAGCGCTGCGGGTCCTGGCATGAGGCTGGCAGCTGAGAAACCAAGCAAGGGCCCAGATAATGGGAAAAGGCTACACTGGCAGCTGCCAGCTGCCAAATCAAACAACTTGAAGAGGTTTAGTGCCTCCAATGAGAGCATTCTACCCAGCCCACATCTGATGCCATCCAACACTGCCCTGAGCGCTGGCACCAGCAAGACATTGCCCACTGTCAAAAGATCCACAAATTTAAATGAAGGCCACGTGAGGAATGTCAGCTTACCACACTGGCCACTGGGCTCCGGTAAATCCAGCAGCCTGAAGCGGTTTGGTGCATCAGGTGATAACCAGGTGAATCCGTACCCTGACCTGACGCGGGCTGGCTCCGTCGTTGGCACTGCCGGTGTTCCGGGTCAGAAAAATGTCTCTAAACCAAGGCCCATGTCGATCTGCTCAGAGAACGATCTGTCTGCCCGGCATGGAGCCCCTCTGGATAAGGTGCCATCTGAGAAGCCATCTGGGAAATTTTTCCCAATAAGAATACGGCACATCTCGGCCAAATCTCCGCCCAAGGGACTGAGCGTACAAGCGGTCCCACCAGGGCCCACCAACAAGGACCACAAAGAGGCTTTGAAAAAACTTGGTCTTCTGAAAGAGTAACCCACTGTCTTGGGGTGTACCAGGTATTTATGGACTTCATGGTCTCTACCAATTGCAATGGAGGAACGTCGCCCACATACAACAGGAATAACGCGTTTAATTGCCACACCGCAAAAGCCATAGTGGACACTGGGAGGCCTCCAGTTTAGGATTGGCAGCAGAAAGGCCGTTGTTTTATGATGCTGATATGAAATGGCAGTTTAATTGTCTTGGATTTAATTTGATGTTCTGCTGCTGGAGTACCATTTTGGTACATGACTTGCTGGTGAGCTTTTGTGTGGGTGGCCACGTTCCTGCTGCCCCACCAGTGCATCTGGAAGCTGTGAGTGGTCAGTCACTGCCTGGACGTCCCCCATCATGTTGCTACTGGGAGAGAATTTGCTCTCTTGTCATGTCTTCTGTCTAGACTTGCAAAAGGGAACACTCATAAAACAGTAACAAAAATTCTAAAAGTACTAAAGCACGTTAGGCAGCGAAAGAGGGGAAAGAAACCTAGATCTTTCAGGTATATGACCATGTAACAGGATTTTAATTATTGAAAAATACTGTTTTAATTGTACTTTAAATATCTAACTAATACATGGAATTAAACAGCTGTTTCTACACATTGTTATCTTGTAAAGGAATTTAAGCTAAACCTATATTGTAATGCTATCAGCTTTAGTTTACAATGTTTTATATTTAAATCCATACCACAAAAAACCTATTTAAGAGTTGGCTTTTAATTCTAGTCATTGACCTTTTTATAAAAGGCGGACCATTTAGACTGTCTTGGCGATTGTTCTCTTTTGTGGTTGTACTGAGAGCTATACCCACTGCGAATGTTGAGTTGTAGCTTGCCGGTGGTGTAGTGGCATCTGCGTGTGACCCCAGGTTCGAATCTGGCCAGCTCCTTCCTTCCACCCGCGCTGAGCTGAGTGGTGAGCTAGCAACTCTGCCTCATTTTAAAAAACAGGCAAGCGTGCTAAAGAAACGGCAAGGTTAAGAACTAAAAAAAAATTGTTAACTAACCCTCTGGATTGGTCACAAAACTATTTGGAGCTTGTGTTGATCTGGAGAATATTTAAAACGGTGTATTGATTTAGACCATGTTTATATTTCTAATAAACTTTTTCCTATAGTATGATCAGCAGTTAAAATTGTATAAACGTTAGAAGCAGAGTGAATGGAATGTCTGCTGTAATTTCTCCAGATTCCCTCGCCTGTTGTCTGAACCTGACTGCCGGGGAAGGTCTAGTTACTTCTCTTTTCACTGAGGTGAGTGACTGCAGACTCTGGAATCTGGAGTAACTAACACACACACTCTCTTTCTCTGTTGGAGGAACTCAGCAGTCATGTCAAGACCCTTCATCTGAACTGGATACTGTTAAAGTGTTGTAACTTCAAAGCAGTAAACTAATTCAAAGAAGCTATTGGGAGTTTACTTTAAATGTGGAACCCCCATACAAGGTGTTAGTGTGATGACATAAGCAGTTAATGTATGTTTGCCTATAACCTGTAATTACTTAAATAAACAAAAATACATAATTTACATATAAAATGCCACATTGAGGCTACACTCAGGTTGGAGGAGCAACACCTCGTATTCTTTCTGGATAGCCCCCAACCTGATGGCATGAATATTGGTTTCTCGAACTTTCAGTAATCCCGCCCCTTTCTCTCTTTTCTGTCTCCTGTTCTGGCTCCCCTCTGACCTTCTCTCCTCACCCACCCATTACCGCTCCTTGCCCCCCTCGGTCCCTATCTCACAGGTTCCACTCTCCTCTCCAATTAGATACAACCTTTTCCAGCCCTCTTCCACCTCTCGCCTCCCAGCATTTCACTTCACACTCCTTCCCCCATCCACCCACCAGCCTTCCCACTCGCCTGGTCTCATCCGTCACCTTGCACTTCTCCTCCCCCAATTTATTCTAGCTTCTGCCCTTCCTTCCCAGTCCTGATGAATGGTCTCAGCCCAAAACATAGACTAGTTATTCCCCTTCATAGATGCTGCCTGATCTGCTAAATTCCTCCAGCAGTTTGTGTGTGTTACCTTTAATTTCCAACATCTGCAGAAAATCTTCTGTTTATTTTCTCTTTTTATTCCTTGTTCTGGTTTCTGTTCTTAATAGCCATGTTTCCGTTGTACGTTGATGTAATGCTGTTTTCTCTGGGCAATACATGGTGTTTTGAGGCCTGAGTGAATATTTAACAAAGCTGACTGCACACTGCCTGAGCAGAGGGAACTCTGAAAGCTGAATTACAGCCAGAACCGGCCAATACCAGCTGGCTGTGTTTCAGCACTCACTTCTGCTCTCGTGGCTGGCTTCTTTCTGCAGGGTGGGTGAACAGCAGAGGCTGGCTGTGTGAGGAAGAGCTGCCTGAAGCTTCAGCTGTAAAATTTTGTGTTGGGGGAAGGATTCATAAGTATTATTGAGAAGTAGGTCAGAAGCGGGGTATCCCAGGGCAGCGAATCACTGGCCCAAGAGGCACTTTGGGAGCGAGAGGGAATGCCCCGCACCTACCTGGATGTCTCTCAAACTCAACACCATGCAGGACTCTGCAGCCACTCGAATGACCTCCCGATCCTCCGACACTCGCACATAGTGGCTGCTATGTGAACCAGTTTCAGATTGTACTTGCGCGGAGTGGCGCAGTAGTGCAGCGGTTGGCGTAACGCCTTACAGTGCCAACAACCAGAGTTCAATTGCCACGTCTGTCTGTAAGGAGTTTGTATGTTCTCCCCGCGATCGCTTTGGTTTCCTCCCACAGTCCAAAGACCTACGGTATGGGGGTGGGAAGTGCTGGGCATGCTGTGTTGGTGGAACTTCTTGTTGGCCCCCAGCACATCATCAGACTGTGTTGGCCATTGACACAAATGATGCATTTCACTGTGTGCTGTGGTGCACATGTGACAAATCAAGCTTATCTTATTTTACCTGGACTGACTTAGCTGCACTCCCAAGCCTCAGACCTCTATCATGAGCGTGGAGACCACCATCGTACCCTGATTTCCCCTTTGAGCTGTCTTTGGGTCTGGATCCTAGAACACTCCTATTCACTGTGAGCACCTTCACTGGAAGGACTCGGTTTGAGAAGGCAGCTCCCCACCGTTTTCTTGAGGACAATAGCTTTTGCTCTTGCTTGCAATGAGCAGATGCTGAAAAAAATTCAATATGAAGGCTGATCGTTATCAGTCTGATGGTGTGAAAATGATTCTACCTGGGTAGCCTCCAAACTGATGGCACAATAACCACTGCTGCTTCATCTCCCAAAAGCGGAATGGCCTGATGGCCCGACATTTTAATTCTCATTCCCATTCCCGTTCCAACCTGTCCACAATGAGGCCACCCTTGGGGTAAAGGAGCAATACTTAATATTTCTTCTGCAAACCCTCCAATCTGATGACATGAATATAGAGTCTCCTTCCACTAAAACAAATTGTTCCTCCCACTCCCCTCTTCTTGTACTCCCCACTCTGGCCCCTTACATCTTCTCAGCTGCCTGTCACCTCACTCTGCCCCTCCTCCTTCCCTTTCTCCAACAGGCCACTCTCCTCTCCTATCAGATTCCTTCATCTCCAGCTCTTTACCTTGGCTTCACCCATCTTCTTCCGCTCCCATTCTTATCAGTGCAGTGCAAAATTTGCCATGTTCCTTGTCAATGCTTCAGAATGGTTGCATTTCTACATTATCTCACAAACATCTCAATGCTCAAAAATACCCTTGTAGAGTGTGTCTTTTCTCCCCATGGTGCCCCTCCTCCTTCCCTTTCTCCCGTGGTCCACTCTCAGATTCCTTCATCTCCAGCCCCTTTCCTTTTCCTTTTTAAACCACTTTGCTTCACCCATCTCCTCCTTCTGTTCTGCCCCCCCCCCCACCTTTTTATTCTGGCATCTTCCCCCTTCCTTTCCAGTCCTGAAAAATGGTTTCAGCCCAAAACATCGACTGTTTGTTCATTTCCATGAATGCTGACTGGCCTGCAGAGTTCCTCCAGCATTTTGTGTGTGTGTGCATTGGTCTGAGTATTTATCCAATGAGGTGTGACGACCAAGTTGCTGGGGTTTTACACTTCTGCTCCAAGCCCCCACGTTAGCTGAGTTGGTGCCCCCCCATGGGGAACCTTACTGCCAAACAGTCATCATCATTATGTGCCATGTCGTATGATGTACGTGATCAAGGTCTTTCCATGACTATGATTGTTCTTGGCAAATTTTTCTACAAGAGTGGTTTACCACTGCCGCCTTCTGGGCAGTGTGTTTACAAGACGGGTGACCCCAACCATTATCAAATCTCCTCAGAGATTGTCTGCCAAGCAGGCAATTTGCCCAAAGCAACCTGCAGGCTAGTGGGGGGAAAGAGTGCCTTACACCTCCTACATTGAGATGTTTTTCCACCTTGTCACCCAAAGCTGTACCTATTGGACGTGGAGCAGGAGTATCCCCCAACACTGGGAGATTGGGAGTTTGTTCAGAGTGAAACAGTGCTAGCAGCGCATTTATTTTTAGGTAAACTAACATCATGTGAGTTTTGTTTATACAATATCTCAGCAGAGATCCTGAAGTTAAGGCAGCATTCTCTTGGGTAAAGCTTGGTTAGAGTCGTATAAAGTTGAAATATCTGTCAGAGCTCTGTGACCATAAGACACGGGAGCAGAATTAGACCACTCAGCCCATCAGGTCTGCTCCACTATTTGATCATGGCTGATTTATTATCTCTCTCAACCCCATTCTTCTGCCTTCTCCCTGTAATCTTTGATGTCCTTACTGATCAAGAATCTATTAGCCTGCATTTTAAATATACCCAATGACAGCCTCCACAGCTGTCTGTGGCAACGAATTCCACAGAATCACCACCCTCTGGTTCTCATCTCTGTCCTAAAGGGGAGTCCTTTTATTCTGAGGCTGTGCCTTCTGGTCGCTATTGGAAATATGCTCTCTATCTAGGCGTTTCAATATTTGATAGGTTTCATTGAGATCCCACTTTGTTCTGCAGTGACTACTGACCCAGAGCCTTCAAATGCAACTCATATGTTTAGTCCTTCATTCCAGGAATCTTTCTTATTTACCAGGGGTTCCCAACCTTTTCTATGCCAGGGACCAATACCATTGCACAGAGTCCATGCTCCCTAGGTTGGGAGCCCTGTTGTCAATCTTCACTGAACTCTCTCCAATGCTGCCACATCCTTTCTCAAAGCTGCTCACAATAAAAGGAGGACTGGTCTGGAATTTGAACATCTTCTTCCTCTTGCACCCCAAAGCAAGAATCATACCCCCTAGATGAACAAACTGCTGTGATGCAAACCTGCACAAAAATGGATAAATTCCAGGGTCACTATTAGAGATTCCACACGCTTCTTGTTCTTTGTGATATTAATAGTTGGGATTTAATGTTGTATTCAAATATAATGTTATATTCAAAATAACATTTAAAATAATGTTATATTCATTAAAACATTAAAAGTTGGGCATGATAGAATTTGCACATGATGATGACACAAGCATTAATGATGTGGTAGAGAGTGAGAAGGAATGTTTCAGACTAGAGGACATGGGTCTGTTCAGTCAGACAGAGGCTTGGTGATGGATTATAATCCACAAGTGTGTGGGTGTGCAACAAATACACAATAAATGGGAGGATATTGAGAGGGTAAGCGCCGAAAACCTTTGCTCCAATTCCTGAGCACATCTGTCTGGTCCCAGGCTGCCTAGTGTTGGGGATGGTCTTTCAGATGCCCAACCTCTGACTAGTGTATGCTGAGATATATGCACAAACACAGAGTCATAGAGAAGTCCAGCACATAAACAGGCCCTTCAGCCCATCTAGTCCATGCCAAAGCCATTTAAACTGCCTACTCCCATCGACCTGCCGCAGGACCATATCATGTACCTATCCAAACGTCTCTTCAGCATGAAATCAAGCTCCATGCACCACTTGTTCTGGCAGCTCATTCCTCATTCCCACCACCCCCTGACTGATGACATTTCCCCTCATGTTGCCCTTAAATTTCTCACCTTTCACCTTTAACCCAGGATCTCTGGTTGTAGTCCCACCCAACCTTAGTGGAAAAAGCAATTCAAATTTCAAACTTACTTTGAACTTTTGAACCTGTTCCCCATTATCATTGAAAGTTTAATTGGCTAATTTCTTCCTCACTCATGTTGAAGGTGTCAGAGCCTTTTATAAATTCGATTTTCCCTCTCAGTGTTTCCTTGTGTGTTTGGTTATGAGTAATGTAAATACTGCCTGTTGGCATTAAACAAGAACGGAGCTACAATCTGTGAACAATAAGGCGGTAACTAACCTGGCACCCTCTCATTTCCCATTCAAGGCAAGGCTTTTGTTCACATTTTAAATCTATAGGCAAATGGTGTTTGGGTTTTCCACGTGCTCGTCACTGAGAGGAACGTGGGGTTATCTCATTTGTGTGGGCTGGGAAACTCTCTGGGCTGATTGGTTCTGGACGCTGTTTATTCTTGGGCTCAGTAGCCACCTGTTCTGGTGCATCTGTGCCCCGTACACAGCGGGCATTCTGTGAGGTGGAGGGAGCTCTGCGATAAGAAAAGCCCTCTGGGTGGGCACCACCCTACCCCTGAGACCAGACCAACAAAGCGGCAGCTCTCTTCCAACCCTCATAAATTTTACTGATAATCTGATGCATTTTAAAAGCTTCAGATAGATTATTAACTGATTTTCTTCTAATTAAAGTACTAGTGGCTAGAGTAATGCTTTATGGCGTCAGTGGGGGTTCAATTCCTGCTGCTGTCTGTTAGGAGTTTGTTTATTCCCCCTGTGACTGTTGATATTCTTCCCACAGTCCAAAGATCCACAGGCTGGAGCTGCGGGCATGCTACGTTGGCACCAAAAGTGTGGTGACACTTGTGGGCTGTCGCCCACATCCTTACACTGTTGGTCATTGACGTGACACACCTTTGTTTGTTTGTACGTTATGTGCCATGTTGTATCACGTGGGCGATCGTGGGCTTTCCTTAACCATGGTTGTTCTTGGCAAAGTTTTCTATGGAAGTAGTTTGCGACTTCCTACTGGGCAGTGCTTTTACAAGACGGGTGACTCCAGCCTTTATCAATACCCTTCAGAGATTGTCTGCTCCCATTGGAGGAAGGGTGAGGAGTTTGATAAAGATTAGCTTTATTTGTCACAAGTATATCGAGAATCGACGCATACAGAGAAATGCACCAGTTTGTGTCCACGACCAACAGTCTGAGGACATGCCGGGGGGGGGGGGGGGGAGAGGCATCTCGCGAATGTCACTACGCTTTTGACACCAACTGCTATGGTCGTGGACTAGTTGTCCCAGAGGCTACGTAGCATCCACTACCAGGCTCAAAAAAACTTACCCTCCGCAAGCAGTAAATTACCTCCACCGGCCTCAACGCCATTACCTTATCATGTCCTGTCAATCACTTTTTGTATGACCAAAGCCTAGCATCACTTTATGGACATTCAAAGTAAATTTATTATCAAAGAGCATATATGTCATCATATACAACCCTGAGATTCATTTTCTTGTGGACGTAGTCTATAAATCTATAGAATAATAACCATAACAGAATAATGAAAGACTGTCCAACTGGGGCATTCAACCAGAGTGCAGAAGACAGCAAAGTGTGTGGATGAGAACAGAAAAAATATTAATAATAAATAAACTAGCAATAAATAGCAAGAGCATGAGATGAAGACTCCTTGGAAGTGAGTCCATAGGTTGTGGGAACACTTCAGTGATAAGGCGAGTGAAGTTATCCCCTTTGGTTCAAGAGCCTGATGGTTGAAGGGTAATACTGTTCCTGAATCTGGTGGTGTGGGTCCTGAGGCTCTTGTACCTTCTTCCTGATGGCAGCAGCAAGAAGAGAGCGTGGCCTGGGTGATGGGGATCCCTGATGATAGATACTGCTTTCCTGGGACAACGCTCTGTGTAGACATGCTCAATGGTTGGAAGGGCTTTAATCAATGATGGATTGGGCCATTTCCCATACAAGTGCATTGGTGTTTCCATATCAGGCTGTATGTATTAATGTATATAAGCTATTTTATGTGTATAAATATATATATTTATTTAAATCTTGTTTTTTTTATTATTGTGGTTTTTTTGTTGGTGCTGCACGGGCTGGAGAATAATAATTACTTTGTTCTCCTTCACACTTGTGTGCTGGGAATAGTATTAAACAGTCGAACAGTCTTGAACACAGTTTACTGAGGACATTTGAGAATGTGAGAACAACATGACTGTCATTGGCTAAACAGCCAGAGGTGATAGGAACAAACGGGAGGTGAGTAGTTTGGGTCTCAGATGCATCTTTGTGGGAGGAATGGAGCTGCTTTTTGACAGCTGGGTGGGGATCTGTTAGGACAGAATCTTTGGATCAGTTCTGGCTGGATTACTTGTTCCGGGGCGAGTAGACACACGATTGGCCAAATGGCCCCGGTTGTGTTGTAACTGTTCGGAGTCTTTTCTTATCTGTGCAGCCTACTCTAAGGAACATGCATGCTGACAGGACTGGAGAAAGGGGAAGTGAATGGTTAACCCTGACAGCGATTGCTTTGGGTTGGTGTGTGATCCCCAGAGACACATGTAGCTTCCTCTTCTGTCCTGTTCATAGTCAGCAGACAATTGATTAATCACACTTCTCTTTCAGTCATTGGTACTATGACTTAAGAAGAGAATTAAAGGGATTACCTTGAATGAATTTCCCCTGCCACTGATACTTGTTTAAACTTTAACCCAAGATCAATATTTACAGAAAGCCAGGTAAGAGGAAGGACACAGTTAGGAGTAATTAGCAAAGCCAAACCTCTCCCTCAGTTGCTCTCCATGTCTTGGGCTGAGCTGTGTCAAGTACTTCAATTATTAATCCAATACTTTGCATGTAGGAGTTCACAACTGGTATCGTATAAAACCTGCCCGAGAATTTTAAAAACTGCAGATTAAAAAGTTATGTTCTGAAATAAACTTGGAATAATTTAAATTCCTTTAGCTTTCATCCTTGAGGAGGAATTTCTTTAGCCAGAGGCCAAGTCATTGGGTATATTTAAAGTGAAGGTTGAGAAGTTCTTGATTAGTCAGGGCATCAAAAATTGAGGGGAGAAGACAGGAGAATGGGGTTGAGAGGGTTAATAAATCAGCCATGATGGAATGGTGGGGCAGACTCAATGGGCCAAATGGCCTAATTCTATTCCTACGTCTTATGGTATTATCTGTAGAACTTTGATACAAACAGCACAGGACACTGTAGGGGGGAGTGGAGAGAGAGGGTCTTTGAACTGTGAAAAATTACTTTACCTTGTTTTGAGAAAATTTCTGTCTGCCAGGTGTTAGAGTTAATACTGAAATGAGGAGAATTACTTGCTGCAGTATTTTGTTCCTGCAGTTGGTGATACTAGATGGGTCAGACCATTCACACAGTTCTTGGCCGCACTTCATCCTTTCTGTAGAGGGGCAGCTGATCACACAGTTATCTGCAAAGTATGGGCCTGTGTCACTGGCTGGGCAGTACCTGAGTCCAGGTATTGTGTAGAGCACCAAAATGCATCCTTGTAGGTCTGAGAGCAGCTGGTCCAGACAGCCCTGAGGTAAATCTGCATTTTTGTAGTTGTCTGTAACTCCAGGAGAACAGGTAGCAGTGGGTGGTATCGAGCTCCCCTTACCATGTGTTCGCACAGCCTCCGGCAGCCTGAGGGAAAGTGTTTATAAACCAAGACCACAAGCCCAGCTTCAAGCTCAGTCTGCAAATGTGAATGATCCCCATCTCCTGCGAGAACCCTACAGGAGCAGTTGACAAAACTGAGTAGTAATGACAAAGAGACCACTTGGCCCGTCGTTTTGGAGCTGTTCGGTGTTGGGGCTGCAGCCGAAAGCTTTCGATGCGGTGTCTGACTGGGCAGGTGGGAGAGATCAATGCGGTGTCTGACTGGGCAGGTGGGAAATCGGGAGTAGAGATCGATGCGGTGTCTGACTGGGCAGGTGGGAAAATCCACTTTCTTTGTATCTGATCTCTCTCTTCTGCCAATTCAAATCTCTCTAGACCTGCTTTTTGACACCTCTGACGGGAATGGCCCCTGCCTATTTGCTAGTTCCCCACTATTTTGAACATGTTACCTAAATCTCTCCTCATCCTCTGCTCTAACGAAAACAGCCCAAACTTTCCTAACCCTGGTAACTCCATGGGCCTCCTCCCATGAATTGCATCTCCTCTACAACACAGTGCTCAGGGTGCTGACCTAACTAGAGCTGATTTGAGCTTCACTTGAGAGAGGGACCATGGAAAGATCACCACGGCCAGTTTCATTGGTCAAATTCAAGGGCAGAATAAGTAAACCCATTGTCAGTGTCCTCTCCTGGGCCAATATTTAATTAATTTATTTAGAGATACAGTGCAGAACAGGCCCTCCGGCCCAGTGAACAGCACTGCCCAGCAACCTACCAATTTAACCCGAGCCTAATTACAGGACGTTTAGCAATGCCAATTAACCTACCAACCAGAACACCTTTGGACTGTGGGAGGAAACTGGAGCACCCAGAGGAAACCCACATACTCACAGCAAGGGTGTACAAACTTCTTACAGATGGCGTTGGAATTGAACTCTGAACTCTGACACGCCAAGCTGTAATAGTGTCATACTACTGTGGCAGCCATCAGAGGCTCTGATCTCTCCTGACCAGTCTAAGTGGGTCTTTACCTCTGTGTGTCCGATGCCTGAATCTGGAGATGTGAGTCCTGTCTGGTCTGTCACAGCAAGGAATCCTTCTAAGGTGACCTCAGATATTTATTTAAACATACAAAATAGTAACTAATGCTCCAGCCCAATGAGACTGCACCACCAATTAGATCCGTGTAACCAAATAACCTCCCAACCCGTACACCTTTGGAATATGGGACACTCTGAGGAAACTGACTCTCCTTACAGACAGTGGCGGGAATTGAACCAAAGTTATTATGCTAACTGCTACCCTACCGTGGCACCCCAAGCTTCCTTGGAAAACCTGTAACACCCTCGTTGGCCCTGGGCCTGGGCCTTCCAGGAGTCATTGTGATGAGGAGAACATTCCAGGGAGAGTGATTGCCATAGGAATCTCCTTCTGAGCATCATCATTATCACAATGTGCTGTGTTGTATGACCATGTTTGCTCTTGGCAAATTTTTCTTCTGAAGTGCTTTGCCATTTCTTTCTCCTGGGCAGTGTCTTTACAAAACAGGTGACTCTAGCCTTTATCAATACTCTTCAGAGATTGTCTGCCTGGTGCCAGTGGTCACATAACCAGGGCTTGTGATCTGCACCAGCTGCTCATACGACCTCCAACCACCTGCTCTCATGGCTTCATGTGAACCTGATCGGGGGGGTTAAGCAGGTGTGACACCTTGCCCAAGGGTGACCTGCAGGCTGGCGGAGGGAAGGGGTGCTTTGCACCTCCTTTGGTAGAGACCTATCTCCACCCCGCCGTTCAGGTATCTGAGCGTAGAGTGTAAATCGATTACAGAACAATTCAAAGAAGCCAGCCATCCTGTCAAACACTCTCTAACTTTGCTGAGATAAAGTCTTTAGGGTCTATGGTTGACCTCAGTGGTCACTTCTGAAGCAATGGAATAGGAATGGACGTAACTCTCCCTCAGCCCTGTGTGAATGGGCAATGGGGGCAATGGACCTGTGAGAGTATTTCATTCTGTGTGAGGCAGGGAAAGAGTCATTTCTCTACAACATGAAGATGACTGAGTTTACAATAGTCTTTGGAATGTGTAGCCTGTAATTCAGTGTTTTTAAATTAAGCTGGTTAGTCCATAAGGTATAGGAATGGAACTAGGACATTGGCCCATCAAGTCTGCTCTGCCATTTCATCATGGCTGGTCCATTTTCCCTCTCAGCCCCAATTCTCCTGCCTTCTCTCCATATCTCTTCATGCCCTGATCAAAACTCTATCAATCTCTGCCTTAAATATACATAAAGATTTGGTCTCTACAGCTGCCTTTGGCAATGAATTCCTCAGATTCATCACTCTCTGGCTAAAGAAATTTCTCCTCATCTTCATTCCAAACGGACGCCCCTCTATTCTGAGGCTGTGTCCTAGACTCTCCCACTGTAGAAAATATTCTCTGCACTCTATCAAGGCCTTTCACCATTTAATAGGTTTCTAAGAGGTCACCCCTTATTCTGAATTCCAGTGAATACAGGCCCAGAGCTATCAAACGCTCTTCATATGAGAAGCTGTTCAATCCTAAAGTCATTTTCATGAACCTCCTTTGAAGTCTCTCCAGTGTCAGCAAATCTTTTCATGCTAGGAATTCTCTGCTGATTTTCTTAAACCTAAATCTCAGAGACATTCAAAGCAAAAAAACTGAGCTCTGGTTATCTGAAAATAAAAATCAGGGAGTCATATAAAAAGTTTTATTCAATATTCTATTGCTAAGGTTTCAGTTCTTTGTTCTGATGCCCAATTTTTGAAATGACATCTGTTTACTGTGACTCAACATTCTCATGTCAGTTACAAAACAAAATGGAACAAATATTAATGACCGTCGTCAAGGGAATGAAATGAACATTCTACAAAGCTGACTGTCCATTCCTGAGCTGGCCATCACTCAGTCAGTGCAATGGTCATAGTCTATTTGTCCTTTATAATGCTGTTCTTCCTGTTTATTTATAAAGTTAAACTCTTGCAGCAAAAACTAGTTTTGCGTGAGCTTCAGAGACAGAAGCTGAGAGATGAATAAGAAGTTACTGAGGAGAAGAAATCTCCCCAAGTCCAGGAGGTTACTATTCAGCAACATTTCAGAGAGGATTACTGCATCATCGAAGAGTAGGACTCCAAGGTCTAAACATACAGATGAAGAACTGAACCACAGATGTAATTACAAATGCTTTCTGCAACCAAAGAGCAACAGAGAATGCAGATAATCCAGGGAATCGCAAGTAAAATGCTTCGTGAGAGACGGGAGTCGTGAACTTTCAGGAGCAACAGCGGTATTTTGTTTTCAATTGTAATTGTTGTTGTCACACTGATATCTTCTTCCTCATCAGGCAGAGAATGCTCTTAAGCAAGTGCATCATTCCACTGAATGTTTGTTCTCTCCCACCCCTCCCTTGTTGGCTCTTGGGGGGCCATCGGCTGAGCACGAGCTGGCATTTCTGCAGATAAGCAGTGGTTATGGACGGTCAGCCAGATTTGTAACTTGATCCTTCAATAAATACTTTTACTTGGTTTCATTAAGATTTCTAGAACTCGTGGCCCAGTGTGAATATACTGCAACCATCCAACATCCGGACTGAGAAATAACCTTGGAGTTAAAGGCCCTTGTAAAACTGGGCCGCACATTCTCACAGCCTCTGAGCCTCAGTGCTGAATTCGGGTGTTGCCTTTGTGGAGTTTGCACATTCTCTCGGCCATGGTGTGAGTTTGTCATATGCTCCAGTTTTGTCCAACAAGATTAAATTTATCACATGCACATTCAATCATGCGGTGAAAAGCGTAGTTTGTGTTGACGACAGACACAGTCACAAGCTGTTCTGGGAGTTAGCCCTCAATGGACTTGGAAACCAGATCATCAGAGAAAACCCACACGGTCATGGAAAGAGCGTACAAACTCCTTACAGACTGCAGTGGGGTTGAACTCTGATCTTATAGGTGGTGTTGTAAAGCACTGTGCTAGCCACTACACCACTACCACCTGTACTGTGGTTCAGTGAGAAACTTGTTTTGCGTGCCATCCAAACAGATCGCTTCACTGCACCAGTCCATCAAGGTAGAGTTCATAGAGTTATGCAGTACAGAAACAGGCCCTTTAGCCCATCTATTCCATGCTGGCCAAGGTGCTTCAGCAAAGCTCGGCCCATTTATTTTGTACTCCCAAGGTAGTACGAAGGAAAAGCGATAACAGAATGCAGTGTAGTATTAGGGTAGGAGAGTCTCGGCACAGAGGCCACAGCCTTAGACTAGAGGGATATCCATTTAGAACAGAGATGAGGAATCAGAATCAGGATTAATATCCCCAGCATAAGTTGTGAAATTTGTTGTCTTTGCGGCAGCAGTATATTGCAATACCTAATCATAGAGAGAAAGAAAACTGAATTCCAGTTGGTTTATATATTAAATAGTTCATTAAATTGTTCATGGTCCTGTTCATCGGTTCAATGTCCATTCAGAAATCTAATGGCAGAGGGGAAGAAGCTGTTCCTGAATCGCTGAGTGTGTGCTTTCAGGCTCCTGTACCTCCTTCCTGATGGTAGCAATGAGAAGGGGACTTGTCCCGAGTGATGGGGATCCTTAATGATGGGCACCACCTTTCTGAGGCATCGCTCCTTCAAGATATCCTGGATACTATGGAAGCTGGTGCTCATGATGGAGGTGACAAAGTTTACAACTCACTGCAACTTATTCCAACCCTGTGCAGTTGCTGCTTCCCATACCAGATAGTGATACAGCCAGTTAAAGTGCTCTCCATGGTACATCTATAGAAATTTGCGATTGCCTTTGGTGACAAACCAAATCTCCTCAAACTCCTAATGAAATAAAGCTGCTGTCGTGCCTTCTTTGTAGCTGCATCGATATATTGAGGAGTTTTCTTCGGCCGGAAGGTGGTGAATCTGCCACAGGCAGCTGCGGAGGCTGTATATTTAAAGTGGACGATGATAAGTTTGTGATAGGTCAGGGCACCAAAGGTTATGGTGAGAAGGCAGGAGAATGGGTTTGTACGGGATAATAAATCAGCTATGATGGAACGGTGGACCAGACTCAATGGGCCGAATGGCCCAATTCTGCTCTTATGTCTTATGGTTTTACTGTCTAGTAGTAATTTTTGCATTAATTGGGTTTGAATAGTTATTTTCTGTCTTCATCAGGGGCTCACTCAGTTTAACACAATCTCAGCTCTGCTCTTTCAATAACCATCAATCACAGTTTAGATGGACAGAATGTGCAGACATACTTTACTGGAACAAAACATCAAAACATTGTGATTGGAGGAAAGTATGGGGGGGGGGGATGTCAGAGGTAAGCTTTTTACACAATGGTGGGGGGGTGTTGAGCTATTAGAGGTTGTGGTAGAAGCAGATGCAAGTAGGGACATTTCACAGTTCAAAGTAAATTTATTATCAAAGTCATATACAACCTGGAAATTCATTTTCTTGTGGGCGTACTCAATAAATCTATAGAATAATAACCATAACAGAATCAGTGAAAGACCACATCAATGTGGGCATTCAATCAGAGTGCAGAAGACAACAAAATGCACAAATATAAAAAGAAAACTAAAAAATAATAATAATAAGTAAATAAAAGCTATAAATATCAAGAACAGGAGATGAAAAATTCTTGAACGTGAATCCACAGGTTGTGGGAACAGTTCAGTGATGGGACAAGGAAAGCTGAGTGAAATTCGGAACTCAGAATTGGGCTTATCATCACCGGCTTATGTCATGAAACACAGCAGTAGCAGTACCATGCAATGCACAATAATATACCACAGAGATAAACTACAGTAAACATACACAGTAGATGCATATTGAATAGTTAAATTAAGAATAGTCGTACAAAAACAGAAATAATAACAAAGTAAGGAGGTAGTGTTCATGGGTTCAATATCCATTCAGAAATCAGATGGCAGAGGGGAAGAAGCTGTTCCTGAATTGTTGAGTATGTGCCTTCAGGCTTCTGTACCTCCTTCCTGACGGTAACAATGAGCAGAAAGTGCATACTGGGTGGTGAGGCTCCTTGACAATGGATGCTGATTTCCTGCGATGTCTTTTTGTTCACATGTGCTCAATGGTGAGGAGGACTTTACCCGTGATGAACTGGCCCATACCACTTACATTTTGTAGGATTTTCATTCAAGGGCACTGGGGTTTCCAATCCAGGTTGTGCTGTAGCCAGTCAATATGCTCTCCCAGAATACGCATCAACGGAAGTTTGTCAAAGTTTTAGATGTTGCTGAATCTCCACAAGCTCCTAAGGAAGTAGAGGCGCTGCTGTGCTTTCTTCATACGTGCTGGGCTCAGGGCAAGTCCCCCAAAGTAATTGCATCAAGGAATTTAAAGTTGCTGACCCTCTCCAATGAGGACCACTGATTTCCTTCTCCTGAAGGAAATATTGGGATAGTTAAGAGACTCTTAGATAAGCACATGGATGGTGGAGGGCTATGCAGAAGTGAAGGGTTAGGTTGATTTAGGAGTTAAAAGGTGGGCACAACATTGTGGGCCTGTACTGTTCTATGTTTGAGGGCAGTCAGAATGGGGTGAATTGTTCTGCTGGTAACTGGCATGTCTTGTGGGCCAAATGGCCTCCTCTTGTGACACATTAGCATCATTCCCCTCCTCTCACCAGTTAACAGAGGTTAACTGATGTAACCCACTGAGGTTACTGAAGTAACTAATTGCTAAAGAAAGCTGACCTTGAACTTTTGGCTGAATTTAACAGAGTAACTTTCCCAAACCTTACATATTCTTACTCTCAACTGGATGTTCCACTCCGCTCGTGGTTCCATCATCCTACCAGCCTTTCCCTGCCTCAATGAGACAACCTCATCTAGAACCCCCAACAAGTGCTTCCTAAACACCTCCACATGTCTGTTGTGCATTTCCCAGTGTAATCTTATCCCGATTTATTCTCCCCAGTTTCTGCCTAATAATATTATAATTTGCTTTCCCATAATATCTGCTCGCACCCCTCTCCAAGGCGATATTAAAGGTCAGGGAGTTGTTCCGTCCGCTAGCCTGCGAGTCACTCTTAGGCAAGGTGTAGCACCAGCTTCACCCCCCTGGTCAGGGTCACGTGAAGCCATGGGAGCAGCTGGTGCAAATCACAAGTCCTGGTTATGCCACCACGATCACCAAGCAGGCGGTCTTGGATTGCTGGGGTCACCCGTCTTGTAAAGACCCTGCCCAGAAGAAGGCAAAGGCAAGCCAGTTCTGTAGAAAATTTTGCTCAGAACAATCATGGTCAAACTATATTCGTCCACATCATACGACATGGCACGTAACAATGATTCCAACCAATGAAGAAGAATTATGAAGAAAGCAAGTCCGAATTCAGAAGACAGGACTTGGTGAGATTATTTGGGAGAACTGGGCAGGGAAAGGAGGTAATGAAACCAGAAAATGGGCTGAGAGGAAGTAAAATTGTAGACAGATTGTCCAAAATAACTCCTGTCTACTTCAGCAAAAACATCCAGGCAAGTTAGAGTCAATATTTGTGTTCCATTGAACGCTGCTGATAAGGCAATGGGTGTTGCTTCAGTTATCTGTGGTATGTACATGATATTTGTGTTGCCCAAAGCTGACATGCTATTAATAATCAATTAAGCTCCCTGACACACTGTCATGCATAAGTAGTACAGACTTGGGCCCATTCCAGACAGGAAACCCTGACGTCACATCCGATCGAGTTCTGTTGTTCCGTGGACCAGGAAAGATAGGTTCAGTTTTGAAAAACAGGCTTGGTTATTGATGCTTTTTAGTTGGCTGTGTAAATCTTTCTTTAACCAATGGGTTACTCCAGTAATCTCTGTCCAATCGTGATGAGAGGAGGAGGGCAATGATGCAAACTACAACACAAGAGGAGGCCAGCTCCCAGCAGAGGAGTCACCCCCTGTCCAATGTCCCTGTATCCTTGTAACTTAGCTCAAAGGACTGGGTGGGCCTGTTTTGCACTGTATCTCAATAAATCAATTTTTAAAAAATCTTTGGGATTTTGGAATACCCAAGGGAAACCCATGCCATCAGAGAGAGAGCATGCAAACTCCACACGGACAGCATTCTGAGAATGGGGTGGAAATGAGTTTGCTTTATTCTGTTGAAAGTACTGTAAATATTTAATATATCTGCAAGCACCGGCAGGTAGACTGAAGAATGCACAGAGCGAACGTCCATGGTTTGGCCAACTGCAGCAAATTAAATTCAATTAGTTGAGAAATTGAAGTTGGAAGTCAGTCAGCCTTCCTCAAGTCAGCAGGAAATTTAGGAAAATTAGAGGTGTACAAGGTGATAAGAGGCAGAGATTGAATGGGCAGCCGGAGACACTTCCCAGGGCAGAAATGGCTAATATGAGGAGCTGATGTAAATTTAAGGGGATTGGATGAAAGTGTGAGGGGGATGTCACAGGTAGGCTTCTTGACACAGAGAGTGGTGGGTGTGTGGAATGTGCTGACGGGCTGGTGGTAGGGGCAGATACGTTAGGGGCATTCAGGAGATGCTTAGGCACAGTGGGGGGAAAGGCTTCGATTGATATGAGAGTGGGTTAAGAGGTTGGCACAGCATCATGAGCCGAAGGGCCTGTGCTTTGCTGTAGTGTTCAATGTTCTACAAAATCACCACCATCAAAACTAGATACAAATTCACTTCTGAATCCCATACTTCTCCACACTCTGCTTCCCTCTCCCGCTCACACACACACCCATGTACTCTCTCTATCTGTCTCTCTCTTCTCTCTTTCAGACACACACACACTCAAGCACGCATGCAGTTTTCTGCCATCAGCTGCACTGATATCATACACAGAACAGTACAGGCCCTTCAGCCCACAATGCCTGTGCTGAACATGATGCAAAATTAAGCCAGGCCTCTACTGCCTGCACATGATCCATATCCCTCCTTTCCCTGTCTATTCACTTGCTCATCTAAGCATGTTTGAAACACCACTCCCGTGTCTGTTTAACAGCACCAGGCAGCCCATTGCAGATCCCTACCGCTCTCTGGGTAGAAAACTTGCCCTGCACATTTCCTTTGCAGGCTAAGGAAATTGTCAAAGACATAAAAAAAAGTAAGAAAAAGGAAATAAGAATAGTCCATAAGACCGTGACATAGGAGCAGGATTAGGCCATTCACCCCATCGAGTCTGATCCTCCATTCCATCATGGCTGATCCCGGATCCCACTCAACCCGTACCCCAACCCCAGACAAGTGGTGAAAATGTAAAGTTGTCACCCCCTTTACTGTCCATGCCTGTCTGTGCTGGGAAAGTGCTGAAAATTTTTAACCTCTCTCCAGACTGGGTGAGGATGACAGAAGTGCTTCCTTGAAGGGTACTGGGGAACAGAGGGGTGTATTGATAGTTAGGAAGTTTATGGGTTATGCTTACTGGGGATATGGTTCTGGTAAGGCGGTGGCATGCTCGGATGCAGGTCCAAATGGGTCTGAACAAAGGTATAATTGTTCGTCCTTGATATCTAGTTATCAACCGCAAGACCCTGCTGAATATTAAGAACATCAGGTACTGCAGGCCTGCCCCATCAGTGAGACGCTGGATAGTGGCGGAGCTGAACAAGTTGTGCACTATGTTGCACAAAGAACAAATCCCTCATGCCTCAGGGCTGCTGGAGCCAGCGGGGTGCTGCTGGCTTGGGGGCTGCCCCCACCCGCTGGCATTGCTCTCCAGTGTTCACTCAGTGGAAGACAAACAGGATTGTGTACAGTTTGTCTACAGCTCCATTGTGCAAGATGAGCAAATGCTGTGTGCTTGTTCTTGCAGAAACATGGCTCCAGGACAACTTCCATGCGCCATCAATGTTCAGGCCACACCACACAGGGATTTGGGCTAAGTCACCATTACAGTAATTATTGTGATTTGTAATTTTTTTTTTTGTATTTTTTGTAACTGAATGTTGTTATGCTATCTTGACTGCAGTGTGGATCAGATTCCACAGGTTAGTGTGACTGTAGGAGGACAGACTCCACAGGTGAGTGTGACAGTAGGGGATCCGACTCCACAGGTGAGTGTGACTGTAGGGGGACAGACTCCACAAGTTAGTGTGACTGTAGGGGATCCGACTCCACAGGTGAGTGTGACTGTAGGGGGACAGACTCCACAGGTGAGTGTGACTGTAGGGGATCCGACTCCACAGGTTAGTGTGACTGTAGGGGGACAGACTCCACAGGTGAGTGTGACTCTAGGGGATCAGACTCCACAGATTAGTGTGACTGTAGGGGGACAGACTCCACAGGTTAATGTGACTGTAGGAGGACAGACTCCATAGGTGAGTGTGACTGTAGGGGATCCGACTCCACAGGTGAGTGTGACTGTAGGGGGACAGACTCCACAGGTTAGTGTGACTGTAGGGGATCCGACTCCACAGGTGAGTGTGACTGTAGGGGGACAGACTCCACAGGTTAGTGTGACTGTAGGGGACAGACTCCACAGGTGAATGTGACTATAGGGGGACAGACTCCATCAGTTAGTGTGACTCTAGGGGGACAGACTCGACAGGTGAGTGTGACTCTAGGGGAACAGACTCCACAGGTTAGTGTGACTGTATGGGACAGACTCGACAGGTGAGTGTGACTATAGGTGGACAGACTCCACAGGTCAGTGTGACTGTAGGGGGACAGATTCCACAGGTTAGTGTGACTATAGGGGGACAGACTCCACAGGTTAGTGTGACTATAGGGGGACAGACTCGACAGGTGAGTGTGACTGTAGGGGATCAGATTCCACAGGTTAGTGTGACTGTAGGAGGACAGACTCCACAGGTGAGTGTGACTGTAGGGGATCCGACTCCACAGGTGAGTGTGACTGTAGGGGGATCAGATTCCACAGGTTAGTGTGACTCTAGGGGGACAGACTCGACAGGTGAGTATGACTGTAGGGGATCCGACTCCACAGGTGAGTGTGACTGTAGGGGAACAGATTCCACAGGTTAGTGTGACTGTAGGGGGACAGACTCGACTGGTTAGTGTGACTGTATGGGGACAGATTCCACAGGTTAGTGTGACTGTAGGGGGACAGACTCCACAGGTGAGTGTGACTGTAGGGGACAGACTCCACAGGTGAATGTGACTGTAGGGGGATCCGACTCCACAGGTTAGTGTGACTCTAGGGGGACAGACTCGACAGGTGAGTGTGACTCTAGGGGAACAGACTCCACAGGTTAGTGTGACTGTAGGGGACAGACTCGACAGGTCAGTGTGACTGTAGGGGACAGACTCGATAGGGGAGTGTGACTGTAGGGGATCAGACTCCACAGGTTAGTGAGACTGTAGGGGGACAGACTCGTCAGGTGAGTGTGATTGTAGGGGATCAGACTCCACAGGTTAGTGTGACTGTAGGGGGACAGACTCGACAGGTGAGTGTGACTGTAGGGGATCAGACTCGACAGGTGAGTGTGACTGTAGGGGGATCAGATTCCACAGGTTAGTGTGACTGTAGGGGGACAGACTCGACAGGTTAGTGTGACTTTATGGGGACAGATTCCACAGGTTAGTGTGACTGTAGGGGGACAGACTCCACAGGTGAGTGTGACTGTAGGGGACAGACTCCACAGGTGAATGTGACTGTAGGGGGATCCGACTCCACAGGTTAGTGTGACTCTAGGGGGACAGACTCGACAGGTGAGTGTGACTCTAGGGGAACAGACTCCACAGGTTAGTGTGACTGTAGGGGACAGACTCAACAGGTCAGTGTGACTGTAGGGGACAGACTCGATAGGGGAGTGTGACTGTAGGGGATCAGACTCCACAGGTTAGTGAGACTGTAGGGGGACAGACTCGTCAGGTGAGTGTGATTGTAGGGGATCAGACTCCACAGGTTAGTGTGACTGTAGGGGGACAGACTCGACAGGTGAGTGTGACTGTAGGGGATCAGACTCGACAGGTGAGTGTGACTGTAGAGGATCAGATTCCACAGGTTAGTGTGACTGTATGGGGACAGACTCCACAGGTTAGTGTGACTCTAGGGGGACAGACTCGACAGGTCAGTGTGACTGTAGGGGATCAGACTCCACAGGTTAGTGTGACTGTAGTGGGACAGACTCGACAGGTCAGTGTGACTGTAGGGAGTCTGACTCAATAGGTTAGTGTGACTATAGGGGGACAGACTCCATCAGTTAGTGTGACTCTAGGGGGACAGACTCGACAGGTGAGTGTGACTGTAGGGGATCCGACTCCACAGGTGAGTGTGACTGTAGGGAGAACAGATTCCACAGGTTAGTGTGACTGTAGGGGGACAGACTCGACAGGTTAGTGTGACTGTATGGGGACAGATTCCACAGGTTAGTGTGACTGTAGGTGAGTGTGACTGTAGGAGGACAGACTCCACAGGTGAGTGTGACTGTAGGGGACAGACTCCACAGGTGAATGTGACTATAGGGGGACAGACTCCATCAGTTAGTGTGACTCTAGGGGGACAGACTCGACAGGTGAGTGTGACTCTAGGGGAACAGACTCCACAGGTTAGTGTGACTGTAGGGGACAGACTCGACAGGTGAGTGTGACTGTAGGGGACAGACTCCACAGGTTAGTGTGACTCTAGGGGAACAGACTCCACAGGTTAGTGTGACTATAGGGGACAGACTCGACAGGTCAGTGTGACTGTAGGGGACAGACTCGATAGGGGAGTGTGACTGTAGGGGACCAGACTCCACAGGTTAGTGAGACTGTAGGAGGACAGACTCCACAGGTGAGTGTGACTGTAGGGGATCAGACACCACAGGTTAGTGTGACTGTAGGAGGACAGACTCGACAGGTGAGGGTGACTGTAGGGGGACAGACTCCACAGGTTAGAGTGACTGTAGGGGGACAGACTCGACAGGTTAGTGTGACTGTATGGGGACAGATTCCACAGGTTAGTGTGACTATAGGGGATCAGACTCCACAGGTGAGTGTGACTGTAGGGGATCAGACTCCACAGGTTAGTGTGACTGTAGGGGATCAGACTCCACAGGTTAGTGTGACTGTATGGGGACAGATTCCACAGGTTAATGTGACTATAGGGGGACAGACTCCACAGGTTAGTGTGACTGTAGGGGGACAGACTCCACAGGTTAGTGTGACTGTAGGGGATCAGACTCCACAGGTTAGTGTGACTGTATGGGGACAGATTCCACAGGTTAGTGTGACTATAGGGGGACAGACTCCATGGTTAGTGTGACTGTAGGGGGACAGACTCGTCAGGTGAGTGTGATTGTAGGGGATCAGACTCCACAGGTTAGTGTGACTGTAGAGGGACAGACTCAACAGGTGAGTGTGACTCTAGGGGGACAGACTCCACAGATTAGTGTGACTGTAGGGGATCAGACTCGACAGGTGACTGTGACTTTAGGGGATCAGATTCCACAGGTTAGTGTGACTATAGGTGGACAGACTCCACAGGTTAGTGTGACTCTAGGGGGACAGACTCGACAGGTGACTGTGACTTTAGGGGATCAGACTCCACAGGTTAGTGTGACTGTAGGAGGACAGACTCCACAGGTGAGTGTGACTGTAGGGGATCAGACTCCACAGGTTAGTGTGACTGTAGGGGGACAGACTCGACAGGTGAGTGTGACTCTAGGGGGACAGACTCCACAGATTAGTGTGACTGTAGGGGATCCGACTCCACAGGTTAGTGTGACTGTAGAGGGACAGACTCGACAGGTGAGTGTGACTGTAGAGGATCAGATTCCACAGGTTAGTGTGACTATAGGTGGACAGACTCCACAGGTGAGTGTGACTGTAGGGGGACAGATTCCACAGGTTAGTGTGACTATAGGGGGACAGACTCCACAGGTTAGTGTGACTATAGGGGGACAGACTCGACAGGTGAGTGTGACTGTAGGGGATCAGATTCCACAGGTTAGTGTGACTGTAGGAGGACAGACTCCACAGGTGAGTGTGACTGTAGGGGATCCGACTCCACAGGTGAGTGTGACTGTAGGGGGATCAGATTCCACAGGTTAGTGTGACTCTAGGGGGACAGACTCGACAGGTAAGTATGACTGTAGGGGATCCGACTCCACAGGTGAGTGTGACTGTAGGGGGATCAGATTCCACAGGTTAGTGTGACTGTAGGGGGACAGACTCGACAGGTTAGTGTGACTGTATGGGGACAGATTCCACAGGTTAGTGTGACTGTAGGGGGACAGACTCCACAGGTGAGTGTGACTGTAGGAGGACAGACTCCACAGGTGAGTGTGACTGTAGGGGACAGACTCCACAGGTGAATGTGACTGTAGGGGGATCCGACTCCACAGGTTAGTGTGACTCTAGGGGGACAGACTCGACAGGTGAGTGTGACTCTAGGGGAACAGACTCCACAGGTTAGTGTGACTGTAGGGGACAGACTCGACAGGTCAGTGTGACTGTAGGGGACAGACTCGACAGGTGACTGTGACTTTAGGGGATCAGACTCCACAGGTTAGTGTGACTGTAGGAGGACAGACTCCACAGGTGAGTGTGACTGTAGGGGATCAGACTCCACAGGTTAGTGTGACTGTAGGGGGACAGACTCGACAGGTGAGTGTGACTGTAGGGGACAGACTCCACAGGTTAGTGTGACTCTAGGGGAACAGACTCCACAGGTTAGTGTGACTGTAGGGGACAGACTCGACAGGTCAGTGTGACTGTAGGGGACAGACTCGATAGGGGAGTGTGACTGTAGGGGACCAGACTCCACAGGTTAGTGAGACTGTAGGAGGACAGACTCCACAGGTGAGTGTGACTGTAGGGGATCAGACTCCACAGGTTAGTGTGACTGTAGTGGGACAGACTCCACAGGTTAGTGTGACTGTAGGAGGACAGACTCGACAGGTGAGGGTGACTGTAGGGGGACAGACTCCACAGGTTAGAGTGACTGTAGGGGGACAGACTCGACAGGTTAGTGTGACTGTATGGGGACAGATTCCACAGGTTAGTGTGACTATAGGGGATCAGACTCCACAGGTGAGTGTGACTGTAGGGGATCAGACTCCACAGGTTAGTGTGACTATAGGGGGACAGACTCGACAGGTGAGTGTGACTGTAGGGGATCAGATTCCACAGGTTAGTGTGACTGTAGGAGGACAGACTCCACAGGTGAGTGTGACTGTAGGGGATCCGACTCCACAGGTGAGTGTGACTGTAGGGGGATCAGATTCCACAGGTTAGTGTGACTCTAGGGGGACAGACTCGACAGGTGAGTATGACTGTAGGGGATCCGACTCCACAGGTGAGTGTGACTGTAGGGGGATCAGATTCCACAGGTTAGTGTGACTCTAGGGGAACAGATTCCACAGGTTAGTGTGACTGTAGGGGGACAGATTCCACAGGTTAGTGTGACTGTAGGGGACAGACTCCACAGGTGAATGTGACTGTAGGGGGATCCGACTCCACAGGTTAGTGTGACTCTAGGGGGACAGACTCGACAGGTGAGTGTGACTCTAGGGGAACAGACTCCACAGGTTAGTGTGACTGTAGGGGACAGACTCGACAGGTCAGTGTGACTGTAGGGGACAGACTCGACAGGTGACTGTGACTTTAGGGGATCAGACTCCACAGGTTAGTGTGACTGTAGGAGGATAGACTCCACAGGTGAGTGTGACTGTAGGGGATCAGACTCCACAGGTTAGTGTGACTGTAGGGGGACAGACTCGACAGGTGAGTGTGACTGTAGGGGACAGACTCCACAGGTTAGTGTGACTCTAGGGGAACAGACTCCACAGGTTAGTGTGACTATAGGGGGACAGACTCGACAGGTGAGTGTGACTGTAGGGGATCAGATTCCACAGGTTAGTGTGACTGTAGGAGGACAGACTCCACAGGTGAGTGTGACTGTAGGGGATCCGACTCCACAGGTGAGTGTGACTGTAGGGGGATCAGATTCCACAGGTTAGTGTGACTCTAGGGGGACAGACTCGACAGGTGAGTATGACTGTAGCGGATCCGACTCCACAGGTGAGTGTGACTGTAGGGGAACAGATTCCACAGGTTAGTGTGACTGTAGGGGGACAGACTCGACTGGTTAGTGTGACTGTATGGGGACAGATTCCACAGGTTAGTGTGACTGTAGGGGGACAGACTCCACAGGTGAGTGTGACTGTAGGGGACAGACTCCACAGGTGAATGTGACTGTAGGGGGATCCGACTCCACAGGTTAGTGTGACTCTAGGGGGACAGACTCGACAGGTGAGTGTGACTCTAGGGGAACAGACTCCACAGGTTAGTGTGACTGTAGGGGACAGACTCGACAGGTCAGTGTGACTGTAGGGGACAGACTCGATAGGGGAGTGTGACTGTAGGGGATCAGACTCCACAGGTTAGTGAGACTGTAGGGGGACAGACTCGTCAGGTGAGTGTGATTGTAGGGGATCAGACTCCACAGGTTAGTGTGACTGTAGGGGGACAGACTCGACAGGTGAGTGTGACTGTAGGGGATCAGACTCGACAGGTGAGTGTGACTGTAGAGGATCAGATTCCACAGGTTAGTGTGACTGTATGGGGACAGACTCCACAGGTTAGTGTGACTCTAGGGGGACAGACTCGACAGGTCAGTGTGACTGTAGGGGATCAGACTCCACAGGTTAGTGTGACTGTAGTGGGACAGACTCGACAGGTCAGTGTGACTGTAGGGAGTCTGACTCAATAGGTTAGTGTGACTATAGGGGGACAGACTCCATCAGTTAGTGTGACTCTAGGGGGACAGACTCGACAGGTGAGTGTGACTGTAGGGGATCCGACTCCACAGGTGAGTGTGACTGTAGGGGGAACAGATTCCATAGGTTAGTGTGACTGTAGGGGGACAGACTCGACAGGTTAGTGTGACTGTATGGGGACAGATTCCACAGGTTAGTGTGACTGTAGGTGAGTGTGACTGTAGGAGGACAGACTCCACAGGTGAGTGTGACTGTAGGGGACAGACTCCACAGGTGAATGTGACTATAGGGGGACAGACTCCATCAGTTAGTGTGACTCTAGGGGGACAGACTCGACAGGTGAGTGTGACTCTAGGGGAACAGACTCCACAGGTTAGTGTGACTGTATGGGACAGACTCGACAGGTGAGTGTGACTATAGGTGGACAGACTCCACAGGTCAGTGTGACTGTAGGGGGACAGATTCCACAGGTTAGTGTGACTATAGGGGGACAGACTCCACAGGTTAGTGTGACTATAGGGGGACAGACTCGACAGGTGAGTGTGACTGTAGGGGATCAGATTCCACAGGTTAGTGTGACTGTAGGAGGACAGACTCCACAGGTGAGTGTGACTGTAGGGGATCCGACTCCACAGGTGAGTGTAACTGTAGGGGGATCAGATTCCACAGGTTAGTGTGACTCTAGGGGGACAGACTCGACAGGTGAGTATGACTGTAGGGGATCCGACTCCACAGGTGAGTGTGACTGTAGGGGAACAGATTCCACAGGTTAGTGTGACTGTAGGGGGACAGACTCGACTGGTTAGTGTGACTGTATGGGGACAGATTCCACAGGTTAGTGTGACTGTAGGGGGACAGACTCCACAGGTGAGTGTGACTGTAGGGGACAGACTCCACAGGTGAATGTGACTGTAGGGGGATCCGACTCCACAGGTTAGTGTGACTCTAGGGGGACAGACTCGACAGGTGAGTGTGACTCTAGGGGAACAGACTCCACAGGTTAGTGTGACTGTAGGGGACAGACTCGACAGGTCAGTGTGACTGTAGGGGACAGACTCGATAGGGGAGTGTGACTGTAGGGGATCAGACTCCACAGGTTAGTGAGACTGTAGGGGGACAGACTCGTCAGGTGAGTGTGATTGTAGGGGATCAGACTCCACAGGTTAGTGTGACTGTAGGGGGACAGACTCGACAGGTGAGTGTGACTGTAGGGGATCAGACTCGACAGGTGAGTGTGACTGTAGGGGGATCAGATTCCACAGGTTAGTGTGACTCTAGGGGAACAGATTCCACAGGTTAGTGTGACTGTAGGGGGACAGACTCGACAGGTTAGTGTGACTTTATGGGGACAGATTCCACAGGTTAGTGTGACTGTAGGGGGACAGACTCCACAGGTGAGTGTGACTGTAGGGGACAGACTCCACAGGTGAATGTGACTGTAGGGGGATCCGACTCCACAGGTTAGTGTGACTCTAGGGGGACAGACTCGACAGGTGAGTGTGACTCTAGGGGAACAGACTCCACAGGTTAGTGTGACTGTAGGGGACAGACTCGACAGGTCAGTGTGACTGTAGGGGACAGACTCGATAGGGGAGTGTGACTGTAGGGGATCAGACTCCACAGGTTAGTGAGACTGTAGGGGGACAGACTCGTCAGGTGAGTGTGATTGTAGGGGATCAGACTCCACAGGTTAGTGTGACTGTAGGGGGACAGACTCGACAGGTGAGTGTGACTGTAGGGGATCAGACTCGACAGGTGAGTGTGACTGTAGAGGATCAGATTCCACAGGTTAGTGTGACTGTATGGGGACAGACTCCACAGGTTAGTGTTACTCTAGGGGGACAGACTCGACAGGTCAGTGTGACTGTAGGGGATCAGACTCCACAGGTTAGTGTGACTGTAGTGGGACAGACTCGACAGGTCAGTGTGACTGTAGGGAGTCTGACTCAATAGGTTAGTGTGACTATAGGGGGACAGACTCCATCAGTTAGTGTGACTCTAGGGGGACAGACTCGACAGGTGAGTGTGACTGTAGGGGATCCGACTCCACAGGTGAGTGTGACTGTAGGGGGAACAGATTCCACAGGTTAGTGTGACTGTAGGGGGACAGACTCGACAGGTTAGTGTGACTGTATGGGGACAGATTCCACAGGTTAGTGTGACTGTAGGTGAGTGTGACTGTAGGAGGACAGACTCCACAGGTGAGTGTGACTGTAGGGGACAGACTCCACAGGTGAATGTGACTATAGGGGGACAGACTCCATCAGTTAGTGTGACTCTAGGGGGACAGACTCGACAGGTGAGTGTGACTCTAGGGGAACAGACTCCACAGGTTAGTGTGACTGTAGGGGACAGACTCGACAGGTGAGTGTGACTGTAGGGGACAGACTCCACAGGTTAGTGTGACTCTAGGGGAACAGACTCCACAGGTTAGTGTGACTATAGGGGACAGACTCGACAGGTCAGTGTGACTGTAGGGGACAGACTCGATAGGGGAGTGTGACTGTAGGGGACCAGACTCCACAGGTTAGTGAGACTGTAGGAGGACAGACTCCACAGGTGAGTGTGACTGTAGGGGATCAGACTCCACAGGTTAGTGTGACTGTAGTGGGACAGACACCACAGGTTAGTGTGACTGTAGGAGGACAGACTCGACAGGTGAGGGTGACTGTAGGGGGACAGACTCCACAGGTTAGAGTGACTGTAGGGGGACAGACTCGACAGGTTAGTGTGACTGTATGGGGACAGATTCCACAGGTTAGTGTGACTATAGGGGATCAGACTCCACAGGTGAGTGTGACTGTAGGGGATCAGACTCCACAGGTTAGTGTGACTGTAGGGGATCAGACTCCACAGGTTAGTGTGACTGTATGGGGACAGATTCCACAGGTTAATGTGACTATAGGGGGACAGACTCCACAGGTTAGTGTGACTGTAGGGGGACAGACTCCACAGGTTAGTGTGACTGTAGGGGATCAGACTCCACAGGTTAGTGTGACTGTATGGGGACAGATTCCACAGGTTAGTGTGACTATAGGGGGACAGACTCCATGGTTAGTGTGACTGTAGGGGGACAGACTCGTCAGGTGAGTGTGATTGTAGGGGATCAGACTCCACAGGTTAGTGTGACTGTAGAGGGACAGACTCAACAGGTGAGTGTGACTCTAGGGGGACAGACTCCACAGATTAGTGTGACTGTAGGGGATCAGACTCGACAGGTGACTGTGACTTTAGGGGATCAGATTCCACAGGTTAGTGTGACTATAGGTGGACAGACTCCACAGGTTAGTGTGACTCTAGGGGGACAGACTCGACAGGTGACTGTGACTTTAGGGGATCAGACTCCACAGGTTAGTGTGACTGTAGGAGGACAGACTCCACAGGTGAGTGTGACTGTAGGGGATCAGACTCCACAGGTTAGTGTGACTGTAGGGGGACAGACTCGACAGGTGAGTGTGACTCTAGGGGGACAGACTCCACAGATTAGTGTGACTGTAGGGGATCCGACTCCACAGGTTAGTGTGACTGTAGAGGGACAGACTCGACAGGTGAGTGTGACTGTAGAGGATCAGATTCCACAGGTTAGTGTGACTATAGGTGGACAGACTCCACAGGTGAGTGTGACTGTAGGGGGACAGATTCCACAGGTTAGTGTGACTATAGGGGGACAGACTCCACAGGTTAGTGTGACTATAGGGGGACAGACTCGACAGGTGAGTGTGACTGTAGGGGATCAGATTCCACAGGTTAGTGTGACTGTAGGAGGACAGACTCCACAGGTGAGTGTGACTGTAGGGGATCCGACTCCACAGGTGAGTGTGACTGTAGGGGGATCAGATTCCACAGGTTAGTGTGACTCTAGGGGGACAGACTCGACAGGTAAGTATGACTGTAGGGGATCCGACTCCACAGGTGAGTGTGACTGTAGGGGGATCAGATTCCACAGGTTAGTGTGACTGTAGGGGGACAGACTCGACAGGTTAGTGTGACTGTATGGGGACAGATTCCACAGGTTAGTGTGACTGTAGGGGGACAGACTCCACAGGTGAGTGTGACTGTAGGAGGACAGACTCCACAGGTGAGTGTGACTGTAGGGGACAGACTCCACAGGTGAATGTGACTGTAGGGGGATCCGACTCCACAGGTTAGTGTGACTCTAGGGGGACAGACTCGACAGGTGAGTGTGACTCTAGGGGAACAGACTCCACAGGTTAGTGTGACTGTAGGGGACAGACTCGACAGGTCAGTGTGACTGTAGGGGACAGACTCGATAGGGGAGTGTGACTGTAGGGGGTCAGACTCCACAGGTTAGTGAGACTGTAGGGGGACAGACTCGTCAGGTGAGTGTGATTGTAGGGGATCAGACTCCACAGGTTAGTGTGACTGTAGAGGGACAGACTCGACAGGTGAGTGTGACTGTAGGGGATCAGACTCGACAGGTGAGTGTGACTGTAGAGGATCAGATTCCACAGGTTAGTGTGACTGTATGGGGACAGACTCCACAGGTTAGTGTGACTCTAGGGGGACAGACTCGACAGGTCAGTGTGACTGTAGGGGATCAGACTCCACAGGTTAGTGTGACTGTAGTGGGACAGACTCGACAGGTCAGTGTGACTGTAGGGAGTCTGACTCAATAGGTTAGTGTGACTATAGGGGGACAGACTCCATCAGTTAGTGTGACTGTATGGGGACAGATTCCACAGGTTAGTGTGACTATAGGGGGACAGACTCGACAGGTCAGTGTGACTGCAGGGGATCAGACTCCACAGGTTAGTGTGACTGTAGTGGGACAGACTACACAGGTTAGTGAGACTGTTGGGGGCAGACTCCACAAGTTAGCGTGACTATAGGGAGTCAGACTCCAGAAGTTTCTGTGACTTTGGGGGGACAGACACTGCAGGTCAGCGTGATTTCAGGGGACATGAGGAAGCGAGCGGGAGCCAGTCAATGTGAGGGTTGTTTTAGATCTGGTATAATCCGGTACATTAACACAAACATCTCAGCAACGTTTAACCTGTCGTGCTGGGGCTGAACTATGTTAGTAAAGGAACTTGTTTTTCTGGATGTGCTTAACTTGCCGGAGGAAGCTGGGCCCAGGTTCTAACTGGTTTCACGTCTCCATGCTGGCGAAATGATTAGTCATTAATAGTTCATGGCTGTAAACTGTACTGCTTCTCCCCCACTGAATCTGCAGTCAGAGTGATTTGCAGGAGAGTACAATTCCTCACACCAGTGCCCCCCATGTGGCTATCGCATCCTCTACGGCAGGAGTGAAGCCCCGTCCTGTGGTCTGATGTGAAGCCCATTTATCGCAGGGACTCGTTAAAAATGAATGCCACAAATTGGGCAGGAAGCCAATCAAAAATCTCCTGAGTTGCAGAGCTGGCCGTTGTGACCTGAACCCATTGTCTTCCATTGATTCCGTTCTGGTTATTATTCTCAGTTTATTGAGTATGCCCACAAGAAAACGAATCTCAGGGTTATACATCATAGCATATATGTACTTCAATAATAAATGTGCTTTGAACTGTGAACTCTAGCCCTGATGAAAACCTACCCAATCCCTATAAACAGGTCATCTTGTTGTAGTATCCTTACCTCATTCCACCGAGATGCAACACTGAGCGTCATGGGAAGTCATTCCTGCCAGTGGCCATCAAACTTTACAACTCCTCCCTCGGAGTGTCAGACACCCTGAGCCAATAGGCTGGTCCTGGACTTACTTCCACTTGGAATAATTTTGCTTATTATTATTTAATTATTTATGGTTTTATATTGCTATATTTCTACACTGTTCTTGGTTGGTGCAGCTGTAACAAAACCCAATTTCCCTCGGGATCAATAAAGTATGTCTGTCTGTGTCTGTCGTTACAAGGTGTCACTTTTGGGTTTGGCAATCATGGTAGGTGATCCACCACAAAGCCAAACAAGAAGGGAAATTAGGTGGGGTCTAAAGAGGCACAGAGTGACAATTTTATTTAACTTAAAACTTTTCTTAAGACTTAATGTTGAGTTCAAAGTCTGGGGGCTTTCTGTATATGGGTATCAGAGGTGGCTTTCTCTGTTGTGGGACATATCCCTGAAGTATTGGCTTAGACTGCCTCTCCACTACAACAGCCTGTTCTACTTATTTCTTGCTGCTTGGTATTTCAGCTTTTGTTTCCATCTCTCTGCCCTCATGCCACACCTGTTACGATCCTCTGCTCCCTCCCTAACTGCTCTCAGTAATGAGCAATAACTTTATCAATCATTTTTCCCCATGGCATAAGGGAGACAGAGTGAAGACACATCTCTTCCAAAGGAGGTGTAAGGTGCTCCCCTCCACTAGCCTGCAGGTCACCCTTGGACAAGGTGAGGCACCTGCTTAGCCCCCGATCAGGGTAACATGAAGCCACAGGAGCAGGTGGTGGATGGTCGTATGGGCAGCCGGTGCACATCACAAGTCCTGGTTGTGTGACCACTGAGCCAGGCAGGCAATCTCTGAAGAGTATTGATAATGGCTGGGGTCACCCGTCTTGTAAAGACACTGCCCAGGAGGAGGCAATGGCAAACCACCTCTGTAGAAAAATTTGCCAAGAACAATCATGGTCACAGATGGAGAAAAGAATAAGCAGATTAAAGACAGATGGAAGACAGTGATCGCCCACGTCATGTGACGTGGCACACAATGATGATGATCACCATGGCAATGCTGGCCTCACCCTTTCAGAAATATCCCCCTTGTTTCCTCAACCCCTCCACCACTGCCTTTGCCACTTGAAATTGTGTACCACACACAAGATGCTGGAGGAGCTCGCCAGGTCAAGCAGAGTCTGTGGAGGGAAATGATCAGTAGCTGTTTCGGGCCAAGACCCTTCATCGGGACAGCAAATGAAGAGTTGGTGGGGGGTGGTGGTGGTGGTGGTCAGAAGCCAGAATAAAGAGTTGGGGAGGGGGACAAGCAGGACCCGGTGGGTGAATGCAGGTGAGAGAGGAAAGTCGATTCACGATAACAAGACCTGGAAGTCCTGGGTTGGAAAATCACTGAGGGATGTAGGGGTGGGGCGGGTTTGGGGGAATGTATATAAATTTAGGCGGCAGAGCAAAGGCAGGGAAGGGGTTAATGATGCTGTGTGTTAATTTGGGAACATTTAATGGTGTGCATTTCAAACAGCCTGTTACATCCAACTCCAGTTCCTGGCCTTCACCTGCACCTTAGCTACTAAGCCTGGCAGAACTGTTTCTATTGACAGTTCAAGGGGCAAAGGTGGAATACTGACACCTTAAAACCGGGCAGACGGGGGTCATCGGCCACGGAGAAGGAAAACTGATCTCTGATACCCACTGCCTGGAAGCTATACCCACTTATGGGCAAGGCTTTGGGAATAAACCCCAAGGGAAAATCCAGAGCTGGAGTCTCCAATGCTGTCCTGTATTGAATTGAACGCTGACTGGCAACTCCTGTGCCAAGCTGTGTCGGTCTCTTCCGTTCCTTTGGATTCATCAGCTGTGTGGAGAGGGGGAGCCTGCAGCGTGGGCAACAGCTTGCTCTCCATATCGTACTGCCCAGGCTTGTGTATCTAGACAGCTGAGATGCAACATGGGGAGTGGTAGTGTAGAGGGTAGCACAACACTGTGCAGTACCAGCGACCTGGGTACAATTCTTACTGCTGTCTGTAAGGCGTTTGTACGTTCTCCCTGTGACTGCGTGGTTTTCCTCTGGGTGCTCTGGTTTCCTCCCAAGGTCTAATGACACACCGGTTAGAAGGTTAATTGGTCACGGTAGATTGTCCCGCAATTAGGCTAGGGTTAAATTGGGGGATTGCCGGGCAGCGTGGCGCAAAGGGCCAGAAGGACCCGTTCTGTGTTGTATCTCAATAAATAAATAAACAAACAAATAAACAGACAATTCATTCATTCATTTTAATAACTTCCATGCTTGACCCCAACCAAAGGAGGTGAGTTTGTAGGAGAGGTTTGTAAGACCCAGCAATGACCCTAGAGTGAATGGAACTACCACAGCTTCGACTGGAGGCAATTCTCCAAGTATAGAGGAAGGAGTAGGCCATTCGGTCCTTCACGTTCATTCACTAATCATCAAGATCATGGCTGACCTCTGCCTCAGCACCACTCTCCTGCACTAACTATCGGTTTATTCCGGGCTGGACATAATTCTATCGATAGAGACTGTAGGCAAATGGACGAACACACAGTCTGCTGGAGGAACTCGGTGGGCTGAGCAGCGTCTGTGGGGGAAGGAGGAACTAATGACATTGTGGGTTGAAACCCTGGACCAGGACTTCTTGTCCTCTGCCATCAGGCTTCTGAATTCCCCATGAACCCAGGAACACTGCCTCAATACTTGGCTCTTTTTCTGCACCACTTACGGTATATTCAGTATATACAGAATATTCTTACTGTAATTTATATTAATATTTTATGTGCTGCACTGTACTCCTGCTGCAAAACAACAAGTTTCGTGATTACGTCAGTGATAATAAACCTGATTCTGATTCCAAGTTGGGGAAGGGAGATGGGTGGTGGGAGGGGTGACACTGAAATCTAATGAAGGGTTTAAGGTGAGAGGCGAGTTGTGCCAGGGCTGGAGGTCCATCTGGAGACTGGAGGAAGTGAGAGGCAGACAGAGGGAGGGAGGGTGAAGGTTAGAGATCACTGCTGGAGGGAGATAAGCTGAACCGCAAAAAATCAGACAAGTAACAGAGGTGAAAATTGGAATGATCTATCATCCACTTTATTATTGAATCAATCCTTGCCTTAAGCGCCTGGGCAGAGAATTCCAAAGGTCCCTTGGCGTCTGAGTGAAGACATTATCCCCTCTTCCTCCTTGAATGGCCAACCCTATATTTTGAGACACCATCATGTGCGTGGTGGGGTGGAGATACATTTCTACCAAAGGAGGTGTAAGCACCCCTTCCCTCCACTAGCCTGCAGGTCATGCTAGATGATGGAAGAAGATGCAGGAAGATTGTTTGAAGATGTTGGGGAAGTCCAGAACGGGGGGTCACAGTTTAAGGATAAAGGGGAAGCCTTTTAGGACCGAGATGAGGAAAAACTTCTTCACACAGAGTGGTGAATCTGTGGAATTCTCTGCCACAGGAAACAGTTGAGGCCGGTTCATTGGCTATATTTAAGAGGAAGTTAGATATGGCCCTTGTGGCTAAAGGGATCAGGGGGTATGGAGAGAAAGCAGGTACAGGGTTCTGAGTTGGATGATCAGCCATGATCATACTGAATGGCGGTGCAGGCTGGAAGGGCCAAATAGCCTACTCTGGCACCTATTTTCTTATGTTTCTATGTCACCCCCCGAGGTGTAAGGTGTAAGTGCAAGGTGTAGCACCCCCCCAATCAGGGTCACGAGAAACCATGGGAGCAGGTGGTGGATGGTCGTATGAGCAGCCGGTGCAGATCACAAGTCCTGGTTATGCGACCACTGACGCCAGGCAGACAATCTCTGAAGAGTATTGATAATGGCTGGGGTCACCCGTCTTGTAAAGACACTGCCCAGAAGAAGGCAATGGCAAACCACTTCTGTAGAAAAATTTGCCAAGAACAATCATGGTCAGGGAAAGACCATAACTACCCATGACTCATAATGAATGAACAAACGACAAACCCCTTGGTTTTTGACACACCATTGAGGGGTGAAGTCCTCTACCCTGTCAAGCCTTGTTTGTGTTTGGTAAGTTTGATCTGTGTGAGATTGCTTGTACTCAGTTCACACGCACTGTCAGTGCAGACGCACCTGACACTCCCAGAGAAACCCATAAACACGAGCTAAAGTATGTGACCTCCACCCTGCCAAACCGTCTCAATAATGCAATTACATTCGATGAAGCAATGTCATATGGGTGTGTGGATTAGCTTGTAAGTAGTTAAATTTAGAATTATGGAAATGTGTGCACAGGAGGAGGTACTTCATGCCAACTAAAACAGGATCTGTAGAAATGCTGGAAATGTTTGCCAGCAGCGTCTCCCACCTCTCTGTACCGTGGACCTGCAGATTATAGCCTCCTCCCAGGCACCATCTACACATGAGGACACTCTGACTCCAGAGGTGTACAGAGGAGAAAAACAAATCAGGGCCACAAACGGCAGCAAAAAACAGTCGGCAGGTCAGACAGCAACAGTGTAAAGGATCAGAATCAGGCTTATTATGACGGAGGTGGCACAGTAGCGTAGTGGTTAGCACACAGCTTTACGGTACAGGTGACATGGGTTCAATTCCCGTTGCCTCCTGTAAGGACTTTGTACCTCCTCCCCATGACCGCATGGGTGCTCCCAGAGAAACCCATGCACACACAGTCCAAAGACCTACTGGTTGGTAGGTTAATTGTCCTGTGACTAGGCTGTAATTCAGTCAGGGGGTTTGCTGAGAGGCCTGGCTCAAAGGGCTGGAACAGGCCTGTTCCCTGCTGTATCTCAATAAATAAATAACTGAATCAACAACTGACGTAAATTTATTGTTTTACAGCAGCTGTACAGTGCAACACACAAACATTGATATAAGATACAATAAGAAATTTACGAGGGGTGATTGATAAGTTCATGGCCTAATGTAGAAGGAGTCAATTTTAGAAAACCGAGCACATTTATTTTTCAACATAGTCCCCTCCTACATTTACACACTTAGTCCAGCAGTCATGGAGCATACGGATCCCTTCTTTATAGAAGTTGGTATCTTGGACCTCCGGAATGGTCGACAGCACGGGTGATTGATAAGCTCGTGGCCTAAGCTAGAAGGAGATGAGTTATATTAACTTCTAAGTTTCTGCATAATCACTCAAAGAGTTGAACTGCATGTGCAGGTAACGGGAGCTGTGTAACTCATCTTCATCCTTAGGACACAAACTTATCAATCATGGATTCAATGTCTGTTCAGAAATCTGATGGCAGAGGGGAAGAAGCTCTTCCTAGAACTTTGAGTGTGTGCCTTCAGACTCCTGTATCTCCTCTCTGATGGTAGCAATGGGTGGTGGAGATCCTTAATGATGGATACTGTCTTCTTGAGGCATTGCCTGTTGAAGATTTCCTCGACTGTGGGGAGGCTGGTGCCCATGGCGGAGAAGGCAGAGTTTAGTGATTTCGAACAAGCTTAGTGTTTGGGATGTCAGAACCGGGGCAAGCAGATAAACAAGGTAATTTTAAATTGTAGAGAAGGTGGGTGTGAATGTATAGGACAAAGGGAGTATCTGTGGCAGGGCAAGGCCTGAGGCTTTCAGAGGGTGTGTTTTGAGCTGCTGATGGAAGGGCTGTGGAGCGTGACCAAGACTGTGCCAGTGCAAAAAGAACTTGGAAATATCACCCATAGATCAGGGTAGAGCTTCCATATGCTGATTTGAAAAAGGTACAGTAAGTGAGGGGTCCCAGATTTGGTGAGGGGCAGCAATAAGTCTGGGGAGGAGAGAAGTTGTGCATCTTCCCACAGCAGGTACAATAGCCTCCCTGTTCCCACTATCAAAGCCTTTGTCCTCTCTGTCCCTCCAACAAAATGGTTTCTCTCTCCACAGATGCTGGCTGATTTGCCGTGTTTCTCCAGCATATTCTGTTTAATTCAGGTTTACAGGATCTGCAATTTTTGTTACTTTCATCCCAAGTCAAAGCTCTGTTGCTGCACAGACAAGGTGCTGCAGGAATTTTTAGCGATTTAGATTGGCCTGGCCTGTGGATAGTGAGAGACAGCGCTAGACTGGACTGAACTGAATATGCCTGGACTCCTTCATTTTTGTGTTTCTTTGCTGTTTGGACAATTTTTTTTGTGCATGGAGGGGGATGGGTTCATGTTTTTCTTTGTTTTGTGGCTGTCTGTGGGAAGATGAATCTCAGGGTTGTATACTGCATACATACTTTGCTAATAAATGTACTTTGAACTTTGACATTTCTGTATGTTGCCCGGAATCTCTTCTCTGTCCCTTAACGCTTCCCCATTCACACCTAATGGGCACCCATTTGTCTACCAACCATCACATCATTGGGATGGGGGAGCTCGGGGAGCAGCGAGAAGGGGCAAACTCCACACAAACAGCACCCGGGATCAGAATTGAACCAGGGACTTGGGAGCCGGATGTCTTCCATCACCACATGATGTGTTTGAACCACGGCGAACCAGAGGGCGAATTTATTTATTGAGATACATCGTGGCTTCCGGCCCTTTGAGCCATGCCACGCAGCAATCCCTGATTTAACCCCAGCCTAATCACAATGACCAATCCACCTACCAACCAGTGGGTCTTTAGACTGTGGGAGGAAACCGGAGCACCCGGAGGAAACCCATGTGGTCACGGGGAGAACGCACAAACTCCTTACAGGCAGCGGCGGGAATTGAACTCAGCTCACCAGTACTGTAAAGCGTTGTGCTGACCACTGTGGTACCATACTGCCTCTCAATGGTGGGATTTGGGATTTTAATCCTGGAACAATGAATGGGTGAAATTGAGTGTTGTGACGATGGGGGTGGGGTTGTTTGGAGCGGGTGTGGGGTGTATTGTGTAACACTGAAGTAATGCTGATCGAGAAGAATCAGGAACAAGTTTAACATCACTGGTGTATCACTATGAAATTTGTTGTTAAAGCGACAGCAGGACCTTGCATTACATAGTAATGAAAACTGTATTTTACAGGAGGAAGCATATATTAAAAAGTATTAAAGAAGTATTCAAAAAGTTAAAATAAAGAAGTAGTGCATAAGGAGAATAGAAAGCAGTGAGGTAGTGTTCATGGGTTCAATGTCCATTCAGACTTCTGATGGCAGAGGGGAAGAACTGAATTGAACTGACTTTATTACTTACATCCTTCATACACATGAGGAGTAAAATTCTTTACATTACGTCTCCATCTAAATGTGCAATTTATATTAATTTATCATAAATAGTATGTACAGCAGGACAGTCAATATAACATAGAAATACAATTGTGTCAGCATGAATTATTCAGTCTGATGGTCTGGTGGAAGAAGTTGTCTTTCCACTTCTGATCCTTCGATGAGGTCTGGTGTGTCTTCCCTCTTTTTACCCTTTCTGAAGTCATAATCAATTCCCTGGTCTTACTGACGTTGAGTGAAAGGTTGTTGCTGCGGCACCACTCAACCAGCTGATCTATCTCGCTCCAGTACACCTTCTCATCACCATTTGAGATTCTGCCAACAATAGTTTGTGTTGTCAGTAAAATTATAGATGGCATTTGAGCTATGCCTGGTCATACAGTCATGATTGTAGAGAGAATACAGCAGTGGTTTCTCCTCTCTCTACATTATCTCTATTAAACAAGCAGTGCAAAAAAAAAATTAAAAAAACAAATAGTGAGTTAGTATAATTAGAATTGAGATTCTTCATCAAGACTGACACATTGACTATTTATTTCCCTCATAGATGCTGCCTGTCTCCTTAAGGTTGTTATGGCCTGGGGGAGGAGTGGTGAGGAGCTCCCACTGCCTACTCAATGCTCCCAATGGCGTACCTCTCGAACAGTCTTTGACAACCAAGCCCAGTTCCTGGCCTCCACATGTGACTTAGCTACTAAGCCCAGTGGAACATCTACAGATTTTCTCATATTTGTAAGCCCAGTGGAACCATTTCTACTGACAAGAGAAAGGGCAAAGGTGGGTCACTGACACCTTAACACCAGTCACTTTGGACAGATGGGGCTTGTTTTCAGCTCATCGAGGAGAAGGAAAACTCTGATCTCAAACCTCCACTGCCTTGCAGCTACCCTCACTCATGGGGAAGGCTTCGGGAGTAAACCCCCAGGGAAAAATCCGGAGCTAGAGTCCCTATCTTGCATTCATTGCTGACTGGTAACTCCTGCGACCAAACTGTGATGGTCTCTGCCATTCCTTTGGGTTCATCAGCTGTGTGGAGAGTGAGAGCCTGCTACACGGGCAACAGCTTGCTCTCCATATCGTACTCCCCAGACTTGCTTATTTAGACAGCTCGGACCCAATATCCATGGTCCAGCCTTACCAGTGGAGGCCTCTGACAGATGCTGCGTGACTTGCTGAGTTCCTCAAATACTCCTGGCCACAAGTTTAATTTTATTTCTGACCAGGGTGTTTCGTTTCCGCTCTCAGGAAGCTTTTGAAACTGCTTAGCCCATTTCTCAGTTAGGTAAAACAACCAAGTCAGGACAGGGTTGGCGAGAGATATTTCCAATGTCCCTCAAGCTCGTTTGCAATGGCAGAAAGCACCCATAGGCAGGATGGTGAGATGCAGCAGAAGGTATGGTGAAATTAGTGTCATGGTGTAATGTAGCCCAGAAACTGGCTTTCTGCCCATGCTGGCAAAGATTTCCTTCAAAGCTAGCACTGTTTGCCCCTGTTCAGCCAATTTCCCATCCAATGACCTTATCCATTCAGGATAGGTAATATATTGGATTAGAAATTGGCTTTGTGGGAAAAGCCAGACAGAGGTAGTAGGTGGTCACCTTTCTGACTGGAGGCCTGTGGCTAGTGGAGTGCCACAGGGATTAGTGCTAGGTCTGTTGTTTTTTGTCATCTATATCAATGATCTGGATGATAATGTGGTTAACTGGAGCAGCGAGTTTGTGGATGACACCAAGATTGGGGGTGTAGTGGACAGTGAGGAAGTCTATCATTGCCTGCAGAGGGATCTGCATCAGCTGGAAATGGCAGACATGAGGGAAATCACTTGTCTGAACTCAGACTGGGCGGAAGAAGTCAATGGAGAAAAGACAGGTAGGACAAATTTATGCCCCTCATGAAGTTAGTTATACTTTTGCCATTGATAATTAGCCAGTGATCTTATGGTAAATTGGAACACACCTCAGAATATCTGTGAAATAAGGAAGAAAAGTCTTCCAAGAGGATCACAACTTTGTCAGGGTTTGGAGGTTTGTGTGCCTCAATGACCCAGAGAGCTTTGTTGCTGGAGTCAGGGCTTTATGCTTTGGCTTTTGGTAGGGTCACCCATGCCAAACAGGTCAAAGGGTGGAGGCCAGATTAAGAGTGGTCCACCAGTCCTCCAGGTTTGGGGGTTCAGCTCAGGGCTAACGACCCTGACTGGTAAAACAAAACCGTTAGGGAAACAGGAATGAAGAATCCTTCTACCTCTGAATGCAACAGTATTACTGAGTCTCCACTTGGGACTCGCATCATGGACAGTGGTGAAAACTGAGAGGAAGCTACTGACATGGTGAAGGAGTAACATTGCTGCAGGCAGGGAGTAAATAGGGAAGAAAAGTGGCCAATTTTGCATGAATTCCTGCTCTTTGAAATGTTCTAAATAATTTTGATTGGATACTCTTGCCTTCTCTTTGACTGCATGTCCCAGTCTATAGAGCTGTTTAAGGCCTGAGATCAAAATAAACTTTATTCATAATAATAAAAAAACATTTAGAAGAATAAACTGTGTGAAGCCTCGTTCTTACATTCAGTCACATTATGAAGAGAGGTCTCAGACTGAACTGTTGACTGTTTATTCCTCTCCACAGGCATTCCCTGGCCTGTTGACGCTCATGTGCCTCCTGGGGTGGTAATTGAGGGGCTTCCTCATGCAACCAGCCCCTTTCTCTCTAGTAGTGGAAGAACCCTATCGTGCGGAGCTGCGTTGAATGTTACACAATGTAGGATGGGCCCTGAAGAAGGGGATTGGGCTGAGATGTCAGCTATCATGTTGTGTGTATCTTTGGACTTCATTTCCACGGATGCTGCCTGATGTGCTGATATCCTCCAGCATTTTGTGCATGTTGAATAGGACGCTGCTGTAGAGAGAATGGAATTCGGCACGCCCCACATTCTACAGGCGGCCGCAGTGAGCAAGCTCGGCCAGTTCAGAGAGACACTTGATCCGGGTGTGTGCAGGGGCACGGAATCAGGAATGTTCTGCATACACTTCTAGATATGCTTGAACTGCGTTGTATGAACGGAACTGAACTGCTGGACGGAATTGTTTAAAGCAATCAGTGGTGTGGAATTGTAAACGGAAAGTCCTGAAGAGGGAGGGAGATCGTATCACAGCTGATTTTAGCCAGAGGCATTGAAGGTGCTAGAACAACAACACACTCAAAATGCTGGTGGAACACAGCAGGCCAGGCAGCGTTTTGTGTGTGTTGTTATTTGAATTTCCAGTATCTGCAGATTTCCTCGAAGGTGCTAGAAGTTGATTTGAAACTGGAAGCCGTGTTTCTCTGTAGGTTGGTGTTTTTTACACTGAGAGTGGTGAGTGTATGGAATGTGCTGCTAGGGTTGGAGGCAGAGGCAGATACATCAGGGACACTTATGAAGCACATGGATGATAGAAAAAATGGAGAACTGTGTAGGACAGAAGGGTTAGATTGATCTTGGAGTCGGTTAAATGGCCAGCATAACATTGTGGGCTGAAGGGCCTGTACTGTCCCATATTTTATGTTCTATGCAGAACGATGATTGCAGATACATACAGCCATTTGGGAGACAGCTGTGTGCCCTCCAGGTCTGACTTCTGTCTGAGTCAGAGCAGAGCGATAGGGTTCTGCGCTCCAGAGATTGACTCCATTCTCTCTGCTGGGTTGTGACCCTTCTGTCCTCGATGCTGCTGGTTCTGATCCCACATCGTCCTCATCGGCCTGTTTACTGTACTTCAGTTATCTGCTAGGTCCTGCGGCTAGTGAAGAATTACAGATCTCTGCCAGGGCCCCGGCAATCACCTCCCAGGGCATCTGGGCATTTACCTTTCTCTCAGACGTCTAGCATATCTCTCCTTCCAGGACATCACCACCCTCCTTCTCCTTCTTAGTGAACACAGATGGTAAGATCTCAACTATGTACTCTACGCCTTTTGTCTTGAATGCTTCCGACTCTTTCCCTAGAGACAACATTCCCTCTAATTTTTTATTCAGCTGCGCGGTCCAACCGTTTCTCTGAGCAGGAGATTTTTACATGGCCTGAAAACCCAGCGGCACTTTTTCTTGGAATATGTATACGGTGAATATTTAGAATGAAAATTGGAAAATCACATACTTTTTAATAATTAATTGCAGGATTTAATGAAACACAGTGCATCAAAGAATATCTTTCACATTTCATGAACTTTTTCTCATCTGTGCCAGCTGTGTGGCAATGAGGGCTACGTGTGTGGGAGCGCTGCAGTTATTGCGACCCACGCAGCTGAGAGGGAACAGTGGCCTCACTACCCTCCTGCCTTTATTATACATACAGAATGGCTTGGGACTCACCTTCATTTTGCCTGCCAGTGGTATATCGTGCCCCCTCTGTGCCCTACTCCATTGGTTGTGGAATCAGTTCAGAGTTGAGCTGAGTGTAGTTAGCCACACTGGTTCAGCAGCCTGATGGTTGAAGGCTTGCTCCTCTGTCTCCTTCTTATTGTTACGTCTGAATAACTCCCCCAGAAACATAATCATCCCTTTTTTGTTTTTAAGTGCTTTACTCCAATGACCCTAATTACTCTTTTGTTACTGCAGTAATTAACACCTCAGCGCCAGCTCCGTTTGAAGGTTCTGCAGCTTGGACTTTTGATTCACAAGTCAAAGAAATGGTTGTTCATCGGGTTAATGTCCCCAGGGACACAGTGTCAGCATGAATGGTTCCCTGAGCTGTTATAATATGCACGTCACAAAGGTTCTGATAAAATAATCCAGGGAGTGATGGTGGGAGCACCCATCGGGAGCTGTGGTCATGGCCCTGAGTATCATTGTCATGGAGGTTCCAGCCACCATTCACAGCAAACTTCCTCTCACTTCTTCAGTCGAGGACCCAGGCCTGATGAAGGCTCTCGGCCCGAAACGTCAACTGTTTATTGCAACACACACAAAATGCTGGAAGAGCTCAGCAGGTCAGGCAGCATCTATGGAAAAGAGTAAACTGTCAACGTTTTGGGCTGAGACCCTTCTTCAGGACTCGGAGGGAAGGGGGGAGATGCCAGAATTAATAGGTGCGGGGAGGGGAAAGAGGGATAGCTGGAAGGTGATAGGTGAAGCCAGGTGAGTGGGAAAGGTGAAGGGCTGGAGAGGAAGGAATCTGACAGGAGAGGAGAGTGGAGAAAGGGAAGGAGGAGAGACAGCTGGGGAAGTAATAGGCAAGTGAGAAGAAGTGAAAGGTCAGAGTGGGGAATAGAGGAAGGGTGGGGGAAATGTTTTCATTGGAAGGAGAAATTGATATTCATGCCATCAGGTTGGAGGCTACCCAGATGAAATATAAGGTGTTGCTCCTCCACCTTGAGGGTGGCCTCATCTTGGCACGCTGGAACGGGAATGGGAATGGGAATGGGCCACCGAAATGTTTGCAACTGTTTATTCCTCTCGTAGATGCTGTCTTGCTTGCTGAGTTCCCCCAATGTCCTGTGTTTATTGCATGAGACTTGAGGTGGCTCTTTCTTGAAGTATACTCCTCAACACCCCAGATTTCCTCACTCTAACTAGGCAGATCGTTAATCGCACTCTTCTCTGAAGCACACAATATGATACTTTGAGCAGTTGTTTCAAACAAGGTAACAAGTGCAGAGCGCTTTGACGGTTTCTCTTGTTAAGGATTTTGGAAATGTAGAGTGGAGAGAGATCAGAATCAGGTTTGTTATCACTGACTTACACTCAGTGACCGCTTTATTAGTTACACCTGTACACCTACTCATTAATGTAAATCTCTAATCAGCCAATCACACGGCAGCAACTCAAGGCATAAAACCATTCAGACATGTCACAAGGTTCAGTTGTTGTTCAGAGCAAATATCAGAATGGGGAAGAACTGTGACCTAAGTTACTTTGACTGTGGAATAATTGTTGGTGCCAGACAGGGCGGTTTGAGTATCTCAGAACCTGCTGATCTCCTGGGATTTTCACACACAACAGTCTTCAGAGTTTACAGAGAATGTGTGTGAAAAACAAAAAAAAATCCAGTGATCAGCAGTTAATGAAAGAGATCAGCATGGTAGTGTAGTGGTTAGCACCACGCTTTACAGTACCAGTGACCCGGGTTCAATTCCTGCCCCTACCTGTAAGGAGTTTGTACGTTCTCCCCATGATCGCGTGGGTTTCCTCCAGATGCTCCAGTTTCCTCTCACAGTCCAATGGCACACTGGGCGGCAGGTTAATTGGTCACTGTAAATGGTCCTGTGATTAGGACAGGGTTAAATCAGGAGTCACTGGGTGGCATGGCTCGAAGGGCTGGGAAGGTCTATTCCGTGATGTATTCCGATAAATTAATAGGTCAGAGGAGAATGGCCAGACTGGTTCAAGCTGACAGGAAGGTGACAGTAACTCAAATAACCACACGTTACAACAGTGGTGTGCAGAAGAGCATCTCTGAATGCACAACATGTTGAACCTGGGAGTGGACGGGCTACAGCAGCAGAAAATCACAACCATATACCTCCTTTATTAGGTACTGTGTACCCACTGAATGTATGTCACACCACAGTGCAGTGGAAAACATAAAATTTACTGTAAATTACAAAAATAAATAAAATTTGCAAAACAGGAATAGTGTGAGCTGTATTCGTGGGTTCATGGACCATTCATAATGCAAGCTGATGATGCCTGTCTCAGGTAACTCCCACAGCTTTCTCTCCAGATTCATTTAGTTCTTTCTGAGATCCCTGGTTATTTTTGTGTTCGGAAAGGTCTAACCCTGCCATGGTTCTGGCATTAGCTCACTCTGGCACTGGCTGGCTCACTTCCTTAGGAACAGAATCAGAATCAGGTTTATTGTCACCGGCATGTGTCGTGAAATTTGTTAACTTAGCAGCAGCAGTTCAACGCAATACATAATATAGAAGAAAAAAAGTAAAAATAAATACATAAATCGATTACAGTATATGTATATTGAATAGATAAAAAACTGTGCAAAAATGGAAAAAAAATTTAAATCAGGTTCAATATCCATTTAGGAATCGGATGGTAGGGGGGAAGAGGCTGTTCCTGAATCACCGAGTGTGTACCTTCTACCTGATGGTAACAGTGAGAAAAGGGCATGCCCCGGGTGCTGGAAGTCCTTAATAATGGACGCTGCCCGAGACACCACTCCTTGAAGGTGTCCTGGGTACTTTGTAGGCTGGTACCCAAGATGGAGCTGACTAGATTTACAACCTTCTGCAGCTTCTTTCAGTCCTGTGCAGTAGCACCACCCCCCACCCCCACCCCCATACCAGACAATGACACAGCTTGTCAGAACATCTATAGAAGTTCATGGTACATCTATAGAAGTTTTTGAGTGTACTTGTTGACATCTTCAAACTCCTAATGAAGTATAGTTGCTGTCTTGCCTTCTTTATAACTACATCAATATGTTGGATGCTGTTTTCCCACTGTTGGTTTCGGTGACAATTTCAGCTTTGTATATCTTATCACAATTAGATACAATAAAGGTATCAGCGGTTGCTGTAATGATCACTCAGAGTTAATCTTGCTCCCCCAGCAAATCTTTGAACCCTATGACTCAGCCAGTTAATCATCAACAAAAGAGATTCTGCAGATGCTGGAAATCCAGAACAAAACATACACACACATAGAATGTGGGAGGAACTCCGCAGGTCAGGCAGCATCTGCGGAGAGGTTTAAGTAGTTGGACGTTTTGGTCCTGATGAAGGGTCTCAGTCTCAAACGTTGACTCTTTATTCCCTTCCATAGATGCTGTCTGACCTGCTGGGTTCCTCCCAATATTCTGTGTGTGTGTCATCCAATTAATCATCCACTTGCCCTTTGACCTTCATATCTGTTATTGTTGCTGCAAATCTATGTCAAAGAGTGACAAAACCAACAGAGTCTCTTTCAAATGGCAACTCATTTCCAAGTGCTTCTCTGCCAACTCATGGAACTAAAATGACCAGCCACACATCCCAGAAGGTTCAGCTGGATAAACAGATCTGAGCTGGAAACTCCCAGGATAATTACACCTAATCTAATTAAAGGTTTTCAGTGGCTGCTTTGGAATAAACATAACAAGATCTTTTTTTTAGACTTTTAAGCTTGTCTTGTGGAAAGTATTGCCAATCAGTAATTAAATGAACTGCTTCTAACGAATGTGGCTTCAATTACAAAAGGAGAAGCTGCACTTGTGATTTGATTCTGAAGAGGTTATGGTGGGCCCGGCGTGGGTTGAGTGGGTAGGAACTAACTGCGTGGTTGGAAGCTGAGTGTTCACTTAAACCAGGGCCCAGACTGCCCAGACCTGAGTTATGTTGTCAATGGGTTCTCCAAGATAAAGCTGAGAAACTTTTCAAAGTTATTTGCCTGAGGAACTCAGTAAGTCAGGTATCACGTTCTGCCGTGATAAGACCACTCTCAGGCTGAAGGAGAAACACCTCATATTCTGTTTGGGTAGCCATCAACCTGAAAGCATGAGCACTGATTTCTCTAACTTCCAGTAATTTCTCTCCACCCCCCATCTCTTTTTCCATTCCCCACTCTCACCCCTTCTCCTCACCTGCCCATCACCTCTCTCTGATGCTCTTCCCCCTTCCCTTTCCCCCATGGTCCTCTCTCCTCTCCTATCAGATTCCTTCTTTCTCAGCCCTTTACTTCTTCCACCAATCACCTCCCACCTTCTTACTTCATCCCCATCCCCTGGTCTCACTGATCACCTCCCAGCATGTACTGCACCTTCTCATTCGGCTTCTTCCCCCTTCCTTTCCAGGCCTGATGAAGGGTCTCAGCTGGAAACTTCGAAGATTCCTTTCCATAGATGCTCCCTGACCAGCATTTGTAGAACCTCCTGTGTTTATAAAATATTACAATTACAGAGAAAGTGCAGCGTCGGTAGACAATAAGGTGCAAACTCAAAATGAGGAACATTATGAGCTCAAGAATCCATCTTATTGTAGAAGGGAACCTTACAATAGTCTTACAGTAGCAGGGTAGAAGCTGTCTCTGTGCCCGGTGGTACGTGTTTTCAGAGTCTTTGTATCTTCTGCCCGATGGGAGATGGAAGAAGAGTGGGCCATTGATTACATTGTGAGACAGAAGGAAGCGTAGTCAGATTCCATGGAAGGGAGGATGGTTTCCATGATGTGCTGAGCTGTATCACCATGTTGCAGCTTCTTGCAGTCATGGACAAGGTAGCTGTCATGCCAAGCCGTGGTGTATCTGGAGAGGATGCTTTCTATGGCGTAACGATACGAAATGGTAAGGGTCAAAGGGGATAGGCCAGATTTCTTTACTTCCTAAGGAAGTAGAGGCTTTGGTGAGCTTTCTTGGCTGTGGCATCAATGTGGTTGGACTAGGGCAGGCTATTGGTGATGTTCACACCTAGGAACTTGAAGCTCTCAACCCTCTCAACCTCAACACTGCTGATGGAGACAGGGGCTCATGCATTAAACTTTCCTTTTTCTGTTCTGATGACATTGAGGCAAAATTTCTTTCTCTCTCCCTCCATCTATTCGATATTTCAAATGCAACCCACTACGGTGGTGTCGTCTGCAATTTGTAGATGGAGTTGTGAGTATATAGGGAGTAGAGTAGAGGGTTAAGGGTGTAATCTCCTGGACATCGGTGTTGAGGATAACCATGGTGGAGGTGTTGCTCTCCGGTCATACTGATTTACGTCTCTTTGTCAGGAAGTCAATGGTCCAGTTACAGAGAGAAGTGTTGAATCTCAGGTCTAGGAGTTGGGAGATCAGTTCACCTGGAATTACAGTACTGATACCGACTCAACCTGCAAGTTACCCTTTAGTGGATCCTGCTCGAGGACTCTCAAATCCCTTTGCACCTCAGATTTTTGAATTGTTCTCCCCATTTATAACTACAGTGTAGATACAGGAGACCGACGACCCACACTCATTGACTTAGGAACAGTTTCTTCCCCTGCACCATCAGATTTCTGAATGGTTCAAGAACCCATAAACACCACCTCAAGTATTCATCTTTTGCACTGTTTCTTTATTTTTGTAACTTAGCCTAGTAGCCTAGTGGCTGGTGTAACACTATTACAACATCAGCACCCACGGATTAGGGTTCGATCTCCATTGCGGCCTGTAAGGAGTTTGTACATTCTCCCTGTGACTGTGTGGGTTCTCCAGTTCCCTCTCACATTCCAATGACATATGGGTTAGAGTTCGAAAGCTGTGGGCATGCTAGGTTGGCACTGGAAACATGGTGACCCTGGTGGACTGCCCAGCACATTCCTTGCTGATTTGATTTGACACAAACAACACAGTTGCTTGTGTATTTTGATGTACATGTGACAAATAAAGCTAACCTTTAAAATCTTTAGGGTGATGTTTATGTAACGCACAGTACTGCTGCTCTAAAACAAGAGATCACACGGCAGGTCATATTGAATACTGCCGTCACCAAACAAGAAGCAGTCCACCCATCGCATTTCAAATCATAGTTGTGGACTTCAGTCAGGGTTGTTTGAAGAAATCGCTGCCCATTTATCATCAGCATATCACCTGTAGCACCAGGGATCCAAGCACACTGGACCACTGCAATACTACAGCGCGGAATGCCCGCTGTTCCATACCCAGATCACACTGCAGGAAATCTGATCACTTGGCTGTCTTTCTCCAACCTGTGGACAGGCAGAGGCTGAAGAGCAAGGCTCCAGAGATTAGGGGAACAAAGAGGTGGTCGTGGGAGGCAAAGGAACAGCTATGGGATTCCTTTGATTCAGTCGATCGGGTTGTGCTCAAGGACTCATCTGTGGATCTGAACTTATACCATGGTTGTCACGGACATTATTAAAGCAGTTGTAGGTGAGTGTGTCCTCACAAAATCATTCAGTGTCCTCCCCAATCGGAAGCCCTGGATGAAACATGAAGTCCACAACCTGCTGAGGGTCAGATCAGAGGCATTCAGGTCTGGTGACCAAGAAAGGTACAGGAGGTCCAGGTAGGATCTCTGGGAAGCCGTCTCACAGGCAACGTGGCAATTCCACAGTAAACTTGAAGGGTGGTCAGCAGTTGAGGTAAGGCTTGAATGCTATCACCTCTTATAAAGTTAAATGAAGTGACAACGGGGCTGAACTTCCAGACAAGCTCCATGCCTTCTGTGCTCACCTTGACTATCAAAACATGGAGGATCCATCGTGAATGCCCATAGTCCCTGATGACCCTGTGATTTCAGTCTCTGAGGTCGACATAAAACCATCGTTCAGGAGGGTGAACCCACGGAAAGCATCTGGCCCAGACAGATACCTGAGCTAGAACTGAAGACCTGCGCTGATCAGCTGGCAGGAGTGTTCACTGATATCTTTAACCTCTCACTTCAGCTGTCTGAGGTACCCACCTGCTTCAAGCAGGCTTCAATCGTGCCGGTGTCTAAGAAGAACATGGTAACCTGCTTCAATGGCTGCTGCCCAGCAGCACTTCCATCAACTGTGATGAAGTGCTTTGAGAGGTTGGTGATGAAACATATCAACCCCCCCCTGAGAAGTGATTTGGATCTGCTCCAATTTGCCTACCGAAGCAACAGGTTCCACAGCAGATGCCATCTCATTGGCTCTTCTCTCAATCCTGGGACATCTGGACAGCAAATTTGCATACATCAGGATGCCCCTTATTGACTACAGCTTGGCATTCGATATCAGCATCCCCTCAAAACCAATAAGCTTCAAGACCTATGCCGCCGCAATATCTCCTTGTGTAATTGGGGGCTCGATTTCTGAAGTTGTACACCCTAGTCTGTTCGGATTGGCAACATCTTCTCCACTATCTCCATGAGCACAGGTGAACCACAAGGATGTGTGCTTCGCTCCCTGTTCTACTCACTTTACACTGTGTGGATGAGCACAGCTCCAATGTCATATTTAGGTTTACTGATGAAATCACAATCACTGGCTGAATCAGCATGTAGGAGGGAGATTGAAAACCTGGCTGAGTGGTGGCACAACAACTCCTTACTCAGTGTCAGCAAGACCAAGGAGCTGATTATTGGCTTCAGGAGGAGGAAACTGGAGGTCCATGAGCCAGTCCTCATCGGGGGATCAGAGGCAGAGAGGGATCGCAACTTTAAATTCCTAGGAGTTACTATTTCAAAGGATCTGAACTGAGCCAGCATGTAAGTGCAACAATGAAGATAACACGGCGGCGTCACTTCCTCTGCAGAGACTTGGCATGACATCTAAAACTTTGACAAACTTCTATAGATGTGTGGTAAAGAGAATATTGACAGGCTGGATCACAACCTGTTATGGAAGCACCAATACCTTTGAACAGAAAACCCTACAAGGTCGTGTTTATGACCCAGTCCATCGCAGGTAAAGCCCTCTCCACCACTGAGCTCATCCATACAAATCAGAATCAGAATCAGGTTTATTATCACCGGCATGTGACGTGAAATTTGTTAACTTAGCAGCAGCAGTTCAATGTGATACGTAGTCTAGCAGAGAGAAAAAATAAAAATAATACTAACAATAAAAACAAGTAAATCAATTAAGTATAGTGAATAGATTTTAAAAATGCATAAAAACAGAAATACTGTATATTAAAAAAAAGGAGAAATAGTGTAAAAGATTCAGTGTCCATTTAGGAATCGGACAGTGGAGGGGAAGAAGCTGTTCCTGAATCACTGAGTGTGTGCCTTCAGGCTTCTGTACCCCCAACCTGATGGTAACAGTGAGAAAAGGGCATGCCCTGGATGCTGGAGGTCCTTAATAATGGACGCTGCCTTTCTGAGACACCGCTCCCTAAAGATGTCCTGGGTACTTTGTAGGCTAGTGCCCAAGATGGAGCTGACTAGATTTACAACTTTCTGCAGCTTCTTTCAGGCCCGTGCAGTAGTCCCTCCATACCAGACAGAGATGAGCCTGTCAGAATGCTCTAAAAAAGTACAACTATAGAAGTTTTTGAGTGTATTTGTGGACATGCCAAATCTCTTCAAACTCCTAATGAAGTATAACCACTGTCTGACTACATCGATATGTTGGGACCAGGTTAGATCCTCAGAGATCTTGTCACCCCGGAACTTGAAGCTGCTCACTCTCTCCACTTCTGATCCCTCTATGAGGACTGGTATGTGTTCCTTCATCTTACCCTTCCTGAAGTCCACAATCAGCTCTTTCGTCTTAATGACTCAGAAAAGCAGCACGCATCATCAGAGGCCCCCACCATTCAGGACATGCTCTCTTCTTGCTGCTGCCATCAGGAAGAAGGTACAGGAGTCTCAGGAACAGTTTGTGACTAGGTTCAAAGACAGTCATTACCCCTCAGCTGTCAGGTTCTTGAACCAGAGGGATTAACTCCTCTCAACTTCACTCACCCCAACACTGAATTGTTCCTACAACCTATGGACTCACTTTCAATGACGCTTTACCTCATGTTCTCGATACTTATCGCTTACTTATTGTTATTACTTCTTCCATATTTGCAGTTTTTTGTCTTTAGCACGCTGGTTGTATGTCCATCCTGTAGGGTGCGGTCTTTCATTGATTCCATTATTTTTTTTTGGATTTACTGAGTATGCCTGCAAGAAAATGAATCTCAGGGTTCTATATGGTGACATATATGTACTTTGCTAATAAATTTACATTGAACTTTGTTAGTAAACCTGATTCTGATTCTCTGCACTTTTACTGTCTGGCTGCTGATGGTTTGCCATTTGTGTTACTGATTCTGAGTTGTAGATATGGCCAGGAAATATTTCCGAAGATTGTTCCCCACCGCTCTTCCCCCCAAAATCGAGCCGGAGTCTTGTGGTGTAGCAGGTCATTTTCTGTGTGAAGTATTCTGTTGGCTTGGAGAAGATCCCGCCAGGCAGTCAGTTCACCATTTTGTCAAGCCTGCCCCCTGTTGGCACTTGGAGGCTCTGCAGTGTCATCAGTCCATTTTGCAGACACAGGAGTCCGCAGGAGCTGGATCTGGAGCTCAGATGCTGAAGGAACCCAACAGCTGGAGCAGCATCAGTGGAGGGAAGGGGATGGTGGGGTTGAGTCCCTGGATCAGAACTGAGAGCGTAGAGAGCAGAGTCGGCGAGAGGGAGCAGATGGCTGTGGGAGGGGTGGAGATAGTGAAAGGGGATGTTTGTACTTTGTTGTCCTGCATGGCAGCACGGCAGCGTAGTGGGGCCTGTGTAACGCTTTATAACATCAATGGCATGGTCCAATTCTGCCGCTGTCTGTAAGGAGTTCATACGTTCTCCCTGTGAACATATGTGTCACCTCCGGGTGCTCTGGTTTCTTCCCACGGTCCAAAGACGTATGGTTTGGGGTTAGTGAGTCGTGGGCGTGTTATGTTGGTGTCAGGAGCATGGTGACACTTGCGGGCTGCCCCCAGCACATCCTCACACTGTGTTGGCTGTTAACACAAACCAATGCATTTCACTGCATGTTTCGATGCTTCACCGTACACGTGACAGACGAAACTCACCTGAACCTGGAAGTCATTGAGCCTTGGGCTGTAATTTTAACTCCGAAAGCTGTTGAGATCCAGTCGACTAGGTTGACAGGAAAAATTTCCTTCAGAGGGTAAGTGGGCAACCGGCTGTCTGGGTTCTCCCTTCTTCTCCTCAACACGGGCTTCTGTAGATGCCAAACCTGCTCTGCACAGCTTTATTCCTGAGGAATCCCTCCTTGAGACTCGCTCCCTCTTTCCCTGCCGGCAGTCCTCTGCCTCTCACACCAACCCCAGCCCAACACTCTATCAGGGGTTGAAACAGGTGTAACCTGCCCTGTTCTCCTGCCACAGTCCTGTGCAGTAGCCCCCCACCCCCCCATACCACACAGTGATGCAGCCTGTCAGAGTGCCCTCAATGGTACAACTATAGAAGTTTTTAAGTGTATTTGCTGACATTCCAAAATCTCTTCAAGCTGCTAATGAAGTATAGCTGCTGTCTTGCCTTCTTTATAACTGCATTGATATGTTGGGAACAGGTTAAGTCATCAGAGATCTTGACTCCCAGGAACATGAAACTGCTCACTCTCTCTGCTCCTGATCCCTCTATGAGTATTAGTATGTGCTTCTTCGTCTTACCCTTCCTGAAGTCCACAATCAGCTCTTTCGTTTTACTGACGCTGAGTGCCAGGTTGTTGCTGCAGCACTAGTTCGCATATCTCGCTCCTGTACGCCCTCTCGTCAAGTTTTTTGAGGAAAAACTTCTTCTCCCAGAGAGTTGTGGAGGTGTGGAATGCACTGCCTCGGAAGGCAGTGGAGGCCAATTCTCTGGATGCTTTCAAGAAGGAGCTAGATAGATATCTGATGGATAAGGGAATCAAGGGATATGGGGACAAGGCAGGAACCGGGTATTGATAGTAGATGATCAGCCATGATCTCAGAATGGCGGTGCAGACTCGAGGGGCCGAATGGTCTACTTCTGCACCTACTGTCTATTGTCTATTGTCAAATAGCTTGTTGCTCACTGGTGCTAGATCACGTTTGGTCAGACCATGTTTGGAGTATTGGGAGCAGTTTCGGGCCCCTTATCTGAGAAAGGATGGGCTGGCATTGGAGAGGGTCCAGAGGAGGTTCACGAGAATGATTCCAGCAATGAAAGCTTGACAAATGAGGAGTGTTTGATGGCTCTGGGCCTGTACTCGCTGGAGTTTATTATAAAGAGGAGGGATCTCATTGAAACCTGTTGAATATTGAAAGGAATGCAGACAAAATGCTGGAGGAACTCAGCAGATCAGGCAGCGTCTATGGAAATAAACTAACAATCGATGTTTCGAGTCGATACCCTTCTTCAGGACTGGAAAGAAAGGGTGCAGACACCAGAATAAAAAGGTGGGGGGTGGGAGAGGGAAACTAGGTGGAAGATGAGAGGTGAAGCTGGGAGGGTGGGAAAGGTAAAGGGCTGGAGAAGGAATCTGATAGAAGAGGAGAGTGGACTGTAGGAGGAAGGGAAGGAGGATGGGATCCAGGGGGAGCTGATAGGCAGGAGAGATGAGGCAAGAGAATAGAGTGGGGAGTAGAAGAAGAAAGGAGGGGAGGGCATTTTTTTTAACCGAGGGAAAATTAATATTCATGTCATCAGGTTGGAGGCTAGACAGACAGAATATATAGTGTTGCTGCTGCACCAGAGGGTGGTGAATCTGTGGAATTCATGGCCACAGACAGCTGTGGAGTCCAAGTCATTGGGTATATTTAAAGTGGAGGTCGATAAGTTCTTGATTAGTCAGGGTGTCAAAAGTTACAGGGAGAAGGCAAGAGAATGGGTTGAGAGGGATAATAAATCAGCCATGATGGAATAGCAGAGCAGACTCGATGGGCTGAGTGGCCTAATTCTACTCCTGTGTCTTATCCCCTAAATGCTATTAACATCAGCCTTCAGGTGCCTGGGATATCTGAGGTCTGGTGACGAATGGGTGACCTCTCTCCGAGAAGCTCGGCCCGCGGGCACGTGCAGCCGATCCCCATCCCGTGTGCCTGTGGTGTGTAGGCACAGCGCAGTCAGGCCTGCAGAAATGTGAGGGGAATGCTGGAGCCTGCTGACGTTGGTGAAAGGACCACTCCCACCACTCATGTACCCTCTGCAGCAGAAGGTCATTAAAGATTAAAGAGGATTTACAGGCTTAACATCAGCTGCTTGTCGCGTTAGTGTTAAAGCATCTCTGTTTCAGACCTCGTTGATTCAGAAACCTTGGACATATTTTTTCTGACCATTTCCTATTAGTGAACTATGTAAAACTGAGTGTGTTCTTTCAAAATATCATGAGCACCAGAGCTGACAGGGGCTCACCTTCCTCCTCACTGTCTGTTAAATGGGTGATACGTGTTTGTTGCGTCGGAGCACCTGTTGGTGTGTCTGGGGCCTCTGCTGGTCAGGATCAACCATGGATGTTGTGTCCTAGCTGTTGAGATACACGAGCCAGGGCAGTACAATATGGAGAGCAAGCTCCCCCTCTCTCAGGTCTTCGACTTGGAGACCAGACCTGTGTGCAACATTTCAACACCCCAAACTGTCCTTCCAGGTGCGGTGACGCTTCACCTGTGAGTCTGTACTGTATCTACTGTATCTGGTGCTCCCAGTGCGGCCTCCTGTATATCAGTGAGACCCAACGTAGATTCGGAGACCGCTTCCCTGAGCACCATCCTGCTTTTTCCATCAGAGGAAGCGGGATCTCCCAGTGGACACCCATTTTAATTCTGCTTCCCATTCCAACATGTCAGTCCATGACCTCCTCTACTGTTGCAATGAGACCACATTCAGGTTGAAGGAGCAACACCTTGTACTCCATCTGGGTAACCTCCAAGCTGATGGCATGAATATCGATTTCTCCAACTTCCAGTAATCCACCCTCCCCTCAACATCTCCCATCCCCTTTTCCCTCTCTCACCTCATCTCCTTACCCGCCCATCACTTTCCTCTGGTGCTCCTCCCCCTTTTCTTTCTTCCGTGGCCTTCTACCTTCTCCTATCAGACTCCCCTTTCTCCAGCCTGTATCTCTTCTACCAAGCAACATCCAGCTCTTTACTTCAAGCCTCCCCCCACTCCCGGTTTCACCGATCACCTCGCGTTTCTTCCTCCCCTCCCTCCAACTTCTTACTTTGACTCCTCATCTTTTTTCTCCAGTCCTGCTGAAGGTAAACATCGACTGTTTACTCTTTTCCATGGATGCTGCCTAGCCTGCTGAGTTCCTCCAGCATTTTCTGTGTGCTGCTTGGATTTTCAGCATCTGCTCTCGCACTCACATCAAGTGGAGTTTATTCCCATATGCACAAATCTTGCACATTATCAATTACCTGCACTGGACTTCCCAGTAGCTGTTATTGCTTTACCTTGTTCCACCTCACTGTACTGGGTAATGATCTGATCTCTATTAACAGAAGTAAGACACGGTACACATGACAACAATAAAACAATTTCAATGAAAACTTACCTGCTGCAGCATCACAGGCATATCAGATTAGAGACTCAATGTTCACAAGAAAAAATACCATCAATTAGCTATAAATTGAAGTTCAAAGTAAATGTATTATCAAAGTACATACATATCTGTCTTCATATAAAATCCTTAGATTCATTTTAATGCGGGTATACTCTATAAATCCAATAATTATAACAGAATCAATGAAAGTCTGCACCAACAGGTGTGCAAAAGACAAACTGTGCAAAGACAAAAAGAAAGAAGTAATAATAATAAACAAATATGCAATAAATATTGAGAACATGAGATGAAGAGTCCTTGAAGGTGAGTCTATAGGTTGTGGGAACAGGTCCGTGTTGAGGTAAGTGAAGTTATCCCTCTGGTTCAAGAGCCTGATGGTTGAGGCTCCTGTACCTTCTTCCTGATGGCAGCAGTGAGAAGTGAGTGTGACCTGGATGTTGAAATTCCCCGACAGTGCATACTGGGAAGATTCTACAGAGTTATACAGGAAAGAACACAATTACAACTAAAAAAACATTCAAAGCTGTTGTGTCTGGACAACTACATATCAATTAAACAAAAGCACACACGCAGAGAGGTTAAGTGGTGTATTCACTTTGGAGAGCGAGGACAACAGATCAATGCACATGGGTAAGATATCAGTCTATAAGTAGTGCTAAGGGGAGTCATAGCACTAAAAATAGATCCATACATCACACTTTAGATTAATGTAACATAAAGCTGTATATGTAACAAAATGTTCAATTTCCCTTTAACAAACCATATTTCAATACACATGCTTTTACAATAACAGTTCTTCACTACACTAAAGTTCCAGTCTTCTGGGTTGTAATCTGTTTCTTTCAGAACAGCGCCTCTGGACCTTTGGCGTGGCATCAGGTTTGGCAGGTGTCTTGTCAAAGACAACTTTCTCTATTGCAGGTGTCATTTTGCTGTTAGTGACATGATCATCACTGAGAGGCAACTCCACTGGCTGTAATGTGTTTGTCTTGATGGATGCAGTCAGCCCAGGTGCTGAGCATCCAGTGTTTGGTCCACATGATGTCTCCGTGTATAATTTCCAACATCCACTGGGTACAGTTCATGTAGCTATCCTACCAGGTATCCACCTGTCTTCTTGGTAATCATGTGCTAGGACTTCCTGTCCAAGCTCAAAGCTCCTTGTACTTCCCTCCAGAGGTCTGGTTTCAGGAGGTCCATGCAAGATCTCAGATTCCTGCTCATGAACAGCATTGCAGGTGTTTGATTTGTCATTGCATAAACACAAAAAGAAAGTTGTCCACCTTGTGCTGTAGAGAAATGTTCTCCTTATCCATTGGTTTAATGGAGTTCTTGAAGGTTTGGACAAACCTTTCAGCTAACCCATACATCGCTGGGTGGTGAGGAGATGACTCAAAATGTTTGATGCCATTTTTCTTCATAAATACTCTGAATTCTTCTGACGTGTATTGTGGTCTGTTGTCATGCACAATTTGTTCTGGTAGGTCATTTCAGGAGAAGGTAGTCCTCAGAATCTTCTCTGAAGTGGTTGGTATGATCTCTGGTCACTTCAAATGAGCATCTACAGTAATCAGAAACATGGAGTCCATGAATGGCCCAGCAAAGTCAATATGTTCTCTTTGCCATGGCGATGATGGTTCGCATCTTGACTGTACTCAGGTGATCTTCATGCAGATTTTCTAACACTCTGGTGCGCAGTCTAGAGGGAACCACAACACAAGATCCACACATCAGCGTTCTTTGACGTACAGACAGTTGGTTTTGTCTCACTGAGAACTCTGGAAACATAAGATTACCATGAGCTGGCCACACTTACAAGGTGATGTCATTGACTTATGACAATGTCGGGTCATTCCCTTTTCTCTTTGTATTTCAGAACTTGTTGCCAGCAACTGGTCCACCAATGCGGAGTGAAACACTTCTGCTGGGTGACAGTATGAAGACTTTTCTTCTTCAGTTGCCAACAGTGTTGCTATGTTGTTTGGTACCCTTGAACTCTATGTTGTCAGAGTGGACTCCTATGAAAAGTGCCCAACATTGCAAGCAGGAAGCAGACATCACTGAGATTCCCTTCCTGGGATTGAATGTAAACACAAGGGGTTGGTGATCTGTCACTAGAGGAAACTTTCATTTGTAGAGGTAGTGATGGAACTTTATTCCACATACTAGACTATGGGCTTCTCAGTCAACCTGCGTGTGGTTGCACTCTCCAATCATCAATAATCTTGAAGCAAATGCAATTGGACATTCAGATCCATCTTTCATAATGTGTGACAAAATGGTTCCAATGGCATAAGGCGATGCCAGTCTGATGGGCAGAGATGGGTCATAATGGGTGAGCAGTTCATCTAATATTATTAGTCTCTTTGTTTCCTTGAATACTCTTTCACATCTTTCTGACCATTCCCACTTTGCCCATGTCTTCAACGGTGCATTCAATGGGAGCAGCACTGTAGCGATGTTTGGGAGAAACCGGCGGTAGTAGTTTACAAGGCCCAAGAATGACCTGAGTTGTGACACATTTGCCAGTTTGGGTGCCTGTAGCACTGCTTCGTTCTCCTCTTGTGACTTACGTAAGCCCTTCTTGTCAATGACACGTCCACAATATGAGATTTCATTCTTGAAAAACTCACACTTCTCTCTCTCTTTGTGCACGGACAATACCCACTCAGCCTGGTAAGCACTCTACCAAGGGTCTGGAGGTGCTTTCCATCATTTTTGCCAGTTATGGTGATGCCATCAAGGTAACACTCTGTTCCTGGGATTTCTGGGAGCACTTGGTCCATTGCTCTTTGCCAAATTGCTGGAGCTAATGTGACGCCAAAGTCGAGACGATTATACTGGAACAATCCCTTGTGAGGAACTTCCTGCTTGACTCAATCTCCATTTGCAGATAGGCTTATAACAAGTCAATCTTTGAAAATCTTTCCCCGCCTGCCAAAGATGTAAAACTGCCTTCTATTTGTGGTAGGAGATATTGCACAGGGATGATATTCGCTTTCAAACTCCAGCATATACAAACAGCTCTGGCCTTCACTTTTTTGATTACTAGGCAATGGGTGTAGCCCAACTGCTGCATTCAACCTTGGAGAGACTGCCAGACACCTCCGAGCTCTGAAGTTCACCATCCACTTTAGGATGTTGTGCATAAGGCACTGGATGCGCTTAATGGAATCTTGGTGTTGCTGCTTCATCCAGTTCAATTTTGGCCTTCATGCCTTTGAGGTTACCAATCCCCTTCTCAAACATCTTCTCATTAGCATTAAGCAGCTGTGATAGTCTCTGGTTCATACTACCATTTGAGATGCAGTTGCCTGTTGATGACACTTTGACGGATTTGATTGTGTGCCAGTCTAGTTAGATTTTTCTCAACTATTCACTTCCAAAAGGTGCTGGCTCTCCACATTTTGACACATAAAGCTCTAAGTTCTATGTCTTGTCCTCGTACATTATATTTACTTTCAGTTGCCTTTGGCAGACACTTGTTCGTCTTGTGTAAGTCTTTAGCATCACTGAGGTCTTTTCTAATGGTAGCTTAGAAAACAGTCTGTTGTAGTTAGTCTCTGAAATAACAGACAAAGCTAACCCTGTATCCAGCTCCATTTTCAGTTCTACACCAAACATATCTGTTGTGATCCATATGATTTTGTGATCTGCTTCAATAATGCTGGGCATAACAGCTCACCTTTGTCAGACTCTGTGTTGTCTGACTGAGTGTCACATTCAGTCACTTTGTGCATTTGTTTGGTTTGTGTTTGAAACTTTTCACTCGGTGTGGTTTTTCACTTTTTATAAGATTTGCACACTCTCTCTATGGGACTTCAAAACTTTTTTTCTGTGAACCAATAGTCATTTGCTTCATAGGAGGATTTACCACATCGATAACATTTTGGGTTTTTGCACTTTTCAGGAAGACACTGTAAACTTTTTTTCTGTAGTTCTGATGCATCTTTTTTTGCTGTCTCCAATGATATTACAATGGTCAATGTCCATTCCGAGGTGAGGTCTCTTTCTAACAGTTGTCTCCTTCAAGTGCTTTGACTATGCATGCCAGGTACAAGCCTGTTCCTTAATGTTCAGAAAGTCCATCTCCAAAGTCACAATATTGGGAAAGTTTGCACAGTTCTGCAATGTATTCAGAAATGGTTTCACCCTTTGCCTGATTCCTTTTGTGAAATCTAAATCTCAGACAGACAGACAGACAGACAGACAGACATACTTTATTGATCCCGAGGGAAATCGGGTTTCATTACAGTCGCACCAATCAAGAATAGTGTAGAAATATAGCAGTATAAAACCATAAATAACAATAAGTAAGTTATGCCAAGTGGAAATAAGTCCAGGACCAGCCTATTGGCTCAGGGTGTCTGACACTCCGAGGGAGGAGTTGTAAAGTTTGATGGCCGCAGGCAGGAATGACTTCCTATGACGCTCAGTGTTGCATCTCGGTGGAATGAGTCTCTGGCTGAACGTACTCCTGTGCCTAACCAGTACATTATGGAGTGGATGGGAGTCATTGTCCAAAATGGCATGCAACTTGGACAGCATCCTCTTTTCAGACACCACCATCAGAGAGTCCAGTTCCACCCCCACAACAGCACTGGCCTTACAAATGAGTTTGTTGATTCTGGTGGTGTCTGCTACCCTCAGCCTGCTGCCCCAGCACACAACAGCAAACATGATAGCACTGGTCACCACAGCCTCGTAGAACATCCTCAGCATCGTCCGGCAGATCTCCCAGCTATTACTAGTAGTTTAGGGCTCAAGTGATTTTGGAAAATTGCAACAGTTTTGTCAAATGTCTTGCTTGCTGCTTTTTCAGGAGTTACTAATTTGTGCAAGAGCTACGAAGTGTGGAGACCTTCTTTTCCTCATTCACGTCATATGCATTAGAATACAGTTCAAGCCTCTCAATATAAGATTCCCATTCCTCATTAGCACTATCAAATTTCCCGACTAAGACAACCGTCATGTTACTTTCACTTTAACTTTGCTAGTTGTGCATCTCTCACTGTGTCCTGTGCACTATTACTCATACATCCCTTTGTTAGTGTCTGTGCCAGCCTTCTCCACACTGATTTCCTCTTTCCTCTCTGTGCCTCTCTCCGATTTCTGTCATCCTGTACCTGTCGGTGTAGTTGGTGGTATCCACTGACATTTAGGGTTGTACTCATCGCCAACTTGTTGTGGATGTACAGCTTCATATCAATTAAATAAAAGCACACACAAGGAGGAGAGGTTAACTGGTATATCCACTTTGGAGAGAGGGGGCAACAGATCAATGCACATGGGTATGGTATCAGTCAATAAGTAGTGCTAGAGGGAGTCACGTGCTAAACGAAATAGATCCATACTTTGCAAAAACCTCTTACGTTACACACCAGCTTATTGCTTGCAGCCTTATATTTGTAGTATATTGTAAAAGTCTTAGGCACATGTAAAAAATACTGTAAGCATAAGAAACATAAGAAATAGGAGCAGGATTAGGCCATCTGGCCCGTCGAGCCTTTTCCGCCATTCAATAAGGCCATGGCTGATCTGGCCATGGTCTCATCTCCACCCACCTGCCTTTTCCCCATAACCCTTCATTCCCCCACAATGCAAAAACCTATCCAACCTCGTCTTAAATATATTTACTGAGGTGGCCTCCACTGCTTCATTGGGCAGAGAATTCCACAGATTCACTACTCTCTGGTAAAAACAGTTCCTCCTCATCTCCGTCCTAAATCTACTCCCCTGAGTCTTGAGGCTGTGTAAAGTGAAGATGCTCTCAAAAATAATGAAATCAGTAATTTCTTTATATCAAAAAATTACTGTAAAGAGCAGTAAACAGTAAAACTCTAAATCAAATCAATATCTCGTGTGACCACCCTTTGCCTTTAAAACTGCATCATTTCTCTTAGGTACACTGTCATGCAGTTTTATAAGGAAATCGGCTGGTAGGTTGTTTTAAGCATCTTGGTGAACTTGCCACAGGTGTTCTGCAAACTTTCGCTGTCTCCCTTGCTTCCATCTCACAGGTAATCCCAGAGAGCCTCAATAATGTTGAGATCAGGGCTCTGTGGAGCCGTACCATCGGAGGCCATGTAAAAATTGAGAGTACCTAATACATCAGCACAGAACTGTACCTCCTCAATGTGGCTGATCTGACATGTTTACTTTCACTAGGTTTCATTACACCAAGGTCTCTTTGTACACCAACACATTCAGCATCTCACTATACACTGTTCTATTCCTTTCTGCCAAAAATATATTGTACTCTGGTCATATATTTGGACAGCTTTAGGCCAGAGATGGGTGTGTGTGTGTGTGTGTGTGTGAGAGATAGAGGAGAGCGTGTCTTGCTTTGCTTATGTATTGTTGTGTTCGGTGTTGTCCATAAGACCTCAAGATATAGGAGCAGGATTAGGTAATTTCTGCACCATGGCTGATCAGTTTCCCTCTCATGCTCAATCTCAATCTCCTGCCTTCTCCCCATAACCTTTCACCCCTGACTAATCAGGAATCTATCAACCTCTCCCTTAAATGATCCCAATGACTTAGCGCATCCACGGCCATCGTTATTAATGAATTCCTCAGATTCACCTCCCTCTGGCTAAAGAAATCCCTCCTCATCTCTGTCCTAAATGGATGTCCTTCTATTTTGAGCTTGTGCCCCCTGGTCCTAGACTCCCGCACCAAAGGAAATGTCCTCGTCACATCCACTCTATCTTGGCCTTTCCTGCTGAGCATTGTAGTTATGCTGTTGGCATTGGAATGTGTGACAACACTTGTGCCCAGCACAGTGTTAGGTTGTGTTGATTGTTAACATAAACAATGTGTTTCACTGTATGTTTTGACATACATGCATTAAATAAATCTGAATCTGAATCTACAGATGATTAAAAAATCTTTTTCAAGCTGGGGACAGTTGCACGTCTGGTTCTCTCAGGCTGAACACCCTTCCTCTCAGGTTACACACAACCTTTCCAGTTAGTGAATGGAACATTGAACACTACAGCACAGCACTGCCCCGTCGGCCCACAATATTGTGGAGACCCTTCACCTATCAATCTAACCCACCTTTCCCAAATAGCCCTCCATGGCAGAACATTACATAAATTAACACATGGCCACTAATCCAGCAAAAATATAATATTATTTTGCCTCATATGAATTCCCAATATCTTCCTTAATATGCAACAGCTGAACTCCTGTTTGCTTCACGTTCCATCGTAGCTGTACCAAGGATAAATGGCTAATCCCACAGCTCTTTATGTGATCGAATTCTAGGCCGGGTCAGACAGCTTTAGTTATCTAATTCTAATCCGAAGTATAAGCTATTTGCAAACGAATTTTACAGAGGTCATGGTGGTATTGGATTCTAAGGTTTCTGATTGAAAGTTCTTTCAGAAGTCAAGAACGAGGCTTAAAACATATTGCTTTATGAGTGGTAGTAGAGATGTGACTACTGCCTGTGACTAGAGGTGTACAACAGGGATCGGTGCTGTGTCCATTGTTTGTCATCAAAATCAATAGTGTGGATGATAATGTGGTTAACTGGACCGGCAAATTTGTGGATGACACCAAGGTTGGGGGTGTAGTGGATAGTGAGGATGGCTGTCATGGCTTGTAGGGGGATCTGGACCAGCTGGAAAATGGCAGATGGAATCTAATGCAGACAAATGCAAGGTGTTGTACTTCACTAGGACCAACCTGCATAGGTCTTACACAGTGAAAAGCAGGGCACTGAGGAGTAGCTGGGAATACAGGTTCATAATTCCGTGAAAATGACGTAGACAGGGTTTGTAAAGAAAGCTTTTGGCACCTTGGCCTTCATAAATCAATGTGTTGGGTACAGAAGATAGGATGTTATGTTGAAGTTGTATAAAACATTGATGGGGACCAATTTGGAGTGTTGTGTGCATTTCCGGTCACCTACCTACAGGGAAGAGATCAACAATGTTGAAAGAGTACAGAGAAACTTTTCAAGCATGTTGCCAGGTCTGGAGGACCTGAGTCATAAAGAAAGATCGAATAGGTTAGGGCTTCATTCCTTGGAACGTAGAAGACTGAGGGGAGATTTGATAGAGGTGTACAAAATCTTGAGGGGTATAGATAGGGTAAATGCAAACAGGTTTTTTTCCACTGAGGTTGGGTGGGACTACAACCAGAGGTCATGGGTGAAAGGTGAAAAGTTCAAAAAGCTTCTCAGAAAGTGGGAGAGTGGGATGAGCTGCCATTACAAGTGGTACATGTGAGCTTGATTTCAAAGTTTAAGAGAAGTTTGTATAGGTACATGGATTGTCGAGGTATGGAGGACTATGGTCCCTGTGCAGGTTGAAGGGAGTAGTCAGTTTAAATGGTTCAGCACAGAGTAGATGGGCCCAAGGGCCTGCTTCTGTGCTGTACTTTGCTATGATTCTATTATAATTTTAAGTGGTAATAGAACAAATTATATTGGAAATGTAGAACTGCAAAAATCTGGACCCTCCCCGGTCCCACCCTTCCCCACCCCTACTCCCTCCCCCTATCAGCTATCCTCTCTTCCCCCTCTACCCTCTCCCTCCTTCTGCCCCTCCCTCCGCCTCCTCCCTGTTTCACCCCTCTCCCCCTCCCCCGTCCCCGCTCTCCCCCTGTTGTAATCCCCTGCCGAGGATTTGACTCTAATCCGCGCCGCTCGCAGCCGGTTCGGACTCAGCCTCCGGCGGGGATTGCGAGCGCTGCCCGGCCAGGCTGATCCCCGGGCACCGACTGATGGTCCAGGGCGGTGCGTTCCCTGGGGTTTCGGCTGTGGGAACCCCGCCATGGGTCGCAAGGAAGAGAGCGAGTGCTGGAAAAAGCAAACGAACAACATCACCGACATCTTCCAGCTAATGGAACTCCTGGGCTCGTGAGTAGTCGCTACAGAGGGGGAGGGAAGAGTGGAGGGAATGGGAGTGAGGAGGAGGAAGGGGAGGGTTGGAGGAAGTGGGGCTATGAGAAGAAAGGTGGCAATGAAGGGTTGTAGAGAGGGAGAGAGGAGGAAGGGGAGGGTTGATGGCGAGGTGCGAGAGGGAAGGGAGTTGGGGTGTGGGAGAGAGGGGGGATGAGGCAGAAGGGAGGGGTGGGAGGGGCAGGGATGACTAAGGGTGGGAGGAATGTGAGGAGGTAAGGCAAGAATTCTATGAGTGTGGCTGTAACCCTCAACAAAATATAGCACATAAATATCATAGGAGAAAGTGCTGGAACAGCAGGTTAGTCAGCATCTCTGGAGGAGAAACAGCTGAAGTTTCAGGTTAAAACTTATTGGTTGGAACTGTGATAGAGAAAACACAACAGAGACACAAGAAACTGCAGGTTCCGGAAGCAATCTGCCGGGGAATCAGAGGGTTGAGCAGTGACTGAGAGTCTGATGGAGGGTTTCAACCTGAAATATCGACAATTCCTTCCCGTCCCCCACCCCCGACCCCCCAGGGTCAGCATGGAAACAGGTCCTGTGGCCCAGCTGGTCCACAGACAGACAGACAGACATACTTCATTGATCCCGAGGGAAATTGGGTTTTGTTACAGTCGCACAGCATTAAACAGTTGGTATTTTGGACCAAGATGGTTCAGCAGACCACAAGACATAGGAGCAAGGTTAGGCTATTCAGCCTGTCAAGTAGCCTCTGCCATTCGATTGGCCAATTTACTAACCCTCTCCTGCCTTCTCCCCAAAACCCTTGCTAATCAACCTCCACTTTGACTTCCCCTTCGAGCCACGTTGCCTGGCAACCTCCAATTTAATCCTATCCTAATCACAGGACGATTTACAGTGACTGATTAACCTACCAACCAGTATGTTTTTGAACTGTGGGAGGAAACCGGAGCACCTGGAGGAAACCCACGCGGTCATGGGGACAAACTCCTTGCAGGCAGTGGCGAGAATTGAACCCAGGTCACCGGTAAAGTGTTCTGCTAACTACTACACTACTGTGCCACCCATATTTGCCTCATATACATAGCAAATGTACTGTAATTATCATAACTTATTAGAACAGTTGACTGCAGGATCAGATAGTTGGCAGTTGTAGTTATTTAGATTCTGTTTGGTTTGGCTTTGGTCAGACTGCACTTGGAGTACAGTGTTCAGCTCTGGTCGCCTCACTCCAGGAAGGATGTGAATACTATGGAGAGGGTGCAGAGGAGATTTACAAGGATGTTGTCTGGATTGGAGAGCATGCCTTATGAGAATAGGTTGAGTGAAGTGGTTCATTTTGGTAGGTCAAATATGATGGCAGAATATAGTATTAATGGTAAGACTCTTGGCAGTGTGGAGGATCAGAGGGATCTTGGGGTCCAAGAAGGCATATGGTGTATTGGCCTTCATCAATCGTGGAATTGAATTTCGGAGCCAAGAGGTAATGTTGCAGCTATATAGGACCCTGGTCAGACCCCACTTGGAGTACTGTGCTCAGTTCTGGTTGCCTTCCTTCAGGAAGGATGTGGAAACCATAGAAAGAGTGCAGAGGAGATTTACAAAGATGTTGCCTGGATTGGGGAGCATGCCTTATGAAAACAGGTTGAGTGAACTCTGCCTTCTCTCCTTGGAGTGAAGGAGGATGAGAGGTGACCTGATAGAGGTGTACAAGATGATGAGAGGCATTGATTGTGTGGATAGTCAGAGGCTTTTTCCCAGGGCTGAAATGGTTGCCACAAGAGGACACAGGTTTAAGGTGCTGGGGAGTAGGTACAGAGGAGATCTCAGGGGTAAGCTTTTTACTCGGAGAGTGGTGAGTGTGTGGAATGGGCTGTCGGCAATGGTGGTGGAGGCGGATACGATAGGATCTTTTAAGAGGCTTTTAGATAGGTACATGGAGCTTAGTAAAATAGAGGGCTATAGGTAAGCCTAGTAATTTCTAAGTTAGGGACATGTTCAGCACAGCTTTGTGGGCCGAAGGGCCTGTATTGTGCTGTAGGTGTTCTATGTTTCTATGAACTTGGTCTTTTCTCCTTAGATTGACGGAGGACGAGAGGTGACCTGACAGAGGAGTAGAAGATGATGAGAGACATTGATTGTGTGGATAGTCAGAGGCTAATACGAGAGGGCATAGTTACAAGGTGCTTGGAAATAGGTACAGAGGGAAAGTCGGGAGTAAGTTTTTCACACAGAGAGTGGTGGGCGTGTGGAATGCGCTAACAGCAAAGGTGGTAGTGTTGGATAATGTGTCTTTTAAGAGACTCTTAGATAGGTACATGAAGCTTAGAAAAATGCAGTAGGGTAATTCTAGGCAGGCCCTGGAGTGGGTTACAAGGTGGGCCGAAGGGCTTGTAACGTGTTGTAGGTTTCTTTAATTCATTCTGTGCTCGGTTTGTCTGTGCCTGTCTCTCACATGCGAGGCACGTGTTTCACCGTGTGAACCTGCAATGTTCACTGCTACACTGCTCCGTCAGCTGTAAGCAATCCCTTTAGGTGAGCGATACCCAGTGCTGGCTGTGTGAAGTGAGATTAAAACGATCGAAAACCTGAGATCCCTTTCCTTTTGATCTGATTAATTCCTTTCTCTGGGAGTTGTGTTAATATTAGAGCATCTTAAAGTGTAACTGTTTAATGTACGGGGAGCGAGGATGTGAATTACTTGTAGATTAACCTGAAAAATCTGCATTAGTGACATCAGGTACTATTTGTGCTCCTGGTTACTTACCAATCACTCTGACACCGCAAGATTGGAATTAAATCACCAACTCTGTCACTTAGAAATGGCAATAAACTAATTTGAATTATGAAGAATTCAGGCACAAATACTTTATTTTCGAGCAGGAGACCCAAGAGGCTGCAGGTGCTGTAGGCAACTGGTTTATTTCCAAATTGCATTTGTCAGGAACAATTAGTAGGCAATTTAATTTCAGAGCCACACACAAAATGCCAGGGGAAGTCAGTGGCTCATGTGGCATTGACGGAGCGGATTGGACAGTTGGTGTTTTGGGCCAAGACCCTTCATTCAGGGGTTGTCTGTCTGGGGTGAGTGGTCCTCTTGCTTAGTGGTGTTGGTCCACGGCATAAAAAAGATTGGGAACCCCTGACAGGCGAACCGTCGATTGTTCATTTCTCTCCACAGATGTTGCCTGGAGTTTTCCACACCAGTCCAAGAGCTTGGTTGTTGTAGGGTAGTAACTGTTCCTGAAGCTGGTGGTGTGGGACTTGAGGCTCCTGTACCTCTTGCCTGATGCAGCGGCAAGAAGAGAACATGGCCTGGACGCTGCTGGTTATACAGAAACAAGAAACCCTCATGTTGCCAGTAGAGCAACTGGAAAAACCAGAAAACATTGGAAGAGCTTATTAGCTAGGCGGGCTATGGCCAAAGGAAAAATGGCTGGAGTTGCTTAGCACTTTAGTGCAAGGGATTTTATTAGGTGTGTCAAAAATCAAATTTACAAAAATAGTGAAAAGAAAACTGCCAATATTTATAAAAAGGTATCTACCAGAAATCACAATAATAGATCTAGACTATTTTGTCCAGTGTGAATTCCTGGCAGCCCTGATCTCTCTCCCCTACTGACGGTGATCAGCTCCTTTTAGGACGTACCATTTTAAATTACCAACACAGTTAACTTAAGACTACACATGAATTAGAATATGATGCACCCCACAATGTAGTTTCAATCATATTACAAAATAAATAACTACAGCATACAACAACATATTCACATGTACATATCCCCATTACTAAAGAAATAGAATATCCTGCTGTGTACAGCAGGAAAGGCACCATAAAGCCGAACCGAGCGCATCAGCTTGGTTTAGGGCCTGTTATGAGAATGTACCGAGGAAGACATTGAAGTGTGTACCCTGAGCACCATGACAGCAGAATGACAGGGCAGTGTTTGTGTGGGTGAATGTGTGTGTGTAAGGAGTGTGTTTACCGAGTGCTCTCGGTCACAGAGCTTGTCCATTCAACAGCATTCTGAAGCATTGACTGGTTTCTCTTTCCACAGATGCGGCTTGACTACCTGGGTTCTTCCAATACTTCTGTTTTTGTTTCCAGTTCTTGCATCTGCAGTTTTATTTATTTTGAATGTTTTTAAATACTCTGCCTCTTAGCCTGTGGATTAAGGAAACTGGAGTCCAACGAGGTAGCTCCCTGTTACTGAGTGGGCGTGCAGAACAACTGGCAGCTCTACACCTGTGGATTTTATGTTAAGGCCTCACTGTTGCCAATTACAAATGATGTGTGTAACAAAATCGTTCCTTTCCTTTGCAGAGGAGCCTTTTCAGAAGTGTATTTGGCTAAGGAGAGGGCGACGGACAAACTGGTAGCACTGAAGTGTCTTCAGAAAAAGAAGAAGGATGCTGTTGTGTTGGAAAATGAAATTGCTGTTTTGAGAAAGTGAGTAAGGTAGAAGGTGGAACTTTACAGCACAGGAACAAGCCCTTCAGCCCACAATGTACTGCCTAACCAATTCAAATAGTTATCATGTGGTCAGTTAAACTAATCCCTTATGCCTACACAATGCCCATCCTTCCATTTTCCTCATATCCATGTGCCTATCTAAACATCTCTTGAAAGTCCCTAATGTACCTATCTCTACCACCATCCCAGGCAGCACATGCCAGCACACTGCCACTGCTGTCTGTGTAAAAACAAACTTGCCCCTCACAACTTCTTTGAAATTAGCCCTTCTCACTTTAAATGCTTGCTCTCGGCTATTAGTCATTTCAACCCTGTCGAAAAGAGTGGATTTGTACGTCTGACAGGAGCAAAGGTAGCTGGGAATGGCAAGATTGGAGCGCTGAGGGATGAGTGTGAGACAGGTGGCAAAGAAGGAGTGCCAGGGTTGGGGGGCGGGGGGGAAGTTTGGTGCGGGTACAGACACCCCCCCCTCCCAAAGACACCGGGCAAGGTCATTTGATTCCATTCAATTGGTTTATTGATCATTACAGAATGTCTCTGGTGCTTCCCACTCCCTCACCTCTCCCTTCCCCTTTTCCAAACTATGATTCCCCTTTTCCTGCTCACTTCCCACTCTCAGTCCACAATAGAGACCCATATGAGAATCAGATTCATCATCACTCACATACAATAAGAAGTGTGTTTTTTTTTGTGGCATCAGGACAGTGCAACACATAAAATTATCGTGCAAGAGACTTAGGCACCCTATATATGTGCTTAAGTTTGCACAATACTGTATATATTCTACAGTCCTGAAGAAGGGTCTCTGCGCAAAACGTTGATGCTTGTTCATTTCCATAGATGCTGCCTGACCTGAGTTCCTCCAGCATTGTGTATGTGTGTGAGAGAGAATGAATGGATGAATGAATATTTTTAATTAAATAAGTAGCACAAAAAAGAGTGGAGCTGTTATGTTCATTGTCCATTGGTTCATATGTAGACTCTACCATTCATTTACTTCTGACTTTGGATTTCAGGATCAAACACGAAAACATCATTGCCCTGGAGGACATCTACGAGAGCCCCACCCACTACTACCTGGTCATGCAGCTGTGAGTGCCCCCTCTGATCCACTAGTTATAGAACTCCTCGGTTCTGTTACGGCCACAGCCGAGTATGGAAACCACTAGATTGCATTTATATACTGCCTGGCCATGTCCTGATGTGTTTTTCAGGAGGTGTTAGGAGAAATGACCAGAAACTGGAATCCTTGGAGGTGAGTCCATTGGTTGTAGGAACAGTTCAATGATGAGGCAAGTGAAGATACCCCTTTGGTTCAAGAGCAATGATTGAGGGGTAATAATTGTGCCTGGACCTGGTGATGTGGGTCCTGAGGTTCCTGTCCCTTCTTCCTGATGACAGCAGTGAGACGAGAGGATGTCCTGGGTGGTGGGGGCCCTGATGATGGATGCTGTTTTCCAGTGACAGTGTTCCTGTAGGTGTTGATATCTTTCCATTTTCCTCGCATTCATGTGCCTGTCTAAACATCTCTTAAAAGTCTCCAATGTATTGGGCTCTACCAGCACCCAAGGCAGCACAATCCAGGCACCCACCTACTCCCTGTGTAAAAAAGAAAAAAAGTCTTGCCCCTTACATCTCCTTTGAAATTCCCCCTCTCATATTAAATACATGTCCTCTGGTATTAGATATTTCAGCCTGGTAAAAAGATACTGTCTCCTCTATCTGTGCCCCTCATAATGTTATAAACCTCTCTCAGATCTCCCCTCAGCCTCCGTCACTCCAGAGAAAACAACCCAAGGTTGTTCCTCTATGAAGAGGAATTAACAATCAGGACTGGAAAGAAAGGGGGCTGAAGCCAGAAAATGGGGAACACTTCTCCTTTCTGCTGTGTCTCTAAGGTTTCTGCTTAAGTTATACTGGGAAATTAGAGGAATCCATGTAGAAAATTACACCAGAACTATTTTATCAACACAGTTCTCCTGTGGCAGAACTCCTGTTAATGGAGCTGTACATTTTGGCAGGTGGTGGGTGGAGATAATCTCTGTCAGAGGAGGTGTAAGACACTTTTTCCTTCTGCTAGCCTGAAAGTTACCCTTGGGCAAAGTGTAGCACCAGTTTAGCCCCTGATCAGGGTCACTTGAACCCATGGGAGCAGCCGGTGCAGATCACAAATCCTGGTTATGCAACCACTGACGCCAGGCAGACAGTCTCTGGAGTATTGATAATGGCTGGGGGGGTCACCCATTTGTAAAGACCCTGTCCAGAAAAAAGCAATGGCAAACCGCTTCTGTAGAAACATTTGCCAAGAACAATCTTGGTGATGAGCTCATGATCACCCATGTCATGCAGCACAGCTCATAATGATAACATTTTGATTTGTGGTTGTGGGGTGGGGTGGCCCTGATACAACTGATGTGAATTCCAGGCATTTTATTCTCTACACATTGTGGTAATTAGTTTGTTAGTTTCACACGTGCCATAGTGCCAGTGATTTTTGCAGCAGTGCTGAATAGAAGTATGACCTGTGTCACGTCTGCCTCAGTACAATGTCTGCGTACTTTTCCACGTGGACACGCTCGTTGGCTGAAGGAACTCCATTCTGGATGAAACATGCCGGTTCACCTTTCTCCCCAGGGTGTCCGGAGGAGAACTTTTCGACAGGATTCTGGATCGTGGAGTTTACACGGAGAAAGATGCCAGCTCTCTGATACGACAGATTCTCGAGGCAGTAAGGTATCTCCATGAGAATGGAGTGGTACATCGAGACTTGAAGGTATGAAATCATTTCAAAATATTTGAACCACTAACCATAAATAAACAAACAAGGTTAAAGTTCACAGGATGAATTTTGTACACCTATATTATCACATGGGTGATGGTCTTTACCAAAGAAAGTGTAAGGCGTTCCTTCCCTCCACTAGCCTGCAGGTCACCCTGGGGCGAGGTGTAGCACCTGCTTAGCTCCCCAATCAGGGTCACGTGAAGCCATGGGGGCAGGTAGTGGATGGTCGTATGAGCAGCCGGTGCAGATCACAAGTCCTGGTTATGTGACCACTGACACCAGGCAGACAATCACTGAAGAGTATTGATAATGTTCGGGGTCACCTGTCTTGTAAAGACACTGCCCAGAAGAAGGCAATGGCAAACCACGTCTGTAGAAAAATTTGCCAAGAACAATCATGGTCAAAGATCATCTATGTCATGCAACATGGAACATGATGATGATGATAATGATGATTACAACATGGATCCATAGGAAGTTTATCCAGTTATTACAACATTACAATATTACTCTATTCCTTGATGCACACTACTTGTAATTTCAAATGATAACGCAACCACCTCTATCCAGAAGGCACTAGAGCCTCTCTGGTGAACTGGTGTCCATCTCTTGTCACATCAAGGTGAATGGTGCAGTTTTCGAGATTCACGATAGTTTGTTGTCATTCTTCAGTACACGAGTGTAAAGGAGAACAAAATGATTGTTACTCTGGATTGATACAGCATAAAAAAACACGATAAGCATATTTCAACTAATCTAGAGTGCTTGGATTTGAATGTAACCTTGTGTGCAGAGGCACCTGGGACAGGAAGCTATGGGTGGTTACTGAACATTTTCACACTTCTGAATACAATATGGACTCTTCAGCCCATGTTCTTGATATTTACTGTTTATTTATTATTATTATTATTTTCATTTGCATTTGCACATTTTGGTGTCTTCTGCACTGTGGTTGAATGCTCAAGTTGGTGCAGTCTTTCATTGATTCTATTATGATTATCATTCTATCGATGCCTGCAAGAAAGAGAATCTCGGGGTTTTATATAGAGACATTTATGTACTTCGATAATAAACTTACTTTGAACTTTGATAGTTAACGTTAGCTACCCCACTGTATTAAACTTATTAGGTTTCATCTCATAGAGTCATAGAGCTATTTACTTTTGTTTATATATTCACTTGCAACTTTATTTAGAGCTACAGCACGGTAACAGGCTCTTACGGCCCAATGAACTTGCAATGCCCAATTTCACTCAGGTAACTAATTAACTTACTGACTAGATTGTGGGAGGAAACCGGAGCACCTGGAGGTCACGGAGAGAACGTACAAACTCCTGAGAGACAGTGGTGGGAGTTAAACCCGGGTTACTGGTGCTGTAAAGTGATGCACTAACTGCTACGCTATCGTGCCAGCCAATCTGTGGAATGGATTGAAAACACCCCACTCAGTCCACCTTGTCCATGCCTCACCAAGTTGCCTAACCTAGCTGTTCCCATTTTCCTTGATTCCATTGCTAAGAAGAGAAATGACAAGGTGAACAAATCATTAAAATATCCAGATTATGTCTCCAATTCTGTTCATAAATCCATCCCAGTGACTCCTGAAGACACAGAACATCCTGGTTCCCTCGATCTCCTCCACTTTCTCTGCGATCACTTGGAACTGCAGAGTTAACCCTAGTCATTATTACAGCGTTCTGGATGCAACTTTGCTGAGCTTCTCTGGGTTCATGCGGGGCGGATAGCTGCTCAGACTGCGTTTCTTGGAACCAGAGGTCACAGTCTTAAATTAAAGGGCCTGCTATTCAGGACAGAGTTGAGAGAAAGAAGTTCTTCACAAACAGGAATGAATCTTTGGAATCTTCCGCCCAGGGAAAAGTTCAGTCAGAGTTCAAAGTAAATTTTATTATCAAATTACATCTGTGTCACCACATACAATCCTGGGATTCATTTTCCTGTGGGCATACTCAACAAATCTAGAGAAAAGTAACTATTACAGGTTCAGTGAACGATCAACCGGAATGCAGTAGACAACGAACTGTGCCAATGCAAGTATAAACAAATAGCAATAAATAACGAGAACATGAGATGGAGAGCCCTTGAAAGTGAGTCCATTGGCGGTGGGAACATTTCCTTGACATGCAATGTAGGACAGTATATCACAGTACAGGCCCTTCGCTCCAGTATGTGTATAAACCTACTCCATGTCCCTTCCCTGCTATGCAGGCCATAATCCTTCATTCATGTTCCTATCTTTCTTGCCTTTCATGTGCCTTTCTTTCATCCATGTGCCTATCTAAGAGTTTCTTAAATGTCTGTAATATATCTGCGTCTGACACCACCCTTGCTAGCACATTCCACACACCCACCACTTTCTGTGTGTATATATATAAAAAGTTCCTCTGACACCCCCCTATACTTTCCTCCACTTACCTTAAATTGATGTCCTCTGGTATGGGCGCTGCTGTCTGCTTTAAATGGATGGGGACTGATAGATTTGTGCTATTAAGTGCTTAGTACAGAGAGTGTTGCTGAGGTTAAAGGTCAGGTAGGCTGGGACAGGTACTGGGGCAGGCTGGCCTGCTCCAGCTTTACAACTACTGAAGCAGAAAGTTCTGGAAGTCACATTCAGGACTTTACATGGATACGTTAAATAAATATTAGTGTTGTATCATGAGAGTTTCCTCCTCTTCTGCCTCAATGAGGGCAGAATCAGGTTGGAGGAGCAACACCTCATATTCCATCTAGACAGCTTCCAACCTGATCACGTGATCATTAATTTCTCTAATTTCTGGTAATTTCTCTCCCTCCTCCCCTTCTCTCTTTTTCCATTCCCCATCTGGTTCCCTTCTCACCCCTTCTCCTCACCTCTCCATCACCTCCCTCAGGTGCCTCTCCTCCTTCCCTTTCTCCATGGTCCACTCTCCTCTCCTATCAGATTCCTCCTTCTTCAGCCCTTTATCTTTTCCACCTATGGCCTTCCAGCTTCTTATTTCATTCCCCCACTCCCCCACCCATCCACGTCTCCCCCTCACCTGGTTCTCACCTATCACCTGCCAGCTTGTACTCCCCTTCCCACCACCTTCTTGTTCTGGCTTCTTCCCCCATCCTTTTCAGCCCTGACGAAGAGTCTCGGCACAAAACCTTAAACCTGGGTCCTCCTGTGGCAACCATTTCAGCCCTGGGAAAAAGCCTCTGACTATCCACACGATCAATGCCTCTCATCATCTTATACACCTCTGTCAGGTCACCTCTTATCCTCCATCACTCCAAGGAGAAAAGGCCAAGTTCACTCAACCTATTCTAATGTTGTGTGTATATATATGTTGATTAAGCATTCCTGTTTATTTAAATAATTAATTACAAGTTATACGTATAAATACGTGATTTGCATACGTCATCATGCTACCATGTGTTATGTGCGCACTTCGCTTAAAGTAAACACGAAGTTAGACCACGTTCCCAGACTTGTGTGTCTTCTTTTGAATTAGTTTAATGTTTTGAAGTTATAAAACATAACAGTATTAATGTTACACGCACGAAATGCTGGAGGAACTCAGCAGGCCAGGCAGCATCTATGGGAAAGTGTAAACAGTCGACGTCTCGAGCCGAGACACTTCATCCGGATGCTGCCTGGCCTGCTGAGTTCCTCGAGCGTTTTGTGTGTGTTGCTTGGGATTTCCAGCATCCGCAGCTTTTCTCGTCTTGGCCGTTTTAATGTTGCCTTTCTACTTTCAGCCTGAAAACCTGTTATACTACAACTCTGATGAAAACTCCAAAATCATGATCAGTGACTTTGGCCTCTCCAAGATGCAGGACATGGGGGTGATGTCCACGGCGTGTGGCACTCCTGGCTATGTGGGTAGGTCTCTGTTGTTACGCACTGAATCATGAATTAATTCTCATTAACATCCACTAAGGCGCACGTGAACGGCGGTGAAGCATTAGGAAGGAAGAGTACCACTGACGTTTAACCTTTTGTGACTTAACCTTGTCTTGAGCGTTGAGTTATCTTTAGAGGGAAGAACTCAGCTTTTCCCATCGCTTCCCTGCGTGCTCTACCAAGCCGTGAAGCATCCACGGAGCATTCTTTCTGGGAGGCACCAACAAATATTGGTGGTGTTCAAGGCAGCCATGCCAGCTGAGGAAGTAGAGGTGTTAATTAGCTTTCTCGGCTGTAACGTCAACCTGGTTGGACCAAGGCAGGCTGTTGGAGATTGGTGAGAAAAACTAAAAAAACATGCGGTGAGCGGCCAAAGTGCCTTGTTAATGAGAGAGGTCGGAGGAGAGTGGTCAGACTGGTTCAAGATGACAGGGAAATCAAATAAACACACATTACAACGGCGGTGTGCAGAGAAGCATCTCTGAACGCACAACACGTTGAACGTTGAAGTGGATGGGCTACAGCAGCAGAAGACCACAAACATACACCCAGTGGCCACCTTATCGGGTACAGGGAGTACGTAATAAACTGGCCACTGAGTGTGAAGTTGCTCCTGGATGACAATAACCAATCTGTCTCATATAGCCATAGAGAAGTACAGAACAGGAACAGGCCCTTCGGCCCATCTAGTCCATGCTGAACGCATTTAAATTGCCTACTCCCATCGACTGGCACCAGGACCATAGCCCTACCACCCATGTACCTACCCAAACTTCCCTTAAACATCGAAATCGAGCTTACTTGTGTTGACAGTTCATTCCACACTTTCATGACCCTCTGAGTGAAGAAGTTTCCCCTCATGTTCCCCTTAATCTTCCCACCTTTCACCCTGAATCCTGTCTCTCCGGCTTGTCTCTATGTGAATGGCCACGACGATTGTTTTCTAAGCAACTAACCCTTTCTTCTCTCCCAAGCTCCTGAGGTTCTCCATCAGAAACCCTATGACAAAGCAGTGGATTGCTGGTCTATTGGAGTCATTACATACATCCTGTAAGTGTAACGCAGAGCTTGGACCATTATGTTAGAAGACAGTGATGTAGCACCGAACTGTGATTCACTTTATCAGCTGTGTAAGCAGCCAATTAAAACCCAGGAGTCACAAACTAACTATAGAATGGAGTCAATAAATCACATAACTGTCAGCAATATGGAAACTAAACTCATTCTAATGAAGGTATCTTTCTTAAGCTCAGTTGGATAGAGATGGCAGGTTGCAGTCCTGATAAATTAATCTCTAGAGTACAAGAATAAAAAAGCAAGGATGTTATTCTGAGGCTTCATTAGGCATCGGTCGGAGCGTATTTGAAGTATTGTGATCCATTTTGGCCCTACGCCTAAGAAAGGCTGTGCTGGCGTTGGAGAGAGTCAAGAGGAGGTTCATGAAAATGCTCATAGGAATGAAAGGGGTTAATGTATGGGTCTGTGCTCACTGGAGTTTAGAAGAACAAGGGACGACCTAATTTGGAGTGTTTGGTGAGGCCTAATTTGGAGTGTTGTGTGCAGTTTTGGCCACCTACCTACAGGAAAGATGTAAATAAGGTTGAAAAAGTACAGAGAAAATTTGCAAGGATGTTGCTGGGAATGGAGGATCTGAGTTATGAGGAAAGATTGAATTGGTTAGGACTGGATTGCTTGGAATATAGAAGGCAGAGAGGAGATGTGATAGGGATATACAGAATTACAGGGGGGCGGGGTAGAGACAGGGTAAATGCAAGCAGGTTTTTTTCACAGAAGTTGGGTGGGATTACAACTAGAGCTTGTGGTTTAAGGGAGGAAGGTGAAATGTCTGAGGGGAAATTTCTTCACTCAGAGGGCAGAATGTGGAACGAGCTGCCAGCACAAGTGGTGCATGGGAGCTCAATTTCAATGTTTAAGAGAAGTTTGGATAGGTACATAGGTGGTAGGGGTAGGGAGGGCTATGGTCCCGGTGCAGGTTGATGGGTGTAGGCTGTTTAAATGATTCAGCATGAACTAGGTGGGCTGAAGGGCCTGTTTCTGTGCTGTACTTTTCTACGACTCCATGACCTCATTAGCATCCATCAGATATTGAAAGGCCTAGACAGAGTGGATGTGGAGAGGATGTTTCCAGTCGTTGGGAGAGGGGGAAGGGGAAGGTCTAGGACTAGAGGGCACAGCATCAGGATATAAGAATTCCCCTTTAGAACAGAGATGAGGAGTTTATTTAGCCAGAGGGTGGTGAATCTGTGAAATTCATTGCTACAAACGGCTGTGGAGGCCAAATCATTGGGTATATTTAAAGTGGAGGTTGATAGGTTCTTGATTAGTCAGGGCATCAAAGCTTATGTGCAGAACCTGACGTGTATCTGTCGTTGGTCACCCCCCCCCCCAAGAACCTGTAATAATACTCATGTTTTGCTCCTGCAGGCTGTGTGGTTACCCTCCTTTCTATGAGGATACCGACTCAAGGCTCTTTGCTAGGATTTCGAAGGCTGACTATGAATTTGACTCTCCGTTTTGGGACGATATCTCAGAACAGGGTAATGCACTGGAGCATCGATCAAATCTTTGCACTTGCAAAACTTCTCTTACACCAGCGTTGAGAGTCAAGCTCACAGGTTACTAACAGAGCAGCACACAAACGCTGGAGGAACTCATCGGTTCAGACAAGCATCCATGGAAAGGAATAGATAGCCGACCTTTTAGGCCGAGACCCTTATCTTAATGATTGGTTTTGGCTCAAAACGTTGACTGTTTATTTCTCTCCACAGAAGCTGCCTGGCCTGCTCATTTCCTCCAGCATTTTGCGTGTGTTGCTTTGGATTTCCAGCATCTGCAGAATCTCTTGTGTTTAAAATTAACAACAGTGTGTTTTTGTTTGAACTGCCATTTCACAATTCAAACCTTTATGTAATTCCAGAACAGCTTGCTCTTTACATGCATGGGAATTCTGAATCCACCCCCCCCCCCCCCCCGCTGCTCTCAGGAGTGGTTTACCAGGGGCTTCCAGCTGGTGAAGGGTTTTCCCAAATTAACCTCAAAAATGAATGTGAAGTCTGCGTGAAAGTACTTCATTTTAAGCTTACTCTGTTTTTTCCTCTTTTCCTGAAACAGCAAAAAGTTTTATCAGACACTTGCTGGAGAAAGACCCGAAGAAACGGTTCACTTGTGAGCAAGCCCTGTGCCACCCCTGGTGAGTACCTCGGTCAGACCAGGACTCTCTCGGTGTCAGAGGGAAAGGTCAAAAACCAAACTGCTGGGTGAGCTGTACAGATGTTACCTGGTCTCTGGTGAGATCCACTGTCAGTTTGTTCTTTCACTCTGGGTTCCAGCATCTGCAGTCTCTTCATCTCTGGAAGGAATTAGAAACTTGTTGGGGAAGACTAAATAATTGAACTCAAAATTCAAGATTTAAGTTTATTTGTTATGTGTACATCAAGGTATGGGGGCTGTGAGTTCTGCGTTGCGTGTTCATTGTGTTTATTATGGTAAGTAGTCACTGTGAAAGGAGGGCACTGAGGAGTGAGGTGGGACAGAGGGATCAGGGAATACAGACCCACAGTTCATTGAAATGGGCCATAAAGAAAGCTTTTGGCACATTGGCTTTCATAAGTCAAAAGATCTTTCATACAAAAGATGGGATGTTAGGTTGAAGTTGTATAAGACTTTGGTGAGGCCTAGTTTGGAGTGTTGTGTGCAGTTTTGGTCACTGACCTAAAGGAAAGATGTAAATATGGTTTGAAAGAGTACAGAGAAAATTTACAAGGATGTTGCCGGGTCTGGAGGATCTGAGTTGGAAAGAAAGGTTGAATAGATTTATTCCTTAGAAGATTGAGAGGACGTTTGATGGAGGTGTAAATAGGTAAATGCAAGCAGGCCTTTCCCACTGAGATTGGGTGGGACTACACAAGAGGTCATGGGTTAAGGGTGAAAGGTGAGAAGTTTAAGGGGAACATGAGGGGAAACTTCTTCACTCAGAGGGTGGAACGAGCTGCCAGCACAAGTGGTGATTCCAATGTTTAAGTGAAGTATGATAGACACACAGATGGTAGGGCTCTGTTCCTGGTGCAGGTTGATGGGAGAAGGCAGTTGAGCTGGTTTTAGCATGGACTAGATGGGCCAAAAGGCCTGTTCCTGTGCTGTATTTTTCAATGACTCTATGACATGTCCGACTGCTTCCCTAAGCACTTCCATGTAAATGTAATCCTGCTGATCTACAGTTCATAAGGTGATATGGAGCTGGGGTTAGAGGACGGTGTAAGTGTGTGGGTGACAGGGAGGAATGGGGCTTTTATTTGCTTGTTGCTCATTGTGTTCTGTGTTGTTCTGCTGAGCATCTTTGGCGCTGGAATATGAGGCAGCCCTTGTGGGCTGCCCCCAGCATGTCCTTGGGTGGGTGTGTTGGTTGTTAACACAGAAAAAGCATCACAGTGTGTAGCGGCAAAAACAAATCTGAAATTCAAACCAAACAACTGCCAGTGCCTGTGACTGCCGCGGGGTTGTTATACCTGCGTGACACGCCCGTAGCTCCTTGCTTCCATATTCTAGTTGTCTCAAAATGAATGCTAACATTGCATTTGCCTTTCTCACCACTGACTCAACCTGCAAATTGACCTGTAGGGAATCCTACACATGGACTCCCAAGTCTCTGCAGCCCGGAGTTTTGAATTCCCCCTCCCCCATTTAGAAAATAGTCTATTTAGAAAATGGTTATTTCAACAGTGTAGACTTTTATTTTAAAATACAGTCTCCAGTTCTCAGTTAGTTAGAGCAGAGACAAGACAGATTCATAATGAACATTACCCATCCACTGACACTCCCACAGAACCTACCCCTCACCCTACACATTAGGGGACAACTTAAAACAGTCAACTAACTAACTGCCCAGCACGTCATTGGGACAGAGGAGGAAACCGGAGCATGTGGTCACAGGGAGAATGTGCAAACTCCACACACCCAGACGGTGCTGGAGGTTGGGATTGAACACTGGTCTCTGGGGCTATGCAGCAGTCTCTACCCACTGCTCCCCAGTGCCACCTTCTCACATTGCATCCAGATGGGGTGCATCGATAAAAATAGGCACGGCCGGCGGGGGGCTTGCCAAATTTCTTTAACCTCCTGAAGAAGTAGAGTTGTTGGTGGGCTTTCTTAACTGTGGTGTGCCAGGGTTGGACTAGGACGGGTAACTGGTGGTGTTCACACATAGGAACTCAAAGCTCTCAACCGGCTCAAGTTCAATACCATTGATGTAGACGGAAGCACATGCACCACTCCTCCCCCACCCCTTCCTGAAGTCAATGCCCAGCTCTTTTGTTTTATTGACAGTGATTAAAGGGTTGTTGCCATGGCACCATGTGGCTAAGTTCTCTGTCCAATTACCAGGTGCTGGAACGTGTGGCAACACTTTCGGGCTGATCCCAGCATACCTGTAGGTGCCATGGTTGTTAACGCAAAGAGACATTTTGCTATATATTTTAATGTATGTGTGATAAATACTTCTGAATCTAAATCCGTAGTTGCTGGCACTTCTTGGAAGCTTTTATTAACCTGCTGCTCTGTGGACTTGCCTTTAATCCCTGTCTGCTCAGGATCTCAGAGTACAGCGCCCCACTGCGCAATATCTACCGCTCCGTCAGTACGCAGATCGCCAAGAACTTCGCCAGGAGGACGTGGAAGGTGAGTCTTCCTGTGCATCCTTCAGAACTGGTGTTGGTCCTGCTGCTGACGCTGGCAGTGACCGGAGCTTTGTGTAGCTGTAAATGATCCCGAGCAACGTACACAAGATGCTGGAGGAGCTCAGCAGGCCAGGCAGCATCTATGGAGGGGAATCAACAGTCAATGTTTCAGGCTGAGAACCTTCATCAGGACTGGGAAGGAAGGGGAAGAAGCCGGAATAAGGAGGTGGGAGAGGGGGGAAAGGAGTTCAAACTGGCAGCTGACAGGTGAGACCAGTTGAGGCAGAAGGTAGGTGGGTGAGGGAGAGAGGATGAAGTGAGAAGCTGAGAGGTGATAGGTGAAAAAGGTAAAGGGCTAAAGAAGAAGGAGGAATCTGGAGAGGAGAGTGGACAATGGGAGAAAGGAAAGGAGGAGGGGCATCAGAGGGAGGTGATGGGCAGGTGAGGAGAAGGGAAGGGGGAAATAGGGGAACCAGAATGGAGAATGCAAAAAGAGAAAAGGAGGGTGAGGGGAAGTCAAATTACCAGAAGAGAAGGGGAAGAGAATCAGAATGGGGAAAAATTAGAAGGTAGTTGAATTAGAGGGTGGTTGAGGAAGTGTGCTTGTTTTCCCAGAGTTTTGAGTCAGGAACCTCTGCCAGAAGGTGTGCTGGAGACAGACATGCTCTGTGTTGATGGGAGATACTTGAGTGTGGGTCTCCTTGAGCCCTTGGCTCCCAGTGGAGCACAGTCCCTTGAAGGTACAGTGTGGGCAGGGGAAGCTGGAACCTGCAGGACATTTGGCCAGGGTTGGCCTCAGTGAATTGTTATCAGCTGGACCCTGAGCCATGTCTTGCCCTCGTGTCTCTTTTGGATTGTTGTGGGATTGGGTGGGGGCCATAGAGCTGTGACTGGGAGTGCCAGGGGTCATTCGCCCATCAACAGGTCTTCAGGAGAAGGGAGAGCTGCAGCACTCCATCAGGCCAGGAGAAGGGAGAGCTGCAGTGCTCCATCAGGCCAGGAGAAGGGAGAACTGCAGCGCTCCATCAGGCCAGGAGAAGGGAGAACTGCAACACTCCATCAGGCCAGGAGAAGGGAGAGCTGCAGCACTCCATCAGGCCAGGAGAAGGGAGAGCTGCAGTGCTCCATCAGGCCAGGAGAAGGGAGAACTGCAGCGCTCCATCAGGCCAGGAGAAGGGAGAGCTGCAGCGCTCCATCAGGCCAGGAGAAGGGAGAGCTGCAGTGCTCCATCAGGCCAGGAGAAGGGAGAACTGCAGCACTCCATTAGGCCAGGAGAGGGGAGAACTGCAGCACTCCATCAGGCCAGGAGAAGGGAGAGCTGCAGTGCTCCATCAGGCCAGGAGAAGGGAGAACTGCAGCACTCCATCAGGCCAGGAGAAGGGAGAACTGCAGCGCTCCATCAGGCCAGGAGAAGGGAGAGCTGTGGTCATCCCCAGGGCATGAGCCAGCCCCCTTCTACAGTAGGGTTCTGGAGGATCTCAGTGAAATCTGCCATTCACTGACAAGCCTGGAAAGAATAGACATGGAGAGGATATTTCCATCAGCGGGGGTAGTCTACGATCCAAGGGCAGAGCCTCAAAATAAAAGGAACAGAGATGAGGAGGAATTTCTTCAGCCAGAGGGAGGAGAAGTGGAGTTTATTGTCACATACGGCTGTGGAGGCCAAGTCATTGGATATATTCAGAGCGGAGTTTGATAGGTTCCTGATGGCAAGTCGATTAAGGGTGACAAGGAGAAGGCAGGAGAATGGGGTTAAAAAATTAAATATTAAAGATGAGCTTTATTTGTCACACAGTGAACTGTCATGTGTTGAAATGAGCTGTCCGCTGTCTAAGGACGTGCGGGGGGCAGTCTGCAAGAGTTGCCACACTCGCAGAGCCAAAGTAGCGTGCTCACGTACCCTGACCCGTACCACTTTGGAATGTGGGAGGAAACTGGAGCGCCCGGAGGAAATCTGCGCTGTCACGGGGAGAGCAGACAGACTCTTTGGACACAGTAATGGGAATGGATCTCTGATTGGTGATAGGAGCCGCTGTAGTGAGAGACGTTGACTGCTACATCACAATGTCGCCATCACTCACTCAGCCATGACTCACTGGTGCAGCAGACTTGATGTTCCTAATTCTGCTCGTTTTTCTGATGGTCTAACAAACATTCCCACCCCTTTGCCACAGATATTCTACCAATATACCCTGGACTGGACACATCCTTGACTCCACCCTTTCTGTGACCCTCAGTACCATCGTGTGACCCAGGGGGTGACTGGCCTCGTCCCATCCCTCCATCGGCCCCAAACTTGCACTCTCCCACACATGACCTGGTGTGACCTTTCTCAAAGACTGGAGTTGGACAAGAAATTGGAATTGCTTTATTATTGTCATATGTACTGAGGTAGAGTGTGTAACTGGAATCTACTGTTCATGCAGATCAAATCGATACATTATCTCTCTGTCTCCCTCTCTCTCCCACTCTGTCTCTCTCCTTCTCCCTCTCTCCACATTTCTATTTTTCCTCTCCCTGCCCCTCCCTCTGTCCCTCTGTGAATCACTATTTGTTTCCCTCCCTCCCTCCCCCTCCTCTCTCTCTCCCCGTCCCTCCCTGTTTCTCTCTCTTTTCTCTCCCACTTCTCTCGCTCCCTTTTATCTGTCTCCCTCTTTCTCCACCACTCTTTCTCTCTCTCCCTTCCCCTCCCCTTCTCCCCCATTCTCTCCTCTCAGCGGGTAATCAATGCTACCCTAATAGTTCACCACATGCAGAAACTGCATTTACCTTCAGATCAGAGGGTGGCCAATTCCAACTGCAGTCGAGGAGACTCCAAACTGGCTTCTGCAGACACCTCCAGGGAGTTGCAGCAGACAAGAGTCAGACAGCATTCTGCTCCGAGCCTTCTGACCAGCAGCCAGACAGACAGCGAGAGCCTTGCTCCAAAAGCACCTCTTCATCGGCGAATGAGTGAGGAGGCACGGGTCGCAGGGCGGGAGCCGGACGCCTCACCCGAGGAGGAGACGCCCTTCAGCTGTGTAGCACATGAGGACCTGCTGACAGGAGCGCTCGAGGACGGAGATCGTGCAGCCGGATCTCCCGGGCCAGCTGAAGCCAGCGCTGGAGACACGTACGTAGCTGGCGCATTGAGGTCACCGCTCAGAATTTGGAGGGGCTATTTGAGGTCAATTTCTCTCATCATTGTAGAAGTGTGTGAGATCACCTGGACCTGGCCTGAGGCACAAGGTCCAACTTGTGTGCTGGCAGTTTGGTGGGTCTGTTTCTCCCGAGGAGGTTTCTGCACCCGCATGTCACCTTTCCCCTCAGCCCAGAGAGATAGCAGCGTGGTGTCACTCCTCATTGAAAGAGTACAGACAAAACTCACAAGCGTGTTTCCAGGACTTGACCTGTTATAGGGAACGGTTGAACGGGTTAGGACTTTATTCCCTGGAGCATAGAAGAACGACAGGAGATTTGATCGAGGTATGCAAGGTTATGAGGGCTACTGACAGGGTAAATGGAAGCAGGCTTTTTCCACTGAGGTTGGGTGGGACCGCAGCTAGAGGTCATGGGTTAGGGGTGAAAGATGAAAAGTTTGAAGGGAACATGAGGGAAAATTTCACGCAGAGGGTGGTGAGAGTGTGGAATATGTTGTCAGCACAAGTGGAGAAAGTGATTTTGGTTTGAACATTTAAGAGAAGTTTGGATAAGTACATGGACGGGAGGGGTGTGCAGGACTGTGGTCTGGGTGCAGGTCAATGGGACAAGGCTGATTATATAATTTATCACGGACTAGATGGACCAAAGGGCCTGTTTCTGTGCTGTTCTTCGCTGTGACTCTATAACTTTATGTTCTGGCGTGGGATTTGAGGAAATAAAGCAAAGTGTGGACTGTTCAGTAATTACTCAAATGTTTTCAGAATATTAGTTATACTTGAGCTGGGTGGGATTGTGAGTCCAGAGTATGTACGGAAGCGGCGAGGGGATTGGGTCATCTTGGTCAGCATGGTCCAGCTGGGCCGAAGGGCCTCTTTCTGTGCAGTGTGACTCTGTGAGTGAATGAGCAACAAAGGAGATAGAACATAGAAGATAAAGGGGGAAAAGGTTGATGCTCTCCACTTTGTTCAAGAAATAGGAAGGCAGAATTTATTTTTAATGGTGGAAGATTGTGTTTGATTGATCATTGTAAATTGTAAACCAGGTGCTCTGCTTTCCTCCTACATTCCAAAGATGTACCAGTTAGTCAGTTAATTGGTCATGGTAAATTAGAGTCTAGAAAAGTACAGCACAGAAACAGGCCCTTTACCCCATCTAGTATATGCCGAACCATTTAAGCTGCACCAGAACCATAGCCCTCCATATCCCGACCATTATGGTAAGACTCTTGGCAATGTGGAGGATCAGAGGGATCTTGGGCTCCATAGGATGCTCAAAGCAGCTGCACAGGTTGACACTGTGGTTAAGAAGGTGTGTGATTTATTGGCCTTCATCAATCATGGATTTGAATTTAGGAGCCGAGAGGCAATGTTGCAGCTATATAGGACCCTGGTCAGACCCCACTTGGAGTATTATGCTCAGTTCTGGTCACCTCACTACAGGAGGGATGCGGAAGTCATAGAAAGGGTGCAGAGGAGATTTACAAGGCTGTTGCCTAGATTGGGGAGCATGTCTTATGAGAATAGGTCAAGTGAACTCAGCCTTTTCTCCTTGGAGTGACGGAGGATGAGAGGTGACCTGATAGAGGTGTATAAGATGATGAGAGGCATTGATCGTGTGGATAGTCAGAGGCTTTTTCTCAGGGCTGAAATGGTTACTACAAGAGGACACAGGTTTAAGATGCTGGGGAGTAGGTGCAGAGGAGATGTTAGGGGTAAGTTTGCGTGGGATGGGCTGCTGGCAACGGTGGTGGAGGTGGATACGATAGGGTCTTTTAAGAGGCTTTTAGATGGGTACATGGAGCTCAGTAAAATAGAGGGCTCTGGGTAAGCCTAGTAATTTCTCAGGTAAGGACGTGTTTGGCACAACTTTGTGGGCCGAAGGACCTGTATTGTGCTGTAGGTTTTCTATGTTTCTATCCATGTACCTGTCAAAAATTTTCTTAAACATTGAAATCGAGCTCGCATGCACCACTTACGCTAGCTGCTCATTCCACACTCTCACAGTCCTCTGAGTGAAGAAGTTTCCTCTCATGTTCCCCTTAAATTTCTCACCTTTCACCCTTAACCCATAACCTCTTAGCTGCAGTCCTGCCCAACCTCAGTGGAAAAAGCCTGCTTGCATTTTACCCCTACCTATACCCCTCATAATGTTGTATACCTTGTTGAATTGAATTGAACTGAATGATCTTTATTGTCATTATACATAGGTACAATGAAACTCTGTTTAGGTTCCACTCAGGCAATTAAATAAAGCACTAGACATTAATAAAAAAAAACAGTATTAAATAGATAAGTAGCAGAAAATAAGTTGCAGCAGCACCAGAATATCACAGTAATGCACAAAGTGCCGTTAGTGCAAGTATTTGAGTCCTTAAGTGTGCTCACAGTTTCAGTCATTGTTCTGTGGGAGTGGTGTGATGGAGGCCACAGCTCTGGGGTAGAAGCTGTTCCTCAGTCTATTTGTTCTGGCTTTTAGTGTCCTGAACCTTTTGCTGGACGGCAGCGGGTCAAACAGGGAGTGGCCGGGGTGTGTGGTGTCTCTGGTTATGCTGATTGCTTTCCTCCTGAGTCTGCTGGAATAGATGGTGTCCAGTCCTGACTGCTCCATCCTGACAATTCGCTGGGCCGCCTTCACAACACGATGCAGGTCTTGTCGCTCAGCGGCTGTGCAGCTGGCATACCACACGGTGGCGCTGTTGGTCAGGATGGTTTCAATTGTGCTTCTGTAAAATAGTTCTCAGTTATTTTTTGTGAGAAATCCTGATCAGCTTCAACCCCAACCCCAACCCACCACTCTCAGTGAGGAGGGGGGGGGGATACAGGTTGTCATAACTATCTTATTTAAGCTTTCTCCCTCTCACCTTAAAGCTATTGCCTCTAGTATTTGGCATTTCTACCCTGGGAAAGAGAGTTTTTACTAACTTATATAACTATGAGAGGTACAGAGTGAGAGTCAGAGACTCTTTCCCAAGTTGGAAATCAGAGCCTCTGCCTCTGAAGCTCCAGAGAAAATCACCCCGAGTTTATCCGCCGTTTCCTTATAACTAAGCTAAGAACAACGTAAACTGAAATGTTCAAAGTAAATTTATTACTAAAGTACATGTACGTCTCCATAAACAACCCTGAGATTCATTTCTTGTGGGCAAACTCAATAAATCCATAATAGAATAATAACCATAACAGAATCAATGAAAGATCACACCAACTTGGGTGTTCAGCCGGTGCGCAAAAGGCACAAACTATGGAGTAGTTGGAACTGTTTTCGAGAATCACTTACAGCTTTGCCTTTCAAACAGGTCAGCTCCTTGCCAAGTAGTGAAGCTGAAGGGTTGGAACAGCATCGAGCGTGTTGAGGTCAGGCAGACTGGAGTGTGCTTACTGATGTAACTCGGACGCGGTGGCTTCACGGACCGGTGAGTGATCGAAGGTGAGACGCGGTACGTGAGAGAGGGCAAACACAACTACCTCATTGCTGAAGCCAGTGGAATGAGTGGGTAAGGATGGTTCAACTGTAGCGAGAGTACCTGGCCTCCCTGTAGGCCACTTCAGCTTGGACACCAGGACTGACCAATGCTCCTCAGTGAAGTTTTTCCTTGCTTCATCTTCCCTGAGGCTGGTGTTGGAGGACACTGGCCCACGTGTAGTCAGATATATATTCTATATTTTACTCTATACTTTCTCTGTTAAATCCAATGATGATAGGTTGAAACCTGTATGGGAAAGTTTCTGAAGTGGAAAAGTACAGCACAGAAACAGGCCCTTCAGCCCATCTAGTCCATGCCAAACCATTTATACTGCCTATTCCCACTGACCTGTACTGTGGCCATAGCCCTCCATCCCCCTCCCATCCATGTACCTATCCAAACATCTCTTACAAGTTGAAACATTGACTTGCTTGATCTGAAATCTCTTCTGCGGCAGCAGTATGGTGCAAAGGCATTGAAATTACTATAAATGGCAAAAATAAATAATTAGTTCAATAAAAAAGGAATAAGGAGTTTGTTTTGATGGGTTCATGGACATTTAAGAAAATTAATGGCGGAGAGGAAGAAGCTGTTTCTAAATTATTGAGTGTGTGTCTTCAGGCTCCTGTACCTCTTCCCCGATGGTAGGAATGAGAAGAGGTCATGTCCTGGTTGGTGAGGGTCCTTGGTGATGGGCACTGCCTCTTGAAGATGTCCTCAGTGATAGACCTCTTGACTATATTGATGTCAACAGTAGGGAGTCTGTTTTTAATTCCTGGTTCAAATGGGTTTATGTAAAGGAAATTTTGTGGAGCAATCTATTTACCACACTGAGCCAGTTTCTCAATGTATGCTGGGATTACAGTCCACCGTTCTCTCTTTCAATGGTTGAGTTTCACCTCGTTAAGGGGAAGAGTTATTTTAACACTGGTGATATATCTGTCTACAGTTCCTTGCTGCAGTTATTCCCAATAACAGTGCTGAGAATCGAGGGCCTGGGTTTTGTAACTGAAATGTCGGTGAAACCGTCACCGTCATTACGTTGTGAAACCAGCAGGAACTTCATAATTTCCGCATGAGTGTCTCTGCTCGTGAAAGCTGCTCTCTGTGATCCGGTACCCCTGCACAATTGGAGAAGTGAGAGATGACTGACACTGTAATCTGGAGCAGGGTCTCAACCTGAAGCGTTGAGCTTCTTCGCCCACTGCTGCTCGACCTGCTGAGTTTTTCCACAGTTCCTGCATACTTCTGCGGTCTCCATTCAGTTAGGTGATGAAAGCATCACATGGCTACAAACTGCAAACGATATCCACTCAGAATATCTTTCACAAGCACAAGAAAATCTGCAGGTGCTGGGATTCCAAAGCAACACACACAAAATGCTGGAGGAATTCAGCGGGTCAGCTAGCATACGTGGAAACAGTTGACATTTCGGTCTAAGACTGGACAAGAAGGGGAGAAGTCAGAATCAGAAGGCCAGGGGAGGGGAGGAAAAATAGAAGGTGATAGGTGAAACCAGGGAGGGGTAAAGTAAAGAGTTGGGGTTTGATTGATCAAAGGGCTGGAGGAGGGGGAATCTGACAGGAGAGGACAGAAGACTGGAAGAAGGGGAACACCAGATCGAGGTGGTGGGCAGGTAAGGAAATAAGATGAGAGAGGGAAACAGGAATGGGGAATAATGAAGGAGAGGGGCAGTTACTGGAAGTTGGAGACATCAATGTTCATGGCATCAGGTTGGAGGCTAGCCAGATGGAATATAAGGTTTTGCTCCTCCAACCTGAGTGTGGCACACCTTGACGGTAGAGGAGGCCATGGACCGACAGAATATCTGTCACATGCAATGCTTGTGAGTCTTCAGTGTGTTAAGACAATCCCTGCTTAATAGTATCTGTACGTAAAATAGATCATTTTGTATACGAGGTACAGTTCCCCGTATAAACATTTCAGCCTCTGATGGATAATATTTATTTCTAGATATTTCAACTTTCACCCCAACTTTGACCTCTATTCAGAAGTCACATATTTGTATTTGTCTTTATTGTTTGTTTCCCGAGAGAGTCCATTAACATAATAATTGGCTTAATTAATGAGAGGACAACACGATGCCAGAAAGGGGAAAGGTGAACAGAGACACAGGGGACGACATCATAATACATTGAAGCAGAATTAGAACATTTTCCGGCTGATTCACTTTCCCATTCTCCTGCCTTCTCCCTGTAATTGTTGTCACCCTTACTAATCAAGAACCTATCAATCTCTGTTTGAAATATTTATGTATTTAATGAGATAGTGAAATTTATTGGGGCCCTCAAGACCACACTGACCAGCCATCCCCTGATTTAACTCTTAGCCTAATCACGGTACAATTTACAATGACCAATTAACTTACCAGTTGGTATGTCTGGACAGTGGGAGGAAACCAGAGCACCCGGAGGAAACCCATATGGTCACAGGGAGAACAGACAAACCCCTTGTAGGCAGTGACGGGAATTGAACCAGGGCTGCCTGGATTGTAAAATGTTGTGCTACCGACTGTGTTACTGTGCCACCCAGTGATTTGGCTTCCACAACAATCTGTGGTAATGGATTCCACAGACTTACCACCTTCTAGGTAAAGAAATTGCACCTCAGCTCGGCACTAAAGGGACGTCCGTGTATTCTGAGGCTGTGTCCTCTGGTGATAAATTCCCCTATTATTAGAAACATCCTCTCCACATCCATTTTATTTAGTCCTTTCATAACACCAGGGGGAAAAGAGAGACAGTCGGACACAACACCAGGGGGAACAGAGAGACAGTCGGACACAGCACCAGGGGGAGCAGAGACACTGTGGGACACAACACCGGGGGAACAGAGAGACAGTCGAACACAACACCAGGAGGAACAGAGACACTGTGGGACACAACACCAAGGGGAACAGAGACACGGAGGACAGAACACCAGAGGGAACAGAGGCACAGTGGGACACATTGATTTATTATTTGGTATCTGGCTGTCTCTGTCCAAATCTGTATTTATCATCCATCCTTACATGCTCTCCAGAAGGAGGTGACTTTCCTGGCCAATACTCTTGTTAATCAGTAACTAAGGGGTTGCCTTGCTACTCTGTCAGTTTGGACCCAATGCTACATCACAAGGTGGCTCTGAATTCAGCTGATCTTATTTAAAGACATAGCCTTTCTGCTGGGAAAGGTGTAAATTGAGCACTTTGTTGAGAGTGTCCTGTCTGGCTGCATCATTGTGTGGTACAGAAACTGCAAGGCATTGCGCAAGACCCTACAGAGGATAGTAAAAGCTGCTGAGAGGATTACAGGGGTCTCCCTCCCCACTAGTTGTAACATTTACTGAGTGTTGTGTACAAAGGGCACGAAGATAAGGATCCATACCCCATCGTTGAGGATCCCCACCACCCATCCTACAATCTCTTTAACCCACTACCACCAGGAAGGAGGTACAGGAGCATCAGGATTAGGACTGTCAGACTGGGTAACAGCTTCTTCCCTCAGGCTATGAGACTAATGAATACCCTGCCATCACCGGGGTCTCGTCACTCGGACGGCAAACTGTTTACTGTTTACCTGTGCTGTGCACTACATGCATTTTGAATTATATTGGATTATTTCTGGTAATTTGTTTTATGTGATGTGCGTTTAGTGTTGCACTGTGGTCTGCAGGATCACTGGTTAATTTGGTTGTATCTGTGCAATGAAGTTACAATGAACCTGAACCTGAACTTGAAGGGCCCGGCTCCTTGAACTGGAAACATTTCTCCTTAATGCCAAGTCATCCACTCGCCATCTCTCACTCAATGTCAACAAGACCAAAGAACTGATCATAGATTTCAGGAGAGGGAATCCTGAGGTCCATGAACCAGTAATCATTGGAGGATCAGGGGTGGAGAGGGTCAGTATCTTTAAATTCCAGAGGACCTGTCCTGGACCCATCATATAAATATAATTGCAAAGAAAGCACGACAGTGCCTCTACTTCCTCAGAAGTCTGCGGAGACTCAGTATGTCATCAAAAACCTTGGCAAACTTCTATAGATCTGTGGTGGAAAGTGTGCTGACTGGCTGCGTTATGGCCTGGTATGGAAACACCAATGTCTTTGAACGGAAAATCCTACAGAAGGTAGTGGATTCGGCCCAGTACACCACAGGTAAAGCCCTCCCAACCACTGAGCACATTTACATAAAACGTTGCCCTAGGACAGCAGTATCCGTCATCAGAGATCCCCACCACCCAGGCCATGCTCTCACTGCTGCCATCAGGTAGAAGGTACAAGTGCCTCAGGACTCACACCACCAGGTTGAGGAATAGTTACTACCTCTCAACCATCAGGTTCTTGAACAAAAGGGAACAACTCCACTCGGTTAAGGACTCAGTTATATTGTTTTTTCATGCTTGTTATTTATTACTATTTATTTATATCTCCATTTGCACAGTTTATTTACAGTTACCAGTTCCTGATGTTTGCAGTTACTGTTCTATAGATTTGCTAAGTACTGTATGCCCGCAGAGAAAGAATCTCAGGGTTGTATGTGGTGGCATGTATGTACTCTGGTAGTAAAACTTTACTTTGAACTTTTGTGTGAACACACTGATGCTTTATTCAGTAAGCAAAGATTATTCCCTATTTCAGGCTGAATGAACAGATGCTCGATAACATCTGGTTGATATGGAGAACTGACCAGAACTGAGGGACGAGAAATTTAACAACGCCATGGGGTCTTCATTGTTACTGATCCTCCTGGTCTGAGTGAGGGACCTGCACCGTGGAAGTAAGGATTGGATTGGAGAGGACAGACAACAGACAAGACTGGACTCAATGTAAATACTTAAGTCCATTTGAACTTATTGTTGACCTCAGGCAGTATGGTTTTAGATTTTCAAATTATTAAATGGCAGAAATGAATATTTATGCTCAAGTAACATGTTAGGCTTTTGTAGGTTGTTTTTAATTAATAACATAGTCAGTTTACGTGGAATTCTGTATAAGCTAATGGATGCTGAGAGATTTGTATAGCCTCCCACAACTATTGAGAGGTTTGGTTTAATCAGGGACTCGGACTTGCTGCCTTTGCAGAGGTAATATTATGGTTAGAATAGGTCCATCTCCTCATGTCTTTAGGTGATTACTGGGACCCTGACCTTCAACTCTCCTCTAAACTCTGTCCTTGAGCTCATGATCACAGCTTGATGTCGGGGCTGCCCACCTTACACAGAAAGCTGTTTCAGGGATCATGTTCCTTCCACACAACAGAATCGCCGTACTGTCAAAACTATGAAGTGGAAATGCAAACAGGTCTGACAGGTGCGCCTCAGCTATCTAGTATAATCACAGGAGATGTTTGTAGGTTTTGTGGACTAACTTTGTGAATCCCTACATTTGGCTCTCTAAGGATCTGTTAAATGATATAACCTGTGTTTGTTCTGTGAGTTTAAGAGCTGGTTCATGTTCCGGCATTGCTTTGGAACTGTAGTCAGGCAGGCAACATGGGGATTGGACCAACAGTGGATCTGAGGAAGAGAATCAGCCATTGGCCAAGTGTTCCTGCTTCCTCTCTCTCTGCTTCCATAGAACATAAAGCCGAAATGCTGCCTGCCCCTCTCAGTGTTTCTAGCACCTTTTTTATTTCAGGTTTTCAGAATCTGCGGTCTATTTATTTGTTTTTTGTTCTCATCTTCAGTTTTCGGAATCTACAGATTTTTACCTGTACACCATGTTTATATTTCAGGTTTCCAGAATCTGCAGAGTTTTTTCTTTGTATTTCCTGTTTTTATTTCACGTTTCCAATATCTGAAGATATTTGTTTGTATTCTGTTTTTGTTTCAAGTTTCCAGAATCTGCAGCTTTTTGCTTCACACTGGCAGGCTCCATTTGTACAACTCAAAGGATTTTGTCCTATCTTGTTGGCTTTCAAAGTTGTGCATTAATTTGGTTGGTGAATAGCTGTGTAGAGGCTCCTAGCATCATAGTCCTAGAAAAGTTCAGCACAGAAACAGGCCCTTTGGCCCATCTAGTCCATGCCAAACCATGGCCTGCACCCCTCCATAGCCCTCCCATCCAGGTACCTATCCAAACATTTCTTAAACAATGAAATTGAGCTTGCATGCAGTCACAATCTTCTGAGTGAAGAAATTTTCCCTCATATTCTGCTTAAACTTTTCACCTCAAGTTGCAGCCCCACCCAACCTCAGTGGAAAAAGCCTGCTTGCATTTACCCTATTTACACCTCTCATAATTTTGCATACTTCTGTCAAATGTCCCCTCAGTCTTCTATGTCTAAAGGAATAAAGTTCTAACCTATTCAATCTTTGCTTGTAACTCAGGTCCTCCAGACCCAACAACAAGGTTGCAAATTTTCTCTGAACTCTTTCAATCTTATTTACATCTTTCCTGTAGGAAAACTGTTCTGCAAGTTTAAGAGCTAGCTCATGTTCCTGCGTTGCTTTGTAAGGTAGTCAGGTAGGCAACACAGGGATTGGACCAGCGGTGGATCTGAGGAAGAGAATCGACTGTGTGGCCAACTGCTTCTGCTTCCTCCCTCAGCTTCTATTGTACATAGAACATTACAGCACAATACAGCTCCTTTGGTGCACCATGTTCTGCCAGTCTTTAAACCTACTCTAAGCTCAAACTAAGCCCTCCCTCCCATATAGCACTCCAGGTTTCTATCATCCATGTGCCTATCTAAAATTCTCCTAAATGACTCTAATGTACCTGCCTCTAACACAACCCCGCCCGTACATTTCACACACCCAACTCCCTCTGTGTGAAAAGCCTGCCTCTGGTAACCCCCCCCCCCCCCCCCACCAAATGTTCCTTAATATTATGCCCTCTTTCATTAGCCATTTCCCCTGGGAAAAGGTCTTTGGTTGTCCACTCAATCTATCCTTCCTTTCATTCGCTTTCACTCCAAAGAAATGAATGCCCTAGCTTCCAGTTAATAAATTCAAATTTAGAGAGGAACTCAGAATAGATCACCATTCTGACAATGGCTGTTGACCTGAAATGTTGACACTGTCCAAAATGCTCAGTGTTCCCAGCTTTGCTTTTTATTATGGAAAGGGAAACTTGAGTTGATGGTTCACCATGATTCTGGCCCTGAAGTTAATTGTTTTTATTTACGAGATGTTGCCTGTCTGTCTGTGTGCTTCCAGCACCATTTCTGTTTCAGGTTTCTAGAATATGCAGCTTTTTATATGTACCCTCTGTTTTTGCTTCCGGTTACTAGAAACTGCAGTTTATTTATTTGTATTGTTTTTATTTCAGGTTTCCAGAATCTGCAGACTTTGGTTTGTATTCACAGTTTTCGTCTCAGGTTTCCAGAATCTGCAGACACTTTACTTGTATTCTCTGGTTTTATTTCAGGTTTTCAGAATCTGCAGACTTTGATTTGTATTCAGTTTTTGACATCAGGTTTCCAGGAATGGCAGATCTTTGCTCCACATCAGAATTTCTAAAAGTCAAAGGATTTTGTTCTATCTGTTTGGTTTTTAAAGCTATACATTAATTTGGTGGGTGAATAGCTGTGTAGAGGCTCCTCATGTAACTTGTATTTGGATTCAGCTAGAAGGTTTTGCATACAGTGTCTTGTAAATCTCAATTAGCTTTGCACAACATGCTGGAGCAAGATTTGCTAATTCCTCCTTGCTAAATTGCTCAAACTGGGCCAGGTTAGTTGGGGAGCAGCAGTGGACAGCAATCTGACATCTTGCCAGAAGTGTTCGATTAGGTTAAGATTTGGACTCTGACTGGGCTACTCAAGGACATCAATTTTCTTCATTTTAAGTCACTCTATGGTTTCTCTGGCTGTGTGCTTTGGGTCATTGCCCTGCTGAAAGACAAACTTATTCCCCAGTTTAAGCTTTCTGGCAGAGACTATCAGTTTTTATTCAGGATCTTTCTGTATTTAGCAGCATTCATCTTCCCATCAATCCTGACCAGATTTCCAGTCCAATCTGTTGAACAGCGTCCCCATAGCACGATGTTACCTCTACCATGATTTACAGTAGGGATGGCATTACCCAGCTTATGCGCAGAATTAGATTTACATCACACATTACTAAAAAAAAGCACATCTTTGCCTGTAAGGACTTTGCAAAGTATCATTTAGAAGATACTGTAAATATGTGGAAGAAAGTCTTGTGGTTGGATGAGACTAAGGTGAACTGTATTGGCCTCAACACCAAGTGTTGCATATTGTGAATGTCTCCATTCATCATGGAGCCATTCACCTGCTCCAGTTAACAATAAATCAAACCTTCGCTAATCAAAGTGCTCAGCTTCTGAACTGGTGATGGTGCATGGCTGAGAGACCTTGGGGTTGTCTCTGCCTGGTGCTGCTCTTTAAGTCTGAGCATCGGTTTTATTTTTCTCTTAAAACTGCATTTGAAAACTCAAAGTGAAATACGTTTCACCTTCCAGTTACATTGTGTTGAACAAAATGACCAAAATCGCTTCTGAGAAATGTTTCTGTAGATATAAAGATTAAAATCTCTGTGACAACATTTGTTTCAAGTTTTCATGTGTTCATTGGATTAGATTACACATACATTGAAACATTCATTATTTGCATCAATGACCAACACAGTCCAAGGATGTGCTGGGGGCAGCCCACAAATGTTACCACACTTCTGGCACCAACATAGCATGCACACAACTTACTAACCCTAACCCACACACCTTTGGAATGTGGGAGGAAACCAGAGCACCTGGAGGAAACCCACATGGTCATAGGAGAACATGCAAACTCCTTACAGACAGCAGCCAGAATTGAATCGCTGATCACTGTAAGCATTGCCCTAATCCCTATGCCATGGCAAGTCATTCTGCTTGCTTCTGGACACCATTTATTGTTTGAAGGAGGAAGGTTATATTGAATATTCTTTTGCCCTTTGAATGCCAGGTCAGGTTTACAAGACCTTCACCTTCACCTTCAATCTGCAGACCATGACACTCGGGGACTTTTGATAATATTACTCTGTGACAGTATGTGGTATTGTGTTGTATGTTGTGTGTGACTATCTGTACTACTTTTTGCATCTTGGTCCTGAAGGAACGGTGTTTTGTTTGGCTGTATATATGTGCATGGCTGAGTGACAATAAATTAGCACTTATTCTCTCAGAGAAGGTGGGACTAGTGTAATACTTTCTCCATGAAAACTGCTGACCAATTCCCACCACATGATCAACATTCATAAGCAGTCCCTAATGTTCTGTGGAGAGAGTGTTAGACACCGATGTGTACACAGGCATAGGAATTAATTCAGACTGACTGACATTTGATCCTCTGCCATCACCCAACATCAAATGGGAAGCAGTGATTCAACATGGAAATATCGCCCAGTTACCCTGCACTGCCCAGAAGGAGGCAATGGCAAACCACTTCTGTAGAAAGATTTGCCAGGAACAATCGCAGCATGAGATGATGACCCCCAAACACCACTGCTGAATCAGGAAGTGAGCTCGACAGGTAAACCAGGGCTTTTGCTCCATCTACTGAAAAGCTGATTGTTTTAAATTTATTGCATTTTAATAAGTTAATACAACACTGTAATTAGCTTCCTATAGAAAGCTTTTCATTTGCTATCCATAAAACAAAATTGAACACATTCTGGTTAAAAAAGTGGAGAAATGAAAGTGAGAATGAACGTATTCACGATGATTGTTTTTTAAAAAAAACTGCTTGGGACAAAGTTGTTTTTGAATAAAGCAGAGTCAGAGTCTCATACTCCAAATCCCAATATGAATTTTGAATCTTCAGAAACAAAGATGCTCTTCAGCAAGCCTCACACGATGCCCGTGTAGCATTACGGTGTGCATTGTCTGTAGTACCGTGCTTGAGATTCAATATAATCCTTGATCTTGGCTACTTTACTCTGATAGTCTTCTAGCTGTGCAGACTTGCTCTCCAGTTGCTTGGCTCCCAGTGCAAGGTTCTGTTCAGTTGCTAAAATGAAAGCACATTCACAGCGTCATCAAAAGATCCCGAACAAGGGCCATTGTATGAGACACTGCAACGTCAACTGGATGAGGTAAACCAGTGTAAGCATGGCCTTCACTTTACTGACCATACAATTCGCTGCTTCACGGTATGTAACCCAACTTAATTTCATAAAACTCAGAACAGCACAGTGCCAGACCCCTCAGCCCACAACATCTGTGCTGACCACAGTGCAAGTTAAACTAATCTTCTGCTTGCACATGATCCACACCCCTGCAGGTTCCTGTGTTTATGTGAACTGAGGTGAGGAGGAATTTCTTTAGCCAGAGGGTGGTGAATCTGTGGAATTCATTGCCACAGGCAGCTGTGGAGGCCAAGTTATCGGGTATATTATTTACAGAGATACAGTGCAGATTGAGCCCTTTAAGCTGCAGCACCCAGCAACCCCTGATTTAACCTTAGCCTAAACGCAGGACAATTTACAATCGCCAATTAACTTACCAACCAGTGGACAGTGGAAAGAAACCAGAGCACCCGGAGGAAACCACGCAGTCACAGGGGAGAATGTACAAACGCCTCACAAACAGCAGTGGGAACTGAACCTGGGTTGCTGTTACTATACAGTTTTGTGCTAACCACTACACTACTGAGCTGCCCCTAAGTTCTTGATTAGTAAGGGCATCAGAGGTTATGGGCAGAAGGCAGGAGAATTGGGTTGAGGGGGGAATATAAATTAGCCAATCTTCTAAACTCCAGTGAGCCATCAAATGGCCCTTATACATTAACCCTTTCAGTTCTGGGACAAGTTTTGTAAACTTTCTCTGCACCCCTCCCCAATGCCAGCACATCCTTTCTTAGATAAGGACCCAAAATTCTCCAATACTCCCAAGTGTAGTCTGACCAATGCCTTAATAGAGCCTCAGCATCACACATTCTCCATTCAAAACCTCCTTGGCACCAAAGGTGGCATGTGTTATGAATGCACCACAGCTCTGAGGGGCTGAAGGGGTGGGGGAGCCCCCTCCTTTGTGAGAATTGCAAGAGCATTATTGGGTTGGCTCAGAGGACCCAGGAAATGAGAGAGACCTGGCTATTGCCTCCTGGAGACCATGGTTGTGGATTTGGGGACTATGCTACGTGCAAGCCCTCGGGCAAAGTGGGCTGGTTGAGAGAGAGATTGCATCATCCCAACCTGATTAACATCTGAGACCCCGTGAGGAAGTATAAAAGAGGGTCTGGGGGAACAACCCCTTCAGACGCACCAGAAAAAATGCTAACAATCCCGTGGTAGCGGGAAGCCATTTGAAGGAAGTCACGTGCGTTCGATTCCGTTGCTGGAATCGGTGACTGGAACCATGGAAACCAGCTTTTAGCTGACAATGGGGAAGCCCGCTCCCCTGATTCAACAGATTTGCTTCATAAAAGACCCGGGCAAGTTTCTTTTCTCAACAATCTCTTCTCTCCAACAAGTGAAAACCCAGCGGTCCCCTCCCCAAAAGGCTGAGGCCTGCCGGAACTGAGTGACTTTTATATTTCCATCAGACAATATATTATCCCCTAGACAAACGATCGAGCTGTTTCTTATTGATGGTTATTATTAGACCCACGCTTTTAGATTGAGTAGTGACGACGTATATTATCTGAATGTTTGTATTAATCTTATTTTTGTGCCCCTTCATAAATAAAGACTTAAAAATAGTGCCATCAGACTTCAATGGACCTCTCTATCTCTGCTGGTAAGTGATCCAGTTACGTGATTTCGTAACACATGAAAAAACAGACACCAACGAAAAGTGAGAGAGAGAGACATGAGATTGCCCTTTGTGATGCCCCTCCCAATGGTGAGGTCTCAGTGACCATTTGCCACCCACACTCAGTCTGCCGAAGCCCATTTGACATTCTGCCCCTCCCATATTAAGAGGACAGGCTGATCTCCTCTCTCTGGATCTTCTGCCCCACCTAGGAACTTGTTGGAATTAGAACAGGAGCAGATCAGTGCTGACCTGCCTCCAAAGAGGAGAGGTGGCTTCAACAGACTAGAGCTTGGAATAAACTGAACTCTGCCATTGGTTCCAAGTACACTAGAGTGGAATTTGCAACAACACAGACTTTCTCCACCATTGGAGACTCTCCTGACACATCCCCTCTGTAAATATTCACCCAATTTCGTGATTTCAAGGCAGTTACTTACTTTTAATCATTGCCATGAACTCCTCATACTTCCTAAGATTCTGTCCAGCCTCAACTTTAATCCGATTGACTCGCTCCATTAGGTCCTTCGGGAGAGCTTCTGGAACCTTATTTCGAAGTTTTTCATACTCAGCACGGAGAAGTTTCAGATCCTGGGGAAGGAACACATTGGAAACGGTGACACATTTTACACGCTGCTGTACCGGGTCGCACACGACACATTTGTGCCAGTCGGTTCTTTTGTCATTCTCCAGCACACAGGAGAACGAATTGATTGTTACTCCAGATCCACAAAAGCACAGCCTCAGAATACAGGGGCGTCCATTTACAGTGACGATGAGGAGGAATTTCTTTAGCCAGAGCCACAAAAACACAATTAGCATATAGAATACAATAAGAAACAATAAATTTAAAGATAAAAGCAATCCCATAAAACATATTGTACAAGTAACTTATATACTGTACACAGACTGGCAAAGTGACACCGTGTACTTAGTGGCGGTTGGGCTGGTGGGATGGGTGAATTAGGCTGGCAGCTTGGTGGGAGGAACTGTTTTTGAGTCTGATGGTCCTGGCGTGGATGCTACACAGTCTCTGAGCCCTGATGGGAGTGGGACAACCAGTCCATGATCCTTCATTATGTTGCTGGCCTTTTTCTGGCACCTTTCTGTATCTATGTCCTTGATGGAGGGTAGGGTGGTGCAGGTGTAGTGTTGGGCAGTTTAAACTACCCATTATAGAGCCTTCCTGCCTGTCTCAGTGCAGTTTCCACACCATGCCGTGGTGCAGCTTATTAGGATGTTCTCCACTGTGCCTTTGTAGAAGGTTGCGAGTACTGGTGTACATAGTCCAGCTCACTTCAGCCTCCTCAGAAAGCAGAGGCACCAGTGACCTTTCTTGACTGTATAGGATGTGTTCTGGGACCGTGAGAGAACTTGTGTTCTGCCTAGTCCAATTGAACTGCACCTGGACCACGTCCCATTCCTTCCATCCATGTACCCATCCAAACTTCTCTTAAACATCGCAAACAAACCCACATCCAACATCTGCCACCAGCTTGTTGCAACTCTCTTACCACCCTCTGAGTAAACAAGCTCTCCTTAGGCTCCCCTTAAATACTTCTCCTTCTCCCCCCTAAACTATGACCCCTAGATCTAGTCTCTCCCAACCTCAGTCTGCTTGTATTTCGTTATCATGTGCCTTGTCATATGACATGGGTGAACAAGGTCTTTCCATGACCGTGTTCATGGCAAATTTTTCTACAGAAATGGTTTGCCATTGCCTTCTTCTGGGCAGTGTCTTTACAAGACGGGTGACCCCAGCCATTATCAATACCCTTCGGAGATTGTCAGCCTGGTGTCAGTGGTCACATAACCAGGACTTGTGATCTGCACTGACTGCTCATACAACCATCCACCACCAACTCCCATGGCTTCATGTGACTCTGGTTGGGGGCCTAAGTAGGTGCTACACCTTGCCCCAGGGTGACCTGCAGGCTAGCAGAGGGAAAGAGCACCTCACACTTCCTTTGGTAGGGATGTATCACCACCCTGTGACCCATTTACCCTATCTATAACCCTCATTATTTTGTTTACCTCTATAAGATCTCCCCTCATTCTCCTACACTCTAGGAATAAAGTCTTAACCTATTCAACCTTTCCCCATAACTCAGGCCCTCAAGTCCAGCAACATCCTTGTACATTCTCTCTGCACTATTTCAACATTATTTACACCTTTCCTGTGGAACTGCACACAATCCTCCAAATCCGGCCTCAACAGTGTCTTATACAACTTCAAGGTAACATCTCCAGAAGACAACAGACTGGCAGCTGATGACAAATCAGCTGGCTGTGGGATTTTGCAGTGCAAAAAAGTGTCTGATGACATTACGACAACACGTCATGAATACTTCACAGCAACAGAGCTGTTAGAATGGATTCAAAAAGCACTTTTGAAATGCAAGATGACTTTGACAGAGCAGTTACAATTGAAACCTATCGAATGTTGAAAGGCCTCGAAAGAATGGATGTGGAGAGGATGTTTCCTATAGTGGGGGAGTCTCGGACCAAAGGCAGAGCCTCAGAACACAGGACGTCCAATTAGAGTGGAGATGAGGAGCGATTTCTCCAGCCAGAGACTGGTGAGTCTGTGGAATTCGTTGCCTCAGGCGGCTGTGGAGGCTGAGTTTTTGGCTATGATGATGTTGACTCAGGCCTGAGAGGCCAGCGTCGGGTATTTTCACGCCTTACAAGGCGCAGAATGAAAGACTATGTGGCGTGCCACTCCTCACACAGGCACTATGCAGTAATTTTCTTTCTTTATTTTACGAGCTCAACACTCAACCCGGCATGGATGGAAAACGTACTTGGGATCGGCCTGACTGGATTCGAACCCAGGAACCTCCGTTCCGGAGTCCGGCATTGATGTCACTGCACCTCCAGCTGTGCCTAATTTGGGTATACTTAAGGCAAAGGTGGATAGATTCTTGATTGGTCAGGGTATGAAGGGATGAGGGGAGAAGGCGGGAGACTGACACTGAGAGGGAAATGGATCAGTCATGATGAAATGGTAGAGAACTACCAACAGTAATTTCTTTTTAAACACACACACAGTGGTGGGTTTCTGGAACACACTGGTAGTAGCTGATAAAACAGAGAGACTTTTAAGAGATTCTGACAGTCACGGCAGGATATAGAGATGAAACTAGGTAATGGGCTGTGTAGGAAGGAAGTGAGAAGAAGTCCGAATATAAAGGTGTGGGGGTGGGGGAAAAGATGTCCAAATTTACAAAAGGCATCCTCCCTCGCCCCCCCACCCCGCACCTTCCTTCTCAGTCCTGAAGAAAGGTCTCGACCTGATACATTGACTGCTTACCGTTTTCCATAGATTCTGCCTGGCCTACCGAGTTGCTCCAGTATTTTGTGTGTGTTGCTCTGGATTTCCTGCATCTGCAGACTTTCCTCATGTTTGTCGAAGAGAGTGTTAGACTACGACAACACACACAAGATGCTGGAGGAACTCAGCAGGCCCGTTAGGTTTATATCGGTCAACAGATCATAGAACACACTGCCGGGGATGGTGATACAGGCTGACACAACAGAGACATTTAAGAGACTCTTAGATAGTCTCAAGATGGGTATGGAGAGTTATAGAGATGAAAACAGGTTATGAGCTGTGCAGGAATGAAGTGTCAGACTGCTCCTGGAGAAGGTTTATATGCATTGTGGGCTGAAGGGCCTGTACTGTAATGTTCTCTGTTGTTTGAAAGCTGACTAGTTTTTATGAACACCTACCCGCTGTGCCTCCTCCCCTGTGTCATATGCATCGTTAGCACTCCTGTCCAGCTCCTGGGCCCTCCGCCTATTTGCCTTGTTCTGTGTCATCAGGCCGTTGATCTGACCAGTGAGGCCGCTCAGTCGTGCAGTCACGTCCTGCAGGCTGGTCTCTGTGCCCATCAGCTTGTCTTCGGTCTGTAGAACAAAGCAAACGGTTACCACGATGGGCAGTGATGTACTTTATTTTATGTCTTACTGAGCACAACAATGAATAGTGACAGTAAACCTGTCAGGTTTGTTGTAATTGGATAATCAGATTGTCACAGCACACAGAAAGCTTTGGGTGTCAACTAACTCCCAAATATACACCCACACATTTCTTGCAGTGCATCATCTTTATCCCAGCGAAAAGGAAGCAAAAACCAGAGGGAACAGGCTTAGGGTGAGAGGGGAAAGATTCTAAAAGGACTGGTGGGTATGTGGAACAAGATTGAACAAGGTTGAACAAGTTAGGTCTCTATTCATTGGAGCGTAGAAGGTTGAGGGGGGATTTGATCGAGGTATTTAAAATTTTGAGAGGGATAGATAGAGTTGACGTGAATAGGCTGTTTCCATTGAGAGTAGGGGAGATTCAAACTAGAGGACATGATTTGAGAGTTAGGGGGCAGAAGTTTAAGGGAAACACGAGGGGGTATTTCTTTACTCAAAGAGTGATAGCTGTGTGGAATGAGCTTCCTGTAGAAGTAGTAGAGGCCAGTTCAGTTGTGTCATTTAAGGTAAAATTGGATAGGTATATGGACAGGAAAGGAGTGGAGGGTTATGGGCTGAGTGCGGGTAGGTGGGACTAGGTGAGATTAAGAGTTCGGCACAGACTAGGAGGGCTGAGATGGCCTGTTTCCGTGCTGTGATTGTTATATGGTTAAGATACCAGAGGACGTGGGAGAGGTGAGTACAATTATAAATTTTTAAGAGACAATCTGTCGAAGGAAATCAGCAGGTCAGGTAGCATCTGTGTGTGTGGAATGGAGGGGGGAGAGAGGGGAGAGTGTGTCAACTTTCTGGGTTACACCCCTACATCAGGACTGAGAGTGGGGCAGGGAGAAAGGACTGGAAAGGGGGAGCAGTGAGACAAGATGACAGCCATTGTGGCTCCAGTTAGGGGAGGGGAGGAATGAAGTAGGAAGATGCTTTGAGGTTCAAATTGCAGTAATACGTTTCATTTTCATGTTTTATTTTATTGAGATACAGCAATCCCGATTTAATCCTAGCCTAACCATGGGACAATTTAAAATGATCAATTAACTACCAACCAGCAGTGGGAATTGAACCCTGGTCACCTATACTGTAAAGCGTTGTGCTAAGCAGGACACTACCACGTCGAGCTACCTATGGCAGCTGTACCTTGAACATTGCAATTCTGACAGTCACATTACAGGAGTGATGGTGAGGCTTGGGAGAGAGTCCCGAAGAGGTTCACCAGGATGCTGCCTGGATTAGAGAGCCTGAGCTAAACAGGGAGCAGGACAAACTTCCTCTGGACTGTCAGAGGCTGAGGGGAGACCTGACAGAATTTTATAAAATTACAATGGGGTAGACAGTCAGAATATTTATCCCCCAGGGCACAAATATCAGGCATTAGAGGATACAAGTTTAAGATCAGAGGAGAAAAATTTTGGAAGTGATATGTGGGTCAAGTTTTTTTATTATTAGACGCATACAGATACACGCAGAGTGGTGGGCGCTTGGAACGTATTATGTGCTGCCAAGGTTGGTGGTAGAAACAAATACGATAGGCGTGTTTCAGAAGTTTTTGGATTGGCACCGGAATATTCAGGGGACGGATAGATATGCGTCACACAGAGAGCTCAATTTGGCATTGTGTTCAGCACAGGCACGGTGGGCTGAAAGGCTTGTTCCTGTGCTGTTCTGTGTAGTATGCAGATTAAAGGCCAGTTGTCAATAGAACCCCTGCTCTGAATGGGCTATCTATTGCACTGACAGAGGACCTCCTTAAGTCAAAGGAGACTGGCCTGGTGAGATACTGTACAGTCCGATTTGTACGATTCACTGACTGAAGGAGTTGGAATTAACTCACCTCTCTGACGCGATCCTGCGTAGAGGTGATGGCCTCTGTGATGTCATCGATCTTGCCGTTCACCTTCCTCAGGGCATTGTTAGCATCTTGCAGAGCAATGCGAGCTTCACCGACATCATCCTTCACTTCATCAGCTCGTTCCCTGCGGCACAGCACAAGGGGTCACAGAAAAGGACCAATTTAAATCGACTGCAGCTTCATTCAAAGAGAGAACTGAACACAGAAAAGTACAGGTACTTCATCCCATGATGTTATGCCAGCCTTTTAACCTACTCCAAGGTCAATCTAGGCCTTCCCTTCCACATAGCCCTCCATTTTCCTATCCTGTATGTGCCTGTCTGAGAGTTTCTTACATCTCCCTAATGTATCTGCCAATACAACCACCTCTAGCAGTATGGTCCACACACCAGCCACTCTCTGTGTAAAAGAACGTATCTCCAAGCCTGTGCTTTCCTCCAATCACCTTAAAATTATTCCCTCTGGTATCAGCCACTTCCACCCTGGGGAAAAGTCCCTGACTGTCCACCTGATCTATGCCTCTTATCTTCCTGTACACTTCTATCAAGTCATCTCTCACCCTCCTTTACTTCAAGGAGGAAGCCCAGACTCGCTCAGCCTTTCCTCGTAAGATGTGCTTTCTCGTCCTGGTAAACTGCTGAACCAATCTGTTGGGACAGCAGGATAGAAAGGCCTTTTCTAAATATCCCCACAATACAGTGACGGTACATGGATGGGAAAGATTTGGGGGGTGGGGGGAGGTTGTGGGCCAAATGGGACAACTAGAACACACACAAACTGCTGGAAGAACTACAAGACAGGTACCCTGTCAGCATGAATAAAGTTGGCCCAAAGGGCCATTTCCATGGGGGAAGGGGGTAATATATTTGACAATGGACTTAACTTTAGATGCAACATTATTTATTTTATGGAAATACAGCGTGGAATGGGCTTTTCTGGCCCTTCAAACCACACTGCCCAGCACCTCCCGATTTAACCCTAGCCTAACCACAGGACAATATACAATGACCAAACCTGTATACCTTTAGAAAACCCAGAGGAAACCCACGCGGTCACAGGGAGAACTCTCTACAGAGGGCACCAGAATTGAACTCCGAACTCTGAGTTAACCGCTACACTGGCGTGGTGTTTCTACAACCACATCTTAATTCATTTCAGATCACTTATTAATTGGGACAAGAGCAATGTTCCTAAATACTCCTCTAAAAGAGAGATGGTTGGAAACACAGGAACATTCACAACGACTTTGATGCAGGAACTCATTGGCTGATATCAGACTGAAAGGGTTGTTCCCACTACCTGGCTCTCTGTGCTTCATTAAGCAGGGCCTTGGCTATTTCAACATCCTCCTGGGTATCCGCCAGGATGTCGGTGACGTCAGGAAGGCTGGCTGCAACGTTGCGCAAGGTGTTGATCTTGCTTCGGATTGTGGCGGCGTCCGTGGGCAGCCTGAGCGACAGAACACTCTCACTGATCCTCTGAATTTCATCTGGGTCGGCCTGGGCTGCTGGAAGATTCAAGTTGTGTGCGACTTATTAAAAGGTTCGAGGAAGTAAACTGCACCACCTGACAAGGATGCCTACAGTGGCATTCTTGATTTTAATATAAATACGTTAAAATATGGTCACAAAATCAATTGTTACTGCCTCAGAGGCAGAACTTTCTGAGAAGGTCACTGTGTGACTCAAGTGATGGGGGTACGGAACTAGTGCTTATGGTTAGGGTCCTGAGACACGCCAGTTCAAATTCCTTTTAGCAGATATTGTTTAAATTCGGTTGATAATCAGAATTTTTTTAAAAAGTCGATAATTGTCAAAAATTGTTCACCAGCTTCCTTTAGCCCAAACCAGCCTGGTCCAATGGAAATCAACATTGGATCACAAACTCATTCATGTAGTGTAATCATTTATTTTATTAATTACTTTACTTATTTAGAGATATAGGGCGAAACAGGCCCTTCGTGCCCAGTGAGCTATGTCGTCCAGCCTAATTTACCTGATTTAATCCCCGCCTAATCACTGGACAATTTACAATGACCAATTAACCTATTAACCACTATGTCTTTAATTGAAATTGGATCACTGACTTATTCCTGTGACATAATAATCTACTTCAGTGGTAACTATATGCGGAAGGACGAATCTCAGTGTTGAATACTACATACGTACTGTGTACTGGACAACAAAGATTATGCTTCCTGAATACTTTTGGGTGTATCTTACGGATTTTAGGCTGCTGATCATTAAAATTACCATTGAATTTCTCTATCACACACCATTAAAAATCGCTTATATTTGTTATTTCAGTTCATGATTCAGGTCAATTCAAATGTTGCACACAATGTAAACTGAAACCATGAAGAGCAACATGTCACTAAAGATTCATTTTCTGCATTCCCATTTAGACTCTTCCCTGCAAACCTTGGTGCTGTCAGTGACGAGCACGGTGAAAGGTTTCACCAGGACATTGAGGTCATGGAGAGATGGTATCAGGGCAACTGAAATCCATCAATGTCGGCTGATTATTGTTGGACACTTGAGCGAGAAGCCTCAGACACCGAGTACAAATGAAAATCATCAACAAAACATTTTTAGTTTAGTCGAACTCTTGCAAAGCATCACATCTGGTATGCAATTAAATGCATTATATTCAGTAAAAGTTAATTTCTTGTTTCTCCAAATTCCTACATGATACAATTAGTCTGAAATTATACTTGTGTTCAGCTACAAGTGGTCTATCGTAAGCAAAAAAAAATTCTGAGGAAGCAACACTTTCAAAAAAATTTGCAGTCCATCCAGTGTAATAAATAAATGTACTTTGCATCTTTATTTGCTTAAATATCATAGATATTGTCTTTATTATGGTACAAGCAGATAAAATGTGGGACCATATATTTGCAAAATTCTTATCCACTTGTTTAAATAGTTCCCTATCCTTATCAGGGTGGCGGAGTGGAGATCATCTCTACCAAAGGAGGTGTGAGGCACTCCTTCCCTCCGCCAGCCTGCAGGTCACCCTTGGGCGAGTGTAGCACCCGCTTAGCCTGCGATTGGGTCATGTGAAGCCATGAGAGCAGGTGGTGAAGTATCCTACACAACATGAAGACAGTCCCCAGCACCATGTATAGAAAGCAAAGCTCCAATACTTGCAAGAGAAATGCCTTTCCACCAGCTACCTGCGTAGTTTTGTTATATTAGCACTTCCTGTGCCAGACACACAAATCGGTATCGTGGTTGGTGGATGAGTTTGTATGCACACTGCCTACGCCCCTGTCAATACAGTTCTGCCTCGAACGCAGAACACTACAGCACAATACAGGCCCTTCGACCCACAATATGGTGCTGACTTTTTAAACCCACTCCAAGAACAACCTAACCCTTCCCACCTGCATAGACCTCATCGTGTGCCTTTTACAGACAAGACCAACTAGTTAAAACTAGTTAAATTTTGACTAGAATTTTAAGAAACTGCTCACTTGTCAGAAAGTCTTTGATTTGGCCGATGAGGTTCTTGATGTTTGCGAGGTTATTTTGCATCTGATCCTTGGCAGAGACAACTCGATTTGTCAGACCTAAGGCATTGTCCTTAATCTCTTGAGCCATTTGTTCAGTATCTTCGAGCTGAAATAAAGCACAGGATATCTTGGTTTACACACAGCCCAGTATCAGTGTTCAGACCACTATACTTAAAGACAGCTAGTCACATCCAGCCCTCAGAATTGTTGGGTAGATTCAGTCAATGAAAGCATTGTACAAGACGCTGGTGAAACTGTACTGGAGTATTGCGTACATTTTTGGTCACCTCGTTATAGGAGAGATGATATTAAACAGGAAGGAATTACAAGAATGTTGCCAGGACTTCAGGTACTGAGATACAGGGAGGGGTTGGGAAGGCTAGAACTTTATTCCTTGTTGTGCAGGAGTCTGAAGTGATCTTACAGAAGCAACAGGATTATGGAAAGGGCAAATCTACTCAGTCTTTTTCTCCAGGGAAAGGGAATCAAAAATTAGTTGCAAACATTTAGGGCAGGTAATTTGGGGTCCACTTGCTTAATGATATTGTTCTATGGCATAAAAAAGGCTTGGAATCCCTGGAGAGAAGGGGAAGATGTTTTAAAAAGGGACAACGTTCACCCAGAGGGTGGTGGGTTTGTGGAACAAGCTGCCAGCTGAAATAGTTGAGGCAGGTACATTAACAACATTTGAAAGGCGCATGGACAGGAAAGGGCTGAAGGGCCGGTTTCTGTGCTCTACGCTATTCTGTGCTGGATGGGGGTGGGGTGTTGACTGTGGGATCTCTGTCCTGTGCTGTGGAGAGCCTCATGTACATATCAAGTTTCAGAAAGCAGGTGGTAACCACAACAGATCAAAAGGGCAGCTGGATGGTTCAGATTTCTGGGGGTTGGAGGGGGGGTCTCACTCTCCAGAGCAAGGGTTCTTAATGGTGTTAGTCCACGGCATAAATAAGGTTGGGAACACCTGGCTTAGGGGGATAGGGGCCAAATGTGACCAAACAAGACTAGCTGAGATGGACTCCTTGCTTGGAATGAACCAGCTGAGCAAAAGGGCCAATTTTAGGGCTCCAGGCCTCTGTGATTTTACACCAAATGACTTGCACCGAAGAACTATGAGAGCATTGAACAAAATGGTTTACTGAGCAATGTCAGTTCCAAACAATCTACAAACGCAGCTTACCTTCCGAGAGAGTTCTGCAATCCTGTTGGTGACACCTGGGATGGAGGTACTTCCTCTCTCAGCGTCTTCAATCGCTTTCCGTGCCAGCTGAAGAGCACCCTGGCAGTCGCGGCCCTCACAGAACTCCGGGCATAGCTCTCCCACGCATCGCTCTGCAGTGCAGGGCTCTTTCCTGGAGCCACCACAGACCTACAGGAAGGGTCAGACATGTATTTTACACACTGCTATCATGGTTCAAATGGTCACCTACCGAACATTGAGCAGACATGGAGAGAATCTTTCCAATAGTGGGGAATGCTAGGAACAGAGAGCACAGCATCCCTTTAGAACAGAGATGAAGATGAATTTGGTTAGGTTTTGTAACTTCGAAATATTAAACTAATTCAAAGGAAAGCGACAGAGAATATACAACACACTTGCTCAAGATTACTCAAGTATTGCTGAAATATTAAATACCCAACAAATTTCTTTGGCCAGAGGGTGGTGAATCTGTGGAATTCATTGCCACAGAGGCTGTGGAGGTCAAGTCTTTGGGTATACTTAAGCAGAAGTGAAGGTTTCTTGATTAGTCAGGGGGTCAAACGTTATGGGGAGGAGGCAGGAGAATGGGGATGAAAGGGAAAATTAATCAGCCATGAATGATGACAGAACAGACTTGATGGGCTGAATGGCCTAATTCACCTCCAGTCTCTTATGGTCTTATAACTAATTACAACAGTGCACATGAGGAAGACAGCTGGTCCTCCTGTGGAAATGATGCCTTACCTTGTGGATCAGCGGCAAGACATCTGGGGTCTTCAGGCCATTCTTCAGCATCTGCAGCTTGACCCTGTTGTCCAAGCTTAGTCGCCCCTCGAGGTTCTTTGCGGTGAAGCGCGCATCTCGAGCTTTCAGGATAGTGGGTTCGATGGTGGTGACTTGGTCTTTGGCTTCCTGGGAGCGTTGGTACGAGGAGAGAATGCTTGTGAAGGTGCCTGAGAAAATAGAAGTTACCACAGTGAGTTCAGAGTGACCCTGAGGCTGCCTGATGTTGCGCAGATACTAACATCGATTTCCCTCACTGAGTAATTGGCTGCTTCAAGCAGCCTCTTAACCATGAGATCCGTCACAGAACATGAAACAATGGAGTTGTTACAGAGCAGAACGAGGCCAATCAGCCTATCGATCTTCTGGCAGAACTGCCCCATGTTTTACCCCACTCCCCGCAAATTATTTCCATCAAATGCCTTCCCAACTTCCTTTCAAAAGCTTTACCTGACCCCGTCTCCACCATACTGTTTACAAGATCCAGAGCATTAACTTTCACTCTACACAAAATACATTTTCCCCACTCTTCCTTGTAGATTTGCACAGAATCTGAAATTTCTGAGCCAGAGACTGAAACATTGGAAGCAGACACCTTCTCTACACTTGCCACGGTCTCATCTACCCCGATCTGACCCCCTCCCAGCTGGTGTGCTGAGGAGAATGATCCAAGCTTCTGCAATCTGACCCAGGAACTCAAATCCCTCTTCTCTCGGATCATTCCAACAAGTTCTGATTGCCTCATTATTGGAAGAATGTGGAAGCTTTAGAGCAGGTGCAGAGGAGATTCACCAGGATGCTGCCTGGATTAGGGAGCCTGTCTTATCAGGATTAACAGCCAACCTGAAATGTTTTTTCTGCATCGCAGTCCCTGTGTTACCTGAGCTGATGAGTATCTCTGGGGTTTTACTAGAGAGAGGAACTGATCACTCACTGAAATCCAACCCACACCCGCTGGTCGTACCTTGATTGCCCTCAGACCCTTCAGCAATGTAGCGATCCACCTGCTCTCTCTTCATCTGCACCTGGCTCTCCATGCTTCTCACGTCCCTCATCAGCTCATCCAGTTCTCTCTGCAGCCGGAAACTCTGATCCCCATTACTGAAGTCAGCGTTGATGTTGTTTGACACCACTCTGTGAATACATGAAACAAAATCATAGAACATCATAGCGCAGTACAGGCCCTTCAGCCCACAATGCTGTGCCGACCTTTTAACCCACTCCAAGATCCATCTAACCCTCCCCTCCCACTTAGCCTTCCAATTTTCTTAAATGTCCTCAATGTATCTGCCTCCACCACCACCCCTGGCAGGGTGTTCCACATACCCATCACCATCTGTGTAAAAAAAAAACCTTGCCTCTGATATCTCCCTTACACCTTCCTCAAATCTCCTTAAAATTATGATCACTCATATTAGTCATTTTTGCCCTGGGGAAAAAAGTCTCTGTCTATGCCTCAATCTGTGCCTCTTATAATCTTGAACACTCCTATCAAGTCACCTCTCATCTTCCTATGCTCCAAAGAAAAAAATCCCTAGCTCACTCAACCGTTCCTCATAGAACATGCTCTCTAATCCAGGCAGCTGGTGAATCTCCTCTGCACTCTCTCTAAAGCTTCCACATCCTTCCTATGATGAGCCAACTAGAACTAAATAATACTCCAAGTGTGGTCTAACCAGGTTTTCATAGAGCTGCAACATTACCTTGTGGCTCGAACTCAATCCCCCGATGTATCCCCTGAATGCACGTAGGTGACTAGGTTTTGGAATAAGGGTCTGTTCCTGGTCCACAGCTGGTGTTGAATGTCACCACAAACAAGTCTCACTTTTCCCTCTCTAATCTCTCCTTGCATACAGCAAATAGGAGAGAATGCGACCACAAGATAAAGGAGCAGAATTAGGCCATTTTGGCCCATCAAGCTTGCTCTGCCATTTTATCAAGGCTGATCAATTTCCCTTTCAGTCCCAATCTCCTGCCCTCTGACCGTGATCCTTCATTCCCTGACTAATCAAGAATCTATCAAACTCTGCCTTAATGACTTGGCCTCCACAGCCGTCTGTGGCAATGAATGCTACAGATTCACAATCCTCTGGTTAAAGAAATTCCTCCTCATTGCCGTTCTAAATGGGTGTCCCTTTGTCCAATAATGAGTCTGATCTACCCCTTGTTTTGTGTCAAAGTCCATAAATTCCTCCAGATGTGTCATTTAAAATTTTTTTATGCATTTCTACAACCACTACAAGCAAAAACCCAACAGCAAAATGAAGATTAATACAGTACAAAATAAATGTATCAATTGTGTTATCTTTAAAGTTTTCAAAGAGGAAAACACTGGTGTGGTTTAAGAAAATACATGCTCTTTGCAGCTGGTTCATTTCTACCAGCAGAGGGAACTGAGACGCCACCTCGGTCATTCTGTGTGCTTCAGTTTAGACTTGGCTCTGCCGTCTTTGGGTGACTCCATCACCTCACAGCTCACACTGGCTGACAACGAGAGGGCCCTGCCTTGTGTCTGAGGAGGGTTATCGGAAAACCACACAGGAATGAAGTGAGAGATTGCAGAGAGTTAATTTACGAAGATTCTATTGACAGAGTAAAACAGCATAGATACAGGCCTTCAGTCCCACCAGACCGTGCTGACCCAGCTAATCCCAATTTCCTGCGTACAATCCACACCCCTCCAAAGAACCACCCCTCCATGTACGCGTCCAAGTGTTTCTTAAATGATACTGTTGTACCTGCCTCAACCACTCCATCGGGCAGCTCGTTCCTTACCTTCTGCATGAAAAGGTTGTCTCTCTCGTCCCCTTCTAAGTCTTTCCCCTAGATCATACTCCCTAGTTTTGATCTCCCCTATCCTGGGGGAAAATCTGTTACTGCCCACCTTACCTACGCCCCTCAATTCTAAGCAGTTTTAAAGTCACACCCAATCCTCCCATGCTCCAAGGAATAGAGAACTAGCTTGGGAAACCTCTCCCTGTAAGTCAGGTTGTAACTAGTCCTGGCAATGTTCTCGTAAAGCTCCTCTGCTCTCTTTCCAGTTTAACTACATCATCCCTGCAACAGGGTGACCAAGCCTACACAGTGTTCTAAGGCAACACACACAAAATGCTGGGGGAACTCAGCAGGTTGGGCAGCATTCACAGAAAGTAATAAACAGTCAACGTTTAGTGCTGGGAAGCAAGAGGGAAGATGCCAGAATAGAAAGGTGGGGGGAGAGGAAGGAGGTTAGCTGGAAGGTGGCTGGGAAAGGTAAAGGGCCAGAGAGGAAGGAATCTGATAGGAGAGGAGAGTGGACCATAGAAGAAAGGGAAGGGGTTGTCGTCTCAATAGCCTTGTGAGAAGAGGTAAAAAGTCAGAGTAAGCTGAAATTAACATTCATGCTATCAGTTTGGAGGCTATCCAGACGGAATACATGGTGTTATTCCTCCACCCTGACGGTGGCCTCATCTTGGCCCAAGAGGAGGCCATGTATCTGCACGTCGTGGTGGGAATGGGAATCAGAATTAAATTGTTTGGCCACGGGAAAACCCTGCTTGTGGCGGATGTTGCGGGGGTGCTCGATGAAGTGGTCCCCCCTGTTTCCAGCGGGTCTCACCGATATAGAAGGAGGCCACGTGAGGAGAACCAGAGGATTGTTGGTGGTGTAGAACTGCATTGTAACATCCCAGCCCCTGTACTCCGTGACTGGACTAATGAAAGCAACGCCTTTTTCACCACCCTGCATCTGTGATGCCACTAGGCACTATAGTGATAAGCAAGCCCGAACAGCAGGCCAGTACCTGAGTCGCTGAAGGTTGTCGTACACCTCATCGATGGTGCTGTTTCTCACAGCCGGGTTGCTGATGATTGCCTGGATTTGCCGCAGCTTGTTATCCAGCGCACTGATCTCACCGTCGTACTGACTGCTCGCCCGGCCCGGCAGCTTTACGTTCAGCAGGGCTTTGTGCCGCGTGGTGATCGCGCCCAGCTCGTTGTCCATCATCTGGAAGCAGGGGTGGCACTTCTGGCAGTTTGGGAAGTCAGAGCAGTAACCACGGACCCGCGGACACTCGTTGCAACGTCTGCCTGTGATCCCTGGCTGACACAGGCACTGACCTGTGTTCTTGTCACACATGGCACTCTCAGAGCCATGGCGGTCACAGTCACACCCTGTGCGGGATGGAAGTTCAAAGAAAATTCAGTTACTGCTGCCATAACATCTGCCCTTTGTAGTCATAGAGTCATACTGCACAGAAACAGGAGCTTTGGCTCAACTGGTCCATTCTGATCAACGTCCGTCAAAGCTAGGCTGGCCCATCGCCTCTTGACCAGGGGTGGTGAACCTATGGCACGCCTGCCCAAGACGGCACATGCAAAAGTTTTGTTGGCCCATGGCATGAAGTGATGCCTCTCAGTTCTTTAAATCCCACCCATTTCAATCTGTCTGTCATTCTTCTGTTAATAATAAAACATTAAATGTACACAAATAAATAACAGGACTCAGCCTCTTTCCTCAAAAAGTCCATAATTACTAATTCCTTAATCAATGATAATCTCTGCTCAAAATTGCCATGGCATGGCATCTTTTAGAAGATATCACCAATTTGGGCACACACTCAAAACAGTGGTTATGAATCTTTTTAAGCCTTTCCTAAACACGCACAAGCCCAAAAATATCATTAACATACCTGTCTCAATCACTTCCTCTGGCATCTCATTCTATATACTGGCCATCCTCTGGCTGAAAAAGTTGCCTCTCTGGTTCCTATTAAATCTTTCTGCTCTCGCCTTAAACCTATGTCTTCTACCCTCCTTTACCTCAGACGGTTGAAGAAGTTTGGCATAGGCCCCCAAATCCTAAGAACTTTCTACAGGGGCACAATTGAGAGCATCCTGACTGGCTGCGTCACTGCCTGGTATGGGAACTGTACTTCCCTCAATCGCAGGCCTCTGCAGAGAGTGGTGTGGACAGCCCAGTGCATCTGTAGATGTGAACTTTCCATGATTCAGGACATTTACAAGGACAGGTGTGTAAAAAGGGCCCGACGGATTATTGGGGACCCAAGTCACCCCAACCATAATCTATTCCAGCTGCTACCATCTGGGAAACGGTACCGCAGCATAAAAGCCAGGATCAACAGGCTCTGGGACAGCTTCCCCCACCAGGCCATCAGAGTGATTAATTCATGCTGACACAATTGTATTTCTATGTTATATTGACTATCCTGTTGTATACACTATTTATTATAAATTACTATAAATTGCACATTTAGATGGAGACATAACAAAGAGTTTTACCCCTCATGCAAGTAACCAAGTCAAGTCAATTCAATTCAATTCCTGATTTCCCTGACCCTTGGAATCAGGAACCAGAGGCCCCTACATTCCATGACATTGGACTAACATATTATGAAGCTAAAGTTACTCTGGATTCAAGTTCACTTCAAAGGAATCTCCAGGTCAATAATGTCATTGAATTGAAATTAAACTTCTGATGAAGGGGCATCGATCTCGACTCTACGGAAACTGCTGAAAACTGAGTGTTTCCAGCACTGCCTGTTTTCATTACAGAGATGAAACTCGCGACCTCACTATCAACCTCGCACCTTATTGTCTGCCTACACCTTCTCTGTAACTGTTACACTTCACTCTGCATTCTGTTATTGTTTTACCTTGTTCTACCTCAGAGCACTCTGCAATGATTTGATCTGAATGCAAGACAAGATTTTCACTGTATCTCAGTACGTGACAATAATAAACTAATATCAATGTTATCAATGTTCCTCAGCAGCTAAACGTAGGCAGCAAGCCAGAAGTTTTCATCTCGTTGCCCCCCTTTACCCTTCTGTCCTCTATTCTGGGCTCAGGAGAGGGACTTATGGGAGACTAGTGTACCAGACTTAGCCCCTGACACCACCGGTGGGGTTTACCCCTGGGTGTGGCAGCAGAGACACCGCTGTGATGAGCTGTGGACAGCAACTTAGCTGTGGGAGCTCACACCTCTCAAGTTCAGCACGGGTAAACGTGAGCAAGCTGGAAGGTCTGGGTTACGTGGAAAATTAGTATCATAGAGGAATAGAAGGAAGCAAAATCATAAAATGTGATAAGGTGGGTCACTGAACCCAGAGAACTTGGAACTGGAGGTCATTCTAAGACAGAACATTTGTTAAATCTAACAGATTCTGCAGAAGCTGGAAATCCAGAGCAACACACAGAAAATACTGGAGGAACTCAGTGGGTCAGGCAGCATCTATGGAGATGAAAAACAGTCGACACTTCGGGCAGCGACCCTTCATCATGACAGTTTGTTAACAAACAAAATTTGTTCAGCTCACATCACCTTGATTGGATGATATTGTGGTCCATTTTGGTCACTAGCAGAGGGGCTGCAAAGGAGATTCCAAAGCAGAGACCAGAAAGTACATCCAGCAAGGAATATTGAGCAGCAACTGAACATCATGCTCAGCACAGACATTGTGGGCCAAATGGCCTCTTCCTGTGCTGCACTGTTTCAAGTCATTGAGCATTACAGCACAGAAACAGGCCCTTTGGCCCATCTAGTCTGTGCTGGGACTGGCCTTCTGCTTAGTCCATAATATCATAAGATATAGAAGCAGAATTAGGCCACTTGACCCATTGAGTCTGCTTCACCATGTCTGATTTATTTTCCCTCTCAACCTCATCTACATGCACCCAGACCACGGGTCTCCATGTGACTCAAATCCACTTATCCAGACTTCTCTTCTAGATGCTACTTGTGATGTATTTGGTGATAACAATAGAACATAGTTTCCCCATTTAGTAACCTTTAGTGAGGAATTTTTTCATAACTCAAAGAACTTCTTTCTGACAAAGGCTGTCGACTGGAGTAAAGGCACAGATAGTTGTTCCAATTCTGTGCAGCAGAACATTCTTCTCTACGTTGGAGACCTGGACTTTCTCAATTGTTGCCAATGGACAGAAATTTTTCCCCAAAGGGCTTCTGGAGGAATGAAGATTGCCCAGGTTCAGTGCCAGTCCACCGGATAGTAATGACCGAGTACTCACGCATGCATCCTGTACCCAGACGGTAGTAGTAATCTGGACACTTCTGCAGAACTGACCAGCTGCAAGTCCTTCCACTATTGGCCGTTCGGCAAGCGCATTGACCTGTAACCTGGACAACACAACAAACAATTAAAATACACAAGGCAAGTAAGGACTTCCCAATGTGCCCCCTCTCAGAACAGCAATTAAACTCTGTTAACTGAACATTACCGTCCTTTTGTCACCGCGTACGCATTCATGTGTTCGTTACGTGCCGTGTCATATGACAAGGGCGATCATGATCTTCCCATGACCACGATTATTCTTGGCAAAATTTTCCGTAGAAGTGTTTTGCCATTGCTGCCTGCTTCCGGGCAGTGCCTTTACAAGATGGGTGACCTCAGATATTATCAATACTCTTCAGAGCTTGTCTGCCTGGTGTCAGTGATCGCATAACCAAGACGACATGCACCAGCTGCTCATACGACCACTCGGCCCCCACAGTTTCACATGAGCTTATGGTGGGGGGGGGGGTGCTAAGCAGGTGCTACACCTTACCCAAGGGTGACCTGCAGGCTAGCGGAGGGAAGGAGTACCTTACACCTCCTTTGGTAGAAATGCATCTCCATCCTGCCACCCAGAGTAAGCATTACTAGCCAAAAAAGAATTCTGAATTATCCATGAACACCACCTCACTATTCCTCTTTTTGTGGGTGGTGGGGTGGGGATTCATCTCTACCAAAGGAGGTGTAAGGTGTTCCTTCCCTCCGCTCATCTGTAGGTCACCTTGGGGCAAGGTGTAGCACCTGCTTAGCCCCCCAATCAGGGTCACGTGAAGTCATGGGAGCGGGTGGTGAATGGTCATATGAGCAGCTGATGGAGATCACAAAACCTGGTTAGGCCACCACTGACGCCAGGCAGACAGTCTCTGAACAGTAATGATAATGGCTAGGGACACCCAAATAGTAAAGACACTGCCCAGAAGGCAATTGCAAATGACTTCTGTAGAAAAATTTGCCAAGAACAATCATGGTCATAGAAAGACCATGATCACCTACATCATGCAATATAGCACACAATGACAATGATTATTCCGCTTTTGCACTTTTTTTGTAACTTTTTTAGTAACAAGATGTATCTTCAATCCACAGAGCAACAAAATTCATGTCTTATGTCCGCTGCTCTACCTTCAATGTGCTTTGTCACTCCTCGAAGAATCCGGTCAGGATTGTGAGGCATGACCTGTCCCTCACAAAGCCAAGCCGACCATCCTGAATCAGACAAAGCTTCTCAAAATGCTTGTAAGAGTCTGCTGTGTGCTTACATCCTCTGATGCTTCTGGACACATCATCAGTGATGTTCCTGGAATCATCGGGAACATGGTGGTGTCATGATCATGATGGTGTCCATTTGGGGAGTTGGAAAGGATCCTTGCCCAGCTCTGTCTAAGAACTTGCCAATAATTTTCCCACCACTGAAGAAAGACTCACTGGCTGATAATTCCCACAGTTATCCCTATTCCCTTTCTTGGACAAAGCAATATTATTTGCCACCCTCCAAACATCTGGTGGTACTCTTGTAGCCAGTGAGGATGGAAAGATCGTTGTCAAAGGTGCAGCATTCTCTTCCCTCTGTAATGTGGGTATATCCCTCTGGGCCCAGGGACTGATCTATCCTAATGCCTTTTCAAACATTCCAGCACATTCTCTTTCTTTAACATTGACATTTCAAGCATGCCGCCTTTTGTGAGGGGACGCCCTGCGCTCTGGAGTGTGGCGGGAGTTACACCGTACCTCATCGCAGCGCTGACTGTAGGAGTTTGTAGGATCACAGTTGCAGGGAGTGCAGCCAACTCCACTCCTCAGGTTCCAGAAGCCCTCGGCACACCGGTCGCAGTTGGAACCCAGCACGTTGGGGAGGCAGGCGCACTGGCCCGTTGTCTGGTTGCAGAGTCCACCCGACTGAGAACCTCGCCCACTGCACGTGCACCCTGAAACATAACACAAATTCCAGTTGGATCCATCACGGGGAATATCCCGTTCCCTCAGCCCAAGGGCAGTTCTAGTGGAAATGAATGGGTGAGGTGTTTGGGGTAGTCGGCAGGAGCTGGCACTCTGGCCCAGCCATTCTTACTCCCTAGACGGAATGTTTTCAGCTTGAGGTGGAGTCTGAGTCCATTCTGCCCAAAGGTGGCCTTTTCTGGTAAAACAGCTTATAGAGCCATACAGTGCTACAGCAAAAAAAAAAAGGCTGTTCAGCCCATCGTGTCTGTACTAACCATCCTGAGAACACTTTACCTATTAGTGGTGGTACATCATCTACAATAAACCCAATTCCTATGGTTGGTCCATTGCTTTCTCTGCCTTAATGATACTCACTGAAACTGCTTGTGTAGATACTTACTGGAGGAAGGATTTGGAAGCTTTAGAGATTTGCCAGGACGCTGCTTGGTTTAGAGAGCACGTCTTACAAGGATTCATTGAACAAGCAAAGGAGGATGAGAGGTGATTTAAGAGGTGGTCAAGATGATAGAAGCATGAGTTAAGCAAACAGCCAGAGACTAATATGAGGGGACATAACTTTAAGGAGATTGGAAGGAAGTGTAGAGAGTGGTGGGTGTGTGGAATACCCTGCCAGTGGCGGCGGTAGAGGCTGATACATTACGGACATTTAAGAGGCACTTAGATAGGCACATGGATGAAAGAGAAATGGAGGGTTGTGTGGGAAGGAAGGGTTAGACTGATCTTAGAGAAGGTTACAAATTTGACCAAAGGGTAAACACAAAGTACACTGCAGATGCTGGGGTCAAAGCAACACGTACAAATGAGCTAGAGGAAATCAGCAGGTCGGTCAGTATCCATAGAAATGAGCAGTCAATGCTTCAGGCTGAGACCCTTCGTCAGGACTGAAGAGAGAGGGGGCAGGGGCCCTATAAAGAAGGGCTATAAATACTGTGCTGTATTGGTAAATGGTCTATTTATTTATAGGTACAATACAGAATAGGTCCTTTTGATCCAATTAGCAACCCACCTATTTGACACTACAGGTTTCCCCCTCTATCTGAAAGTAGAGCGTTCCTACAAAACCTGTCGTAAGCCGAAATGGCGTAAAGCAAAGAAGCAATTAACATTAATTGATATGGGAAAAAATTTTGAGCGCTCCCAGACCCAAAAAAATAACATACCAAATAGCACATAAAACCTAAAAAATCAGCTCATATACGCGTGCTCACTCATGGGCCCACACAAGGTTTTACGGTCATGGTAGTCTTGCTCAGGGTAAACACAAGTTTAAAGCAGGTGCCTTTTTCCATAAAAGCGAAAATCCTCTTCGGATTTCTTTCGGTTAGCGAAAATAGGTACTAATGTAGGTCTTTCGTAAAAGCAAAGTGGCGTAAAGCGAACTTTCGTAAAGCAGGGGACGCTTGTATTCTAATCACAGGGCAATTTACAATGACCAGTTAACATAAATGGGAGCCTTTCAGTCTGGTAAAGTGTTCCTCTATAATTTTTTTAAATTTAGAGGTACCACACAGTAACAGGCCCTTCCAGCCCAAAGAGTCAGCGCTGCCCAGTTACACCATGTGACCAAATGACCTTCTAACCCATACGCCTTTGGAAGGGGTGAGGAAACTGGAGAAACCGGAGCAAATCTGTGCATTCACAGGGAAGATGTACAAACTCCTGACAGGCGGTGCCAGAATTGAACTCCAAGCTCCAGAACGCCTCAGGCTGTAGCAGCGTCAAGCTAACCATTACACTATGGTGTGCCCCCATGCTCTATGTACTTTGGATGACTCAGCAAGGAAACAAGTCCTTTTGCCCAACTGTGATGTCTCGTCACCCAGGTCACAAACATCTCTCAGGGATTTACACTTAAATGTTTTCTCCATTTTCCCCCTTTCTCTCTTCCATTCATTCCTTCTGCTTCCTGGTTCCCTCCGTTCAGGTGACAGACATCAGGGTGAGTTTGGACAAGGGGAAAGGTCGATTACAGGGAGTTAATCCAGCACACGCCACTTGTGCCTGAGATCATTTGGAACATGGTTATCTAATTTCAGCACTATAAACCACAATGAACATTTGTTATAAAGACCACAAGACATTGAAGCAGAACTGGGCCATTCGGCCCATCAAGTCTTCTCTACCATTCGATCATGGCTGATTTATTATCCCTATCGACCCAGTTCTCCTGACTTCTCCCCATAACCTTCGATGCTCTGAGTAATGAAGAGTCTATCAACTTCCACTTTAAATATGCCCAATGACTTGGCTTCTGCAGCTGCCTGTGGTAATGTATTCCACTACAGTTCAGGCTGGGACACGGATCTATCAGGAGGAGCCAGTGCGTCTTTGTTACAGCCCCTGACATGGCACAGAACCTCAGAGTACTTACTCCGACAGCCTGCAGGGTCACTGGCGTCCAGTCTGTAGAAACCAGCTTTGCACCGGTCACAGCGAGCTCCCTCCACATTCTCCTTGCACCTGCACTGTTGTGTCACGGGGTCGCACGTCCCACCGTCAACCGAGCCCGAGGGATCACAGTCACAAGCTAACGCTAATAAAAAATAATAATAAAAGAGACGGAGAGGTTAGTGCTGCACGTGTCTTCTGCCGGGCCAGAGTTCCGGGGAGGGCCGAGAGATGCAGGACACGTGTCTTCTGCCGGGCCAGAGTTCCGGGGAGGGCCGAGAGATGCAGGACATGTGTCTTCTGCTGGGCCAGAATTCCGGGGAGGGCCGACAGATGGTGGTCAGTCTGAGGAAAGCTCAGGATCCGGAACCACTTTGTGTGTACATTATGATTAAATCAAAGCTTTCTGAAGGGCCTTGGGAAACTGCAGAGCACAGGGAAAGAGCGAGGAGAGGGACAAGCTCAGTAGCTTTTCAGAACTCAGGGTGGCTAGCCCAGGTCAGTGTACGTCCACACGAGCAAAGGCCAGTTGGTGGACGATGGCTAATCCAGGCTCAATACCTAAGACTGAAGTCAAAAATCAATCAGAATTCTGGAATTCGTCACCTGGAGGCCTGAAGGCCTGGAATGCTTATTCCTGCCATTGATGATACACGACCTGCTCAGTATTTCCAACATTTTGTGTGTGTTACCCCAGCAAATAATTTTTTTGTGTTATTGCAGGGAAATTGGCACGACTGAATACAGATTTGTCTGGGAGTGGAGGGGTTTGACGTGTGGTGGGTAGGCAGGATGTAGTGGGGTGTTTTACGCTGGTCTCAAATTCCCTGAGCAATCTGAAATCAAAGAGAGTTCACTCACCCACACAGGCATCCACTGCACTGACATCTCGCTGAGGGTGTCGGTAGAAGTGGGGCTTGCACATCTCACAGTTCTTCCCCATGGTGTTGTGCTGACAGTCATCACAAACTCCTCCGCTGGTCCCCCCGCTGGCCTGGTACACCGCAGGGTCAAAGTGGCACTTCTGTGAGTGGTTGTTGCAGTTGCACTCTGCAAGGAATGGAAAGCCAAATGACAAAAACCCGGGAACATGTACCAACAGGCAGTTAAACAGAACTCTTCCACGGCAAAGGTGAATTCTATTCACATTCCTTACACCTGTACTAGGCCTCTTCACATTACACCCATCAGGGCTGAAGTATAGCACCATCAGCTTCTTCCTCTCCGCCATCAGATTTCTGAACGTCCCATGAACAATACAATATAATATAAAACTGTTCTATCTGTGTGTAATATATTTATTGATTGATTGATCGATTGAGGTACAGCACAATGTAAGCACTCCTGGCCTTCAAGCCTTGTCGCCCAACAATCCCCTGATTTAACCGCAGCCTAATCATGGGTTAACTTACAATGACCAATTAACCTACCAGCCGGTACGTCTTTGGACTGTGGGAGGAAACCAGAGCACCTGGAAGAGACCCACACAGTCACACACATAACGTTCAAAATCCTTACAGACGGCGGTAGGAGTTGAACCTGGATTGCTGGTGTTCCAATAATGTTATGCCAAAAGAAAGGAGTATTAGAGGGGATTTGAGGGAGAAGTTTTGCTTTCTATATAAAAAAATGTGATTGACATAGGAATAGGCCCTTCGGCCCACAAAGGGGCTGTTTTCTCTGGAGCAGCAGAGAACTGATACAGATCGATAAGAATATGAGAGGCCTAGACAGAGTAGACAGGGAGTATCCTTCTCCCAGGGTAGAGATGTCTACTACCAGACAGCATGCATTGAAGGCGAGAGGGAGTAGGTGCAAAGAGGATGCAAGGGGTAAGTTATTTTATTCAGAGAGTGGTGGATTCCTGCAATGGTGGTAGAGGCAAATACATTGGCCTGTTCCTGTGCTGTACTGTTCCATGTTGAATATCCATGCTACACATGGTACCAATAAGTTAACCAAGTGCTGTAGACTACCAGGAGTGTAGTTTAATGAGAAAAAAGCTCCAAAGTGAGCTGATAAACAAGTGTTGGATAGGACGCATTGCAGAGATATTGGGAAATAAGGGAAAGCTCCCTTGGAAGCTGGCAGGAACCAGATGGATCGAATGGCCTCCTCTCATGCTGTTGCAAGTTAAACAGTCGGCACACGTGCATGTCCTCAGCCAAGAAACTGATAGAAAATACAAGTTGGGAAACCCAGCTGTTTACGGTGGTGTTAAGACAGTTAGCGACAAAATGTGACCAAGGAACACCAGGTTCCCTGTAATCATTCACTCAGCAATTCATTTTAGTCTTTTATAACTAGACCCTAATTGCAAACCGAGGCCCATGGAGAGGGACAGAATGCAATGTTACTCACTCTTACACACGTTGGGACTATATTCATCTGCCGGCCTCCATGGCTGGTCATTGTAGAAGCTTGCACACATCTCACAGTTCTTGCCTACGGTATTGTGCTCACAGGCACACTGTCCAGGACTCTGAAAGAAATGGCCAAGAAAAGCTAAAGTTACATGTAGAGATAATTATAAATGACCTGGAAGGGTAGGCGGGTGGGCTGATAAGTTTGCAAATACTACAAAGATTGGCGGTGGATCCTGTAGAAGATTTCCAAAAGAATGATTGGGATATAGGTCAGCTGCCTATATGGGCAGAGAAACGGCAGATGGAGTTTAACCCAGACAAATGTGAAGGGTTGCACTCAGAGTTGGTAGGCCAAATGTAAAAGAACGTACACCATTAATGGCGATCTTTAACGGTGTTGATAAGCAGAGGGATTGGTAGATCCAAGTCCACAGTTCTCTGGAAGTGATTGCACTGGAGAGGATTCAGAGGAGGCTTATGGGAATGATCCCAGGAGTGAAAGGGTTAAAACACATTTGATGGCTCTGGGTCTGTACCTGATGGAATTTATAAGAATGAGTGGGGGGAACTCATTGAATATTTTAAGGCCTGGATAGATGGACATGGAGAGAATGTTTCCTAGGTAAAGTGGATGTGGGGAGCATGTTTCCTATATTGGGGGAGTATAGGACAGGAAGGCACAGCCACAGAATAGAAAGATATCCTTTTAGAAAGAGATAAGCAATTTCTTCAGCAGGAGGGTGGTGAATCTGTGGAATTTATTGCCCCAATCACTGGTGTATTTAAAGTGGAGGTTGATAGGTTCTTGGTTAGTGGATTGAGAAAGAAAATAATAAAAATAAAATCAGCCATGGAACAGACTTGATGGGCCAAATGGCCTAATTCTGCTCCTAAGTCTTATGGAATGTGGAGCAAGAATGGAGAAGGTGAATCTCATGGCAGAGATGTTGGGGTAAAGTGAATTACAGATTGCAACACTGAACACCAGTACCGACAGTGCGGCTGTAACACCAAGGCAGGACGTGGCTCAGATAAATGGCTTTTATAATGACTGCCACTGTGAAGGGCAACACACAAAGCAACTGGAGGAACTGAGCGGGTCGGGCAGCATCCGTGGAGGGAAATGGACAGTCGATGTTTCGGGCTGAGACCCTTCATCAGAACTGGAAAGAGAGAGGGAAGACAGCCAGTAAGAGTAAGTGGGAGAAGGATTGGAACAAGAGTTGGAGGGTAATAGGTGAGGGGGGATAGGCACATGAGGGCAGGAATGTTGTGGGGGGGCTGCAGGTGATCAGTGACAGAGGGCTGGAGGTGATGGAATCTGAGAGGATGGTGGAGCAGGTAATTAAAGAGGGAGGCGAGGAGGGGAAGCAGTGAATGGAGTGTGGAGAATGGGGCAGAACGAAGAGAAGGGGTGATGGGACCAGGTGGATTCGGAGGTGAGAGGAGGGGAGTGTTTACTGGAAATGAGGGAAATTGATGCTCAAGCTGTCAAGTTAGAGATGATGAGGTGGAATACGAGGCCCTGTTCCTCCAATTTATACTGAGCCTCAACTCGCCTGTGGAGGAGGCTGTGGACAGGGATGTTAATACAGCAAAGGGAAGTAGATTTGAAATGACTGGCCACATGACTGGTACAGGGAATGGAGCAAAGCAGTTCCCCCAATTGGTGTTGGGTCTCAATGATGTAGAGGAGGCAGCATCAGGACCGCCAGAGGCGACTAATGACCTCAAAGTCTGCGGCTGCCTTTTGCAGACTGTGATAATCAGCCCCCATTTCCGTCAAACTTGTTCTGTGCTTATTGCCGCGAAATGTGACTTTCTGCCATCGGGAACTCTGTGAGGGTCATGGAATAACGTAGCATTTCATCGCGGAGTCAGAGCTTCCGTCCACGCTCTGCCAATGCAGACAGTCAGCCCGTGAGCAGGGCGATGCTTACCCTTGGCCTGGGGCCCCGTGGGGTGATTGAGGATTTGCTTCCTGACGCACATCTGGAGGCGTGGCCGTGACAGAAACAGCTGCCCTGCACCTTGAGCTCATACACGGCGTAGAAGGTGTTGACGTTGCTGAGTTGCTGAGATGAGGGCGACTTGTAGGGTTTGATAAAATTAATCCTTAGGTTTGTAAATGGTGTTAAATCTAAAAAACATTAAAAACATTTATTTAGTGGCAATTACAGTGAAACTCTGATTCTTCTCATGGTGATTTATCAGAAACTTTTGTTGAATGTGATTTGTATAATTACAACAATAACAGCATATTAATCTTCATAGACTTTTACTTAGAGATACAGAGCAGAACAGGGCCCCCTGGCCTACTCGCTACCCAGCGACCTACCAGTTTAACCCTAGCCTAATCGTGGGACAATTTGTAATGACCCAGTACATCACTGGACTGTGGGAGGAAACTGGAGCACCTGCAGGAGACCCACACGCTCACTGGGAAAAAACGTACAAACTCCTTCCAGTCAGTGTCGGAATTGAACTCCAGACTCGGGAATGCCCCGAGCTGTAATAGCACCGGCCCAACTTCCACCTTGCCGCGGCGCCCCTTGAATGAGGCCTGGAGGGAGGCCCGACCCGCTGGGTACAAACTCTGAGACAATCCGTCGTTATTCTGTGTTTTCACTCTCTTTACAGAGTTGCGTTTGGTATCCCCTCCCTTCGGTCGGCCCAGAACCTGTTAGCCTCCCAACACAACAGCGTGTCCATCAGGGAATGCTGCCGACCGGCATCATCTGGGCTGCCAGAGGACGTGCCGAATCTCAGTGTAAAGGCTCTGTGGAGGAGGGCTCCTTCCACTAAGGCACATGGTAGGGGGAGGGGGCCCAGTTGGGTAGGGAAGTCCCTCAAACTATGTAATATTTAAGTAATATCTATGTAACGTTTATCAATTTAGGGGCCAGATGAGAGGCAATGGTGCTATAGTTTCTTTCTTCTAAGAATTTCACTCAATGCAAGGACCATGAAGGCAAAAGTTCTGCACCATTTCTTCTACTGTATACCTTTTTTTAAAAAAATTCTTAATTACGCCCATTTCTGAAAAAGAACTCTGTACTTCCACTATGGTGTTAACAGTCAGAGACCTTACCCCAGGGTGTCGATGGCTAACTCAAGGGGGCATAGTTTTAAAGTGATTGAAGGGAAGTATGGGGGTGGGGGAAATATCAGAGGTAGGTTATTGTTAAAAAAAACACACAGTGGTGAGTGTGCGGAACACATTTCCAGGAGTACTAGTACAGGTAGATATATTTGGGACATTTAAGAGACTCATGAATAGGCATATGAATGATAGAAAAATGGAGAGCTATGTGGGAGGGAAGGGGTAGATTGATCTTAGAGTAAGTTAAAAGGTTTGCATTACATTATGGCCCTGTTCCGTGTTGTACTGTTCTATAATCTTTTGAAACTCTCTGTGCTCAGGGTTTAATAGTGTGGTGAACTATGTGCCTGTCGGGACACACCCCTGCTGACTGCTCCTGTGGCTCCTCCCACAGGCCCCTGTATGAAGGAGATCTGAGGCCTGACGCTCGGCCTCAGTCTCCAGGACATTGTATGATAGACACTCTCTCCTGGTTCCTTCTTCCAGTCAATAAAAGCCGATATCTCGCCTTACGTCTCAGTGTGAGTTATTGATGGTGCATCAAATAGTTACTCCTGTCTGCTGTTACTGGAAAAATCTATTTTATACAGTCAACCAGAAGGAGGAACACAATTTGAGTCAAGCGAGATAGGGAGAAAGGAACTACCAATGTTTTGGCCTAGGACCCCGTGTGTGGTTTATACCCTGTTCTGTCCCCTCACTAAAATCTGAGCAGAGGAATTTATTACTCTAAAGACCTTTTGAGAGAGCCAAGGAGCCATGAGGAAATGACAGTCCCTAAGCTGCCCACATTGGCTGTAACCAGAGCACCATGAACACTGACCCCTACACAGCTGCACACTCTTTACAAGAGTGTACAAACTCTTTACGGACAATGGCGGAACTGAACCCAGGTCGCCAGCACTGTAATAGTGTTTCACTCACTGCTATGTTACCGAGCTCTGGGATTCCCTTGCTTTCTCTTTTGTGTCTTGTTTTGCCTTTAGGACATGTCCCGATGAAGGGTCTTGGCCAAGAATGACAACTGTACACTCCCCTCCATAGATGCTGCCTGACCTGCCGAGTGCTGCAGCATTTTGGTGTGTCACCTCAATGAAAACCTTCACCCCTCATGGATCTTTTGATCTCTTGTGTGAGACCCTCCTGCCTCTGTGCCAGATCATGACCCTGAGGGATGGGCCTGGCACATGTTCACCATGCCCACATCTGCCTGGCACATCATGGGCCAAAGGGTCCTGTGCTGTAATGGTCCGCATTACCCATCAAAGTTCAAAGTACATTTGTTATAAAGTATGTATATTTTATACAACCTTGAGAGTCGTCTCCTTGCAGGCAGCCACAAATAAACCCAATAAAACCGATTTTAAAAAACTGCCAGACACCTGATGTGCAGGGAGACAAAAACCAAATCATGCAAACAATAAAAGTTTCCAGCGCTCAGAACTGAAGCTCCTGAAAGTGAATCCACAAGCACGAAGCCGGTCACCACTGGACCCACGGCCTCAGTTCAGCACAGAGACTAGTAAACCTCACGAATAAATCTCCACAGGGCCTCTGTAAAGGTTTAACCATTTCAAAAGCTCAGTGTTTGTTTACAAGATCATTCAGGCCACGTATAATTTATTAGATTGAAGAAAACCTTACTGTTAATCTTGTTGCCCTTTGTGGCGCTGATGTAGTCAGCCAGGCTGAGAGGGTTAAATGTAACCTGGAAGGCAATAGAGAGAGAGAGGAGGATCAGTGGGAAAGACTCCTTTCACTGGAGTAATTGAGAGTTTACCTGGCTGCTACGGTAGCCCGGTGGTTAGCACGACACTATTACAGTGCGGGGTGTCGGAGCTCAATTCTGATGCCCTCTGTAAGGGGATTGTATCCCCTCCCCTGAACATGTTGGTGTCCTCCCACAGTCTGAAGACACACCAGTTAGTATGTTAGTTGGTCATTGTAAATTGGCCTGTGATTAGGCTTGGGTTAAATAGGTGTGTTACTGGGCAGTGCGGTGCAACTTACGGGACTGGAAGAGCTTTCTCTACCCCATCTCCCTAAATAAATAAATAAACCTGTGCGTTGCTCTGTTGCAGATTGAACTATGGGCTGTCTTTCTGATGTTAGCACCCCCTCTGAACGCGTTCCGGTTAGACACTTTATCAGGAGGGGAAGGTCACCGAGGAGTGGATGGCTTCGACAAGTACCTCCTGATCCGACGGATCATTTGTCCTGGGTTGCTCCTGGCAACGGACATCATCAAAGCTTCGTGGCTGGCCAGTCGCGATGTGAGGGAAGGTGGCGGCACAGTCGTCAGCGAAATACTGGTAGGGTTTCCAGGTCTGGCCGTTGTCCTCTGAGCGCTCGATCATCATAGCAGCCGGGCGAGGAGACTGCAGGGAGCGGGGAGGAGGAGGTTTCAGATCCAAGATCACTCAGAGCGGAGGCAGTGACCCAAGAGAAACAAAGTCAGCCATTACCCCCACCCCCTCCAACCCCAACACTGATCACTCCCACCAAACACCCCTGACCCGAAGCAAAAAGCCATCCCTGCACCACGTACACGATTCTAAACAATCCCTCTACCCCCAGCCCTTTAACCCCTCTCCCACCTTGCACACACAAACCTGTGACAGTACCTGGCAACCCTTCAAACATTGATCCCAAGAAAGGCAATGGAACTGGACCAGGTCAATGAAGGTGTGGGCCAGATCTAAGTGACAGCGTCCAGTGATACTGAATCTCCAGTAACAAAGATCAAACACAAGAGTTCAACTTCCCACTGCCTGTACACCAACACCCCAACTAATACTGTTGTTTAGTGCTCTGGTCAGCTACGGTTGGTCTACAAGAGATCCACTTAACTGCAAAGACTTTAAATCATCTGGCTAATTACAAATTGTTTAGCTAAGCACCGGTGATCTAGTTAACCATAAAGGTCTAGTGGGACATGCCTGTCCTAACATTCAAAGTCAGTTCCGGAGGACTGGGCAGATGAGATCCACAGTAAGATTGAGTGGGCAGGAAGGCGCTATTGTAACGCTCTGTGGAGAGCGAAGGGCATGACAAAGGCACAGAGGATGTTGTGGTCACTCACTGCAACCTAGGAAGACTGCAGTTTGTGACACTTGTTCATACCACCAGACTTCTCCCACAAAAGGTTTCTTGTCATTCAGGCTTGGAGATGCCAGAAATGGCAGGGAGTGAAAATGAAATGATCTTACTACTTCGGCAAGTTAGAAACTACAAAGAATTTGAGAGTATCAACCATCGTCTTGAATGTTACAACAAAAATGAAGATTTAGAGGATATAATTGTCGATAGTATTGTATGAAGGCAGTCCATGATCTACAGTAGGCGTCTGCGCTGATTTTGTTCATTTACAGCGAATCAAAAGAACAGGCAGTGTACACTGGATAAGTTGCTCCATTGATAACTGTTAGGAACTAATGCAGTTTCGTAGTACTGGTAGTTTTCTAGTTTGTGCCATATTTCATTTAAATACAAAATTTGCCACTCAGTTAAATGGTTGATTGCCTTTTTAATACCTTTTTAACTATTTCCATTGAACTTTGACTAATTGGGGATAGCTGTTTAATTGTGTCAAAATGTACTGGTCGTGATGTGTCCCAATTAACTGGAATCCACTGTATTAATAATAATATTTCTTTTCAATCAAATCAGAAAGTTCAAGATCTTTACATGTCACACTCGAAGTAATTAATCCAAATAGTAGAAGTTAGTATTTTTGTGTTTAGCCATTTTCATGAAAATAATATTCTACTGGATTTATAGAAGAAATATCCTTTGAGGATAAGTCAACACACACAAAATGCTGGAGGAACTCAGCAGGTCAGGCAGCATCTATGGAAAAGAGTAAACAGTCAACATTTCAGGGTGAGACCCTTCATCAGGACTCAATATGAAGCATTGGCTGTTTAGTCTTTTCTATAGATGCCTCCTGACCTGCTGAGTTCCTCCAGCATTTTCTGTGAGTTGCTTTGGATTTCCAGCACCCACAGATTTTCTTGTGTTTGAAGATGGGGCAGTGGTGACTCAAGTCTCAGGATTCTTGAATATCTGAGACTGGAATTGGATTATTATTGTCACAGATACAGTGAAAAACCTGTCTTGCATAATGCCCACACAGATCAATTCATTTCTCGGTGCATTGTGGTAGTACAAGATAAACGACTAACAATGCAGAATAAAGTGTAACAACTACAGAGGAAGTGCAGTACAGGTAAACAATAAGGTGAATCCCAATTTCAAAGCTTCCCCCCCCCCCCCCCCACATTGCTTGGTCCAGGTTGGCAGTGGGATGGCAGGTAAGTAAGGACCCTTTTACATCTGCCGGATCTCTGGCGACTCTCGTGCACTTGCCTTGATCCGGCTTGCACTCCCATTGAGGACAGTCTAGAAAACATCATCTAAATTACCTGCTTTTCAAAAGGTATCTCTCACCTTAAACCTGAGCATGACTTCATTCAGTTGGAACTTCCCAACCATGTCTAACTGTATGAAGACTTGATCCTGATCTGCAAACACAAGGACAGAGTAGAATAAAAGATCAAAAACATTTGTAGGATTCTGTCAATTTTCAAGCTATGGAACTAAGGTAGATAAAGGGAAGTTATTTCCTTTGCCCAGTGCCCAGATATCAGGACTCGCCTTTTTGTGAGAGTTATAGAGCAGGGGAAATGGCCCTTTGGTCCAACTGGCCCATGCTGAGCAGGATGCCCCATCCAAGCTAATCTCATTTGCCAGTGTTTGGCCAATATCCCTTTAAACCGGGGGCTTCCCAACCTTATTTACACCATGGACCCCGACCATTAACTGAGGAGTCTATGGACCCCTGCTGTAAACCTTTCCAATTCATGAGCCTTTTAAGTTCTTACTGTTCCTGCCTCAACCACTTCCTCTGGCAGCTCATTCCTTAGAGATATCACCCTTTGTGTGAAGAAGTTGTCTCTCAAGTTTCTCTTAAATCTCTACCCTCTCACCTTAAACCTGTGCCTCTAGTTCTTCATTCCCCAGCCATGGGGAAAATGGTGAGTACATTATCCCATCTGTACCCATCAGGTACAGATTTTATAAACCAATATATAGGGCAATACAGCTAAATTAATCCCTTCTGCTTACACATTGCCCATCTTCCCCCATTGCCTGTACATCTATCTGCCCATCTAAGAACCTCTTAAACAGCTCTATCCTGTCTGCCTCTACATCACTTCTGGCAGCACATTCCAGACACACAGCACTCTCTGTGTAAAAAAAATCTTGCCCCTCACATCTCCTTTGAATTTACATTCTTTCACCTTCTGCCTCTACATCTTATGTATGCCCTCTGGTATTAGACATTTCAACCCTGCAAAAAGTGCACTGGCTGTCCACTCTATTTATGCCCCTCAATGTTATAAACCTTTATCAGATCTCCGTCAGCCTCTGCTGCTCTGAGAAAACAACCCAAACAACCTCTCACTATAGCATATGTCCTCTAATCCAGAGCAACCCCCTAGTAAACCTCTCTAAAGCCTTGACATCCTTCCTGTAATGGGGTGGCCCGAAATGAAAGCAATACTCCAGACACAGCCTAACTAGAGTTTTATAAACCTGCCAAGCTCTTGAACTCAACTCCTTGGCCAATAAAGTCAAGCTTGCTATGAACCTTATTTACCATCTGTGTAACCACTTTGAGGGAGCTATGAACTTGGACCCAAAGATCCCTCTGTGGACAGCACTGCCATTAACTCTATTCTGACCCTTTACATTTGATTCACCAAAGTGAACATTTCACATTTGGTCAGGTTAAACTCCATTTGTTTCTGCAAATGACCCTTTTCCTGTTGTATTCTATGCCAGAGTTTTACTCTATCCTATACACTACAATCTGCAAACTTACTATCTGTGGTGAACTACATATACCTGTCTGGACAACCCCCCCCCCCCCCCCCGCCCCGCTGACTGCTCCTGTGGCTCCTCCCACAGACCCCTGTATAAAGGCAATCAAGGCCTAAGCCCGGCCTCTCTGTCTCCAGGATGTAGTATGGTGGTCACTCACTGCTTGTTCCTTCTTCCAGTCAATAAAAACCAATATCTCGCCTTTACGTCTCAGAGTGAGTTATTGATGGTGCATCACTAACCCACCCATCTACACTTCATCCATGTCATTTATGTTCATCACAAACTACAGAGGCCCTGGTATCCCCTGTGGAACACCACTGATGACAAACCTCCAGCCAGAATAAATCCCATTGACCACTAGCCTGTCTTCTATGGACAAGCCAATTCACCATGGATCCCTTGCATCTTAATCTTCTGGATGAATGTCCCATGAGGGACCTTGTCAGACGCTTTTCTAAAATCCACACAGACAACGTCCACAGCTCTACCTTCATCAATCACTTTTGTCATCTCCTCAAAAACCCGATCCAGTTAGTAACAAGTGAACTGCCCTCTACAAAATCATGTTGACTGTCCCCAAGATCTTCAAATCCATGGTTCTCCAAATGCACATAAATCCTATCCCTAAGAATCCTCTCCATTAGCTTCCCTACAATTGACGTGAGACTCACCGGATTTCCAGGATTCTTCCAACTTCCCTTCTTGAATAATAGGACACTTCTATATGATCATCTCTCATTCTCTTTTGCTCTAAGGAATAAAACCCTTGTCTGCTCAACCTCCTCCTGTAACTCAATATCTCAAATCTGCGCAGCATCCTAGCAAGTCTTAAATCTATATCCTTTAGTGTCAGATTCCTCCACCCTAGGGAAAGAAACTTTATCTACCATTGTCAGAATGGCTAGTGCAGGTGGAAATCCTCACCGCATTCAGACAGTACTCGAAGATCCATCCCCTGAAAACTATGGATCCAGTGTTGGAAAGTGAGGAGCTCTTTACTCTGTTACATTGACATTGAAATATAATGACAAGGGATAGGTAGATTGTTCTTTATAACTGTACTCTTCTCCACGCTGATACAACCCTCGTGTAAAAATGTTGGCCCTCTTCCTATTAAATCTCTCCACTCCCATGTTAAACCTATGCCCTGTAGCTGTTGATTCCCCAACCTTGGGTGTATTCACCCTGTCTATGTCCCTCGTGATGTGACACAGTCTGCTACATGCCAATGGAAAATGTCCAAGCCTGTCTAACCTCTCTCTATAACTCAGTTCCTCAAGTCATGGTAGTATCCTTGTAAATTTTCTCTGCAATCTTTGCAGTTCAATGACACCCTCGCTGGAGCAGGGGTTCTCAACCTGGGATCTACAGACCCCTTGGTTAATGGTAGGGGTCCATGGCTTAAAAAAAAGTTGGGAACCCTGGTGCTAGAGGAGGGGTGACCAAATCTGAACACAACTGAGTGAAGTCTAGTAAAACATCTTACAAAAGTTCTTTAAGTGGCTCAGTTATAAGATAGCAGATACCCATCTTTCTGTGGAATTTTCAAGAAGAGGAATTCTGATAGAGTCAGAGTTCCACAGCAAAGAAATGGGCCCTCTGGCCCGTTCAGTCCATGCCAAACTATTAATCTGCCTGTTCTCGTTGACCTGTACCTCTCCATACCACTCCCACCTATGTACCTGTCCAAACTTCTCCTAAATGTTGTAATTGAACCCAAATTCATCACTTCTGCTGGCAATGCATTCCACACTCTCTCACCACCCTCCATGAGGAGAAGTGCCCTCTCATGTTCTGCTTAAATATATCACCTTTCACCCTTAACCTATAACTTCTAGCTCTGGTCTCCCCCAACCGCAGTGGAAAAAGCCTGCTCACATTTACCCTATTTGTACCCCTCCTAATGTTGAATACCTCCATCAGATCTCCCCTCATTCACCCACACTCCTGGATCTTACCATTTTCTGATTGCCACCAGCTCCTCAGGGAGTCTGAGGGAATGACGTTGGTGATACGGTGGCTGTTGGTGAAGTACACAGGATTGTATTCATTCCTGGAGTCACAGATACAGCACTGCAGTAATTCCTGTGGGAAGAATCACTCACCGTGAACACAAAGCAACTGCTCCCTCCTCCAATGTCTTTATTCAACCCCATTATTCAATTCTCTGGCTCACAGCTGTACATAACCACAACTTTTTTTTCATAGAACAGTACAGTACAGAATCTCTGAACTAAGATGTTGTGCTGACCTTTTAACCTGCTCCTTTGATTAATTTAACCTTTCCCTTCCACATAGCCCTCCATTTTTCTATCATCCATGTGCCTATTTAAGGGTCTCTTCAATGTCCCTAATGTATCTGTCTGCACCACCACTGCAGGCAATGTGTTCCATGCACCTACCACTCACTCTGTAAAAAAATCTACCTAAGACACCTCCCTATATTTTCCTACAATCACTTTTACATTATATTGTACTAACCATGGCAAAAATTCTCTGGCTGTTCACTCTACCCATGCTTCTTATCATCTTAAACACCTCTATCAAGTCACCCTTCAACCTTCACTCCAAAGAGAAAAGAACCAGTTTGCTCATCCTTTCCTCCTAAGACATGCTCTCTGATCCAGGCAGCATCCTGGTAAATCTCCTCTGCACCCTCTCCAAAGCTTCCACATCTTTCCTATAAGTAGTTGAACAGTTTCAGGTCAGGATCTGAAGAGGACGTTCAAAGCCAACCCATCCTCATCCAGTGTCACATTGAGAATTCCGCCATTCCCTTTGGGTTCCACTCCCATCCATAGGAGATTGTTTCAAATGTATTCGTTCACAGAAAGGGGATGTCACTGGCAAGACTGGCACTTCAGATGCGGTATCAATGTAGTATGGAATGTTTCCCTGTCAGTCATCAGTCAGTGAGATCAGTATCTCAGCCGAATATCTTGTAGGCTGTCAAAGAGGTGAAATACCTTCTGCTGGTGCCTGTTACACAGCCAGTCTGGGCTTCACTGAAATGAGTGATCAGGGCTTTTTGTTTTAAAACAAATATCACTTGTTTTCCACTCAGCTTGCTCTTCGACTAGAAAAGGGAGGAATGCAAGATGCCTTCTTAGTGTAGCGGTTAGTGCGATGTTATTACAGCTCAGAGCTTGGTGATGCCATCCTGTGAGGAGTCTCTGCACTCCCCATGGAATGCATGGAGCTTCCCCCCAGTCGCTTGGTTTCCTCCCACAGTCCAAAGCCATATCAGACCGGCTAACTGGTCAGTGTAAAGCGTCCTGTGATCATGTTAGGGTTAATCGGATTTGGCAGGTGTTGCTGGGGCAGTGAGGCTCAAAGGGCCCGTTCTGGGCTGAATTGCTAAATAAATAAATTTACCACCTTATCAAACTGCATAACCACTTTCAGGGGCAGTGGACTTAGACCCCAAAATCCCCTTGTACAGCAACACTGTCGTTAACAGTGTAAAAGCCCTTTACATTTGGCCTGCCCAACTGTAACACTACATTTGGTAAGAGGCATTTTACATTTTCATTCTAGTTTCTCTGAAACGGCCAATCAAGGCTTTGTGTTTTAAAGTTACAACACTAAAATGGATGCAAAGCAGCATCTCTTTCTCCAAACTTGCCCTAGTTCTGCCATAACCTGACAGCTGAGTTATTGAGGTCCCAATGCCGACTGTTGTGTAACATTATGCTCTGATGAAACCGTGACTTATTTATCCTAAGTACACATCATTGGGAGGCAATGTCCTTAATACTCCTCATGTAGTCATGGCCATAAGAATCATTTACTTGCTGCTGCTCTAAGCTAATTTTGCAAATGTTTGGCAGATCTTCTGGGTGAATCCAGTGCCAACAGTTTAGCAACTGTGTCAACTTCTCCTCCCGTGAACCAGCTGTTGGAATTTTCTGTCTTTACATAGATGCAGCTGATCTGACTACGAGCTGCTAACTCAAACCACAAATTTTAAACATCTAATTATGGGACTATCTCTGATCACCCTGATTCCCCTGTTGGTAATGACGGGATTCACAGCTTACGTTAGGAAATGCAGGCTGAGGGAAGCCATGGACTACTAAATATTCAGCAAAAAAAAAGGGGCTTTCCAGACTGACAAAATATTTCATAATCAGATTTAATATCCCTGGCATATGTCTGGAAATTTGTTGCTTTGCAGCAGTACATTGCAATAAATAGCAAAACACAGGTTCATTAACCATTCAGAAATTGTCCTTTTCAAGATACAGCACTGTAACAGGCCCATCTCACCAAACAAGCCAGCGTCAGTTTTTCATAACCATGATCAATTAACCGAGTGGCGAGGTGGAGATACATCTCTACCAAAGGAGGTGTAAGGTGCTCCTTCCCTCCACTGGCCTGCGGGTCACCCTTGGGCAAGGCGTAGCACCTGCTTAGCCCCCTATCAGGGTCACGTGAAGCCATGGGAGCTGGTGGGGGATGGTTGTATGAGCAGCCGGTGCAGATCACAAGTCCTAGTTATGTGACCACTGACGCCAGGCTGACAATCTCTGAAGAGTATTGATAATGGCTGGGGTCACCCGTCTTGTAAAGACACTGTCCAGAAGAAGGCAATGGCAAACCACTTCTGCAGAAAAATTTGCCAAGAACAATCATGCTCATGGAAAGACCATGATTGCCCATGTGATATGACATGGCACATAATGATGATGTCATACAACATACAGTGAAATGTGCTGTTACATCATTGACCAACACAGTCTGAGTCTGCACTGGGGGCAGCCCGCAAGTGTTACTACACTTCTGGCACAACATCACAGGATGACTACAATTTACTAATCCTAATACGCTCGTCTTTGAAATGTGGGAGGAAACTGGAGCACCCTGAGGAAACCCACACGGCCACAGGGACAACATAGAAACTCCTTACAGAAAGTTACGGAAAATGAATTCCAATCACTTGTGCTGTAAAGCCTTGAGCTAACCAATATGCTATTGCACTGCCCAACTAAATTATTGAAATAATTGAAATAAGACCTTGTAGAATTAGACTATTTAGCCAACTGGCTCTCTTCCACCATTCCATCATGACAGATTTATTATCCCTCTCAAACCCATTTTCCTGCCTTCTCCCCATATCCTTTGAAATCCTTACTAATCAAGAATCTATTGACATCCATTTTAAATATACCCAAAGACTTGGCCTCCACAGCCACCTGTGGCAATGGATTCCACAGATTCACCACTCCCTGGCTAAGAAATTCCTCCTCATCTCTTTTCTAATTGGATGCCTTCCATTCCGAGGCTGTGTCTCTGATTCAGTTATAGGAAAGATCCTCTCTACTTTCACTGTATTTAGGCCTTTCAATAGGATGCCACGTTTGAACAGCTTGACACATAAAGAACGTTTGATGGCTCTGGGGCCTGTATTCACGAGAATTCTGAAGAAAGATGGGTGAAACCTAATTGAAACCTATTAAATGGTGAAAGGCCTTGATAGAGTGGATGTATGATGGGACAGTCTAAGACCAGAGGACACAGCCTCAGAATAGAGGGGCATCCTCTATGGAGATTAGGAGGAATTTCTTTATTCAGAATGGTGAATTTATGGAATTCTTTGCTACAGGCAGCGGTGGAGGCCAAATCTTTATGTATATTTAAGGCAGAGGTTGACAGATTCTTGGTTGGTCAGGGCATGAAGGGATGGTGGGGGGGCGGGGGAGGTGGAGAAGGCAGGAGATTGGGCCCGAGAGGAAAATTGGATCAACCATGATCAAATGGTGGAGCAGACTTGATGGGCCAAGTGGCCTAACTTAAGCCCTTATGTTTTGAATATAATCAATAATATGGAAATATATTATAGATCAGTGGTTCCCAGTCCTTTTTTATGCCATGGGGCCTTACCATCAACCGAGAAGTCTGTGGACCCAGGTTGGGAACATCTTTAACTCATCTGAAAACTTATTCAAATTATTAATAGTTCCAAAATTGTCAGCATCAAGTCCCTCTTTGTTGCATTACAATACATTCTTGTATCATCAGGCAAGTCTATAGTGCAAACTAAGCAGGAGCTGTTCCCATTATACTCCCACACAGCCAATGTTTATTTCTCAGGTAACATCACTGGCGCAGAGTATTGGATCATGGGACATCCCTAGTTGACAGGTTTTTTTGTGTCAGTATTTTAGAGAGCTCCCATCAGAGTCAGACCCTGTTTTGTTCATTGTTCACCATCCTTATCAGAGCAGTGCAAAATTTGCCATGTTCTTTGTCAATGCTTCAGAATGGTTGCATTTCTCCATTATCTCAAAAACATCTCAATGCTCAAAAATGCCTTGTAGAGTGTGCCTTTTCTCATCTATCACCTCCTCCTTCCCTTTCTCCTGTGGTCCACTCTCCTCTCCGATCAGATTCCATTCCCTCCAGTCCTTTCCTTTCCAACCCACCCGGCCTCACCCATCAACTTTTAGCTATCCTCCTCCCTCTACACCACTCCCCCCCCAAAATCTTTTCATGTTCTGACCAATGAAGAAGAACACACACACGCACACCCCCACCTGCCTGTGGCAAAGAATGCCACAGATTCACCACTCTCTGAATAAAGAAGTTCCTCCTCATTTCCATTCTAAACGGATGTCCCTCTATTCTGGCATCCTCCCCCTCATTTTCCAGTCCTGAAGAAGGGTTCCAGCCTGTAACATTGACCGTATATTCATTCCTATGGATGCTGCCTGACCTGCTGAGCTCCTCCAGCATTCTGTGGGTTAACCTGCTATATGGAACACAAGGGAAAACTGAACCGGGACCCACCCTGTCTGATTAAACGGAAAGTCCCAGCAAAGTGTCTGCTGCCAATAAGTAACTCGACGTTGACTCAGGAGGGAGAGGGTGATTAAAGCGGGCGAGGCCGTGATCGAGGAGGAGGTGGTGTTTGCAGAGCAGTTGCACTAGGAGGGGAATCACAACCCAGGGTCAGGTGGAATAAACCCAGCCAGACTCTCCTCACTTCCCAATTCACCACGACACACTCTGATTGCGGAGGATTCCACAGATCTTTTCTGGAGTGATCTCCTCCCATAAGGGAAGAATATATTAGTTGATACAGTATTATATGTGAAGATTTTGATGTTAATGATGCTGTACTGTAATACTCCGGCTCTGAGAGGGTGAACTGGTCAGTCTGTTGACACTGGAATGTGGGAATTCAAGGAACGATCCGATTGCGTTTTGTGGATATTGGATCGAGAGGAATTATTTCACGGGGAGCCTGGCATGTGGGGAGGGGCAAAGTCTGACCCAGAAAACAATATCATTTATATCTATATTTTAAAAACAATTCGGGTGGTATGGCAGCATTAGCAGTTAGTGTGACCAACATTATTACACCCACAGCGACCCGGGCTCAATTTCCGCCGCTGCTGCTGCCCGTACGGAGTTTGTACCTTCATGGGTTTCCTCCGGGGGCTCTGGTTTCCTCCCACATTCCAGAGACGTATGGGTTAGTAGGTTAAGCGGTCACAACGGTGGAATTGGGTGGCGCGGGCTCGTTAGGCCAGAAGGGCCTGTTAGCATGCTGTGTCTCTAAATAGGTTTAAAAAATGATCCATTCTGCACCCTGCTTAGTTCAGACCAACCCTGAGCTCCTCACCAAACCCCCAGAGAAAGGGTTAAGGTTGGTGAGTTGTGGGTATGCTACGTTGGCGCTCGCTTGCGGGCTGCCCCTCACACATCCCACCACTGTGTTGTTGTTCACACAAATGACACATTTCACCGTATGCTTTGACGCACATGTGATCAATCAAGTTAATCTTTCTAATATCGCCTGACAGACACTCGTCCTGATTTACTTTGACACCACACAGGCAGACTCGAGATACCACGCAGAGGAATTGGGAATCTGGAGCAACGCATGATCAGTTGGAGGCACTCGAGGGGTCGAGCGGCATCTGTGGTGGAAAGGGGTTTTCAGATCGAAGCACCATGTCGACAGTTTCTTTCTTCTGCTGCTCGACCTGCTGAGCATCTCCAGCAGGCTTTGTCTCACAAATGTCTGAATGACTTATTTATTTATTCACAGTGCAGAACAGGCCCTTCCGCACCACCCAGCACCACCCAGCAGCTTGTCCATTTAACCCTAGCCTACTCACAATTTACAATGACCAATTCACTGACTGACCGGTACATCTATTGAATGTGGAAGGAAAAAAGCCCACACACCTGAAGCACGTGCAAACTCTGAACTCTGGAACGGCCCGAGCTGTAATAATGTTTGCACTAACCTCCACACTACTGCGACTCCCCAAAGCGACCGCAGCAGGATTTGAACCTGCGACCCTCTGATCTGAAGTCAGATGCCTTATCTATCTGGCAACATAGCTGACAAGAAAGTACAATGACTTATTTATTTTATTGAGATATGGAGCAAGCTGCATCGCCCAGCAACCCCCGATTTAATCCTAGCCTAATCAGAGGACAATTCACAATGACTAGTTAACCCACCACAGGTGGGTCTTTGGACTGTGGGAGGAAACCAGAGCACCTGGAGGAAACTCATGTGGTCATGGAGAGAACGTACAAACTCCTTACAGTCAGCAGTGAGGATCACTGGTACTGTAAAGCATTGTACTAACCACTACAGTACTGTGCTACACCAACTATAACAAGTCTGATACTGATTCTTTGCTGAGTGTTTCCAGTATTTGCCATTTCAAAGGTGAACTTGGTCAAGTGAGCCAGAGTTAATGCATTGTGAATTATTAGGCAACACAGGTACAAGGTTGATCAAAGTGTGCAGGTTATTGAGACTGGTTAATATTACTTACCCGCCCATATAACATCTTTGCACTGCAGTATTTCTCAGATGCTTGGAGGCCACACGTCGATGAAGCTTGAAGCTTGCTGGCTGGTCCGACAGTTAGATCTCGGAGTTGGGGATAGCATGCTTGTCTGGAGCAGTTCCCCTGCGCGGATACACAGCTGGCCAATGCTGACAACACAGAAACAACACATTTACAACACTCCAGCTGTCTGCATGGATCTTGCTGTGTAGGCATTTGCTGCCTTGCGATAGTGAGCATAGTGAGAGAATTTTCTGTGTCTGTGAAATCCAGCAAAGTCACGTCTATATGATATATATGTACAGTATCTGAAATACATCTTATGGTAATGCTTGTTTGATGATGAATTTCAATAAAAAAATAAATTACAAAAAAAAAACAAAGCAAATCTTTCTTTCTGTAAGATAGTCATTGTGCCAACTTGAAGTCACAAAACACCCTTGAATAATACCAGATTTAATAAGAACAAGGAGCAACCTCTTTTACACAGAGGGTGCCCCAAATTTGAAGTGCCTGAGGAAGTGGTTGGGCCAGGTAAAATACAAACTTGCAAAAGACAGTTAGACAGGTACATAGAGTCATAGAACAGTACAACACAGAAACAGGCCCTTTGGCCTATTTAGTTCATGCCAAACCATTCAGGTTGCCTAGTCCCATCGACCTGCACCATAGCCATCGATACCCCCATCATCGATATACCATCCAAAGTATTGAAATCGAGCTCGTATGCATCATTTGCACTGGCAGCTCATTCCACACTCTTACCACCCTTGCAGTGAAGAAGTTTCCCCCTCATGCTCCCCTTAAACTTTTCACTTTTCACCCTTAACCCATGACCTCTGGTTGTAGTCCCACCTGACCTCAGTGGAAAAAAGCCTGCTTGCATTTACCTATCTATACCATTAATAATGTTGTATGTCTCTATCAAATCTCTCCTCAATTTTTTACTTCCCAAGAAATAAAGTCCTAACCTATTCAATCTTTCCTTATAACTCAGGTCATCCAGTCCCAGCAAAATCCTTGTAAATTTTCTCTATAGTCTTTCAATCTTATTTACATTCTTCCTGTAGGTAGGTGACCAAAACTGCACACAGTACTCCAAATTAGGCCTTACCAATGTCTTGTGCAACTTCAACAATACATCCCATCTCCTGTACTCAGCTCTTTGATTTATGAAGGCCAATGTGCCAAAAGCTTTCTTTACGATCCTATCTACCTGTGTCGCCACTTTCAATTAATTATGGACCTGTATTCCTAGATCTCTCTGTTCTATGACACTCCTCAGTGACCTACCATTCACTGTGTAAGTCCTACCCTGGCTGGTCCTACCGAAGTGAAACATGTGAGAAGATTACTGCCTGTTGCTGACAGAATGGGTCAATGGTTTTTGTCACCAGTATCACAGCCACCTGTCCTTCTCCCTGGCCAGTCCTTTCTACTTAGTTTTCCCTCTATATGAAATTTCTATTATTCCTGTTCAAATTCAGATTCCTCTTTATGGTGGAGAATGCCTGAGATCTCAAACATCTTCTCACCATTCTTTACTATATTTGTAGTTTACGAGGAACATTAATAGTCAGGTGTGGGACCTAGTGGGAGATTCAGTTAATAGTTGTCGGTGATAGTCTCAAGGTATCAGTACTTCTTCAGGTAAGATGTAGGTACTTTCAGAATCAGAATCAGATTCAGGTTTAACATCATCAGCATGTATTGTGAAATTTGCTAATTTTGTGGCAGCAGTATAATGCAATCTATGATAAATATAGAAAAAAACTGAATTTAGTGTAAGTACATAAATGTACATTAAATAGTTAAGTTAATAATTAGTACAAAAACAGGAATAAATAAGTGGTGCGGTAGTACTCGTGGGTTCAATGTCCAATCGGAAATCTGATGGCAGAGGGGAAGAAGCTACTTATTGATTTGTTGAGTGTGTGCCTTCCGGCTCCTGAACCACCTTCCTGATGGTAACAGTGAGAACAGGGCATGACCTGGGTAGTGGGCGACTCGAATAATGGACGCCACCTTTCTGAAGCTAGTACCTATAATGAGGCTGACTCATTTTACAACTCTCTCAAGACCAACACATCTGTCAAACTCATTCACTCATAAGTTCCTGAGACATCTTCATTTACAAGTTGAAGCATAATAAAGGTTTTCGAGAAATAGAATCACAACAGCACAACGTATTTAATAATTTGTCTATTTGATGCTCAGCGTTTGAGCTTTTAAACTCACCCAGGCTCAGGAACAGCAACAGCATCTTCACACTCAAAGGGGCTTCTTATAGTTCTCAGACTTCTTAAAGTATACACCCTGCAAGAAGAAAAACACAAAACCATCAATATTTTTAAAGAAACATTCGGACTTAATTCAAACATTTGGAGAACCATCTTCAAATACGGAATTACTTTAAAAATAAAGTCAGTTTTGGCAACTGAAATCAAAACACAGTCATGTCAGAATGTATGTTCTTGATTTCAATTCCGTGCTCTTGAACGTTTCCAGATCATTGAAATTTTTCAATCCAATAAGATACTTCAAGTCAACAACATTTTGAAAATTTAATTTTCCGTAATTTATTGGGAAGTGTTTACTCAGAAAAAAACTCTCCCTATTAATCCCGAAAGTCTGACTGCTACATTACCGATGGTAAAAGCTCCTGTTCCAATGGTTGTCGGTCTAGTGATGTGTCCCCACCTGGCACAGTCCCGTCTCTGCCTCTACATGTGGGAGCTCCTGTTTTTAACTGACGCTCCTGTCTGGGAGTGTCTCAGGTGAACTGAGTCTGCCGGTGATGAAGGAATGTCTCAGGATTATTCACGCACACGCCCTGTGTTGTCCCAACCCTTGGGTCTAACACTCAAACATCGATCAGATCTCTCTGGTCTTTCCAAAACATTAACTAAATCACGCGTGTTTCTTTTCTTTTGTAAGAAAGATAATTAAAATATTCCCCTACGTATCGTTGCGTTCATGTTTTTTTAATTAGCACCTACACTTACAAGAACTTTTTCCAGCTTATATTTCAGCATTACTATCTCAGTCTTTAGTACATTGGCCGTCAGATTTTTCTAACCTCTATTGCATTTCTTTACTTCTCTCGAAATGCCTGCAAGAAAATCCCGCCTGGTATTGGGGTGGGGAGAAACATCGCTCAGGATCGAAATAAACTGCAAAGAGTTGTAAACTTGGTCATCTCCATCATGGTATGCAGGACATCTTCAAGGAGCGATGCCTCGGAAAGGAGGTGTCCATCATTTAGGACCCCCCCACCACCCAGGACATGCTCTCTTCTCAGCAGAGAGGAGGAACAGGAGCCTGAAGGCACACACTCAGTGATTCAGGAACAGCTTCTTCCCTTCTGCCATCTGATTCCTGAATGGACATTGAACCCGTGAAAACTTTTTTTATTGCTATATTTTCGCACGACTTATTTAGTTTGAGTTTGACAATTCCCATATTTGCATGCATTGAAATGTGTTGCTACAGCAACACTAACAAGTTTCACCATATATGTAGGTGATATTAAATCTGATTCTGATTCTGAAGAAAATGAATGGAAGGTAGCTTATGGTAACATATCGGTATTTCGATAATAAGTTTACTTTGAACTTTGACTCCGAGCAGTGCTCGGGGAGCTTTTAAGCAAAGGGCTTTGAACAAGTGTTTTTTCTTTACACAAGAAGGGTGTTTGACGGCCGGGGTGACGAAGGAACTTGTGGCAGGCTCGGCAGGAACGCCGACGATCAGGCAGCTTGCTGAGCCGTGTCAGAGCACACGGACATCAGAATATTCACGTCAGGGCTCCGACCGGGGCTGCTTGCGCCCTGTTTAAAGCAGAACACGTTTTGATGATTGTGTGTTCAGGATTAAATGTGCTCTCTGTTCCGGGAATGGGAGGCCTGTAACAACAGAGCCGCACGTCCCAGCCTCACGTACAACAGATGACACTCCTCAGGTGGGGCTCCGACAGCCGGCGTAGACGGGTAGCTACTGCGAGGTTTAACCTGAGCAGTGGGGAAATTCTCCCAGAGAAAGCAGTGGACGGAAGACAGATAAAAGATTCGTATAACATAACCCTTATATTGATACACGCACATCAACGTTTGTCTGTAATAGAGACAGAGAGATTGGAAAGAGAAGGGAGAGATGAGAAGACACCCAGTCACTCTCTGTACAAAACCTGTCCCTCACACCTCCTGTGAAATTATGCCCTTTCTCCATGTTTACCCATTAAAATACACACACTTCAAACCATCCATCCAGTCCTATCTATTACTTTCCTCCTGCCTGTTTTTACTGACCCTGACATCTACCTCCTTCTTGGTCCATCCAGCTTTCTGACCTGGTGCTCGGAAAAAGAGAGTGGTGGGGGGGAGAGAGAGAGAGAGAGAGGAGAAAACTAGAGAAAGGCTCTCTTATATGTGCCTACTGAAAGGGTGCAAAGGAGATTTACAAGGATGTTGCCTGCAATGGGGAGCATGCCATAGGTTAGTGAACTCGGCCTTTTCTCCTTGGAGCAACGGAGGATGAGAGGTGACCTGATAGAGGTGTATAAGATGATGAGAGGCATTGATCGTGTGGGTAGTCAAGAGGCTTTTTCCCACGGGGCTTGCATGAGGGGGCACAGTTTTAAGGTGTTTGGAAACAGGTACAGAGGGGATGTTGGGGTTAATTTTTTCACACAGAGAGTGGTGGGTGTGTGGAATGCACTGCCGGTGACAATGGTAGAGGCAGATACAATAGGGTCTTTTAAGAGACTCTTAGAGAGGTACATGGAGCTTAGAAAAATAGAGGGCTATGCAGTAGGGAAATTCTAGACAGTTTCCTGAGTCAGTTACATGGTCAGCACTACATTGTGGGCTGAAGGGCCTGTAATGTGCTGTAGATTTCAGTGTACTCTGTTCTAGTGTATCTGCCTGCACCACCCCCCCCATCTGTGTATTCCATGTACCCACTGTTCTCTGTGTAAAAAAACTATCTCTGATATCCCCCTATACTTTCCTTCAATCACCTTAAAATAATGCCCTGTTGTATTAGCCGCCTGTCCTAGGAGAACGTATCTGCCTGTCCACTTGATCTACAGTATGCCTCTTTTCTAGCACACCTCTGTCAAGTCACCTCTCATCTTCTTTCACTCCAAGGAGAAGAGCCGTAGCTCACTCACCCATCCTCGTAAACCATGTTCTCTAATCCAAGCAGCATCCTAGTAAATCTCCTCAGCACCCTCTCTAAAGCTTCCACAGCCTGCCTATAGTGAGGTGACCAGTCCCAGGTCAGGATCTGAACAGAATACTCAAGGACAATTCATCTCCATCCCACAAACCCAGCCTAAACAATACTCTAAGAAAGCAATCACTCCATTGGGTTTTGGGAGGTTAGGTTCCATTCTGCCATCTGTATACTTGACCTCAAGAGGTCGAAGTGCACAGAATCCACCGGAACACAGGGTCCAGGGCAACTTTACCTAAACTAGTTAGAACTGAGATTCTAATAAACATGTTTATAATCTGAAAGGAAACAATGTTATATTTTTTAAATTAGTTTATTATTTCAAAGGGATTCCCGCCCACGCAGGGACAGATGGGATAAGCTGAGATAGGCACGATGGTTGGTAAGGATGTGGAGGCCAAGGGGCCTGTTTCTGCGCTGTTCTACTGGATGTGTGTCCCTATCCCGTCTTCCTCACTGGGATTTCCAGGAATGTTGGACCAAACCTCACCGGAAGTAATGATGAATTTTCAGATGAAAATGGATCTTAATCAGTTATGGGCAAGGAATGGGAAATGGATTTCGATATAGATAATTGTGAGGTGACAATCCTGGAAAGTCAAACTAGTATAGGATTAGTACTATGAACAAATCGTGTAATGGAACACAAGGGCCTAGGAATACAAGTAAAAAGTTTGTTTAAAACCGTGTGGCAGGTAGACAGAGTGGTGAAAACAGTGTTTAACTCACTGGCCTTCATCAGACCAAGCATTAGGTATAGAAAGAGAGTTTAGGTTGCAGTTGTATAAGCCGCTGGTGAGGCTGCACTTGGAGTACAGTTTCGGTTGCCATGTTGTAGGAAAGATGAGTTTAAACTGAAAAAGAGTTCAGAAAAGATTAACGAGGAAGTTACCAGGACTAGAGAGCCTGAGTTTTAGGAAGCGATTGGCCAGGCCAGGAATTTATTCCTTAGAATGTAGAAAACTTAGAAGCAACTTTATAGAAAGGCTTAAAGTTATGAGAGGCAGGGTTAAGTTTGACGGTAACAGTATTTTATCTAGGGTAGGGAGTCTAAAACTGGGGGGGGGGGGGGGCATGGATTTAGGCTGAGAAGTGAAAGGTTGAAAAAGGACCTGAGGAACAGCATTTCACCCAGAGGAGGGTGAGTATTGGGAACGAGCTGCTAGAGAAAGTGGCTGATCAGGTGCAATAGTATCATTTAAGAAGCACTTGGGGCAGGGTTTGGAGAGATATGGACTGGGCATGGAAAATTGGCACCACGGTTAGCTGGATCTGGTTGGGAGGGAGGAATGGGCCTTGTTTTGCTGTGGTTGTTTCGTCGTTGTATTCTGTTGTTCTGCCAAGCATTGTGGGTAAGCTATCTTGGCACTGAATGTGTGGCAACACTTGTAGGCTGGCCCCAGTGCGTCCTTAGAGTATGTTAGTTGTTAACATTAGCGAAGCATTGCGCTGTTTGTTTTGACGCACGTGTGATAAATAAGCCCAAATCTGAATCATTTTGATCATTTACTGCTGATCACATTCTGATTAATCTGTCCAGACAAGCTCCCCGGATATGGGTCACATTAATACTTATCTCATAAGTAAACACGCTGCCACCCTCCCTTCCCTGTTCGATGAGGCAATAGTCAGGTGTTAAAACCCGTCTGGGAAAAGTTACCGCAGAAACCTGAAAGCATACTTGTAAGATATGGCTATCTGCTTGCTAGAAGAATGGATTTCATCTGGCATAATACCTCTGTTTAGACCAGGATAAATCTGGTGAAAGTGAGCAGACAAAGAGGAAAGAAAATGGAAGATGCAGGGCTGAGCTGCAGTTGCATCTGAGCCAACTTAGGCTCAGTCCAGAGAGAGAGGATCAGATTGAACACACAATACAGGGAGGCAGAATTACTCTTCATTGTCTCACTCACTAACTCTACTCCTGTTTTCCTTAAGCAGCTCTCCACAATAGCCTGAAAGATCGACGCCACTTCATCCCCATGGCGTGACCTCGTTATGAGTTTGAGGAGATTTGGTGCATCACCGAAGACGCTTGCTAATTTCTCCAGATGTATGATGGTGGGAAATCTTCCTGGTTGTAACACGGCCTGGTGTGGAGGCTCCAAAGCGCAGGATTGAAAGAGGCTCCGGAGGACAGTGGACTCTATCAGCGCCATCATGGGTACAAGACTCCCCCCAGCGAAGGACGACTTCAAATGATGATCCCTCAACAAGCCGGCAGCCATCACTAATCACACACTCAAAGTTTAGGGACAGCTCCACCATCAGATTTCTGAATAGTCCATTAATGTGAGCTCACTATTTTGCTTTTCTTTTGATTTTATATATTTCTTATTGTAACTTGGGTGTCAGGGTGGAGATACATTTCTACCAAAAGGGGTGTAAGGCACTCCTTCCCTCCACTAGTCTTCAGGTCCCCCTTGGGCAAGATGTAGCACCTGCTTATCCCCCTGATCACGTCACATGAAGCAAAGGGAGCAGGTGGGGGATGGTCGTATCAGCAGCCGGTGCAGATCTCAAGTCCTGGTTATGCGACCACTGACACCAGGCAGACAATCTCTGAAGAGTATTGATAATGGCCGGGGTCACCCGTCTTGTAAAGACACTGCCCAGGAGAAGGCAATGACAAACCACTTCTGTAGGAAAACTTGCCGAGCATAATCACGATCATTTGATTGCCTATGTCATACAAACGGCACATAATGATGATGATATTGTAACAAAGTGATGTTTTTATTATGTCTCGCACTGTACTGCTGCTGCAAAACAACAAAGTTTACAACATGTCAGTGATAATAAACCTGATTCTGATTCAGATTCCTTGGCAACTCTGGTTTATAATTTTGCTTCCCCCAGGGCTGGTATTTCACACCCTGCGTACTTCTTCACTGTTCAGTTTTGCCAAGACCTGTAGATGAAATGGTGCAGCTGAACTTTACTGCCAGCTGACTGAGGCTAGACTGACAGACATAGCCACCTCACCGATGAGTCAGTTAAATCCAGTCACTTAAGCATGAGTCACCTAAACTTTTTCCAATGTTCCTTAGACTCAGGATCAGTTCCAGAAACCAGAGCACCCGGAGGAAAGACAAATATTCTTGGGGAGGAATGTACAAGCTCCTTACAGAGGAAGCCAGAATTGAACCCTGTACTCTGGAATGCTCCCAGCTGTAATAGCAAGACCCTAACTGCTACACTACTGTGTCACTACTTTATAATATGTAAAAAAATGTAAAGGCGGGTTTTGGTATTAATCAGAATAATATCCAGTAACCCAGAAAATCTACCAGATCCGCACTGCCCTTTTACACCCGTGTGACCAATTAACCTGCCAACGCGTACGTCTTTGGACTGTGGGAGGAAACCAGAACACTGGAGGAAACCCACAGGGTGAAGGGGAGAACATACAAACTCCTTAAAACCAGTGTTGGAATTGAACCCCTGTTGACAGGCTTCAGGAGAACACTGTTCCCTTCCCCTCAATTCACACAACATCAAAACCTCCCATTTCCTGCGGCTCCACACATCAATTACCTTAAGGGAATCTACTCTTTTCCCAGGAATCCTTTTGCTCTTAGTGTACTATAGAATCTTTTAGGTTTTAGTGTATGCTTTGCTATCTTATCTGCCCAGAGTATTTAATTATCTCCTGTTTCCTCCTAATTTACTTTTTAAAAGTACTCCTACGTCTGGCAGGGTAGCATAGTGGTTAGCACAACGCTTTAGAGTACAAGCGACAAGTTCAGTTCCTGGTGCTGCCTGTAAGGAGTTTGTATGGTCTCCCGCATGGGTTTCCTCCAGGTGCTCCAGTTTCCTCCCACGGTCCAAAGGCGCACCAGTTGGTAGGTTAATTGGATATTATAAATTGTTCTGGATTAGGCTAGGATTAAATTGGGATGGGATTGCTGGGTGGCATGGCTCGAAGGTTAGGAAGGGCCCAGTTTGCACTCTATCTCAATAAATATATTAATATATCCCTTACGTAGAGGGGGAAGCCTACTACCCCAGGGACGGTTGATCCCAGCTGCCTCCACCTGACATATGACTCCTCCATTGGGCTGAGTATTGCCTGTCAACCAAGGTGCAGTGAGGTAGTTGGACAGACTCTACAATCAGTGGCCATGATACAAGTACACCTATACACCTGCCCACCTGCCCATGAACGCAAGTATCGAATCAGCCAATCACATGGCAGCGACTCGATGCATTAAAAGCATGCAGGCTTGGTCAAGAGGTTCAGACCAAACATCAGAATGGGGAAGAAATGTGATCTGAGCAACCTGGACCCTGGAAAGTTTGTTGGTGCCAGGCAGGGTGGTTTGAGTATCTCAGAAACTGCTGGTCTCGGGCAATTTTCACGCACACGGTCTCTAGAGTTAACAGAAAATGATCTGATAAACAAAAAAAATTCCAGTGGGTAGTAGTTCTGTGGGTGAAAACGTCTTGTTAATGAGAGAGGTCAGAGGAGCATAGCCAGACTGGTTCAAACTGACAAATAACCATGTGTTACAACAGCGGTGTGCAGAAGAACATCTCTGAATGCACAACACTTTGAACCTTGAACTGGGTGGGCTACAGCAGCAGAAGGTCACAAACATACACTCTGTGGCCACTTTATCAGCTAGAGAAGGTACCTTGTAAAATGGCACACACAAATCGCTGGAGGAACTCCCAGGAAGGATACATGGCTGAGGGAGCACATGGTCAAAGGGTTGGAGGGCAGCAGAAATCACAGAGGGGGAGCAGTGCGACAGGGTCAGAAAGATTTAAATTTCTTCAGGACGGGCATCCCTCGAAGAGTTTGCAGTAGCCGTAGTATCACAAAGACGAGAAGGTGTGCCACTGGCTGCACGTTCACCCTGTGTACATTTACTGCCACTCTGGATAAAGGCACGTATCACTTACTGGAATTGGGTTTGGCAACAGAAATACAAGCTTCAAGTTGCTTAATTTTTTTTGCGATTGTCCACCCTGACTCAAAATAGTTTACAAATGAGGAAACTAGGTGAAAGGTGAGGGGGGTCAAAGTATCTATTTATCAGTTGGAATGGTTTGGGATTGACAAAGATAAGGTTGTTCTGGATTGTAAACAACTCATAGAAGATAACAATCTGCAGAAATCACCGGGGATCCAGTCTTCCTGTTTCAGATGAGAAAGTATGGTGCTGGGCAAATTGAAATCAAAGTATCACAAATGCATTTGTGTCAGAGTTGAAGTCTGTCGTGATTCAAATTGTGTCATTCAACGTTACTTCCTCTATCTTTATTTATGCAAGAACAGGCAAGTTACTTTTCTGAATGTTGTCCTTCCTCTCCATGCCTTGTAGTGCATCAGGCAGCAACCTTGCTGTTTCTTTTAGCATTTGTGTCTGTTTTTTTTTACAAGGCTAAGTTGCTAGCTCAATGCTCAACCTAGCACTGATGGAAAGCACGTAAGGAGTGTACCCGGGACAATGTGCCTTGAAGTCTGGTGTGGATGCCACAACATCACAGGCCCGCTTTCTTCTGAATGCGTTTATTCCTTTACATCCAGTAACTCAGGACAGGGATACACTGTTATGGGAGTTCCAAGAAACTTATTATCAAAGTGTGGATACACTACTCTGAGATTCCTTTTCCTGCAGGCATTCACAATAGAGATGTATCTGCACCAAAGGAGGTGGAAGGTGCTCCTTCCCTCTGCTAGCCTGCAGGTCACCATTGGGCAAGGGGTAGCACCTGTTTAGCCCCCGATTAGGGTCACGTGAAGCCATGGGAGCAGGTGGTGGATGGTCATATGGGCAGCCGATGCATATCACAAGTCCTGGTTATGTGACCACTGACACCAGGCAGACAATCTCTGAAGAGTATTGATAATGGCTGGGGTCACCCGTCTTGTAAAGACACTGCCCAGAAGAAGGCAATGGCAAACCACTTCTGTAGAAACATTTGCCAAGAACAATCATGGTCATGGGAAAACCGTGATTGCTCACATCATATAACAGGGCACATAGTGATGATGATTCACAGCAGTACAGAGAAATACAATAGAATCAGTGAAAAACTGCACACAAAAATGGACAAACAGACTGAGACTGAGTACAATGTCAATTGCTCAGTAGGGTGGACAGTGGCAGGGGTACATTTTGTCTAGTCTTGCCCATGTGAAGTGTCAAATCCCCAGATGAGCTCCCCTTGCATCCCTGCAAGGCCTGACTTTCCAGCTTTGTAAAGGTTAGCTTTATTTACCACAAGGACATCGAAACATGCGTTGCAACTCATTATTCTGCGTCAATGACCAACACAATCCAAGAATGTGTTAGGGACAAGCCACAACTGTCGCCATGTGTCCTGTGCCAACCTAGCACACCACAGCTCACTAACCCTAACCAGCATGTCTTTGGACTGTGAGAGGAACATGGAACTCCCAGAGGGAATCCACACAGTCATAGGGAGAGTGTACAAACTCCTTATAGCCAGCAGCGGGAATTGAACTCTGATTGCTGGTGCTTTAAGGTGTTATCAGACCATAAGTCCATAAGAATTAGGCCACTTGACTCATCATTTGCTCCATCATTCCATCATGGCTGATTAATCATCCCTCTGAACCCCATTCTCTTGCCTTCTCCCTGTAACCTTTGATGCCCTGACTAATCAAGAACCTATCAACTTCAGCTTTAAATACATCCAATGACTTGGCCTCTACAGCTGCCTGTAGCATTGAAGTCCACAGATTCACTATCTTCCAGCTACAGGAATTCTTTCTCATCTCTCTCCTAAATGGGTATCACCATATTCTGAGGCTGTGCCCTTTGGTCCTAGACTTCCTCACTAATGGAAACACCCTCTCCACATCCACTCTATCTAGGTCTTTAAATCTTCGACAGATTTCAATTGTATCTTCTTCATTCTTCTAAACTCCAGTAAGTACAGGTCTAGAGATATCAAATGCTCTCCATACATTAACCCTTTCATTCTTTGAATCATTCTATGAACCTCCTTTGGCCTCTGTCCAATGCCACCACATCTTTTCTTAGGTAAGGTACGAAGACTTCACACAATACTCCAAGTGCAGTCTGACCAATGCAAACTTGGCCAAAAAGCCACCAATTCTGTCATTCAAATCATTGACATATAATATGAGAAGAAACTGTCTCAATACCAACCCCTGATGTACAGCACCAATCATCAGCAGGCAACCAGTAAATGCCCCTTTTATTCCATCCCTTTGCCCCGTCAGTAAGCCAATCTTCCATCCATGTTAGTATCCTTCCTGTAAAACCATTGACTCTAATCTCGTTAAGCAGCACCTTGTCAAAGGCCTGCTGAAAATGCAAGTAAACAATATCCACTGACTCTCCTTTGTCTAGTCTGCTTTGTATTTCATCAAAGAATTGTTAACTCCCCTTAAGTAAATATTGCTGACTTTGGCCTGCTTTATCATGTACCTTGAAACCTCGTCCTTAATAATGGACTCCAACATCTTTCCAACCACTGAAGTCAGGGCTGGTGGCCTATAATTTCCTTTCTTCTGCCTTTCTCCCTTCTAGAAGAATGGAGTGACATTTGCAATTTTCCAGTCCTCCAGAACCATTCCAGAATCTACTGATTCTTGAAAGATAATTACTAATGTCTCCACAGTCTCCTCAGCCACTTCTTTCAATATCTTGGGGTGTCGTTCATCTGGTCCAGGTGACTCATTCACCAAAACTTCAGACCATTCAGCTTCCCAAGCACCTTCTCCTTAGTAATAGCAACTACACTCACTCCTACCCCGTGACACTCTCAAATTTTGGGTATACCCATGGTGTCTTCCACAGTGAAGACTGATGCAAAGTACTTTTTATGTTCTCCTGCCATTTGGTTGTCCCCCTTTACTACCTCTCCACCATCATTTTCTAGTGGTCCAATATCCACTCGTGCCTCTCTTTTGATATTTATATATCTGAAAAAAAATCTTTTTGGCGAGCTTACTTTCAGATTTCATCTCTTCTCTCTACATTTCTTCTTAGTTGCCTCTGTTGGTTTTTAAAAGCTTTCCAATCCTCTAACTTCCCACTAATTTTTGCCGTATTATATGCCCTCTTTTATTTTCATGCTGTCTTTATCTTCAGTTATCAGCCATGGTTGCCTCATCTTGCCTTCCAAATACTTCTTCATCTTTGGTATGCATCCAAATCCAAATGTGCCTTCCAAACTACACACAGAATCTCTAGCCATTGCTGTTCTGCCATAATCCCTGCTAGTGTTCCCTTCCAATCAACATTGGGCAGCTTCTCCCTCATGCTTCTGAAATTCCCTTCACTCCAATGTAACATACCTTATCTTCTTCCTTTCAAACTGCAGGCTGAATTCTATCACATTACAATCACTGCCTCCTAAGGATTCCTTTACCTTAAACTTCCTAATCAAATCTGGTTCATTACACAACACCCAATGCAAAATTGCCTTTCTTCTAGTCACCAGTTGCTCTAAAAAGCCATTCTACAAATTCCCTCACTTGGGATCCCAAACCAACTGGATTTTCCCAATCTACTTGCATATTGAAATCCCCCATGAGTATCACAACATTACATTGTCCTTTTTACATACCTTTTCTATCTTCTGTTGTAATTTGTATCTCATATTCTGGCTACCTATTTAGAGAGCTGCACATAACTCCCATTAGGGTCTTTTTACCCTTGCAGTTTCTTAACTCTACACACAAGATATCACCTCTTTCTAAGGATTTGATTTTTATCAGCAGAGCCATCCCACTCCGTCTGCCTACCTACCTGTCTTTTTGATACAAGGTGTATCCTCTAATCTACACTCAAAGGCCACTTTATTAAATACACCTGTATACATGCGCGTTAATGCTGATCTCCTGGGATTTTTACACACCACAGCTTCTAGAGTTCACAGACAATGGTGAAAAAAATTAAAAAGAAAACACCCAGTGCAAAAATGCCGTGAGTGAGATTGGTGAGAGGCGAGCCGCCAGATTGGTTCAAACTGACACGCATTGCAACGGTGGTGTACAGTAGAGCAACTCTGAATGCATGACATATTAAATCTTGATATGAATCGACTATAGCAGCAAAGTACCACAAACACACACTCAGGAGCCAATTTATTAAACACAGGAGGTAACTAATAAAGTGGCCACTGAATGTACATATAAACATAATTTATAAATTAAACAAGTATTGCAAAAAGACTTGCATTTATTTGGTATAAATGATTCTGGATTTAAGGGGCAAAAGCAATGAAGATGCCCTTAACTCACTTTGACATTGTGTTATTTGGCACCTTACAGAGAGGGACCCTGGACCATTTCTCTTGGATACATCTGTTGATGATAAAGTTGAAATCTATTTTTAGACGAGAACCACAGATCAAGCTTTTCCAAACAGGTTGCTTGTTTTGATGTTACTTGTCCCACTTGAAGTGACCTTTCTCCTCAAACTTTGTGACATGGCACTGTGGGGAGAGAGAGGATCATACCTCAGGCACTGTGGGGAGAGAGAGGATCATACCTCAGTTATGATCGCCAAGTCAGCGCATGTTTCCAGCATCACGTTTCTGCTGGTAGGAGCTTTCTGTTTCCAGGTTTTTGACTGTATTCACAAGATCACAACAAGGTTACAGAACTAGACCCTTCAGCCCAACTAGTCTGTACTTGCATTTATATTCCACTTCGGTCTCCTCCCCTCTTTCCTCACATCTAGATGTATTGGTGTAACCCCCTATTCCCTTCCCTCTGTTACCCTTAGAACCACAGAATATTACAGCACAGAACAGGCTCTTCAGCCCTTGATTTTGTGCCGACCATTTAACCTGCTCGAAGATCAATCTAACTCCTCCCTCCCATATAGCCCTCCATTTTTCTATCATCCATGTGCCTATCTAAAAATTTCTTAAATACCGCTGATCTATCTACATTTACTATCACTTCCAGCACAGTGTTCCATGCACCCACCACTCTCAGAGTAAAAAACCTGCCTCTCACCTCCCCCCCATATACTTTCCCCCAATCACCTTAAAGTTATGGTTGGGTAGAAGTCTCTGGTTCTCCACTAGCTCTATACCTGTCATTTTGTACATGTCTATCAAGTCACCTCTCATCCTTCTTCACTTCAAAGAGAAAAGCCCCAGCTCATAAGACAATTTTTTTTTCAGATGCTCATCCAGTCTCCTCTTAAAGACATCAACACCATTCAGCTCAACCACTCTCTGGCAGACAGAGTACCACACTCTCCCCACCCTCTTGGGTAAAGACGTCTCTTGTCAGTTCTCTGTTTTAAGCAACGTTCCCTCTTAACTTTTTCTACAACTGCGCAGACCAACTATTGCTCTGAGGAGGAAATTTTTACATGGCCTGAAAACTGTGCAACACTAATTTTTTTTTTGTTCAATATGTATACTATGAATATTTAGAATGAAATTTGAAAAACCACATACAACAAAGGAAATCTTTCAAGTTTCGTAAACTTTTTCTAGCTGCGTTCAATCCCAGCTGCGCGGCAACAAAGGGTACATACATAGGAGCATTTCAGTCACTGCACAACCGTGTACCCCCGCAAATTAGAGGGAATAATGACTCTAACACAAGGCCATGGGATCACACACACCCACGTGGTAGGCAGGTGTTTGAATTGGTGTTCACAGTGAAAGCCAGACATTTTCTACTTTTCAAACCCATTTTGATTGCAGAGGCAGTAGCAATGCATGTTTAGAGTTAACAGACTGAAATCCTGTTTCGCCATGAAAAGTGGAAAAGATTTACAAATGATTGATTTGTGGTGCATTGCGAAGTTGTCATTAGCTGTGAAATGTTCAGCTGGTATTCCCCTATCCCACAGTTTACCATTGGGATAGTCAGCCATTGACCCACTTCATCTAATTCCCACACCTCTCCTCTGTCCTGGTCAGAGCAAGATCTGAGTTCTTCTTGTCCTCACCTCACTGGGTATCAGCATCTCCAAGGATCTATCCAGGGCCCAACATACTGACACAATTACAAAGAAGACATGACTGTGGCTATATTTCATTATGAGTTTGAGAAGATTTGATATGTCACCAAAGACACTCACAAAGTTCTATGGATGTACCGTGGAGCGCATTCTAACTGGTTGCATCACCAAGTGATACGGAGGTGCCACTGCATAGAATCAGAAAAAGTTGCAAAGTCAGCCATTTCCATCATGGGCACTAGCGTCCCCAGCATCCAGGACATTTTCAAAAGGTGATTCTTCAAAAAGGCAGAATCCGTCTTTAAGGACCCCCAACACCCAGGACATGCCCTCTTCTCATTGCTACCATTAGGGAGGAGGTACAGGAGCCCAAAGACATACACTCAATATTTTAAGAACAGCTTCTTCTCCACTGCCATCAGATTCCTGAATGGACAATAAACTCATGAACACTACAACATTATTTCTTCTTTTTTTTTTCTTGCTCTCTTTTTGCACAACTTACTGAATTTTATATATATACTATATATATATATTTCTTATTGTAATTTATAGTTTTGTTATTATTATGTATCGCAATGTACTGCTGCCACAAAACAACAAATCTCACAACATATGCCAGTGATATGAAACCTGATTCTGACCCAAGTCGTCATTCAAAGGACCAGTTGAGATTTTGGTCAACAACGTCGCCCAGAAAGCTGAATTCAGACGACTCAGAAACCTTGACTGTTTATTTCTCTACATAGAAGCTGCCTGACCTGACGAGCTCCTGCAGTATTTTGTGTGTATCATCTCATTATTCCCTTTTTATTACACTACTTATTTACTTTTTCATCAGATGTATGAAGTGTAAAAGAGAGGTGAGAATAGATATTGGACCTCTGGAAAACGATGCTGGAGAGGTAGTAATGGGGAACAAGGAAATAATGGATGAACTGAATAAGTATTTTACATCAGTCTTCACAGTGGAAGACACTAGCAATGTGCCGGAAATTCGAAAGTGTCAGGGGGCAGAAATGTGTGAAGTTGCCATACTAGGAAGGTCCTTGGGAGACTTATGGTCTTTTACAAAGTATAGCAATTTTATGCCTTTGCCTTGTACTGTTGCCTCCAAACGACAAATTTCATATCATACAAAGCAGCGATAATAGATCTGATTCTATTCTTTCAGTCTCAGTAAATGTCACTTGTTGATGACATTGTTTCCATTCAGTGATCCATGTGAGAAATTTTCCAGAATCCTGGTGTGGTTGCCTGAATCTCTCTTCATCAAAGTAAAAAGACATCAGTGTTTTACTGGTTATTGGAACAATGTTCAGATAAAGTCCAAACTGCTGGCTATGGATTTGGGAGGGGTTTTCTGTGGAAGAGGCTAGGGTCTCAGGACCAGGTGAAAAACAGGATGAGAACATTTATCTGCATTGTTGTGCAAGAGGTGGTTTGTCAGCGATGATGGGTGAATGACTTTATTTACTTGTCACTAGTTGGGAATGGAAATTCACAGTAGGATCTCGTTTCACTTCAGATATGGGTGAACTTTCACCTACTTCTCCACACTTTCACTGGGATGTGTAATCCTGCTTTCTCTGGGCTAGGAACAAATATAGTGGTAAAACTAAATTAAATACATCTCTACTATCTAAGAATATGAAGCTGAAAATAAAAATTCAGAAAGCAGGTCCTTTTATAAATAGAAGATCTAATGCTATTTACCAGGTTTAGATACTGTATACAGTCAGTGTCCATTTTATTACGTACAGGAGTGAAGCTTGGTGTGATCTTCTGCTGCTGTAGCCCATCCACTTCAAGGTTCAATGTGATGTGCATTCAGAGATGCTCTTATGCACACCACTGCTGTAACACAGGGTTCCTTGAGTTACCGGTTCCTTCCTGTCAGTTTGAACCAGACTGACCAATCTCCTCTGGCCTCTCTCATTAACAGGGCATTTTTGCCCACAGAACTACTGGATGCTTTATTTTGTTTTTTGCACCATTTTCTGCAAGTTGTAGAGCTTGTTGGGCATGAAAATCTCAAGAGATCAGCAGTTTCTTAGATACTCAAACCACCCTGTCTGCCACCAACCATCATTCCAGTGTCAAAGTCTATTAGCTCACATTCTTCCCCATTCTGATGTTTGGTCTGAACAACAACTGAACCTCTTGACCATGCCTGCATGATTTTACACATTGTGAGGTGAGGAGAGGGCCTCTGTCGGTCAGAGCTGACCATGGATATCGGGTCCTAGCTGTCTAGGTACCCAAGCCCGGACAGTACGATATGGAGAGCAAGCTGTTGCCCGTGTAGCAAGCTCTCCATTTCCATGCATCTGATTAATCTAAAGGAACGGCAGAGACCGATACAGTTTGGTAGCAGAGGCATCACAGGAGTTGCCTGTCAGCATTGAGCTCAGTATAGGACTGCCTTAGGGACTCCAGCTCTGGATTTTTCCTTCGGGGTTTACTCCCAAACCTTCCCAATGACTGGGTGTCGCTGCAAGGCAGTGGAGGTTTGAGATCAGAGATTTCCTTCTCCTAGATGAGCTGTCAACCATGGCTGGCAAGCCCCATCTGCCCAAAGCGACTGGTTTTATGGTGCTAGTATCCTGCCTTTGCTCCTTCTCCTGTCTGAAGAAATGTTTAGGTAAGCTACACGTGAAGGCCAGGAGCTGGACTTGGTTGTCAGAGGCTATTTGAGGTGCACGCCATTGGAAGCATTTAATAGGTAGTGAGAGCTTATCCCCATTACCACCCCTGGCTATAACAACCTTAAAGAACCATTGAATTACTGTCAAATAATAGGCTGATTATATATTTACATAAACGTGCAAGTGCGCACGTGTACCTAATGAAGCAGACACTAAGTGTATTTGATCAGAAACAGACCTTTCATCCCAACTAGTCTATGCTGATCAAAATGCCCCATTTACAGAGTCCCATTTTTTTCTACTTTTGGCCTATAACCCTATATATCTTTCCAATACCTGTCCAACTGTCTTTCAAAGTTGTTAATGTCTCAACCATGTAGATGCTATCCTTTGAGCAAAAAGTTGCCCCTGAATTTTCTATTAGATCTTTCCCCCCTCACCTTAAACCTAAGTCATCTAGTTTGATTTCACAATCCTGGAAAACAGACTGTGTACATTCGCATGATCTATACTCCTCATGATTTTATGCACCTCTTTCAGATCACCTCAGCCTTCTACACTCCAAGGAATAGAGTCCAACATCTCCCTATAACTCAGTCTCTCATGTTCTGGTAAAATCTTTGTAAATCTGTTCTGCACTTTTTCCAGTTTAGTAACACCTTTCCAAGGTGATCAAGCCTAAACACAATACTCTAAATCAGGGGTTCCCAACTTGGCGTACTTGCTTAATGGCATTGATCCATGGCATAAAACAGATTGGGTATCCCTGCTCTAAGTGTAGCCTCACCATATTGTGTACAATTGCACCATGACTTACTTACTTCCCATTGTGTTGCTGGTGTTTAGGGCAGCAATGAAGGTCCTCCATCTCTGGTGGAGTTCAAGGCTTCCTTCCTCATGTCAGTAGCTTCCTCTTGGTTTTCCTTCCTGTCAAACATGCAAATCCCAGGTGGAGGCTCTGAAACACCGTCGTGCTCAGGCGTAGAAGGATTTTTCATTCCTGGTTCAGTAACAGTTTTGTTTGACCAGTCAGGGATGTTAGCCCTGAGCTGAACCCCTGAACCTGGAGGACTGGTGGACCACTCTTAGTCTGGCCTCTACCCTCTGACCTTTTTGGCATGGGTGACCCTACAAAGAGCGGTCCTCTTGGAGGTGCACTATGACCTCCCAACTTTCATACCCAAAGCCCTGATTGATGAAGGCCAGCATACCTAATACCTTCTTCACCACCTACCACTGACTCCACTTTCAAGACACTGTGTACTTGTATGCTAAGGTCCCTCCATTCCACAATGTTTATCAGGGCCCTGTCATTTTCTGTGAAAGTCCTATCTGGATGTGACTTTCCAAAGTGCAACACCTCAAACTTACCCTCATTAAGCTCGATATGCCATTCCTTGGCCCACTTACCCAGCAAATCAAGATCCACTAGCAATTTTTGACAACCTTCTTCATTCAAGTCAAGTCAAGTCAAGTCACTTTTATTGTCATTTCGACCATAACTGCTGATACAGTACATAGTAAAAATGAGACAATGTTTTTCAGGACCATGGTGTTACATGACACAGTACAAAAACTGTTCATTGAGTACAATACCACCTATAGGATGTGGAAACTATAGAAAGAGTGCAGAGGAGATTTACAAGGATATTGCCTGGATTGGGGAGCATGACTTATCAGAATACGTTGAGTGAACTCGGCCTTTTCTCCTTGGAGCGACGGAGGATAAGAGATGACCAGATAGAAGTGTATTAGATGCCAAGAGGCATTGATCCTGTGAATAGTCAGAGGCTTTTTCCCAGGGCTGAAATGGCTAGCATGAGAGGGCACAGTTTTAAGGTGCTTGCAAGTAGGTAAAGAGGAGATGTCAGGGGTAAATTTTTTATGCAGGGAGTGGTGAGGCTGTGGAATGGATTGCCGGTGGTAGTGGATACAACAGGGTCTTTTAAGAGACTCCTAGATAGGTACATGGATCTTACAAAAATAGAGGGCTATGGGCAAGCCTAGTAATTTCTAAAGTACGTACATGTTCGGCACAGCATTATGGGCCAAAGGGCCTGTATTGTGCTGTAGGTTTTCTATGTTTCTATTTCAGTGTCTCCTGCTAAGTATTGATAATCTTGTCTTTTTTTATTTTTATTATGCCTGTTGTTCAATACTCCACAATAAAGCACAAGGAGTGGATGTCATAGATTTGGTGTCATGGTGCTGAGACTGTTGACTACTGTGCTCAGAGATGGGACTGAAGCCCTTTTTGTGGGAGCATTTCAGTAAACCTCCATCAGTTTCCACATACTTCAACCTTCCTGCAGTGTGGCCCAGGGCATCTGCCAGGTGCGGAACAACAAGTGTGGTGCAAAGAGCAGGCTGTGTCTCCCAGCTGGGGTGAAGGGTTTGTTTATGGTGAACAAACATGCCACGGTAGCAGGCATTTCACTACGGTAAACTTTGTGCTGGAGGCTGTGTGGAACTCCACCACAAGAAGCTTCCAACAAACTGCAGAGGAAAACAAAATACTGAAAAAAACATGATATACATCAGGTAGCAATGAATAGTTGTTATTTCCTTGTGACTGGCACACAAAATTATCTGTCCTTTTTTTTAAAACAAGTTTTTAAATCAATTTTTAACCCAGCCCTGAGGAAGGGTCTCAGCCCAAAACATCAACCCTTATTTCCCTGCATAGAGGCTGACTGAACTGCTGAGTTCCTCCAGTTTTTTGTGTATCGCTCATGATTTCCAGCATCTTGAGAATCTCTTACGTCCAAGTTTTTCTTCTTCTCAGCTGCCCATCGCCTCCCCCTGGTGCCCTTTCTTCTTCTCTTTCTCCCCTCAGATACTGTCCTGTCAGATTCCTTCTTCTTAAGCACTTGACCATTTCCACCTATCACCTCCCAGCTTCTCAATGGTTGATTCTGAAATGCCAATAACTGGGTAAAAACATTGAAACTCAGAACAGTACAACACAGTGCGGGCCATTTGGCCCATGATGCTGTGCTGACCTATATAAACCTACTTCGCAATCAATCCTACACAGCCATAACCCTCCATTTCTCTTTCATCCATGTGTCTATCTAAGAGCATCTTAAATGTCTCTATTGTATCTGCCTCTTACCACCACCCTTGGCAGCCCATTTTACACACTATGTAAAAAACTTATCTCTGACATCTCTGCTAAATGTTCTGCACTCATGTTAAATACATGTTGTGAGGTATTGTCCATTGTAGCCCTGGGTAAAAGGTTTTGTCTGTCCACTCTATCCATGCCTCTTATCACCTTTACATGTCTGTTGTCACCTCTCATCTCTCTTCAGTCCAATGAGAAAAGTCCCAGACCACTCAACCTTTCCTCTTAAGCCAAGCTCTCTAATCCTGGTAAGTCTCCTCTGCACCCTCTTTAAAGCTTCCACATCATTCCTATAATGAAGTGACTAGAACTGGATTCAATACTTCAAGTGTGATCTAACAAGGGTTTTACCATAGCACCCTTACCTCATGGCTCTTGAACTCAATCCCCTGACTATGTCTACATTGGGAGAGGGATCTCACAGGTCAGCCCAGCCACAGCCTGCCACAGCCTTCCTCACAGAATCTAACCTGAAGGACAATGAGCCCGGCTGATCCATCGCAGTTCCAGCAGAGATGGTAACACCACGCATCCCTCCTTAGGGTGGCAAATACTGTGCCCGTGACCACAAGAAACTGCAGCGTGTTGTCAGTGCATCAGAAAAATAATCTGCTCTCCGTTCCATTTCATCTACGCTTCCCTGTGCCTTGGGAGAACAACAAACATAGTCAAGGACTCTACTCTCCAAACATTCTTTCTTCTGCCCACCCGCCCTTGGGTAGATGATACAAAATCCAGAATACATGTACCACCAGGGTCAAGAGCAGCTTCTATCGTTATGTATGGAATGATTTGTCATAGCAAACGTAAACCTTTCACTTTATCTATCTCTGTACATGGGTGGAACATTTGATCATATCAGTTGCTTTCCCGAGGCAGCACAAACAGTCAGTGACGGGGAGGATGAGTATGCCAAAGCTGGACCATTGTGTCCAGTCCTGCGAGCCACTCTCTGGGGAAGACAGGAATGTTTAGAGAAGTTTTTAAGCAGATCATAGAGAGGAGGTTCAAATCTGTTCCCACCGCAGAGAATGCCATCGATCAGCAAAGCTACCCAAGCTAGCGTGAGATAAAGGAATACTGTACCCCTTCACTTCTCCTCACTTTCCTATCACCTCCCTCTGATTCCCCTCCTCTTTCCCTTTCTCCCATGCTCCACGCTCCTCTCCTATCAGATTACAAAGTTTAAAAAGTTCAAAGTTCAAAGGAAATTCAGTATCAAAATATACTACCCTGAGATTCATTTTCCTGCGGGCAGTCAGAGAAAATACAAAGAAACACAATAGAATCAATGAAAAACTACACACAAGACAGACTAACAGCAACTGTGCAAACACAAAAAGAAATAACAATAATCAATAAATAAGAAATAAGTATCAAGAACATGAGATGAAGAGTCTTTGAAATTGAGTCCAAAGGTTGAAGGAATAGTGCTTCAGGCCTTTATATCTTTGACCTATCCTCTCCCAGCTTTTTACTACAACCCCCACCCACTCACCTTCTTATTCTGATATCTGCCCCATTCTTTTCCAGCCCTGATGAAGGATCTCCCCGTGAAACACCGACCATTTATTTCTCTCCATGGATACTGCTGAGTTCCTCCAACTCCTTTGTACACGTTGTGAGATAAAGGCGTTACCATACAAGGTGCATTAATGGGAAATGGAGGCAGGTTCACCTATTGCCTTTAATAGATAAGTATTTGAACAACTAGCATCTGCAGTACTGTAATGGATGATGGATGGCTCCTACATGTGGTCAGTACAGTCTCAATGAACCAAGTGGCCTCAATTCACAGTGTGAATCTGCTAATGCTGTGGAAGCCAGTGGAGCTCTCCCTCCCCAACAGTAACTTGAGGTGAACATTGGCTAGAGATGTCCAGAGAGTGAGAACCCTGACCCCTAGGCATTGGAACCATCCAGCTGCCCTTGAGGAGAACACTGGCTAGAGATATCTAGAGAATGAGACCCCTTTTGATCTGCTGGTAGTCACCACCTGCTTTCTGATACTTGAGATGTACATGGATGGAGATCCTACAGCAACACCCCTGCCCCCTTCCTCCCACTGCACAGAATAGAGTATTGCACAGTAACAGGCCCACGATGTTCCACCATACTCATTGAATTAGCAATGTAATATCTAACTATACTAATTCATTCTATCTACACCATCCATATCCCTCCATTTGCTGCAATTCATGTGCCTATCTAAAAGCCTCTTTAACACCTCTTTCATACTTGACCATCAGAAATAGGAGCAGAATTCGGCCATTCGGCCCATTGAGTCTGCTCCCCCATTTCATCATGCCTGATTTATTTCCCACTTAGCCCCTTTCTCCTGCCTTTGATGCCCTTATGAATCACGAACCTATCAAATATACCCAATGACGTAGCCAACTGTGGCAATGAATTCCACAGATTCATCACCCTCTGGCTGAAGAAATTCTTCCTCTTTTCTGGGATGTCCTTGCACATCTTTTCTTAGATAACGTGCCAACAATTCCACTACCACCCCTGGCAGTGTATTCCTGATACCCACTGGGTAATTAAAACTCCCCCCCCCACCTTAAGTACATGGTCTCTAATATTAAACATTGTTATTCAGTCCTCTGTTAGTCAGGGTTGACTGTGGATGTTATGTCCTAGCTGTCTGGATATGTAAGCCATGATATGGACAGCAAGCTGTTGCCCACGTAGCGAGCTGCCCCTCTCCACGCATCTGACGAACAATGGAGACCAATGCAGTTTGGCACCAGTCAGCATTGAACTCCATGTAAGACTGTCATGAGCACTCCAGCTCCAGATTTTTCCCTCAGGGTTTACCCCCAAAGCCTTTCCCCTGAGTGAGTATCACTGCAAGGCAGCAGAGTTTTGAAGTCAGAGATTTCCTTCTAGATGAGCTGCCAACCATGGCAGATAAGTCCATCTGCCTGAAGCAATTGGTTTTAAGGTGCCAGTAACCCACTTTTGCCCCTTCTCCCGTCAGTAGAAACTGTTCTGCTGATGTTAGTAGCTGAGCACACATGAAGGCCAGGTGTGGACTTGGTTGTCAGAAGCTATTTGAGACCCAAGTCATTGGAAGCATTTAATAGGTAATGGCAGCTTGTAGCCATTACCACCCTGGCTGTACAAGGAATCAATATGAGACATTACAACCCCAGGAAAAAGATACCAGCCCTCCACTCTATCGATACCTCTCATATTCTTGTGAACTTCTACCAGATCTACCCTTGGCCTCCGGAGAATGTATTTACCACGTAAAGCAACAGGAGGGACATTCTTGACAAACTATCCTTGTCTAGGACATCTGCATCTGTCTCCCTCCCTCCCTCCTGCCTGATGAACTGGCACATTTTCACGTACACAGCTTGGAAAAGAACAAGGACATTGTGTATTGATTGCCACTGTACCAGGGATCCGCTCTAATTTACAGAATGTGGCAGTTCTGTGCTGTGAAAGGCTATATGACTAAACAGTTTACCAAGTTCAGGGGCACATTGCTCACAGATTTTCATGGATAAATGCAAGTAAAAAATTAACTTAACTGTTTTCAATATTTTTTTCTGTCAAGCTGAATCCAGAATCAGGTTTAGTATCACTGACATATGTTGTGAAATACGTTGTACTGCAGCAGTAGAGTGCAATATATTAAAAAATTATAAATAACGATAAAATACACACAAACACACAGAGTATATATAAATTAAATTGAACAAGTAGTGCAAAGGGTAAAAAAACAGAAAGAAAACGAAAAAAACAAGGGTGCATGGCCAATTTAGAAATCTGATGGTGGAGGGGAAGAATTTGTTCCTGGAATATTGAGCGTGTGTCTTCAGGTTCCTGTACCTCCTCCTTTATATTAGCAATGAGAAACAGACATGTCTTGGGTGATAGGGATCCTTAATGATTAGTATGATTTGTAACTTCAGAACATTAAACTAGTTCATAGGAAGAGATAGGAGTCTCAGATGTGGGTCTAACTTTGCCTCTACTTTAGGCGAGGCATGTACATATCATGTGGTAATGTGATGACCTATGAAATTCACACATTTTTGTACGTCAACCATATTGAATTATTTAAAGGAACAAGAATGGTTAATCAAGCAATGCATGTATACAAGATTACTCAAATATTATTGATTATTAAATACACAACAATGTTGGATACTGCCTTGTTGAGGCATCGCCTTCTGAAGGTGTTCTCAATGCTGATGGAGCTGACTGAGTTTACAACTTTCTGCAGCTTTTTCCGATCCTGTGCAGTGTTTTTCATCGAATGCCGTATTGTATGATGTCAGTAATCATGGTCTTTCCATGACTGTGATTGTTCTTGGCAATTTTTTCTACAGAAGTGGTTTGTCATCTTGTCTTTACAAGATGGCTGACCTCAGCCATTATTAACACTCTTCAGAGACTGAATGCCTGGCAACAGTGGGAGCATAACCAGGGCTTGTGATATGCCCCACCTGCTCCCATGGCTTCATGTGACCCTGACCAGTGGTGGGGAGGGGGGGCAGTGCTAAGCAGGTGCCGCACCTTGCCCAAGGGTGATCTGCAGGCTAGTGGAAGGAAGGTGTGCCTTACACCTCCTTTGGTAGAGACGTATCTCCACCCCAGCGCTACAGTCCTTCTGCTGAACGTGCTTCACAGTGCTGTTGGGAGGGAGCTCCAGGACTTTGACCCAGCGACGGTGATGGAATGATTAAACATTTCCAAATCAGGGACGAGAACCAGCACAGTCACATCAAAGAAAATTTATTATCAAAAAATCAGAATCAGATTTAATCATCCGCACATGTCATGAAATGTGTTGTCTTTGTGGCAGCAGTACAATGCAATACATAATAATAGAGAAAAAACTGAGTAATGGTAAGTATATATATAGTAAATAGTTCAATTAACTGAACAAAAAATAGAAATAAACAAGTAGTGAGGTAGTGTTCATGGGTTCAACGTCCATTTGGAAATCGGATGGCAGAGGGGAGGAAGTTGTTCCTGCACAGCTTATATGTACAGTATATGTATATGTTATCATATACAATCCTGAGATTAATTTTCTCTCAGATATTTACAGGGAAATACAATAGAAACAAGAGAAAATCAGCAGATGCTGGAAATCCAGGCAACAAACAAGCATCTACAGAAAAGAGTAAAGTCGACTTTTCGGGTTGAGACCCTTTGGCAGAAATACAATACAATTTATGAAATAGTACACATAAAGGTTGAACAACCAATTAAAATCCAAAAGAGGACAGGTTGTTCAAATGATAAATAAATAATACTGAGAACACGAGTTGTGGACTCCTTGGCTGTGAGTCCGTAGGCTGTGGAATTGGTTCAGAGTTGGAGTGAGTGAAGTTACCCACACTGATGGTTGTAGGGTGAATACTGTTCCTGAACATGGTGGTGTGGGCCCCAAGGCTCCTGTGTCTCCTTCCCAATGGCAGCATTAGGACTGGTGGGGTAGTCTGGATGGTGGGGGTTCTTAATGATGGCTTCTGCTTTCTTATGGTGGCACTCCTTGTAAATGTGTTCAGTAGTGGGGAGGGCTTTGCCCACAACCAGCAGGCTCGTGAACTAGCATGGATAATTTCACTCGCCTTATTGACGGACTGACCAGGGGTTCCCCACCTGGGTTCCGTGGCATAACAACAAGGCTGGGAACCCCTGGGGAGTGAAGTTATCCACACTGGTTCAGGAGACTGATGGCTGTAGGCAAAGCCCTCCTCAACAATGAATACCACTCTCCACCAAAGAAGTAAATAATTTCTTCATTTTCTTGTAACTGGCTGCAAGAAAATGAATCTCAAGGTAGTATATGGTGACATAAATGCATTTTGAACTTTGATAATGATTTACTTGGTGATGGATTGGAACTTAAGCACCATTTTCCGTGGTGATGGTGTTCCCCTACACCCCTTGTCCTTGGCAGTGGGTTAGAGAGGAGATGGCAGAGTAACTGTGGGACATTTTGTAAAAGGTACACACTGCAATCAGTGCACGCTGGTGGTGGAGGGATGTTCAGGGTGGTAAATGGGTGTCCCCATTAAGAATCACAAATTTGCAGATGCTGGAAATCCAAAGCAACACACACAAAATGTTGGATGAACTCAGCAGGTTAGGCATAATCTGTGGAAAAGAGTAAACAGTCAATATTTTGGGCCAAGACCCTTCATCAGAACTCATGAAGGGGCTTGGCCCGAAATGTCGACTGCTAACTCTTTTCTATAAATGCTGCCTGGCTTGCTGAGCTCAGCATAGCCCATCAAGTAAGATGGTTTTCTTGGAGGGCATCCACCTTCATTAGAGCTGTTGACATCGTGGTTTTCCAGATAACTGGAGAGTGTCCCATTCACACTCTTGTCCTGTGCTATGTGGGTTTGGGGGGTGGGGGAGAGGTCAGGGGCTGAGTCAGTCTCTACAGGAAACCCAGCTTCTGCCACTGTCTGTAAGGAGTTTGTACGTTCTCCCCGTGACTGTGTGGGTTTCCTCAAGGGTGCTCTGGTCTCCTCCCACATTCCGGAGAAGTACAGGTTAGGGTGAGCAAGCTGTGGGCTTGCTACGTTGGTGCTGGAAACCTGCACATGTGCGGACTGCCCCCAGCACATCCTCGGACTGTGGTCGTCGTTTCGATATTTCGATGTACGCGTGAAAAATAAATCTAATTTTCGTGTTGGTGACCGGTCAGTGATCGGGAAGCACGAGGAGGGGGTTTTCCAGCTGCTGTGAGACTCCAGGTATCTTTTCCCTGGTGGGAAGAGGACAGTCCAATCTGCCTCTCTCTCTCCACCCCAACCCAAGCCACATCAGTCGGGGCGGCTGGGTGGAGCTCAGCTGATTCAAACACTTGTTGAGTCAGTGAGGCGCACTCTTCCTGGGCCCTGCTCGTTGTCCTGTCACCACGGTTTCTATTCACTTCCTCCTCACCCACAGTTCGGGGAACGTCAGTTCTCAGGCACAGACCTGTTGTAACCGGGGGACTTCCTCAACATCACTGTCTCGCACTTCAGTGTGGGTGGAGGGGGTGGAAGCTCCTCTCCCCTGGGTGGGGGAAGGTGTGGGGTGCAGGAGGGCACAGGGCAAGGGAGTGGGAGTGGGGGTTGAGGGAAGGAGGGGAGGGGATGCTGGAGGGAAGTGGTGCAAGAGAAGAGAATGGGAGAGGAGGAGAGTGAGGTACAGGGAGTGGGAGGCAGAGAGCTGAGGAGTGAGGGAACAGGAGTGGGAGGGGGAATGCAAAGACAGGGAGTGGGGAAAGGAGATGTTGGAGGAAGCGGAGTGGGAGGAGGAGAGCTGGGACAGGGCATGTGGGAAGTGGAGGGGTAGTGAGGGGGAGTGGGAGGAGAGAGAGTGAGAACAGGGAGTGGGGGGAAGAATTGGGGAGGGAAGAGCAAGGATGGGGTAGGGGAGGGAGGGGGAGAGAGAGGCAGGGAAATAGTGGGAAGAGGGTGAGGATGAAATGAAGGAATGGGGAGGGGAAGGGTGAGTGGAGGAGGGAATGGGAATTGTTGAGAGTGAATGAGGGGAGTAGAGGAGTGGGAAAGGGTGAGGGGAGTGAGGGAGGATGGGAGGTGGACGTTGAGGGAGAGAGAGTTGGAAGGAGTGGGGAGGGTGAGAAGGTTAAGGAGTTGTGGGAGAAGGTAAGGGAAGATGGGAGGTGGACCTTGAGGGAGAGAGTTTGGGGAGGGTGAGGGAAGGAGGATGGATAGTGGACCTTGAGAGAGAAGGAGATGGCTTGAGTGGGGACTGAGCCCGGGGAGGGGAGCAGCGGGATCGAGACAGCGCGCACGTGCAAGGCTCGGGCATTGCGCCAGCGTGGGCGGGCGCGGCGCGGGCGCGGGCGCGGGCATTGCGTCAGGTTGGGCGTTCCCGCCGCGGGCACGCGGACCCTGCTGCCCGGTATAAAAGGAGCGATGCCGGCCCTTGAAGGACGAAGGGGTTCTGGAGCGCGAAACGTTAGCGAGTCGCAGACGCACCGAGCAGGTGAGCCCGAGCTCCCGGCCGACTCTACCCCCCGCCCCGGCGGCACAGCAAGATCCCAGCATGCGGGTTCTGGGGACCGGCCTTCTTTCTCCCCGACATGGTGAACCTACGGGTTGAGGGGCCGAAGGGCCACCCTCGTTTTGCAGTGGGCAGTGCCCAGCCCGTGTTCGGTCGCCATCAGAGTGGAGACTGCGGGGGTCCCCCCACCTCCCGGAGCGAGGGGAAAGGCTGGGTGGAGTTGGGAGAATAGGTGAGATTGCTGGTGTAGATGGACGGTGAACTGAATGGCTCGTACCTTGCTGACTGTCATCACAAGCCTCCAGCCCAGTCCAGAGGGTCAGTTACTCTGGCTGACTTGGCCGATGAACATCCCACCTCACTGCACACCCTGTGTTCGGTGGCGCCTTGCTGTGGGAGCAGTCAAGCTGACCTGCTCTTGCTCTGGTTCTGAGGTATCTGGTGAGGGAGGAGTGGATATCACAGGAGGTACTTCGTGAGGTGATACTTTCTGTCCCCTCACCCTGTACCTCTGTGTTCCTGGTCCATGAACCTGAGTCTGCTCTCCACTGTTTTACAGCAGTACAGTGTGAAAGGTGAAAATATAAGTTACAAAAAGTTGTAAAAATGAGTTAATGTTGATGGGTTCACATTGTTTGGAAATCAGACGGCAGAGGGGAAGATGTTCCTGAATCACTGAATGGGGGTCTACAGGCTCTTGTACCTCCTTTGGTGGTAGTAATGAGAAGAGGGCATGTCCTAGGAGATGAGGGTCCTTAATATTGGATGTCACCTTCTTGAAGATTTTCTGAATGGTGGGGAGGCTAGTGCCTGTGGTGGAATGCACAGAGTCTAGGACAGTTACAAGGTCTAGGTTTTTAATTTTGTGATGTTTGAGGATTATCAATGTCCTTGAATTTTATTCCAGAACCCTGATGGAGGTGATGAATGAGTTGATCCCTTTTGCCCAGGAGATGCTGGGCCAACGGCCCAACAGGAAGATGCTGAAGATCTACGCGATTGGCACAGCGCTGGCATTCTTCGGGGTGGTGGTGGGGCTGGTGGAGACGGTGTGCTCCCCGTTCACCTCCGGCGAGGCGGAGGAGCGGACGCAGGAAGTCCCATCACCCCAACCCCAGTGCAAGGACCTGCAGAAGCTGAACAACAAGGAGAAGCTGAGCCCAAAGCGTAATCGCAAGCCTGCTTTATGAACCTCCTGGTGAGGCAGGAGAGAGCTGGGCTGCAAAGCGGCCTCAATAGACTTGGATAATGATCTGCCAGCTGCTCCTTGAAGGAGCTTTGGTTAGTCTTCAGTTTGCTACTGTGCAGCAGAGTTGTATCGTTGTACCATCCTGGTACCCTGTAAACAATTTTTTATACTTTGCATTTTTGCATTCAATAAACTGGCATTTTTAATGAGATATAAATATGTGAACCTGTCTAATTTATTTGATCTTGTTTTATTTTAGTTAGAGGTAGTTTTCGTCACTGTCCTTCTGCCCAACAAGCCATACCATCCATTACACCCATGTGACCAGTTAACCTACTATCCCGAAACGCAGGAGATTCTGAAGATGTGGGAAATCCAGAGAAACACACAAAATGCTGGAGGAACTCAGTAGGCCAGGCAGCACCTATGGAAATGAATAAACAGTGTGTTTTGGGCTGAGGCCCTTCATTAGGAAGGGGTAAGAAGGTGGGAGGACAGAGGGAGGGGTGAAGTACAAGCTAGGTCAGTAGAACCCACTAACCAGTACATCATTGGAATATGGGAGGAAGTTGGAACACCTGGTATTATTTAAAATTTTGCAGTCAGTCACAGTGAAGCCCCCCCCCCCACCCAAAGTACTGAGTGGAGTGAGGTTCTTTACGGTGTGGGCAGCACAGGGACATAGCAGTGACTGTAATGTTATCAGGAGTGATAACTGATATCCGATCGGGGTCAAATTCCCACCTCTGTGGGCTTCCTCTGGCTCCCCCAGTTCCCTCCCACACTACAAATGTGTACGGGTTAGGGTCAGTAAGCCGTGGGCTTGCGGTCTGCCCCCAGCTTATCATTGGACTGCGTTAGTCTTTGACAGAAATGATGCCTCTCACTGTGTTTCGATGTACGTGACAAATCTTTTGATTAACTATAGTTAGACTTGGGAAAACGGTCTGGTTGGGTAAAAGCTCTAAGGAAATGAGGGGTAAGTTTATAATAGTGGGTGGCAGTGAAGGCAAGTACAGAAGTGGCATTTAAGAGACTCTTAGGCACATGGAAGTACAGAGAATTGTGAAATATGGACATTGCGTAGGCAGAAGGAATTGGCTTAATCAGACATTTAATTACTAATTGAATTAGATCAGCATAATATTGTTTGTTCTTAAGTATTGCTTTGAGTGTTTCAGGAAGCAAGTGAGCTATCTGTAGAAGATACACTGTGCACCCTACCCTGGCCAGATAACTTGTTCCTAGCTGTTGACAGATTAACATTGATCGGGCAACAAATTCCATGGCCAACTTGAACTTGCACTTTAGCCAGCCCAAGTGCAGCCAGAGTCCTGGTTAAATGTTGTTGACACAGAACAGTACAGACCAGGAGCAGGTTCTTCAGGCCATCATGTCTATGCTGACCAGGATGCCGATCTAAACTAATTCCCATCTGCCTGCTCATCGGCAGCATCCTCCAATTCCCTGCCTTTTCATGTGTCTGTATGTTGCTGTCACACCTCCTTCCAACAGCTCCCCTAGTGACCTGTTGCAGTTGGTCACCATTCTGTGTAGAAACTGTATTGGAATTTGCATTCCAGTCAGTCACCACTCTAGAAACTATTGGAATTCATTTATCATTCACATCTACCTAGGTACAGTGAAGTTTGTTTATAACATATTAGTTCATTACACACAGCATTGAGCTTGGAATAAGGGAAAATGATATACAGTGAATGAAGTGCAAAAGCACTGTGTAGTGCAAGATCATAACGAGGTAGATCGAGGCCAAGAATTGATCTTGTCATAAGAGATCTGTGAAGGCTGAGAAAAGTCCATCTCCCACCCCCCATCCTCACCACATTCTACAGAGGATGTATCGAGAGTATCCTGAGCAGCCGCATTACTGGCTGGTTCAGAAATTGCACTGTTTTGGATCATAAGGCCCTGCAGCGGATAGTGAGGTCAGCTGAAAGGATCATCAGGGTCTCTCTTCCCGCCATTACAGACGTTTACACTACATGCTGCATCCACAAAGCTAACAGCATTGTGAAAGACCCCATGCACCCCTCGTACAAACTCTTCTCCCTCCTGCCGTCTGGCAAAAGGGACCAAAGAATTCGGGCTCTCAGGACCAGACTGTGTAACAGTTTCTTCCCCCAAGCCATTAGACTTCTCAATTCCCAGAGTCTAGTCATACACACACACACACACACACACTCTCTCTCTCTCTCTCTCTCTCTCTCTCTCTCTCTCTCTCTCTCTCTCTCTCTCTCTCTCAACTGAACACCACTCCACTCCCTTTGCAATTTTTGCTCATTTCTTTCTCAATTCCTGCTGAAACATTGGTTACATTTACATTTATTATTATATTGTAATTTGCCCTTTACTGTGCCTATTGTCATGTTTATTAATTATTGTACTGTCTTGCACTGTTTTGTGCACTTTATGTAGTCCCATGTAAGTCTGAAGTCTAGTGTAGTTTTGTGTTGTTTCATGTAGCACCAGGGTCCTGGAGGAACGTTGTTTTGCTTTTAATATGTACTGTACCAGCAGTTATGGTTGAAATGACAATAAAAGTGACTTGACTTGAAATCTCTTTAAGAATCTTCTAACAGCAGGAGAGAAGCTGTCATTGAGCCTTGTGCCTGCTTTCAGTTTCTTGTATCTTCTGACTGATGGGAGAAGGGACAAGGGAGTCTACATGGAGTGGGGGCAGGGAGTCTTTGATTATGTTGGTTGCTTTACCGAGGCAGTGAGCAGAGTCGACAGAGTGCGCGGTGGCGAGGCTGGATTCTGTGACGTGCTGAGCTGTATCTACCGCACTCTCAAATTTCTTGAGGATGAGGGCGGAGCAGTCGCCATACCCAGGCCTGCAATAAAGGTGGATTTACTTATATCCAAGTTAAAATTAGCAAGGTATAAATGGCTTATGATTTCTGCAGAATCACTGTTCTGTGGGTTTACCTTGCCCACTACACTGTGCTAACTATTGAAAGATAATCACTCCCTTGTGTTTCTTCCTCCCCTCCCCTCCATCTTCTAACTATGGTACCTTATCTCTTTTTTCTCCCCTGTACTGCTGAAGGGTCTCGGCCCGAAACGTCGACTGTACCCTTTTCCATAGATGCTGCCTGGCCTGCTGAGTTCCTCCAGCATTTTGTGTGAGTTACTTGGATTTACAGCATCTGCAGATTTTCTCTTGTTTTGGAAATATATCTAGTCTCCAACTTCCCCCATCTGTCCTGGACTTTGATAACAAACATATTTCCTTCTGTCCTGCCCATCTCCACCACTGGGTGGCAGGGTGGAGCAATGCCTACCGAAGGAGGTGTAAGACACTCCTTCCCTCTGCCAGCCTGCAGGTCACCCTTGGGGAAGGTGTAGCACCTGCTTAGCCCCCCCTCACCCCACCTGGGAGCAGGGGGTGGATGGTCGTATGAGCAGCTGGTGTATATCACAAGTCCTGGTTATGACAGGCAGACAATCTCTGGCTGGGATCACCTGTCTTGTAAAGAGGCTGCCCAGAAAAAGGCAATGACAAACCACTTCTGAGGACGAATTGCCAAGAACAATCACAGTCACAAGCCCATGGCTGCCTATGTAGTATGACACAGCTTATAGAGATGATCCAAAGAACATTTATTATCAAAGTATGTATGCAGTATACAGCCCTGAGATTCATCCTCCCACGGACATGAAACAAAGAAAACCTTGTAACCCATTCAACGATAAACATCAAAACACCCCCCGGGGGTGGGGGGTGAACAAATTGTGCAAATGTCAAAAAAAAGTGGAAAAACACAGGATATAAAACATTAAATGACTCAGTCATCAAAACAATCTAGGGGTATTCAGTTTCAGCACAGCTCAGTTCAATGTAGTGCTGTGTTGTTCACTGACTGCAGGCCACAGAGCCCGACCACCCCGATCAAAATCACACTAAATAGCAACAAAAAAGGATCAACCAGGAACACAGAAACACGTCATAACGTGAGCTAGAGTCCAGCCTTCACTGTGTCGATTAGACCTTGTCCAAGACCCAGGACTGAGGGAGAGAGAGTCTGATATCCACCACGTTCTCTGCAATTTGAAACCATTCGTTATCTCTCCATTTACACTTTTTTTTTACTTCCACAGATACTGCCCGACCTGCTGTACATATCCAGCATTCTTTCATTCAATTTCAAACTTCCAGTGTCTGCAATTTAAAAAAAAATTTCATTGCTGTGTTTCTTCTGTATGACAGTACAGGGGGCGGGTGGTCAAACGAGCAAAATACAAATTAACAAGGGAGTTAAACTATAATAAATGTCTAAATGAATGGTGGAAGAAACATATTTGTCTAATAATTGCAAGGTATTGATTATTGACAAGAACTTCTGGGTCAATTTGGCTCCATGGTTACCATGAGGATCCACTAACTTCTAACATTAGAACGTGCCAAATTTAGAGCACTCTTCTGAATCAGACACTAGGTTATCACCACCCACTTACACAAACAACATTTGCTGTGCTCTGCACTTTACAGAGTTCTTTCCACATCTTTCTGTAGTTGGCAGAGAGCGTGAATAATAATGAGATGCCGGATTGCGAGGTTTAAATGTCAGAAGAAGGCAGAAAACTCTGCATGAACTTCTACACCACGCAGAGTGCGAGGGGGTCTCACACGCAAACGGGAAATCAATTTGGGTTCCCATTGGAAAATGGCGCTGAAATTGATTTTTAAAATGCTAGAAATAATTTTTTAATAAACACAAACACAAAATGGAAACTAAGCAACACAGACAAAATGCTGGAGGAACTCAGCAGGTCAGCATCTATGGAAATGAATAAACAGTCGACATTTCGGCCCGAGACCCTTCTTTAGGACACTTACTATTTGACGGACAGAAAGTTGACAATTTGGGTAAAGTTTGCTTAAGTCAGCTGAGAATACCATTTGAGGGTGCAGAGCCTTTAGTATGGATTTCTTCTTCAACCTTTTACCTTTTGCACCTATCCCAGCCCAGCTTCTCACTTCACCTGGTCTCACCTGTCACCTGTTAGTCAGTACTCCTCCCCCTACCCCCATCTTAATCTGGCTTCTTATCCCTTCCTTCAACCACGTGCTTACCTGCTCTTACCCTATCTTCCCTCCACTCTACCAGAGATAGGGTTCCTCTTGTCCTCACCTACCACCCCACCAGCCTCATTAGATGCTGCCTGGCCTGCTGAGTTCCTCCAGCACTTTCTGTGTGTTGCTTTGGATTTCCTGCATCTGCAGAATCTCCGTTGTTTGTGCCTTATCCCTTCCTATCCAGCATTGATGACCGGTCGACTGTTTATTCTCCTCCGTGGATGCCTGAGTCCCTCTAGCATTGAGGGTGTTGCTCTGAGTTTTAACACTTGTACGTGATCAAAGGGTTTCACGTTGTGACTAAATTAAACTGCAGCGGTTAAAAAATATGCCGCCTATGTGGAGAGTGCAGGAAGTTCTCGGCTCTGTCTTGTAATCCACTTCCCAGTCCCAAAATATTAAGCTTTTCAGGCTTTCTTCAGGAGCAAGCTACAAGGTGGAGTCGCAGTAAAGTTCAGTCAGTGGAACAAAGATAATCCTCTTCCCTCCTCCCCATGAGATAGAAAGAGGTCAATCCTCCTCCAACCCCTGTCAACCCCCTCCCCCTGGATGAGGAAATCTGTGAACCATCCTACCTCTCTGCCCCGGTGAGGAAAACTGATGACCATCATTCCCCCAAACCCCCACCCTGATGAGGGAAAATAAGGACTGTCCTTCCCTCAAACCCCCTCTCCGGTGAGGAATTTCGAGAACCACCCGTCCCCCAAACCCCCTCCTCGATGAGGAAATTCGAGAACTATCCTTCCCCCATACCCATCCCTGTTGAGGAAATATGAGGACCATCTTTTCCACAACCCCCACCCTGACAAGGGGAAATAAGGACCATTCCTCCCCCAAAATCCCCACCCCAATGAGAAACGAGGACTACCCTTCCCCTAAACCCTCACCCCAATGAGGAATTTCGAGGACCATCCTCAGTCCCACTGATGGGGAGAAGTCGAAGTTGTCTGAGCCAGCTGGCTGCAGGAAAGCTAACTGGCCACCGAGACTGTGTTGACTTTTTGTTCAACACCCTGTTCATACATCACAGTTCAGACAGACAACCTCAAGCTTATGTCTCATCCAGTTCTTATCAGAGCACCAGCACATGCAACGCTTGGCATTTACTCTCGGATCTGCAAACCTCTCCTTGAAACTTTGGCATGCTCTTGCATCAGCTCAGATGAAAACTGCTCCAACGAGAAGCTAAAAAATGTAAAGATACGCAATGCACGGTGGAATCAGAAACATAATGATTGGGCTGCTCACCCCCTCGTGATTGAACATATCCCAGTGCCACTTACCTCCTTCCCCTGACTTTAATGGCCCCACCCACACCAGACATTCACAGAACTGCCCCCTCCACCCTGTCCTCCGTTCAGCAGAAAACAGAAGAGCCAGACAGCATGGATTCGGATTTATGTATTCCATGCTCACAACTTCCTGCAGCTGCCTGTAAGGAGTGTGTACATTTTCCCAGACACCATGTGGGTTTCCTCTGGGTGCTGCGGCTTCCTCCCATAGTCCAAAGACGTAGCAGTTGGTAGGTTAATTGGTAAGTTGCCTCGTGAGGTAAATGGGGGTTTCCAGCGGTGTAGCTCGAAGGACTGGGGTCTGTTCTGCACTCTATCTCAATAAATAAGAAACCCTAACCACACGGCTTTGGAGTGTGCGAGGGAACTGGCGCATCCGGAAGAAACCCACACAGTCACGGGGAGAACGTACAAACCTCTTGCAGACAGCAATGGGTATTGAACCTAACCTTATAGGTGGCATCGTAAAGCATTACACTGCCATGCCACCCAGAATATCACTGAGCCAATGGCCAAGAGGCTACTCTGCTTCTACTTTCAGTGACACAACTCTTACCGGCAATAAATGTCAACGATCTTCAGTGCTTTTGTTTTAAGGATGTCAGTGGGATGGTCTGGTCAGCGGTTCAAAGTAAATTTTTATCAAAGTACATGTATGTCACCATATACAACCTCGAGATTAATTTTCTTGTAGGCATCCTCAGTAAACCTATAGAATAATAACCATAACAGAATCAATGAAAGACTGCCCGACTTTGATGTTTAACCAGAGTGCAGAAGACAACAAACGGTGCAAATACAAAAAGAAAGAAATAATATAAATAAGCAATAAATATTGAGAACCTGAGATGAAGAGTCTTTAGAAACATAGAAAACCTACGGCACAATACAGGCCCTTCAGCCCACAAAACTGTGCCGAACATGTCCTTACTATAGAAATTACCTAGGGTTACCCATAGCCCTCTATTTTTCTAAGCTCCATTTACCTATCCAGTAGTCTCTTAAAAGACCCTATCGTATCCAACTCCACCACTGTCACCGGCAGCCCACTCCATGCACTCACCACTCTCTGCATAAAAAACACCCTTGACATCTCCTCTGTACCTACATCCAAGCACCTTAAACCTGTGCCCACTTGTGTTAGCCATCTCAACCTTGGGGAAAAAGCCTCCGACTATCCACACGATCAATGCCTCTCATCATCTTATACATCTCTATCAGGTCACCTCTCATCCTCTGTCGCTCCAAGGAGAAAAGGCCCAGTTCACTTAATCTATTCTCATAAGGCATGCTCCCCATTCCAGGTAACATCCTTGTAAATCTCCTCTGCACCCTTTCTATGGTTTCCACGTCCTTCCTGTAGTGAGGCGACCAGAACTGAGCACAGTACTCCAAGTGGGGTCTGACCAGGGTCCTGTATAGCTGCAACATTACCTCTCAGCTTTTGAACTCAGTCCCATGGTTGATGAAGGCCAATGCACCATATGCCTTCTCAACCTGTGTAGTAGTCTTTGATGTGATGGTGATCAGAACTCAGTGGGGTGGCTAAATCCTAGCCTGACTAGGGTTGCCATATGTTGTTATTGCTACCAATTTTATTTTAGTTGTACCTTATAAGTGACTATTGTTGAATCATTTCCCTAAGGTTCTCTGACTGAAAAAGCCAAATTCTGCCAGATTTTGTAGGCTGGGTTGAAGACTGACAAAGCCCTCATTCATTGCTCGTCAAGTCAGAGTATTGCCAATTAATTGTATAAATGTATACTGCCAAACGAAACATTGCCCCAGACCAAGGTGCACAGCACAGTACATATAACTCATACACAACATCGTCATCATCATTATGTGCCATGTTGCATGATGTGGGCGATCACACTCTGTATCACCATGATTATTCTTTCCAAATTTTTCCATAGAAATGACCTGCCATTGCCTTCTTCTGGGCAGTGACTTTACAAGACAGGTGACCCCAGTCATTATCAATACTCTTCAGTGATTGTCTGCCTGGTGTCAGTGGTCACATAACCGGGACTTGTGATGTGCACCGGCTGCTCATACAACCATCCCCCACCTGCTCCCGTGGCTTCACGTGACCCTGATCGGGGTCTAAGCAGGTGCTACCCCTTGCCCAAGGGTGACCTGCAGCTTAGTGGAGGGAAAGAGTGCCTTACACCTCCTTTGGTAGAGTCATACCTCCACCTAATCACACAAAACACATGAAGTAATATTACGACAAATAAATTAACAAATAATGAAATATACTCCAGAAGATTGACATTTATCATAAGGCGCAAAATGTAAATGGTATAACACTACTAGCGTTTCATACGTGATGAGACATGGGTGGTGGCAAGAAGTCCCTAACCCCTGTTGGTTCTTGAGAAAATGCCGGTGGGAGGAACATCTTCGAGTGGAACTACCTCAAAAGTTTGAATACTTGAGGGCATATCTACTGGAGAAGCTGTAGTGGGGGGGGGGGAGGTGGAATTTAAAGGGATGTTGGGCAAGTTTTACGCAAAGAATAATAGGTTCCTGTAGTTTGATGCCAGGGGACGTGGTGGAAATAAACATCATCTGGCGTTCGAGAGGCTGTTAAACAGATGCACGGATATGTAAAGAGTGGAGAGATATGAATCATGTGCCAGTGGAAGGAATTATTGGAATTTGGCATCATAATCAGCACAGGCATGAAGTGCCTGTTCTTGAGCAGGACATTATATGTTGTCTGTTCTGTACTGTGAGAGAGGGGTCTGTAACTTACACCCAGCGATGGAACAGGATGGTATATATCTCCCAGTTGGGATGATGGGTGATCTGCTTGGGGATCTGATGGTGATAATGTTCTGCACAACTACTGCACTGATACCACAGCAGAGTGTGGCTTCCTCAGAATTTCCTTTTGTATATGAGAGACCGCTTGAAGCTCAACACAAATATAATTTCAGACGACTTGTATCACTTGGGAATTTGGAGAACCAAGAAACTAACTTTTATTGAATACATTTAACTTTTATTTAATTGCAAAACAGTGCCGATGTTTTGCAATAGCTCAACTAAACTAAAAAAATGTTCTATTGGTGATTTTCATTTGTACTAAGTGTCTGTGGCTTCTCGCTTAAGTGTCCAACAATAATCAGCCAGCATTGATGGATTCCAGTTTCCCTGATACCGTTTCTCCATGACAGCAATGTCCTGGTGAAACCTTTCACCATGCTCGTCACTGACAGCACCAAGGTTTGCAGGGAAGAAGTCTAAATGGGAATGCAGAAAACAGATCTTTAGTGACATGTTGCACTTCGTGGTTTTATATGCTTGAAACATGTCAACCATCTTCTTGGGTGCAGAGGTCATAGTTTCAGGAAAGGTCAAAATCCAGAAGCTACATGTCTTTGACCATAAGACAGAGAAGAATTAGGCCAGTCGGCACATCGAGTCTGCTCCGCCATTCCATCATGGCTGATTTATTGTCCCTCTCAACCTCATTCTCCAGCCTTCTCCCCTAAGCTTTGACACCCTTACTAATCACGAATTCAAGTACTTGCCCTCCAAAGCTATCTGTGGCAATGAATTCCACCCTCTGGCTAAAGCAATTCCTCCTCTTCTCTGTTCTAAAGGGTTGTCCTTCTATTCTGAGGCTGTGCTCTCCAGTGCTAGATTGCCCCACTATAAGAAACATCCTCCCCACATCCGCACCATCTAGGCCTTTCAGATTTCTCCTCGTGGGTCAACCCAATACAGTTCTCATTTTTTTTAGTTCACAGGACTATGGCGGTGTGAGAGTAAAAAGTTTCCATAGCCCATTCGTCTGGTGAAACTGCAGTCACTGGCACCAAGCCAGGAGAACACTTGGACCTTTACAGAATGAAGTACACTTATGCGGTTGGAACACTGGCCGTGAGTCCAGCCACAACAACCTTTGCTTTTTATGTAACACTGTGTGTACAATTCCCTTCAGGTTGGCAGCAATGATTGGCAAATCCTGGCACTGACAAGAGCAAGGAAGATCAAGGCAATATCAGAACTACAGCAGCTCAATGTCTGTCGTCTGATCTTGGGCAAGAGAGCGACCTTCACTGCATGGTGTTAATCAAAATGTTCAGTGACTAGATAATTCCATTAGACATAGGAGCAGAATTAGGCCATTTGGCCCATCTTGTCTGCTCTGCCATTCAATCATGGCTGATTTATTTTCCTTCTCAGTCCCATTCTCCGGCCTTCTCCCTGTGACAGCCTGACTAATCTCTATCGATCTCTGCTTTAGAGGTACCCAATGACTTGTCCTCCACATCTGCCTCTGAAAATGAATTCCACAGATTCACCACCCTCTGTCTAAAGAAATTCCTCCTCATCTCTGTTCCAAAGGGGTGTTGAGGTGTTCCCTCTAGTCCTTCACTCTCCCAGTAAATAGGAGCATCCTCTCCATGCCTGTCTATCTAAGCCTTTCAATATACGATAAGTTCCTCCTCATTCTCCCAAACTCCAGAGCCGTCAAACGTTCCTCCTAATCAGCATGTGCCCCCAGGTATCAACCCGGAGGTAATCACCTTGTGGCTCTGCTTTTCCGTTTAGCTCTGAGCCCCTCATAGTTCCCGAGCAGACCTCTGTCTCCATCCTGTTAAGGTGGTACTGTAGTGTAGCTGTTTCTGTAACGCTTTACAGTACCAGTGAGCGGGGTTCAATTCCCATCGCTGTCTGTAGGGGGTTTGTACATTCACCCCTTTGACCCTCTGGCTTCCCTCCCACGTTCTAAAGATGTACGGGTTAGTAAGTTCTGCATTTGATACTTTGGCGACAGCAGCATGCTGATTTGCGGGCTGCCCCTAGCACTTTCTCAGGTTGTGTTGGTCATTGACACAACAAGACTTTCATTGCATATTTCGATGTTTCGATGTACATCTGACAAATAAAGCTACTCTTTATTTTATCGTTACACTCACCAGCACAAGCCGATCCTCCCCCACCCACCCCAAGTTATTCTGCAGCCTAGGACCCAAGCGCCAGGAGGCACCATGTCGTCCAGGACTCTCTGTCTCTACTGCAGAGAACAGTGACCTTCCCCCAACTCTACTCTCTCTACCTCCTACCTTTCTCACTCCCCCCCCCCACCTGAATGCCCCTCTCTGTCCTGGTGTCACTGACAGTTCGTGCAAACTGCTCCTCATCCAATCAGGGAGCAAGAACTGCCTTCCTATTGGGCAAGGGCCAAGCCTCCTTCCGAATTTTCCTTTGAATTCCCTCCACCTGCCTCTTTTGCAAGTCACATCCTCCTGCCCCTGATCTGATCTTTTGCCCCTGATCACTGAATCTATCTGAGGAAGTTAATTTGATTTGAAACCAGTGAAAAGCTTGGCCTGGTTTGGCTCGATGCTTGAGGGATTTGTTTGATTCTGTGCTAAGACAGAGGCCTTCTGTGGACTTCTGAATCGGCTGCTATGGACTTCTGAGTTGGTTTCTATGATGCCTGGTGTTGTGAACTTCAGTTCTGAATGCTGTTTGCTGGCTTTAACGTTTGCACGATCTGTTCTTCCTCTCTGCACGTTGGGTGTTAGACAATCTTCTTTTGCCTTAAATGGGTTCTACTGGGGTTCTTTGTATCATGGCTGCCTGTAAGGAGCTGAATCTCAAGTTTGTATAAAGTATATGTACTTGGATAATAAATGTGCTTTGAACTTTGCACAGTGTTCATACAGATCAAATCACTACACGGTGCATTGAGACAGAACAAGGCAAAACACAATACAGAATAAATATTGTATAGTCACAGCTTTATAGCTCCAGTAACTGGGGTTCAATTTCCATCTCTGTCTGTAAGGAGCTTGCACCGTATGCTCTCCCTGTGGCCGTGTGGGTTTCCTCCGTGTGCTCTGGTTTCCTCCCAAATTCCAATAGATATAGAGGCTGTGGTTAGTGAGTTGTGGGCATGCTATGCTGGTGCCAGAAGCGTGGGGACACTTGTGGCCTCTCTTGGACTGTGTTGGTCATTGATGCAAACAACACACTTCACTGTATGTTCTGACGTGCCTGTGACAGGTAAAGCTAATCTCAAATCTCCAGAGTGTAACAACTACAGCTGCAGGCACACCATAAGGTGCAGATCATAATGAGGTCCACAGTGAGGTCAAACGGGGGAAGAATTTTCACCATCAGTATTGCCGAGAATGGCTTTTCTTTCAGAGGATTTAATTGTCCACATTTGGCGGGGCGCCGCAGTAGTGTAGCGGTTAGCGCAGCGCTGTTACAGCTCAGGGAGTCGCAGTTCGGAGTTCAATTCCGGTGCCCTCTATAAGGAGTTTGTACCTTCTCCCCGTGACCGTGTGGGTTTTCTCTGGGTGCTCTGATCTCCTCCCACAGTGCAAGGATGTACCAGTTAGTAGGTTAATTGGTCATTGTAGATTGTCCCCCGACTAGCCTCGGGTCAGATAGGTGCTTCGCTGAGTGGTGTAGCTGGTTGTTCAGGAAGGGTTTGTTCCACGTTGTACCTGTAAATAAAACAAAATAAAGGCCTGTCTCCGGGTGACCACTCCAATACCCCATGACTGCACCGCGCTCCCTCTGGGGCTCTGGTTTCCTCACACATTCCAAAGACGTGTGCGTTAGTAGTTTAATTGGTTACCTGGGCTTGTTGGGCCGGAATGGCCCGTGATCGTGCTGTTTTATGTAAAATTATAACACCCATTGTCCTGCTGCCCACTCTCTGCCCCCACTGGGCCGCAGCCGGTGGTGTCCCTGAACAGAGACCCTGCACGTGTCCCTGCAGCGCACGGACTGGACTGAGGGACTTCACTGTCTTGCAGCAGAGGGTGGCTGCGGAGAGAAATGCACGCCAGCTCCGATGCATTCCTGGAGCCTGCACGCTGCCACACTGCAGTCGCTCAAAGAGTGGGCTGCCATTCACTTGACCTCTACCTACATGCGGCGCTTGGTTCATTTTCAATCTTGTTTCCAAAGTTCAAAAGTAAGTTTATTATTAAAGCACACATACAACCAGCAGCTTACCTTTCTCGTGGGCATACTCAATAAATCCAATAACCATAACAGAATCAATGAAAGACCACACCAACGGTGTGGACAACCAGTGTGCAAAACACAAGAGCCTTGCAAATGCAATAATAATAATAAATAAACAAACAATAAATATCGAGAACATGAGATGAAGAGTCCTTGAAAGTGAGTCTGTAGATTGTGGAACCTCTGTTTATGTTAATATATAAATGATACATTATAAATTTAAATTTAAATATTTTATTTAAACACTTAAAAAAATAAAAACATGAAAACATAAAGAGATCAATTAGTGTAATCTTTGCTTCAAGTTAGTTTAATTTGGCTTGAGGGTCAGGGACCAGCAGTCCGTCCCTGTACTGCAGTGTTCTAATGAAGGATTTCAGCCCGAAATGTCGACTGGTTACTCTTTTCCATAGATGCTGCCTGACCAGCGTTTTGTGTGTGTTGTCCTGTATTTCATAGTTTTTTTGATAGTGCTTCTTTCATATTTTAAAGTAGCCAATGTCCATTTACTTTTAAAAACTTCGCTTGCTGTATTAACTTCGACTGGGTGCAGAGCCAGAGCCAGACTGTGTCCACAGCGCCACCTCATGGTTGCACTCCGCCTCCGAATCTGAATCACTGACATTGCCGTGATAACTTGTTGGTTTGCGGCAGCAGTATAGTACAATGGACATTAAAAATACTTTAAGTTACAATAAAGAATAATATAAATAACTATTGCAAAAGTGGAATGGCGAGGTAGTATCACAAACAAAATGCTGGTGGAACACAGCAGGCCAGGCAGCATCTATAGGGAGAAGTACTGCCAACGTTTCGGACCGAGACCCTTCGTCAGGACTGGCGAGGTAGTATTCTGGGGTTCATGTGGCAGAAAGTATCACCCCAGCTATTAACAACAGTACGCACCTCTGCCAACCCAGAAAGTCCATAGCCTTTGTCAAAGCTGGAGACTGGCCACAGTCTCAGAGCAGATCCCCGCAGGCTAGCTCACCACAATGTCTGACTGGCAGCTGAAGTCGATCTCTCGGCAAGACCTTCCCAGACTTCATCACATCGTCACCCCTGAGGCCTGACATGGCCGCTCTGTCAGAAACCTCGAAGCGGGGGTCATGGGTGAACTGACGGTGCATTGGGAAGACTGGATTGAGGAGGCATTTAGGCATTTTGTTGTTTGCCTGTTCTCTATCTCCCTCTGGTGCTTCCCCCCCCCCCTTTCTTTCTCCTGAGGCCTCCCGTCCCATGACCCTTTCCCTTCTCCAGCTCTGTATCACTTTCGCTAATCACCTTTCCAGCTCTTAGCTTCACCCCACCCCCTCCGGTCTTCTTCTATCATTTTGGATCTCCCCCTCCCCTTCCCACTTTCAAATCTCTCACTATCTTTTCTTTCAGTTAGTCCTGATGAAGGGTCTCAACCTGAAACGTCGACTGTACTTCTTCCTATAGATGCTGCCTGGCCTGCTGCGTTCCACCAGCATTTTGTGTGTGTTGGTATGGAAACTGTGTATGGAGGAGGGAATTCCTGTAATGTACTCTTTTATGTTCTGTGTTCTAAGTTGCACGTAATGGACATTGTGAAATTAGAGGTGGGGGGGGGGGGGTTCAAATTTCCCCAATAACCAGGATCACTAAGTATGAAAGGAATTTTAAGTTTATTCAGGGAAGCCTTTGATGCCAGTACATAGATTCTAGTCAAGGGTTAGTTCTGGAACTATGCTTATGAATTTACATTGGCAAGTCATTGAAATGTCAGTGGGAGAGCATTTTGAAGCATAATTTTGTAAGCTTCAAGATAGTATTGGGAAGGGATAAAATGGGCTAGGTTTAATGTCCTGAATTGAGGGGGAGCAATATCATAAACATCATGGATTTTAATATCATAAGGCAAGACCTGTGAAAAGCAGAGTGCAAGTGTCCACTTTCAGGTCAATCTAAAGAGAGAGAAAGATCACGTACTTCAAAACATGCATCATAAATACGAGTAATTCTGCAAATCCTGGAATCAAGGGAACAGACACAAAATGCAGGAGGAACTCATTGTCTTTCTCCTATTCCAACAATACCTGCCATACCCACCACATCTGCTACCAGGAAGGACAAGGGCAGTAGGCCCAGGGGACCGCCCCCGTCTGCAGGTTCCCCTCTGAGTCACACAACATCCTGACTTAGAGCTTGTTTACTGGCACTTGAACACAGACACACACAAAATGCCGGAGGAACTCAGCAGTTCAGGCGGCATCTACAGAAATGAATATACCGCCAACATTTTGGGCCAACACCCTGCTTCAAGACTGGAAAGGAAGGGGGAAAGAAGCTAGAATGAGAAGGTGGGGAGGGAGGGGAAACAGTACAAGCAAGAAGGTGATAAGTGAAGCCAGGCTTGTCTTTCATCCAGGTCAAAACCTTTCCCAACAGCACTGAATAACATCACAAATATTAATTCATATCAAGATGGTGACTTATGGTCACCTCCCTAATGGTAATAAGTGATAAATAATAAACCCTGGCCTTTCCAACAGTGCTCACATTCTGAGAAATGACTATTAAAGAAATTAAAGCCAATGAGGTCTCACTATCTGAGGGAGCTCACCGTGCACAAACTGGCCACCGTGTTGCCTGCATTACTTCCCAAGGTGCACACCAGAACCTCCTCGAGTGGCTCTTTGTAAGGCCCTCACCTAGTGGAACCGCTGTAGAAACAGAAACGTCTTCTTCCTCTTGCAAATGTAATTTTCTCCAGCCACACCAAAAAGGTGACGTCACACTTCGCTGCACTTAATTTTAAAAGTTTAAAAAAAAATCTATTTTGCAAGCAACTGCTCGTTTTAAGATATGAAACCAAGGCAGTCCCCAAGGGCTGGAAGTAATAATAAAGCATTTAGGGTTTGGTGTGTGGTGAGTCTAAGATATGGCCTCTGTTGAGGATGTGTGCTGTTTTAATTTCTTGGTGTTTTTACATTTGTTGCTCTCCTGCAAATTCTTTCCGTCTTCTAAAGAATGATACAGATCTGACAGGGCTCGGGGGCCTGTGACAAACCATATCCGGTGTGACTGGCTTATCTCTGGCAGTGTGTGGTTGAGATAGAGTCTGCTACAAGGGTGTAACAGAGTCAGCGGGAACGAGAACCAGGGTGAAACTGCAGAACACACCACACTGTAGTAGCTGGACTCGATCAACTGCATCAAGGCTCAGACAGAAGGAATTGTCCACTGCCCAGTGCCAAGGTGCTTTCCAGCTGGTAGCCCAACTCTGTGCAGAGCGGCTAACGGTGAACTAACTGTCAGAGCGGGCAAGAAACCACACTGTCCGCTGGATGAGAGACAGGAAGAAGGTTAGAAGCGAGGTGGTTTATTTTAAAAAGAGTTATATTTCCTGTTTTACTTTGCAGAGCGGTGTGAGCACGGAGACCTGACAAGCTCCAGAGCTAAAACTCTTCTCAGCAGAATGTTGCTCCCACTTTGAGGAGAAGCCTGAAGCTGACCAGGACAACTCAGCCCGGAGTTTGTAGGGATCAGGAGGAGAGGCTGGGATGGAAACAACATCCACAGACTGACTCCATTCACCCGAGTGTCTCTGTATCCAGATCTACCCCCGGCTCTGTCCAGTGTGCGGATTACAAACAACAGGCAGACACGTGCGGCTGAGGCCCAACTAACCTTCCATGGTCTGGCATGAGATGCTGAGATGCTGTTGGACACCTGAGCTTCAGACAGCAGCGCCTCCAGGGGTGAGGGAGAGGGGTAACTGAAAGGTTTGAATGACTTCACGTGAACGATTCCATTGGAAAGGGAAGCAATGGCTTTTGTGAGCAATTGATCGCATTGGTCTGAATCAGCTGTGAAACCTCAGTTACTTACGCACGACAGAACAGCTTCTAATCCAAATAATGATTTCTGTTGGATATCACCATTGGGTGCCCCTAATTTAGTCAGTAACCTGAAATTGCTCTGGTTAATTTGTTTTATTTGCAAATATTGGATCTAATTTCACCTGCAGGAACATTGGTGGCCTTGGGATACGTTGCTCACTACGATTACAGATACAGGCAGACACAACGCTTTGTTACTGACGTTGGTGCCAGGAGGTCTGTTGGGCCAGTGCCACCTCTCAGGATGACGGGTCTTTCTCCAAAGCGGGGTCTCAGCCAGGCTGGCGTGGGCACAGCCAAGAAGAGGAGGCTGGTGACTGAGAGTTACGAGGAGAAGCTCGAGCGCAGGCACGAGAACCGCCAGAGCCTCTTCGGCCGAAACAACGTCACCTCATGCCGCAGTTCACCAAAACGGCGCGGCGCGGAGCAGAGCTCACGGCAGGAGGAGTTCTTGAAGCGGCGGAACCTGACGGTGGACGATAATGCGGCGAAGACAAAGACACCTGCTGTGGCGCCCTGCAGGGGGAAGGGTGTAGGAGGAGCCAACACTGGGAGTCCAGCACAATCACCACCAACATTAATCAAAGTAACACAGGTAAGACGGTCTACATTTCTGAATCAGAATCAGAGTCAGGTTTACACCTCGTGAAAATTGTTAGTTTGGCAGCAGCAGGAGAGTGCAATAGTTATAAATTACTGTAAGTTACAATAAGAAATATATCTAAAAATAAACAGTGCAAGACAGCAGCACCCAACATCAAGGACCCCTCCAGGAAGGAGATACTGGAGCCTCAGGGCTCACACCAGGAAGCGTTTTCACTCCTGAACCAGTGTGGGTAGCTTCACTCACCATTACTCTGAACATTACTTCCATACATTCACTTTCAATGACTCCTTACAATTCCTGTTGTCAGTATTAATTGTTTTATTTACTTGCTGCTTACTTATCCATTTCCTTAAGCACAGTTTGTCTTCCTTTGTATTTTGGTTGTTAGTTAGTTTTGTTTATACATACTTATTAAAATTCTTCCTGTAAATGCCTGAAAGAAAATTAATCTCAAGGAAGTACAGTAGATGGTAACATATACATTCTTTGATAATAAATTTACTTTGAACTTCAAAGATTTTGAAGATTTGAAGGTACAGTATTTATTTAGTACACATCCTGAAATTTGTCCTCTTCACAGATATTCACAAAACAAAGAAACCCCATACAACAAACAGAAACATCGAAGTCTAAAGCCCCCTTCCCTTCACACCAGCAGCAAAAAGTATTGACCCCCACGCCGGCAGAAACACCAACCCCGCCCCCAAACCCCCACCATGCAGGCAACAGGAAAAGCACCAAGAGACAATCAAACTACAGTCCAGAAACCAGAACACAAGAGAGTTGGCGTTCACAGATTCAGAGACCACAATTCTCTGCATGGATCCCCCTCACCGGCTCTACGAGAAACCTCCCCACCCTGGCCTAGTACACAGTCAATAGCTCAGCCTCTTTGGCGGGATTTCTAAAAGCTCACAGTCTCCCAGACACACATATAGATTCAAAGAGTCATACCGCACAGAATCAGGCCCTTCAGCCCATTTCCCTTCTAAGCCTGTCCCATTTGGCCTGTCTGTCTCTAGACCTTTCCTATCCACAGACCTGTCTAGCTACTGTTATTAAACGTGCAGTGTGCGCACAAGTACAATAGTAAATAAAAATATTAGATGGAGCCTCACAGAGGCCTAACATCAGAGACAAAACATATACAGGAACAGTATAAAATAAGCACATAATTAACAAGAACGAACACAGAACAAGAAAGGGTCTGTTTTAGTGCAAGGTGGACATAGTGTAGTTGTACTGCTGGTGGCCAATGGCTCTCTCCCGTGTCACCCTACGAGAAATAAGCCTTGTAAGTAAGACAAGGATCACTGATTTTATAGAAGTTAGTTAGGGCTGATCTCCTCAAGGAGAGAGATCGAATGAGTCATCATTCAAAGCCATCTTTATACCTATCGTACTCACACCACTACACCCGGACACAAGCAGGAAAAGTGTGAATGCTGGGATGTTCCAGGAAAATCTTCCAAAGTTCCAGGTTCAGGAACAGCTAATACTCTCAACCATCAGGGTCCTGAATCAGCATGGATAACCTCACTCACCCCAGTACTGAACTGATTCTGCAATGTAGGGACTCACTCTCAAGAACTCAACAACTCATGATCTCAATATTCTTTATTACTTATTTATTCATTATTATTTTTGTACTTGCACAGTTTGTTGTCTTTTGCACGTTGGTTTTATGTCGTTGTTTGTGTGTGGTTTTTCATTGGTTCTGTGTTTTTTTTTGTTTTTACTGTGAATGCCTGAAAGAGAACGAATCTAAGGGTTGTCTGTGGTGGCATGCGCATATTTTGATGATAAAATTACTTTGACTTTGAACTTTGAAACAGAATTTGAGAAAGCAAGAGGGCAGTCCAAATGATAGCAATAAGCCACAGGGAGACTGACCTTACAGAGCCATTAGATAGTACAGATACCCCCCTCCCCTGACATACTTAACATTGTGAAGCTGGTAGATTAATGCAGGTGTATTAAAATGGAACAAGAGGCACAAATCTCCAATCAATCACCTTCAACACCCTTTGCTGGGCATAGGTTCCCAAGCTTGCTGAGATTTTAAAACCCTTGTTTGTCTTTGGTAGGTCACGCCCCATGGATGAAAATAGTGACCTGATTTCAAAATGCCCAGTATGTATTTATTTAGTGATAGTATGGAATAGCCCCTTCGACCCTTCAAGCCAGGCTGCCTAGCAACCCCCAATTTAACCCTAACCTAAATCATGGGACAATTTACGATGAACAATTAACCGACTAACGGCGCATGTCCTTGGACTGGGCGAGGAACCCAGAGCACCCGGAGAAAACCCGCGCGTTGCACGGGGAGAACGTAGAAACTCCTTCCGGAGGACGCAGGGATCGAACTCCCAACTCCGAAGTCCTGAGCTGTAATAGTGCCGCGCTAACCGCTGCGCCACTGTGGGGCCCACAGCTAATGTACTCAAGGCCAAGGTCAAGCTTATTGTCATATTCACAAGCGCACTTGTACTCAGCTGAATCCTGGTGTGGCCGCTCCGGGTGGAACACGGCTACTTCCTTCCATCAGTTACATGAGAGAGAAGTTTCCATAAGACCATAATTAGGCCATTTGGCCCATTGAGTCTGGTCCATCATTTCATCATGGCTCAACCTCACTCTCCTGCCTTCTCCCCATAACCTTTGATGCCCTGAAAATTCAAGAACCTACTTTAAATATACTTTCAGGCATCCTGCTTTAAATATACCCAATGACAGCCTTCTGTGGCAATAAATTCTACTGATTCACTACCCTCTGGCCAAAGAGATTGCTTCTCATCCCTTCAGGAAACAGATGACTTTCTGGAACCACGTTCCTGGGTCTGCATCCTTCAGATTCTGTCCTCTCACTGCCTCTCTCGACATCTTACGATGCACTGAGCTCTCCCTGATAGCTCTCTGTATAGGGATTGATGTCTGCTAAAAGTTGAAGTCACTCTCATGTTAGCATCCAAGCAGAAAACTAACTTTACAACTTTGAAAAGAACAATAGAAAACAGGAGACTGGGATTTTTGTTGTGTCATTTGCCCGTGATCTGAGGTTCGATGCAAAATTTGACATTCATGTCCTTTGATCATTATCGGGGCACCAGCTATCACAGCAATACACACAAAATGCTGGAGGAATTCAGCAGGTTAGGCAGCATCTATGGAAAGGAATAAAGAGTCCACATTTTGGGTCGAGACCCTTCATCAGGACTGGAAAGGAAGGGATAAAGAGTGAGAATAAGAAGGTGAGGGAGGGGAAGGAGTACAAGTTGGCAGGTGATCGGTGTGACCAGGTGAGAGGGAAGGTGTGTGGGTGGGGGAGGGGAGTGGTGAAAGCTGAGAGGTGATTGGTTGAAAAGGTAAAGGGCTGAAGAAAAAAGAATCTGATGTGAGAGGAGAGTCGTCCATGGGAGAAAGGGATGGAGGAGAGGATCCAGGAGGAGATGGGCTGGTGAGAGAAGGGATAAGAGGGGAGCCAGAATGGGGAATGGAAGAGAGAGAAGGGGGAGGGGGTAGAAATTACCAGAAGTTAGAGATTTCAATGTTCATGCTATCAGGTTCAAAGTTCAAAGTAAATTTATTATCAAAGCATATGTTACCATATAGAGCCCTGAGATTCTTCTGGGCATACACAATGAATCTATAGAATAATAACCATAACAGAATCAATGAAATACTGCACAACTAGGGCGTTCAATCAGTATGCAGAAGACAACAAACAGTGCAAATACAAAAAGAAGAAATAGTAAGAATAAATGACTAAACAATCAAATGAATAACTATCAAATATCTCAGATGAAGAGTCTTTGAATGTGAGTCAATAGGTTGCGGGAACATTTCACTGATGGAGCATGTGAAGTTGAGTGAAGTTATCCACTCTGGTTCAGGAGCCTGATGGTTGAGGGGTTGTAACTGTTGCTGAACCTGATGGTGTGAGTCCTGAGGCTCCTGTACTTCCTTCCCAATGGCAGCAGCAAGAAGAGAGCCTGACCTTGTGATGATGGAGGCTAGCCAGATGGAATATGAGGTGTGGCTCCTCCCATCTGAAGGAGATTTCTTCGCAGCAGTAGAGGAGGCCAAGGACCAACATGTGCCATGGGAATAGGGAGGTAGAGTGAGCACTGGGAAATCGGGCCTTTGGCATCAGTTGTGGTGCTTTCTGAACTCCCAGATCTTTAACACATGGTAGTATTTTGTTCCTCGGTCAGTGATCTTGCTGTAATTCAATAGTTTCAAAGGTACATTTAATGTCAGAGAAATGTATACAATATATATCCTGAAATTCTTTTTCTTCACAAACATCCACGAAAACATAGGAGTGCCCCAAAGAATGAATGATGGTTAAATGTTAGAACCCCAAAGCCCCCCCAACTCCCCCCCACGCATAAACAGCAGCAAAACAATGACACCCCCCTCCCCTACCAGCAAAAAAGCATTGGCACCCCACCCCTCCAAGAACTCATGTGTGCAGCAAAGCATCAATAAGACACAGACTTGCAGTACCCCAAAGACTACTCGTTCACCCGGTATTTGACACACCACAGGCTCTCTCTCTCCCTAATAAGGGAAAAGAGGTGTCCCCGTTTTGCAGCGAATGGGGAGATGTAACAAAGCAACTCACTGATTTATGGTGTTAGAAGTCTGTTGCGTCGCTTTTTCCAAGTTCTGTACCCAAAGAACTCAGGTCTCTGGGCACACAGCCAGCAGCCAGCTCACTGCTTACGATCTTCCGTCTTCCTCGACATATCAGGCAGTGGCACTGGCCTCGAATCCACCGGCCGCCAGAGCCATGAAAATCCAGCACCCTGAAGGTGAGCTGGTCTTCCAGGCCGCATCCTCGGCATATCGAAAAGCGGTCGGCCAAGGGCAAGACCCATTTCCATAAAGAACCAAAATCAGTGCGCAACTCCAGGTCAGGGTCTTCAAAAAATCCTTGAAAGGAGAATAAAGAGATATCCAAGATGGAAATAGAGCTGTTTCCAAAGAGGCAAGCAAAGGAGTCACTGTTAGGTGGCATTGTCCTCCTAAGCTGCTGGTGATGAAGGGAATGAACCACGTGCCAGCAGCCCACCATCCTGAGCAACCACACCTTCGTCTCGGTATGAGCATCGAGGGTCCACATCAGCATCTCTCTCTGGTGACCCTTAAAACAAATGGGTTATTGGGTAATCCACCTGTGTCTGTTGCACACACAGACTGGGTCAGACAGAAACAATAAACCTTCTCTGGAAGGCATTAGTGAAGTAAGTATTTATTTTATATTTGATTTTATTTTATTGAGATACAGTGCAGAATAAACCCTTCTGGTCCTTCGAGCTGGGCCACCCAGCAACCCCTGATTTAACCCTAGCCTAATCACAGGACAACTTACAAAGCCCAATGAACCTACCAACCAGTACATCCTTGGACCATGGGAGGAAACTGGAGCACCCAGAGGAAACCTATGTACAAGGCAGCGGCGGAATTGAGCCGGGTCGCCTGTACTGTCAAGCATTGTGCTAATCACTTCGCTACTGTGCACTGATACAAAAACGGAAAATACAGGAAGAACTCACAGTGTCACTGGGGATCAGCCCCTTGGGCCCAGCTGGCCCGTGCCCATCCAAGTGAGTCCCGATTTTCAGATTCAGATTCGTTTATTTATCGTGTGCGTCGTTTGAGTTAAAACCAACACAACCTACGATGTGTTGGGAGCAAGATTCACCACACTTTGCAGCACCAACATAGCGTGCTTACAATATTTGACAGTGTTGGCCCATAACATAAAGTCTATTTATTTATTTATTTGCTTGTTTATCTATTGATTGATTGAGATACAACACAGAACAGACCCTTCCGACCCTTTGTGCCTCACTGCCCAGCATTCCCTGATTTAATCCTAGCCTAATCACGGGACAATTTACAATCACCAATTAACCCCCCAACTGGTACATTTTTGGACTGTGGGAGGAAACCGGAGCACCCGGAGGAAACCCACGTGGTCATGGGGAGAATGTACAAACTCCTTACAGGCAGCAATGGTGGGAATAGAAGCCAGATCACCAGTACTCTAAAGTGCTGTGCTAACCACTACGTTACTATGGCACCCGTCCAATTAATGTCTGTCCAACTCTCTTTAATAAGTTATTATTTTATCTGTCTCAACGACTGCCTCTGGCAGCCTACTCCACATATATATCATCCTATGTGTAAAAAAGTTGCTCCTCAAGTCCCTTTTAAATCTTTCTCCCCTGTGCCCTTGAGTTTTTGATTCTCCAACCTTTGGGAAAAAAAATGTGCACATTCACCCAATATGTGCCCCTCATGACTTTATATGCCTCTACAGTAGTAACACACACACACACAAAATGATGGAGGTCAGGCAGGATCTATGGGAGTGAATAAATGGGTGACGTTTCAGACCGAGACCCTTCTTCAGGACTGAAAAGGAAGGGGAAGGATGCCAGAATAAAAAGGTGGGGTGGGGAGAGGGGAGGGAGGATAGCTGGAAGGTGATAGGTAGCCAGCTGTGTGGGAAAAGTCAAGGGCTGGAGAAGCAGGGTCCCAGGGGCAGGTGATAGGCAGTTGATAAGAGTTAAAAGGTCACTGTGGGGAATAGAGGAAAGTTGGGGAGCAGGCCTCTATATATCCAGTTCTCAGTCTCCTACACTCCCAAGGAATAAATTCCTATCCTGCCCAACCCTATAACTCAGTCCCTGAAGCCCTGACAAAAATCTTGTAAATCTTTTTTGCATCCTTTCAAGATGAAGGACGCCTTTCTTACATTGAACACAACATTCCAATTGAGGTCTCATCACTGTTCTAGATAACCACGTCATACCACCCCCACTTTTATACTCAGTCCCCCGGCTGACGAAGGCCAACGGGCCAACCCAGCCACTCAAACAGTACCTTAACATTCTGGGTCAGGAGCAGACAAGGATCTCAAAGCAACACTCAGGCAGTGACCTGAAACACTGACTGGTGTCTCTTTCCGTAGCTGCTGCCCAACTGGTTGAGATCTTTCAACCTTTTCTGCTTTTATTTCAGATTCTGACATCTACAGTTAGAACATAGAACATGGAACAGTACAGCACAAGAACAGGCCCTTCGGCCCACAACGTTGTGCTGAACCAGCTAGAAAGTAAATTAAACAACCCCCAATAACCAATCCTTCCTACCTACATGAGGTCCATATCCCTCCATCTCCCTCACATTCATGCATCAATCTAAACATCTCTTAAAAGCCTCTAATGTACTTGCCTCTACCCCAATACCAGGCAGCACATTCCAGACATCCACCACTCTTTGAGTAAAAAACCTTACCCTTCCCATCCCCTTTGAACCCACCCCTCTCACCTTCAATGCATCTTCTCTGCTATTAGACATTTCTACCCTCAGAAAAAGATACTCCCTGTCTGCTCTTTCTACGCCTCTCACAATCTTATAAACTTCTGTCAGATCTCCTCTTAGCCTCCAGCGCTCCAGAGAAAGCAATCCAAGTTTATCCAGCTTCTAATGATTGCACGTGGTCTCTAAACCAGGCAGCACCCTGGTAAACCTCTTCTGCACCCTCTCCAAAGCCTCAATATCCTTCCTTTAGTGGGGCGACCAGAACTGTACGCAATACTCCAGAATTCCAAAATTCCATAAAGTTGCAACATGGCCTCTTGGATTTTGAACTCAATGCCTCAACTAATAAAGTAAGCATTCCACAAGCCTTCCTACCTACCTTATCGACCTGTGTAGCCACTTTCAAGTTGTAGTTGTTTTCCCTTTGGCCTCATCACGGGCATTAGCTACTTAATGTATTGAACTTCCGATTCCCAGCAGGAGCTGAATATGAAATACCTTGGTTTCCTTGACTGTGTAAGCCCAGGGAAGACACCCTCCGGCCCCCAGTAGTGAGATTGAGGCGCTCTCGATCCCACCCCAAACCCCAGTCTGTGTGGATGCTGTGTAACTTGCTACCCTGTTACAAATTAATGCCATGAGATAACGGACGGTGCATTGCATATAATTAAAGGAATTACATTTATGAATCTTAATTTAACTGAAGGGTTAGTAAAGAATAGCAAAAAGAAAAGGGCACATTATAACTGAACAGTCCAATGTGCACAAGTTGGAGCTCATCTTGAACCTCTCTGTCACTCACGAGCTGGGCCCCTGTCAGTGTGAACGCCCACACCACCCTCCGAACGCCGGTTGCAATCCGTCTCGAACAAATGGGTCTCCCACCGGATCGTGTGTTGCTACGACTGGTTCTCTCCGGCATCTTCTCTCTTCATCTCCCGCCAAACACAAAAAAGAACAAACCCAACCTTATTGTCCCTCAGCAAGAAAACCTCCTGCTAATTGGATGGCACGCATTCCACATCATCCCTTATCTTCAACAGTAACCAAAACAAGCCGAGATGGAGCAAGCTGAAAACAAGCAGCTCTTACAGAAATACCAAAATGAAATACGTACAGCATTACAGTAAAAATATGAACCAGGGCAATACAAATATCAACTTCCCCCCTCACCTGGATCTACCCATTGCTTGCCAACTCTTGACACCTCACCTCTCCATCTTCACTCTTTCATTTCATAAAACCATAACCATTAGACATAGGATCAGAATTAGGTCATTTGACCCATTGAGTCTGCTCCGCCATTCTATCACAGCTGATTTATTATCCATCTCAACCCCATTCTCCTGCCTTCTTCCTTTCATGCCATGACTAATCAAGAACCTATCAACCTCCTCTTGAAATATATCCAATGATTGGCCTCCACGGCTGTCTGTGACAATTAATTCCACAGATTCACCACCCTTTGGATAAAGAAATTCCTCCTCATCTCTGTCCTTGTACTCTGGTTGTGCTAGCTGATGTTGATTGTTCATTTCCCTCCACACATGCTGTCTGAATGTTGAGTTCCTCTAGTGTTTTGGTGTTTGCTGAGTGTTTACTCTGTTGTAGTTCTCTGGTAATTCTGTTGTGACAGGTTATTTTGTAAGGCCTGTCCCAGGAAAGGAGTACACCTCCTGATACATATTAGTCTCTGTGGCAATGCAGTGGTTCACTCTCAGCTGTGGTTAGAAGGCAAGACAGCTTCTGGAGGCATGAGAGATTTGATAGCGGAAGTTGTCTCTGCCAGTCATGCCCACATTCTGTCTGAACAACAGAAGCTTACTTCCATTGAGATTTACAGCAGCATTGAGTCGGTGCGGAAAAAAGATACAGGAGCAACAGGTCAGCGTAACAAACCCCAGGCATTTAACAGGCATTTCTAGTGTAAATGGTACCCAGGAAATTCCTTCAGAGCCTCAGCCAGTTGTGTCAAGTCAAGTCTCTTCCGGTTACTTATTCCCCCCAACCTTCCTCCCTTCTTTTTCCATTCTCCATTGTGGTACCCCACCTCTCACCCCTCTTTTCTCCTCAACTGCCCATCACCTCCCTCTGGAGCCCTTCCTCCTTCACTTTCCCTCGTGGTCCAGTGTCCTGTCCTATCGAGTTCTGTCTTCTTTAGTCCTCTTCCACCTATTGTAAGGCCATAAGACATAGGAGCAGAATTAGGCCATGTCCCAGCTTCTTACTTCATCCCCCCCTCCCCCACCCACCATCTTTCCCCCTCACCTGGTTCCACCTATCACCTACCAGCTTCTACTCCTTCCTCTCTCCACCCCTTTCCTCCTTCCTTTCCTCTCCACTCCTCCTCCCTTTCCAGTCTTGACAAAGGGTCTTGACCATCTGATTCAAGTTCATGTATGTATCATATATACATTGAAAGCAGGGTGTCAAGGTGGAGATACATCTCTACCAAAGGAGGTGTAAGGCGCTCCTTCCCTCTGCCAGCCTGAAGGTCCCCCTTGGGCAAGGTGTGGCACCTGCTTAGCCCCCGATCCATGGGAGCAGATGGTGGATGGTCGTACGAGCAGCTGGTGCAGATCACAAGTCCTGGTTCTGTGACCACTGACACCAGACAGACAATCTCTGAAGATAATGGCTGGTCTCACCCGTCTTGTAAAGACACTGCCTGGAGGAAGGCAATGGCAAACCACTTCTGTAGAAAGATTGGCTAAAAATAATCAGGGTCATTGAAAGACCATGATCACCCACGACATACAACACAGCACATAATGAACAAATGAACATTGAAAAACATAGTGAAATACCTAAGGATGTGCTGGGGACAGCCCACAAGTATCACCATATATTCTAGTGCTAACATAGCAAGCCACCATGTTCAGTCACGTTCGGTCTAGTTTAATTGCTACCAGACAATACAAGTGATTTCACTCTCTACCTCTCTCTCTCACTCTTCAGGTCTCTCCACAGTTCGGGTTCGCTAATGGTGGCTTGTCACTGAGTAGTCAGCTCAGTCAGAGGGGAGCAAAGGACTCGACCCTCACTTTCCTTACCAACACACTCAACCAGACCGATGCCATCTTCAAGAAGGTCTCCAAAAGAGATAAAGGTGAGAGTTGGAAGCAGTAAAGCTGGTAAGGCAGCACTTCACCAGTGAATCTGCTGGGGTTGTCTATTGTGTCCGGGGCTTCTGATGCAGCCTCTTCTGCATTGGTGAGACCCATTGTAAGCTTGGGGACTGCTTCATTGAGCACCTCTGCATCATCAGCCTCAAGCTGACCAAACATTGTAATTCTGATTCCCATTCCTGTTCCAACGTGCCGGTCCATGACCTTCTCCGGTGCATTTTGTGGGTGAAGCAGGTATATGCTCGGGGTTTGGTCGTTGTCTGTAGTGATGAGTAGAAGGCCGGACCTCAGGTTGGAGGGTGTGGATGTCCTGACTAGCACACACTAAAATGCTGGAGGAACTCAGCAGGGCAGGCAAACATCCATGGAGAGGGATAAACATTTTGGGCCAAAAGCCTTCATCAGGACTTGTATCACAGTGTTGCTTGAGTTTCTCCAGCATGGTCATGGAGCATACGGATCTTGGACCTCCAGGAAGTGTACACAACAGGGGTGATTGATAAGTTCATGGCCTAGGGGAGAAGGAGATGACTTATACAGCTCTCCTTACATGCACATGCAGGTCAACTCTTTGAGTGATTGTGCAGAAAGTTTGAAGTTAATAACTCATCTCAGGAACTTATCAATCACCCCTGATGAGTTATTAACTCCACTTTCTGGAGGTCCAAGATCCGTATGCTCCATGACCGCTGGACTAAGTGTGTAAATGTAGGAGGGGACTATGTTGAGAAATAAATGTGCTAGGTTTTCTAAAATTGAATAGCAGACAAGAAGACGCTGTTCCTGAATTGTTGAGTGTGTGCCTTCAGGCTTGTGTAGCTTCTTCCTGAAGAGAGCAATGAGAACAAGGCATGTTCTGGGCTATGGGGGTCCTATTATTATTTATTTTATAATGCTACATTCTGTTATTGATCAATGAACAGCTGCTTTAATGTCTAGAAGATCAGGAATTTGTACTTTGCATATTAATAATGCCATAGTGCACGCAGACACCAAGTGGAAACCTGGTTTGGTGGCGTGTGGCCCTCTCTGATTTATCTTAGTGTTACCATCAAACCCAAGAGGCAACAGAATCACATCTCGTTACGGGACCCGTCCTAACAAGGACAGTCACAGTTACAGAGATGGGCACAACCATGCTGCCACGGTGAGGGCATCCCAGCCCACTGTTGGATTCTGCCGTTTTTAATCCAAGGCTCTCTCAGAAGTCAGGACAGAGGCACAGAGCTTGTTGCTTCATGATCGTTGTATTAAGTGTTAATAGAGCAAAGGAAAATTGAAACAGACAGGGACCCTGCCATCACACACAATGCTTCCTGAACTTCTGTCTTTAACTTCCACCTGTTGGGCCCTGAGAGCGGCAACACGGGAACAGGATGATCTCACTCGTTCCTCAGATCGGTTCCATCAGTAAAGGAGACCTAGATCACTCCGTGACCAACCTCCCCCATTGACAGACATCTGTCAGACTTGGATCTGCTCCAGTCAATGGGAGGGGTGGTTCTGAATCTCCACCCCCTGTGTGAGAGGGGAGTGAGGGAGGGGCAATGAGGGATGAAGAGATGATGGAGTGCCAGGGAGCAAGGAAGTAACGTAAGGTGATGTGGTACTGAGGGATAAATGATGGGGAAAGGGGGAATGAGGTGTATTGAAGGATGTGAGATGGGAGTGGGGGGAATGAGGAGATGAAGAGGGAGTTGGTCAGTAGTGAGGGGGATTCAGGAGAGTGCGGTTTGTGGGAGTGAGGGGGGATTGAGGAGATGATGAGGATGTTTGGGGGAGTGAGGGGGGATTGAGAAGACTTTGATGAGGAGGTTTGGGGAGTGGGGTGATTGAGGAGGTTTTGATGAGGTTTGGGGAGAGAGGGGGATTGAGGAGATGATGAGGAAGTTTGGGGAGTGGGGGGATTGAGGAGGTTTTGATGAGGTCTGGAGGACTGGGGGGATTGAGGAGATGATGAGGAGGTTTGGGGGAGTGAGGGGGGATTGAGGAGATGATGAGGAGGTTTGGGGAGTGGGGGGATTGAGGAGGTTTTGATGAGGTCTGGGGAGTGGGAGGGATTGAGGAGATGATGAGGAGGTTTGGGGAGTGGGGGATTGAGGAGGTTTTGATGAGGTCTGGGGGGGTGGGGAGATTGAGTAGATGTTTGGGTTGGTGTGGGACACGACTTATGAGCTGTTGGGATTGTTGTACCTGAATCTTCAGAAAGGGGGTGTATCTCTGAACTGCCGTCTCTCACTTCATTTGTGAACAGCAACCCAGGTCCCACCAGCGGGCAGTGATGGATTCGGAAATGTGTCCCAGAAGGAAGCAAGCCAGCAGACAGAGTAAGTACTGACTCCCCCATTTTGGGCTGGATCTCAGTTAATTTACCTCGTGTCCAGTACTTATTCCAGTTAAAACACCTCAGAAAGCAACGGAGCATGCCCACAACTAACCAGCTCTAACCTGGACGACTTTAGAATGTGAGGGGAAGCCAGAGCATTCTGTGGAAATCCACACGGTCACAGGGAGAATGTACAAACTCCTTACAGACAGTGGCGGGAATCGAATCCCCCCCCCCATCCCTGGTGCTCTAAAGTGTTACACTACTCACTACTCTCCCGTGATCCCCCCCCCACTCTCACCCCATTAATGTACCTCCAGGCAGGTCAGATTCTGGTCACAGGGGCTGATTATTGTCACCAGTACCAAGATCATCCCGATACATCCATCCCCAGCTCAAGATGGAACATCCACCATCAGAGAACCCCAGCATCCAGGCCGTGCCATCTTCCCTCAGCTCCCGTCAGGAAGGAGGTACTGAGGCGTGAAGTCCCACACCACAATGTTCAAGAACAGCTACTTCCCTTCAGCCATTTCATTCTTGAACCTAATCGCAATGTCCACATTTAATCGAAGTTAAATTCATGTTGTTCTAATTGTGTTCTTGCTTGTAAAGAGTGTGTGCAATTTATGATTTTCTGGTGAATGCTGATGATATAATACTGTATGCCTATGATGCTGCCACAAGTAAGTTTTTCATTGCAACTGTGCATGTAGGGATTTATGCAAACCTGACTTTGAGTTTGAGCTACAGTATAAAGTCTAAGTTTGTGTGCCATTTGGGCAGATAACGTATGTACACTGAGGTAGTAAATACTACCCTCTCCTTGGCATTGTGTGGGCTGTAAAGAAAAGAGCCCAAGGACCATCACAGAGGCTGCAGAGCGAGCCTCCGGATGGCTCTGGAAGTCTAGATCAAGAGGTGTGACCCGTGAACACAAGCCAGGGCCTGATCTCCCTGCTGGGTCGCCTGGGCGAGGGTATCTGATGCTGAACTACCTGTCCCCAGGCTACATCGCTGATGATGTGTCTGATGTGTCCCAGCACATCCTCGGATGTATCTCAACTACAAAACCGAATGCAGAAACAGGATGCCGTTTATGTTGGGACGGCACCCTAACAGAGGGCCCTGATGTGTAGCTGACATTGGTACACAGTCTACAGCTTAGCATCCCCTGCCGGGCTGGTGTACCATGTACTGTGACTCACTCTCCGCCCATCGACTGCCTTTAATGCTCTTGTCGTATTTTTCTTCACAGATGTGGAGTTGCGGTTCTGGATCAGGTGAGGAAAATTTGCATCAGTCTTTTCCATGGGGCTTGGTGTCTCTGTCTGCTGCAGTGCTGCAGTGACCTGCCTGTGCTTTGGGTGTCACAGCGGGTACAGAGTGAGCATATTTCACCTGATCTCTGATATGTGGAAAGGTTGATTGAGCTGGGGCTTTTTTCTTTGGAGCAAAGGAGGATGAGGGGCAACCTGACAGAGGTGTATAAGATTATAAGAGGCATAGACAGAGTGGACAGCCAGAGATTTTTCCCAGGGCATCAATGACAAAAACCAGAGGATGTCCATTTAAATGGAGGAAGGTTTAGGGGAGATGTTAGAACGTAGGACACTACAGAACAGTTCAGGCCATTTGGTTCAGATTGTTGTACTGACCTTTTAACTTACTCTAAGATCAAACTAACCCTTCCCTCCTACATAACCCTCCATTTTTAAATCATCCACATGCCTGTCTAAGAGTCTCTTAAATGTCCCAAGTTTATCTATGTCTTCCACCACTGCTGGCGGTATGTTCCACGCACCCACCACTCTCTGTGTAAAGAACTTGCCTCTGACATTCCTCCTGGTATTAGCCATTTCCACCCTGGGACAACTGTTGGAGGTACCCACCACACAGTGTGGTGGGTGCATGGAATGTATTGTCAGGGGTGGTGGTAGAGGCAGAAACGTTATCACCCTACCTCCCATGGATCCACCCATCACCTCCCAGCTTCAAACACTAATCTGACACTCTCACTTCCTCATCTGCCTATCAACTCCTCTTCCCCAGATCCACCCATCACCTCCCAGCTTCTGACACTAATCTGATACTTTCATTTCCTCATCTGCCTATCACAACCCCTCTTGATCCACCCATCACCTTCCAGCTCTCGCTCCACCCCTATCTCTCCAACTCTTTATACCAGCTGTACTTCCAGTCCTGATGAAGAATCTCCACCTGAAACATCAATTGTCCATTTTCTTCCAAAGATGCCCCCTGACCATTGAGTTTCTCCAGCGTCGCGTGTGTCCCTCTGCATTGTTGTAAAAATCCAGCTGGCTCGTAGGGAAATAGATCTGCAGTCCTGTCCTGGTCTGTGTCTCTGTCTGGGTCCACATCCAAACTCAATGTTGGCTCGTCTCCTCCCTCGGTAAGGGGCCATCCTCAGCTCAGGAGCAACTGGGCTCAACCCTCACAACCTGTGAGTGGATAAAGCAACTCTAGTCACCAATAACTACTGTAAGTGGCAGACACAACTGAGGAAATTAAACTTCTCAACTTTGGTTGCTAGAGGGACAAACTGAACACTATCTGGTGTGATGTTCTCAGGTGGATGGATGGGAGTGGACATGGCCCTAGTTGGAGACTAGGGGTGAAGTCTGGCCAGCAGTGTGGTCTTGATGGGTTTAGATCAAAATTTAATTTTGTCTCCTTCATGAAATTCCTGCATTTTATGTTTTTCAGGAGATCCAGCAACTCTCAGAGTATCTGAAGGTAATTCGTCTGCAATCTAACTCTGAAATGCAATGCAAAGTTGGATATAATATCATTAAAAATGTAAACGCTGACATGTCTAACAGCGAGTGATTGCTTTAGTCACTTTTTTTGTGATTGCAAGACCCTGTTGGACATTGTTAATGTGGTATGCTGCAAGTCTGATTCACTGATTCATTGGTGGACAGTGAGGAAGCGAGTGTGGCCTCCGTCGTTGAGAGGATTAGGCCTCAAACCGTGGTGTCGCTTGTTTACAGCCACCTAGGAGGGAGGCAGCAGAGTTGGTGTGCTCCATCAGCTGAGGTGTGGCATGGGGTTCAAGCAGGAGTCAGTGCTGCCCCCTAGTGTTGGCTGGGCAGAAGACCAGCTACATTGAGTTCGAGCGCAGATTTCTGCAATGTTCATTGACTCAGGATCCTGAACTACATTTTTTGGTGTGACTGTACTTCACTGCTATCTTATATGCGCTATATGAGCTCTGAGCTGTGTATGACTGTGTTGGTACTGTGTGTTGCACCTTGGCTCCGGAGTAACACCGTTTCATTTGGCTGTATTCATGTATGGTTGAAGGACAACAAAACTTAACCATCTTCAACTATCAGTGAATTCTTTAATTTAGTAGATCTCTGTTTGAAGGTGTAGCTTGATGTAATCAAGTGTGTTTGAAATGCAATGCGGTTTGATTATTGAGCTGGAGGGCTCGTACTGACTCTCGGGCATCTCCCCCCCACCCCCCATAGGAAGCTCTGCACCGTGAGGTGATGCTGAAACAGAAGATGGCAGTCCTCCAGCAGCTGCTTGCCACGGTCCTGCAGGCTGCAGAGAAATCGTGGAAGGTAGGAATAACGTGGTTGCCATTTGCTGCGTGTCGAACCAAGACTCATAAGACCATAAGGCATAGGATCAGAATTAGGCCATTCAGTCCATCTGAACCTGCTCTGTAATTTCACCATGGCTGATTTATTATCCGTTGCAACCCCATTCTCCTGCCTTCTCCCTGTAATCTTTGATGCCCTTTCTAATCGAGAACCTACCAACTTCCAATTTACATATACCCAATGACTTGTCCTAACACATCTATCTGAATTCCACAGATTCACCACTCTTTGGTCAAAGAAATTCCTCATCTCTGTTCTAAATGGACATCTCTCCAATATGAGGCTGTGCCTTCTGATCTTAGACTCTGCCACCATAGGAAGCATCCTCTCCACATCCACTCTATCGAGGCCTTTCAACATTCGATAGGTTTCAAAGAAATCGCTCCCTCATTCTTCTGAATTCTTGTTAATACAGGGCCAGAGCCATCAAACATATGATGTTTATATGATAAGCCTTTCAATCCTGGACTCATTCTTGTGAACCTCCTCTGAACCTTCTCCAATGTCAGCAAATCCTTTCTTAGATAAGGGGTCCATTGATGGTACATGGATGGTCTGTGGATGGTCTATGGATGATGTGTGGATGGGCCATGGATGGTCTGTGGATAGTCCATAGATGGTGCATGAATGGTGTATAGATGGTCTGTGGATGATCTGTGGGTGATGGGTGGATGGTCAGTAGATGGTCTGATGTGGTCTGTAGATGGTCCATGGATAATCACTGTGTCACAAGTATCAGACTGAATCCATGTCAACCTCCAAAATCTGGGTTGCATTTCTGCTGGAATCCCCTCCCATTGTTACAATGCTGGTGTAAACACTGACAGAATCCTCACAGCCTGTCGCTGAGATTAATTCCCCGGGGCTGGACATCACACTCTGCTTCACTTGGTCTATGCTCACCTGTAAATCCTCATTTCAGGTACAACTGAATGATGATTCGCTACGCTGCAAACTGCAGTCACTGGAGACTCAGTTACACACCTGGGCACAGGTAGGGGAATTCATTGTTCAATAAGATCATTCTTTAAAGTTGTTGAGTGTAAAGTGTGTGCGTGTGAGATGTTGTACCCTACAGCCGGAAATAAATACAAAAAAAAAAGTGCAGTTTCCCACAATGATGGGAAATCACGCACGAGGGGACAGATAGGGTAAATGCAAGCAAGCTTTTTCCACTGAGACTACAACCAAAGGTCATGGGTTAAGGGTGAAAGATGAAAAATTTAAGGGGAACATGAGGGGGAACCTCTTCATTCAGGTCATGAGAGTGTGGAACGAGCTGGCAGCACAAGTGGTCCATACAAGCTTGATTTCAATATTTAAGACAAGTTTGGATAGGTGCTTGAATGGTAGGGATATGGAGGGCTATGGTCCTGGTGCAGGTTTACCATGGACTAGATGGGCTAATGGGCCTACTTTTGTACTTTTCTATGACGCTATGGAACAGAGGGATAAAATGAGACTAACAGCAAACTGTGAATGTAGAGAGTTCAACTGTCAAGCTGTAGATTTTATTCAGAAGAAATGAATACTGGTTTATTATTGTCACATGTACCGAGATACAGGGATGATATCTGTATATCATCAGATCATTCCATACTTTAGTATATTGTATATTGTTTTATTTTTATAAGACCTCATGACTGAATGTAGATCAAAGAACTAACAAATTCCATGAGTCTACATTTTCTATGATTGTGTTTGTGTTTTGTAAGTTTCGAGGTCCTTTTCTAACCCTGTCTCCGTGTGAGATTTCACTGGGTGCTCTGGTTTCCTCCCACATCTCAAAGTTAGCTGGCCCCTGTAAAGTTAAGCCTTCACGTAGGAAGGTGCCAAAGGAAGAAGGGGGAGCCTATGGATGCACATCACAGGCTTACAGGGGAAAGGGAAGGGCAAAGGGTCAGAGCGACTAGTTCTGGCGACTAGTTTGGATTTAATGGGCTGAATGTCATGGAACAATACAACACAGAACTAGGCCCTTTGGCCCATCTAAGTCCCCCTGAACTGTTATTCTGCCTCGTCCCATCAACCTACAACTTGGACCATAGCCCTACAAACTACTCCCTCCCAATCTATGTATCTATCCGAACTTCTCTTATATGTTGAAATCGAACCCACATCCACCACTTTCACTGGCAGCGCATTCCACTCTCTCACCACCGTCTGAGTGAAGAAGTTTCCCCTTAAATATTTCACCCTTCACCCTGAACCTATGACCTCTAGCTCTAGTCTCACCTAATCTCAGTGGGAAAAGCCTGCTTGCATTTACACCATCTATACCCCTCATAATTTTGTACACCTCTGTCCAATCTCCCCTCAATCTCCAACATTCCAGGGAATAAAGTCCTAACCTATTCAACCTTCCCCTATAACTCAGATAGTGTAATTAGTAAGTACAAGCAACAATTTAGAAATTGTGCTGGTGACCATTGACTAAATGAAAGGCCTTCAGTGTTCACAATGTCTGTTTCCCATCCATCCATTGAAACTTCTCCTCTCTGGTGCTACATGGAACACCTCTGTCTTTCTCCAACAGAATCACTCAAGAGACAGTGTCAAGGAAAGCATGATTGAAATGCAGGAACAGAAACTCAAGTATGAGAACATGGCCAAGGAATCGCTCCAGAGAGCGATCGAGGAGAAAAGTACAGCGGAACGAAGCCTGGACAATGTGAAGGTGAGTGGCACAGAGCTGGCAGGTGTAGAGGGCTCAGGTACAGCTGGTGATGCTGAGAAAGGCCCAGCAAAGAGAGCCGCGGTCAGACCGAGCTCAGATCGCAACAGAGGAGCAAGCATTTCCTATCACCTGCACGTCAGACTCGTTTATCATCACCGACTTACCCAGCATGGAATTTATTGTTTTGCAGCAACAGTACGGTGCAAAGACTAAAACTCCTACAAATTGCAAACAAAAAAGAAACAATAACAAGGGAGTCTTCATGGGTTTATGGACTGCACCAAAATCTGTTAGCAGAAGGGAAGAAGCTGTACCTAAAACACTGAGTGTATGTCCGTCTGCAGGCTCCTGTACCTCCTCCCTGACTGTCAACAGCATCATCATTATATCCACCACCTGCTCCCATGGTTTCATGTCACCCTGATTGGGGGGCTAAGGCGGTGCTACACCTTGCCCAAGGGTGACCTGCGGGCTAGAGGGGGGTAGGACCCGCTTTGGTAGAGATGTACAGTATCTGCACCCCAGCTCCTATAGGGAGTAGCAATAAGAAAAAGGCATGTCTGGGATTCTGGGGGTCCTTAACGATGGATGCTGCCTTCTTGACATAGCACCTCTTGAAGATCCTCAATGGTGGGAGGGTTGTGCCTGTGATGGAGCTGGCTGACTCTACAATCCACTGGAGGCTCTACCCCAGTCAGAGTGCTCTCCACCAACAGCCAATGGAAATTTACAAGTGCATTTGGTGATAAATTGAATCTCACCAGCCACATCAACGTTGCATTTGCTAAAGTCAGCAGCCAAAAGCACAACTCTAAAGTCAAAGTATGTTTATTATCTACCTGATTACTTGTCTGCGGCAGACAGCCCTGAGACTCGTCTTCCCAGACAGCCACAAAACAAAGAAAGCCATGGAACCCCCCACCCACACAAAAAAACAAATCGCACAGACAGCAAAAAAACATAAGAATGATAGAACACGGAATACAAAGCAGAAAATCGAAAATGGAAAGCGCCCTGGCATATTCAGTGCAATCTAGTGCTGTGCCTTTTGTTATCTGCAAGCTGCCTCAGTCAAAGTTGACCAAAATAGCATAAAAAAGGGGCAACTAGAAACAACACTAGTTCATGCTTATGCCACACTAAGCTGAAGAAACTGTATGAGCTTGAATTTTCAGATAATTTTAATTAAAGCAAAAGATTTAGAACACAGAAAAGTACAGCATATCACAGGCCTTACAATGCCGACTAGTAATAAACATAAAACCATATAACAATTACAGCATGGAAACTGGCTATCTCGGCCCTTCTAATCCGTGCTGAAAGCTTACTCTCACCTAGTCCCACCGACCTGCACTCAGCCCATAACCCTCCATTCATTTCCTGTCCATATGCCTATCCAATTTTTTTTTTAATGACAATATCGAACCTGCCTCTACCACTTCTACTGGAAGCTCATTCCACACAGCTACCACTCTCTGAGTAAAGAAGTTCCCCCTCGTGTTACCCCTAAACTTTTGCCCCTTAACTCTCAACTCAAGTCCTCTTGTTTGAATCTCCCCTACTCTCAATGGAAAAAGCCTATCCACATCAAATCTATCTATCCCCCTCATAGTTTTAAATACCTTTAACAAGTCCCCCCTCAACCTTCTACGCTCCAAAGAATAAAGATCTAACCCGTTCAGCCTTTCTCTGTAACGTAGGTGCTGAAACCCAGGTAACATTCTAGTAAATCTCCTCTGTACTCTCTCTATTCTGTTGACATCTTTCCTATGATTCGGTGACCAGATCTACTCCAAGATCAACCTAATGCTTCCGTCCTAAAGAGCCCTCAAATTTTCTTTCATCCTTGTGCCTACGAAGAGTCTCTTAAAAGCCATTTTCATATGAGCCTCTCCAACATCCCTAGCAGGGCGATTCAGCCTCTGTCATCCCCCCTATACTTTCCTCCAATCACTTTAATAATTATGCTCCCTTGTATTAGCCATTTCCACCCTGAGAAAAAAGCCTCTGGCTGTCCTCTTAACATCTTGTACACCTCTATAAAGTCTCCTCTCATCTTCTTTCCCTTGAAAGAAAAAGCCCTAGCTTGCTCAACCTGTCCTCTTGTGATATGCTCTCTAATCCAGACGGCATCCTGGTAAATCTCCTCTACACCCTCTCTAAAGTTTTTACATCCTTCCTATAATGAGGCAATTAGAACTGGGCACAATATTCCGAGTGTGATCTAACTGGCTGGTAGAGATGGGTGAATGCTAAGTGTTTGTGTTTGCAGAGATCGCTGACGGAAGTGGAACAGGAGTCTGCCCACTGGAAAGAATCGTATCACAGGGCAATGGCTGAGTGTGCTGAACTGACAGCCCAGTGCTCACAGACTACTGATCGACTGCACATCGTAGAGAGCAAGCTGCAGGTAACGTTCTGTCGGTGGACCCTGACTCCTTCACTCTGAAACATGCCTAACTTAAAGAAAACATAATTGAAAAGTAACAAAATTGTCATACAGTTGTTTAGCACAGAAAAGGGCATTTTGGCCCAACATTTCCATGCTAATATCTATACCACTATCCACATGTCTGTTCTATCATCTGTAGCACTGTCCACATGACAAAACTACTATCTAAACCATAATCCACATGTCCATACCACTATCTATATTATCCGTATGTTCATACCACTATCTATGCCATTATCCACATATCCATACCTGTATCTACAGCACCATCTACTATTTACCACCACTTGCTCTATTGGCTATTGAATCTTGCCAATTCAAATGCCCATCCCCATGCTTTTTAAGTGCCATTGAGAGCCTCTGATGGAGGATCTTGACCCGAAATATCCTATATCCTTCCCTTAATTCATGTGCTTCTCAGTAACTTCATTTCTAAAATCACTGACAAATCTCCTCATGTCCAAAAATCTCCTGATTTTGTATATACGTACATGCACATATAAAGTATAAAAATAGCTAAATTACTATAAATAAGTAGGATAAAAATACAAATTAAAAAGTAGTGAGGTGGTGTTCATAGGTTCAATGTCCATTCAGGAATCTGATGGCAGAGGGGGAAGGGCTGATCCTGAATCATTGAGTGTGCGCTTTCAGGCTCCTGTACCTCCTCCCTGATGGTAGCAATGAGACGGGGGCATGTCCTGGGTGATGGGAGTCCTTAATGATGGACACTGCCTCTTTGAGGCACCACTCCTTGAAGATGTTGTGGGTACTGTGGAGGAGTGGTATTGAGTGGAAGTAACTGGATGGGTGCAGGAGTGATTCCAATGACCACCCATACTGCTTGTGGCCACTTCCCAGCCCAGCATCGCTAAACTCACTGCCCAGTACAAAACTGAGATCTGTGAAGGACCATTTCAAATAGACATGCCCAAGATGAAAAGCCATCAATCTGTTTCATTCTCCACAGACGCTACCCAGCCTGGCGGGTATCCCGAGCATCTTCTGGTTTTACTTCAGATTGCCGCCATCTCCTTGTGTTTGGAGACACCAGAAACGGAAATACTGGAATCTGGAGCAACAATATTCTGGAGGAACTCAGCATCTGTGATGCTGCTTGACCTGCTGAATTGCTCCAGAACGTTGCTTGATACTCCATTGTCTTTTGTTCGCTTTTCACATTACTTTAAAATAATTCTTGTACAACATTGCTTACTTTTTCATTGGAGGTCCCAGACCCATCATCAGGACTCTTCCCCTCCATAGATATTGTCTGACTAGCTGAGTTCCTCTAGCACTTTTTGTGTCTTATTCAAGATTTCCAGCATCTGCGGAATCTCTCATATTTACTCATTTATCTTTCTCCCTCACCCCTTCATCACTGTTTTTCCCAGAGGGCAGAAAGTGATGGTATGGTACTCAGGAATTTACAGAGCAAATTGGAGACCGTGGAAAATCAAACCCAGGAACTCTTGAACGAAATCGAAGCCTTGAAAGAAGACAATGAACTCAAGCAAAAGCAGCTTCTAATCAGCAGAGGTATGCCTGGATTGGGAATCAGCATCAAAATCAGGTTTATTATCACTGACATATGATATGAAATTTGTTCTTTTGTGGCAGTAGCACAACACAAAGTCATATTACAGAAATAGTGCAGAGAAAATGACTAGTAAGTTAGTGTTCATAGACTGTTCAGAAATCTGATGGTGGAGAAGAAGATGTTTTTTAATTGTTGTTCAGGCTGCTGAGCCTCCTCCCTGGTTGTAATAATGAAAAGAGGGCATGTCCTGGATGGTGAGAGTTCTTAGTGATTGATGCTGCCCTTATAGAAACATAGAAAATAGGTGCAGGAGTAGGCAATTCGGCCCTTCGAGCCTGCATCACCATTCAGTATGATCATGGCTGATCATCCAACTCAGAACCCTGTACCTGCTTTCTCTCCATACCCCCGATCCCTTTAGCCACAAGGGCCATATCTAACTCCCTCTTAAATATAGCCAATGAATTGGCCTCAACTGTTTACTGTGGCAGAGAATTCCACAGATTCACCACTCTCTGTAAGTTTTTCCTCATCTTGGTCCTAAAAGGCTTCCCCTTTATCCTTAAACTGTGACCCCTCGTTCTGGACTTCCCCAACATCGGAAACAATCTTCCTGCATCTAGCCTGTCCAATCCCTTTAGAATTTTATACATTTCAAGAAGATCCCCCCCCTCAATCTTCTAAATTCCAGTGAGTATAAGCCTAGTCGATCCAGTCTTTCTTCATATGAAAGTCCTGCCATCCCAGGAATCAATCTGGTGAACCTTCTTTGTACTCCCTCTATGGCAAGAATGTCTTTTCTCAGATTAGGGGACCAAAACTGCATACAATATTCTAGATGCAGTCTCACCAAGGCCTTGTACAACTGCAGTAGAACCTCCCTTCTTAAAGATGTCCTGAATAGTGGGGTGAGTTGAGCTCATGATGGAGTGGGCTGAGTCTATAAACCCTTTGCAGTCTCTAGCGATCCTGTGTAGTGGAGTCTCCATACCAGGTGGCAATGCAACTGGTCAGAATGCCCTCCACACTTCAAGTGTAGAAACTTGCCGGAGAATTTAGTGACATACCAAATCTCAAATTCATAATAGAAATGCAGGCGTGCATTCTTCCTGAATGCATCAGTGTTCTCGGTCCAGGAGAAATCTTCTGAGATATTGACAAAGGGGAAATGCCATACTTCTTTAGTCTCCTGAGGAAGGAGAGGCATTGGTGAGCTTTCTCGACCGTGGCATCGAAGTGGTTGGACCAGGACAGGCTACTGGTGATGTTCACACTTAGGGACTTGAAGCTCTTGACCTCAGCACTACTGATTTAGTGAGTCACTGAGTGCTGCCCAGTGTGCGATAGCTGACACTGTTAACAGCACGCATAAAATGCACACACACCTGACACCATTAGCAACACACACAGAAAATGCACACATAACTGACACTGTTCACACACACACCTGACACCATTAACACACACAAAATATGCACACAACAGACGCTGTTAACAACACACACCCGACACCATTAACATACACAAAACGTGCACACAACAGACGCTGTTAACACACACCTGACACCATTAACAACACACACAACTGACACCATTAAATGCACACACAACTGCTGACACTATTGTACTGTGAGTGGGGTAAATAATAATTAATGTTCTTTCCTGCAGCTGAACTACAAAAAGCCGAGGAGCAACAGCAAAGAATGGCTTCTACAATAATGAACCTTCAGAGTAAGTGCAGGTACCTTCTGTACAGTAGTATGATCAACAAGTAAATGTGCAGAACCTTCCAAAAAAAGGGCACAACACCTAGCAGAGACACAAGAGATTCTGCAGATGCTGGAAATCTTGAGCAACATACACAAAATGCTGGAGGAGCTCAGTGTGATCCACAGCATCTATGAAGGGAACAATCTGTCATCATTTTGGACTTGATGAAGGGTTGTGGACCGAAAGATCAAGTGTCCATTTCCCTCCACAGATGCTCTCAGATAGGCTCAAGGGTGTTAGAAAAATGGAGGGCTATATAGGAAGGGTTAGATTGATCTTAGAGTAGGTTAGAGGGTTGGCACAAAATTGTGGGATGAAGGGTCTGTAATGCTCTATGTTTTATGTTCATACCAACCTAAATCCATACACACAGTCCATGATGGACACAATGGGGTGGAGGATAGACCAATTTTCCCTTTATTCATTGGGTTTCTGATGAATTAATTTCCATGCGAATGCGACTGGCCCCTGTGGTGATACTCACCAACCCAATGCATCATATCAGTGACACACAATATGCATGGCTTGGATCATTTTTGCCTTGCTTTGGAAAGATTTCAGAGCTTGGATACTACAGGAGCCCAGCAAATGCTGCTCTGTGAGCTCGATGATCACTGCTGGTTACTGCCAGCTGGGAGCTGTAATGCTAGTCTTGGTGATGAGGGTTACTTATCGCTAGTTGGGACCTGGATTGACGGTCTCAGAGATATCTGATGGTTACTATTAGGAGTTGGGATGTTGGTTAGTGTCATCCGAATACTTCTTGGGAGAATTTTTGCAAAAGTTAATGAGAATTTCTTTATCAGGATCAGATGGTGCTAGAGGCAGATACATTAAGAACATTTAAGAAACTTTTAGGTAGACACAGACGATAGAAAATTCAGGGCCATGTGTGCAGGAGAAGCCAATGGGAAACCACTTCTATAGAAAAATTTGCAGGAACAATCATGGTTATAAGACAATAAGATATAGGAGCAGAATTAGGCCATTTGACCCATTGAGTCTGCTGCATCATTTAATCATGGCTTGTTCATTTTCAATCTCAGTCATGGATAGAGAAGGAAGACCCATGATCGCCCATGTCGTACGATACAGCGCATAATAATGAAGATGATGTGTGAGGGAAGGGTTAGATTGATCTTGGAGTAGGCTAAAAGAACGTATGTTCTATGTTAAATGATATCATAATCTTACAGAACAGGGAGCCAATCTTATAGAATGTTACATTTTGCATGGTGAACAAATGTCTGGAATAAAACTGAAATCTATTAATGAGTTGAATTTGTGTGTTTCCATTGGACTGAAGAGCAGTATCCATGCTGTAAACGCTCCAAGACGACACTAATCCTTTTCTTCAAACTGCAGGCACGTTACAGAAGCAAGTCACTGAGGCCACAGGGCAGGAGAAAACTGTGCTGCAGAATGGTTAGTCCAGCCTTCGCACCAGCTCCCCGGTATCTCAAACGCTGTTCTTTGCTTCTCAATTCCAAATCTAGACTCTGATTCACTGTAACAGGCATGAAATGCTGGAGGAACTCAGCAGGTCGGGCAACATCTATGGAAAGGAGTAAATAGTCGACATTTCGGGCCAAGACCCTTCATCAGGACCCATGGTTTTTTTTTTCCATAGATGCTGCCTGACCTGCAGAGTTCCTCCAGCATTTTGTGTGTGTTGCTCTGGATTTCCAGCACCCTGCAGACCTTCTCTTGTTTCTGAATCTTTGCAGGCGAGTTCCATGCCAGGACGGAACAGCGTGAGGCAGCTCTTCAGCTGGAGATCAGACAACTGAACGAGCAACTGGAAAGGCAATTACATCAGCTCCACGCTAAACAGGAGGAGGTGAGAAAATTATACCTATCCAGATGCTGAACAGAAACATTTCATCAATAATCCCAAACTTTAGAAACTCAAACTTGTTTATTAGTGTGATAGGCATACCTACACACGGTAGAAACGCTATGAAAATTAGCATTTTGCTGTTAGCAGCACAGTACAGTATAGGGTCAAACATGAATGTAGATTAACATACAGTACTGTGCCAAAGTCTTAGGCATAGTAGCATAACGGTTAGCACAACACTTTACAGTAACAGTGACCCAGGTTCAATTCCCACTGCTATCTGTAAGGAATTTGTACGTTCTCCCTGCGACTGCCTCGGGGTGCTCCTTTTTCCTCCCTCCGTCCAAAGGTGTACCAGTTGGTAGGTTAATAGGTCATTGTGAATTGTTTCATGATTAAGCTAGGGTTAAATCTGGGATAGCTGGGCGGTGCAGATCAAACGGCTGGAAGGCCTACTTCATGCTGTATCTCAATTTTTAAAAAATGTATAGCTAGGGTGCCTAAGACGTTTGCACAGTGCCGTATTTGTCAACGTGGAGCGGAGGGTGAGTTTGAAATCTGGTGGGAGCAAAAGATGTTGGGAAAGGTGAGGGAGAGGAAGAACAGGAGTACTGGGGCGGTAGATGACGTTGGTGGAGGCACACCCAGCTTTGAGACACCAGGCAGGTCATTTGATTCCAAACAATCGGTTTATTATTGGTTTATTGATTTGTGAGAACCTGATTATGTTTTATGCCATATAATGAGGAGGATATTTCACTCCTGTCTCATTCCATGAAAGATGGGCCAACTGTGTTTGAGGCAAAGTGATTTACGTGGTAGAAGTTTAACTCATTATTAATGCATCATGGCTAGTACCAAGCTTCTTGTGACTTGTTGGAGGTGCAGTCATTTGGCCAAGCGGAGAATTCATCATCACACTCCTGACATGTGCCTTGTCAGTGATAGGGAGCCTCTGGGATATCAGAAGGGGCTTCACTTGATGCAGGATAACCAACCTGCCACCTGCTCTTTAAATCCCAGTATTTATATGGCTTGGGTGGTAAGGTGGAGATACATCTCTACCAAAGGAGGTGTAAGGCACTCCTCCCCTCCGCTAGCCTGCAGGTCACCCTTGGACAAGGTGTAGCACCTGCTTAGTCCTCTGATCAGGGTCACATTAAACCATGGGAGCAGGTGGTGGATGGTTGTTTGAGCAGCTGGTGCATATCACAAGTCCTGGTTATGTGACCACTGACACCAGGCTGACAATCTCTGAAGAGTATTGATAATGGCTGGGGTCACCCATCTTGTAAAGACACTGCCCAGAAGAAGGCAATGACAAACCATTTCTGTAGAAACATTTGCCATGCACAATCATGGTCATGGAAAGATCATGATCAGCCTTCCCTTGTCATACAATATGGACTTTCTCTTTCTGATAATCATTCTCTAATACCTTTGATGTCATGAAAATTAATTGCAACTTAATCTATTTCAAGATACAGCATAGTAACAGACCCTTCTAGCCCAGCGAAACCGCACCACTCAATTACACCTATGTGACCAATTAACCTACTAATGCGTATGTCTTTAGAATGTGGGAGGAAACCAAAACAGTTAGAGGGAGAACGTACAATCTCCTTTCAGACAGTGATGGGAATTGAATCTGGGGTTGCTGGTGCTGTAATGGTGTTACACTCGTGTGCTGTCTCTTATCAAGGTCTTGCTGCATGCGGGCATTTTGGGGGGGGGGGGGAGGAGAGGACCTTAATTCACTGAGGTGATGCAGATGGGATTGAACATTGTGGACATCCCCAACTCTGACCTCATAATGGAAGGAGAATTATTGGGCCTAGGCTGATAACTGGGTGATAATTGGTCAGATTAGATCCTATGAGCTGGACATTGCAGATGCCAGAGTTTGTAACTGTGGCAAAATTCTTGGGAAGAGGTGTGGCTCACTCTGGTGAGATGTTAGAAGTCATAGAACTGAACATTAAGGCTTCTGGCTATTCAGCCCATCTGATCCATGTCAGTCTGAGAGTCGACTCCTGTATTAATCCCAGCTCCCAAACTTTTACGAATAAGCATTTCAGATGCTCTTCTGGAATCTTCTTCAATATTGTCAGAAACCCAAATGACTGGCTCTACTGATATCACTGTCCAGTGAATTCTATCTTCTACTTGTGTCTATGATATAGTTGATTTTTCAAATCGTATAATCTTCTTTTCCTCGTCAACCCTCCAGTGCACTGGACTTCACTTAGCGCTCGTGGCTGTGCAGAATGAGCGCCAGGCCCACCTCAAACACCAGCAGGGCCTCCGGGACGAGCCAGCGAGAGTTCAGAAGAGACCTTCCCAGGTGAGGTTCTGAAAGCAGCTCCAGACTCAGAGCAAGGTGAGAAATGGCCAGACAAATACCAGAGATTAACAATTAATCAACCACTTCAAGGCCTGATATGTGCATGAATCCACTGTCGAAATTGGTTGATAAATAATGCACACCACATGAACTAGCATGTTTTTTTGTCATCATTGACAATTTTAATCACAAACCAACAAAAATTAATAATGCCTTTCTAATTAACTCACTAACTTAAAAATGAAAAACTCTGAAGCTGCTTGCATGGAATTACATTCAATATTCAATATCTGCCCAGAAACCTACTTGTGCTAGAAGTGATAAATCTTCAGCACTGGGGATCTCAACTTTTTTTATGCCATGGACACCTACCATTAACCGAGGGGTCCATGGACTCCAGTTTGGGAACCCCTGCTTTAGCCAGAGGGTGGTGAATCTTTGGAATTCATTGCCACAGACAGCTATGGAGGCCAAGTCATTGGGTATAGTTAAAGCAGAGGGTGAAGGTTTTTGATTAGCCAGGGCAGCAAGGGTTATGGGGAGAAGGCAGGAGAATGGGGTTGAGAGGGATAATAAATTAGTCATGGTGGAATGGTGGAACAGACACAATTATCCTTATTTCTGTTCCTATGTCTTGCGATATTCTACTTGAACCTTTTCCCATTCTATCAACATTCCAGTATCTCTTTCTAATTCCTTCTCTCTTGTGTGTCCCTCTAAAGATCAGCCTATGTGTAGTAGCTCTTTGCTGGAGCAATATAAACCCAATGTTATTGCCACTTCTCCCTAAACACTAACACATTTATTTTTAAAAAATTACAAACACTGGAAAGCACTGTCGCAAATAACATCAACACAAGAGATTATACAAATGCTGGAAATCCAGAGTAACACATATAAAATGCTGGAGGAACTCAGCAGGTCAGGCAGCATCTATGGAGAGGAAAAAAGAGCCGAGTTTTTCAGCCGAGAACCTTCAATAGGACCGTCAAGAGTTGCAATGAAGAGTCTTGGCACGAAACGTTGGCTACTGTTCCTTCCTATAGATCAGGGGTCCCCAACCTTTTTTATGCCATGGACCTATACCATAAAATAGGTTTATTATGGTCACAAACTGTACACTGAGGTACAGTGAAAACAATACATACTGTCCATACAGATCAATTCATTACAAGTAGTACAAGGTAAAAGAATAACAGTATGGAATAAAATATTGCAGTGACACAGAAAGTGCAGTGCAGGCAGATAATGCCATGCAAATTCATGATGAGATAGATTATAGGATCAAGAGTCCATTTTGTCATATCATGGGACTGATCAAATGTCCTTTAACAACGGGATAGAAGCTGTCCTTGAGCCTGGTGGTAGGTGCTTTCAGGCTTTTGTATCTGCAGCCCAATGGAAGAGAAGAGAAAATATGTGGGGTGGGTGGGGTCTTTGGCTATGCTGGCTGTTTTACTGAGGCAGGAGCAGCATTACAGGAACATAGCATCATATAAATAGCATTCATGAGAAAGGCATAAACTAAACATACCTTATACATAATTTCTACTAGAGAAAAACATGACTTGAACAAAGACTACAAGGAAGTCTGCAAACGGGGAATGAAAGTTACTTCTGCAACATTTCAGAATAGATCTCATTTAAATTCCAATTCCCATTTCCGTTCCAACGTTTCAGTTTACGGCCTCCTCTTGTGCTAAGATGAGGCCACCATCAGGGTGGAAGACCACACCTTATATTCTGTCTGGGTAGCCTCCAACCTGATGGCATGAATATTGACTTCTTCTTCTGGTAAACAAATTTTCCCACCCTCCTTTATCTATTCACCACTCTGACCTTTTATGCCTTCTCACCTGCCTATCACCTGCCCCTAGGTCCCCTCTTCCTTTCTTATTAGATTCCTTCCTCTCGAGCCCTTTACCTTTCCCACCTACCTGGCTTCACCTACCCCTCCCCCCAACTTTTTATTCTGGCATCTTCCCCCTTCCTTTTCAGTCCTGAAAAAGGGACTCAGCCCGAAACATCGACTGTTGATTCATTTTCATAGATGCTGCCTGACCTGCTGAGTTCCTGCAGCATTTTGTGTGTGTTGCAAGGGATTTTCATCATCTGCCGAATTTCTCATGTTTGAGTCTCTTTGAGCCAATTACATCAGTTCTGCATTTAAACAACTTCTGTTTGAGGGACACTGGCTTGCAACAGATTCGGACGGTTTGGATTGTGGTGACTGATACTGAATAGTGGGCACCCACCTGCTCCTAATCAAAAGTTTGTCATCAACAGTTTCATTTTATCGTATGACAAACTGAAATTGGTCATGTTTTACAGATAATATTCCATGAGTTTATCTATTTTTTATATGAAAACTGCCTTCATTTAATGCAAAGGGTGGTGTATATTTGTACTTTGCTCTCAGAAACAGTGGTTTCTGAGAGCAACGTTGATAAAGCCACCTCGATAAATAAATGGATAGGAGATGTTTAGAGGGCTATGGGTTAAACATGGGCAAGTGGGACTACCTCAGTGGGAAACAGTCAACATGGGTGAGTTGGGCCGGAGGGCTGTCTGTGCTGTATGACTCTATGATCTGGCTAATGTTACTCTCTGGACCATTGGGAGTAAAACCTCTGACATTGATTTCATCTGAAAGCTTCTTGCACCTGTGATTAAATAAAATAAAAATGATAAATTAGCATGTTAGTATTTCGGTTAAATGATGGAGGGCCTTTGTACATCGAGATCCCACTGCATTATTTCATGCTGGAAGATTCTGTGGACTTTTGGGTCATTATCGGTCAAAGAAATTCTTCTTCCACTTCATACATCTCCATCTCTAGCATTGCTAGTCACAGTGACAAAGCCTTTATCTGCATCAACAATTCTCACCGAGTATTTTTAATTCTATCCAATCTAAAATTATATGCGCCTGATCCTGTCAGACTTTGTTGTTTCCAGAACAGAATGAAATTCAGTCAACGTCTGAATAGACCAATACATTTCCATGTTAAGAATCATCAGACCACACTATTTGTGTTTTTTTAGAAGCTCGAATGAATACTTCCTAAACCTTTATACAGCTTTCTAAATGCTGTCCTTGTCATCTCTGGTATTTTGGTTATCACATTTTCTCCAACGTCTCTGCAAAATATGAGAGTGAGTGACATAATATGGAGTGCAAAGATTCTTACTTTACCGGGAGTTTGGGTTTTCGGGTCTGATTTTAAGTAGGTTTTGACTAATCCAGATAATAACAAATAGGAAAACCCTCCAAACTTTGATGGTTGTAAAAACACAAGACAGACAAAATGGAGCTGGCTGGCAGTGAACCTCTGGAATTCTCTGTGGAGGCTCAACCCAGATGGATTCTGATATTAATTGTATTAAAGAATATGGAATCAGCGCAGGGAAGCAGCACTGGCTCTAAGATCAGCGGATTTGGTGGAGTAAGGGCTATCACTTCTACTTCTTACATGCCTTCCAAGTTTGCTTTGCTGTTCAAGTTTATTGTCATTCAACCATACACATGAACACAGCTAAATGAACATTGTTCCTTGGGGCCAAGGTGCAAAACACAGTATATATAATCACACACACCACATAAGACCACAAAATACAGGAGCAGAATTAGGCCATTTTGGCCCATCGAGTCTGTTCTGCCATTTCATTATGGATGATCCAATTCCCTCTCAGACCCAGTCTCCTGCCTTCTCCCTATATGCCTTCATGCCCTGACCAAACAAGAACTTATCTACCTCTGTGTTAAATATACCCAATGACTTGGCCCCCACAGCTGACTGTGACAATGAATTCCACAGGTTCACCACTCTCTGGCTAAAGAAATTTCTTCTCATCTCCATTCTAAATGGACATCCCTGTATTCTGAAGTTGAGTCCCCTCTGACCTTGGACTCCTCCACCATAGCAAACAACCTCTCCGCTTCCACTCCATCAAGGCCTTTCAATATTTGATAGGTCCCCTACCCCTCACTCTTTTGAACTCCAGTGAGTACAGGCCCATAAAACACTCCTCATACGATAAGCCACTCAATCCTGGAATTATTCTCGCAAAATTTCTTTGAACTTTCTCTGATGTCAGCACATCCTCTCTTAGATAAGGTGCCCAAAACTGCTCACAATGTTCCACGTGAGGCCTCACCAGTGTATTGCACTGCCTGGGGTGGTGGTTTAGACAGAAACGTTAAAGACCTTTATGAGGCGTTTAGATAGGGACATGAATGTGAGGAAAATGGGCATCGTGTAGGCAGAGAAGTTTAGTTAGGATGGTTGATTACAAATTTAACTGGTTCAGTACAACATTGTCGGCCAAAGGGCCTGTCCCTGTGCTGTACTATTCTGTGTTTTATGTGTATACGGTGCCTTGAAAAAAGTATACAGCCCCCAACCCTTTGTTCACCTAGATGAATATTACAAGCACTGATTTAACTGAGCATTTTTATTTGTGAATCACGTTCCCTTTTTTTTCAGAAAACTCCAAAAACAGGGAAAATCTTAAAGCATGAAAAACTAAAAAATCAAAAAACTGAAATTTAAGCAGTTCAGAAGTATTCCTCCCTTTTGATCAGAAATTATTTGAACCGCCTCTTGCAGCTATTACAGCCAGAAGACTTTTTGGATAAGTCTCTAATAGCTTTGCACAATGTGATGGAGCAAGACTTCCTTGCCTGTAAAGATTTGCAAAAGGTCACTTACAAGATACTGTAATGATGTGGAAGAAGGTCTTGTGGTTGTATGAGACTAAAGTGGAACTTTTTGGCCTCAACACTAAGCAGTATGTATGATGTAAATCTAATACTGTGCATCAGCCAGGTAACACCATCCCTACTGTAAAGTATGGTAGAGATAGCATCATGCTATGGAGATGCTTTTCAGCAGCAGGAAACAGAAATCTGGTCAGAATTGATGAGAAGATGATTGCTGGTAAATACAGAGAGATTCTGGATAAAAACTTGCTAGCTTCTGCCAGAAAGCTTAAACTAAGAAGGAAGTTCAGATTTCAGCAGGACAATAACCAAAAGTGCACTGCCAACGCAACCATAGAGTGGCTTCAGATGAAGAAAATTGATATCCTTGAGTAGCCCAGTCAGACTCCAGACCCTAACCCAATCAAACATCTCTGGCAAGGCCACAAGACTGCTGTCTACCACTGGTCACTGACTAATCTGGCACAGCTTGGGCAATTTTGCAAGGAGGAATGGGCAAATGTTGCTCCATCACAATGCACAAAGCTAACAGAGACTTATCCAAAAAGACTACTGGCTGAAATAGCTGTGAGAGGTCATTCAGCTAATTACTGAGCGAATGGGGATGAATACTTTTGAACTGCTGATATTTCCAATTTTTAATTTTAATTTTTCATGCTTTATGATTTTCCTGATTTTGTGGACTCTACTGTGAAAAAGGGACCATGTGGTTCACAAATAAAAATTCTCAGTTAAATTGATCAAAATCTCTGCTTGTAATACTTATTTATGTGAACAAAGGGTTAGGGGCTGAATACTTTTTCAAGGCACTGTATTTATGATCAAGCACATAAAGTCACAAGGTAATATTAGTAGAGCCCCTGAGTGGCATGGCCTGAAAGTTGACATATAGTGAGAGGTGCACATTTATGTAAGACTGGCACTATTATTATAAAACAAGCAGTCATATAAATGTGTGAAATAGTAGCAATAAAAGATGAAACGTGGCCAAGGCAGGATGAGAGTGTCTGTGAGTTGGTTTGTAAGTCATGATTGGCCTTTTATTGTGAGTCTATTTTCGCACACAAGTTCTTCACATCCCCTATTCCATCAGTATCAGGGAATGCCGATCAATAATCCCTTAAAAGTAGCATGACATATAGATAGAATCATAAAGAGAGCTTTTGGGACATTGGCTATCATAATTCAGAGTACTGAGTGCCGGAGTTGTAATGTTATGTTGAAGATGTATAAGACATTAGAGAGTATTGTGTGCAATTCTGGTCACTGACTTATAGGAAAGATATCAGTAAGATTGAAAGAGTACAGGGAAAATTTACAAATATGTTGTCGGGACTGGAGGATCCGCATTCTAGGGAAAGGTTGAATAAGATAGAACTTTATTTCCCTCTCACCTTAAATACATGTATTTAACAGCAAATGTATTATGTGGTACTGTACTAATGGAGAATTTGCTTGTTCTTTTCCAGAGGCGCTGCTGTCGATGTGTGACCTTCCTCCTGATGGCAGCAATGGTAGCAGGGTTTGCTGTACTTTGTGCAAATCTGGACAAAATCCCTCTTTGAGAAACTCAGTGAAAAATATTTTGCCACTGACATAGATTTGCAAATGACTTTGAACACCAAATTCCGATTAGAACAGAAATACTGATTTTTTTTTAAATCTTAAAATATTTTAAAAAATGAACTGGTTATGTGGAATATTGGGGAATGGTCAGGTGCCAAAGAGTCTAACCATTCGCACATCCTTGCTATACTAAGCTGAATAGCACAATCTGATCAAATCTGAAATATTTACCCACATGACTATATTTCACATTAGATGCATCTCCAACGGCCAATTCCCTCAAAGCAGAAAGAAATACTTTATGTCCCGTTCGGCTGGGGCATGGGATTTTATTAAAGCCCACGACCTTAACTCACAATCTTTGTAACAGCGGGAGTATTTAAACTCTTAACCCAGCAAATTCAAATGTTTTAGAATACCTGTTCTAGGTAATGGGTTGCGGAGTGGAGATGGTGGCATCTGTTAGTCTTGCGAGACCATAGATCTAGGCCTGGAAAGTCTACTGGAGTGTCCTCTCCAGGGCGCAGGCCTGGGCAAGGTTGTATGGAAAACCAGCAGTTGCCCATGCTGCAAGTCTCCCCTCTCCATGCCACCGATGTTGTCCAAGGGAAGGGCAAGGACCGATACAGCTTGGCACTTGTGTCGTTGCCGGAGTTGCCAAAGCGAGGTTGAAGGCAATGTCGGACTGCCTTAGGGACTCCAGCTCCGGATTTGTCCTCAGGGTTTACTCCCGAAGCCTTTCCCATGAGCTGCAAGGTATGGCCGCAAGGCAGCGGAAGTTTGAAATCAGAGTTTTCCCTCTCTCAGATGGACTGCCTTCCCAGGCTGACGAGTTCCATCTACCCAGAGTGGAGATATGTTTCTGACAAAGGAAGCATAAGGCATCCCTTCCCTCCACTAGCCTGTAGGTCACCCTGGGGCAAGGTGTAGCACCTGCTTAGCTCCCCAATCAGGGTCACGTGAAGCCACGGGACCAGGTGGTGGATGGTCGGACGAGCAGCTGGTGCATATCACAAATCCTGGTTAAGTGACCACTGACACCAGGCAGACAATCTCTGAAGAGTATTGATAATGGCTGGGGTCACCCATCTTGTAAAGACACTGCCCAGAAGACGGCAATGGCAAACCACTCCTGTAGAAAAGTTTGCCAAGAACAGTCATGATCAAGTCCATGACCACCTATGTCATACAGCATCGCACATAACGATGGTGATGGTGATGAGGACTCTAGGTTAGGGTAAATCTAAACCTATGAGATTGTTAGGATTGTTAGGAATTACTAAGGCTCTCTGGAAACAATATCTGTTGTCCTTATTGGATGTGGCCTGGTACAACACTCTGACTTGGTACAACAAATGATTCAGTTGTCAAGAGGGAGAAACACCTCTGTATTGTCACAACCCAAAGAGTGAGCGAATCAGTGTTGGACACATCCCCTTACTGAATACAACAAAGCCTACTTTTGTCAATGTTGTAAATAATTTGTGTATAATTTGTTTTCTCATTAGAGAATATCACCAGATGCAGCTTTCTTAACAGTCTCTGATACAGTCTCCTTACCTTTCCCAATGTCGAAGGCTGGCAGAGATGGCAATTACCTTGTAATGGGTATCATAGTCCTATCACATTTTCCTGTACATAGAATAAAATATATTTTCTCATGACCATCTGTAACAATCAAATATGTTCAAACAGAGACCTTTTCCCATGGCAGAAATGGCTAATTCATGTGCGCATGATTTAACGGTGATTAGAGGAATATATAAGGGGGAATGTCAGAGACAAGTTTTTTTTACCCAGAGAGGTGAGTGTGTAAAATGCCCTGCAAGAGGTGGTGGTAGAGACAGATACTTTAGGGACATTTAAGAGACTCTTAGATAGGCACATGAATGATAGAAAAATGGAGGGCTGCAATACTGTGCAAAAGTCTTAGGCACATACTGTATATACTGTATAGCTATGGAGTCTAAGACATGGCAAGGGATGAGAAACCTGATTCTGATATGGGTCTCTATTGTGGACTGAAAGTGGGAAGGGGGTAGGGAGAGGGGTATCATGGTTGGGAAAAGGGGAAGGGAGAGGGGAGAGAGCAGGAAGCACCAGAGAGACATACTGTAATGATCAATAAATCAATTGTTTGGAAATAAATGACCTTGCCTGGTGTCTCAGGGCTGGGTGTGTCTGCACCCATGCCACCCCCTGCCTCTGTCACTCCTTCTCTGCTACCTGTCCCGCACCCTTCCCGTGGCGCTCCACCCTCACCATTCCCAACATCCTTTGCTCCCACCAGATTTACAAACTCGCTCTCCACTCCATGTTGACAAACACAGCACTGTGCAAAAGTCTTGGGCACTCTAGCTATATTTATGTGCCTAATATTTTTGCACAGTGCTGTAGGTGGGAGGGAAGAGTAGGTCAACATCATGGGACGATAGGCCTTTAATGAAATGTTCTATGTTCTGTGTAGGTACTTGCCACAAAAAACGTCCAGCTAACTTAAAAACCTTTCTCCTGAATACTTCCAGGTCCCCACCATTATACTGTGAGTATCAAGCATTTGGGACCAGAACAATTAAAAACTGTTTGATGCTCAATGCAGCAGGCAGTATTAGCAAGAACACAGGCCTGGCCCATGAATTGGTCAAGGTGTTAAACTCAATTTGATAAGAATTTCCTTCTGAGTAGCTGCAAAGTATTGGGAAAAAATTGAACATTTTGATTACTAGGTTCATCTGCACTGGAGTCCCATACAATAGTTCAATACCTCTTTGTAATGTTATTTTTGTAATGACCTAATTGACACCTCTCGAATGTTGAAAGGCCTTGATAGAGTGGATGTAGAAAGTATGTTTTCTATGATGGGAGAGTCTAGGACCAGAGGACACAGCCTCAGAATAGAGGGGCCTCTTTTTAGAATGGAGATGAGGAGAAATTTCTTGGGGAATTGCCATAAGCAGGTGTCAAGGCCAAGATTTTATATATATTTAAGGCAGGGGTTGATAGACACTTTATTGGTCAGGGCATGAAGAGATACAGAGAGAAGGTAAGAGACTGAGGCTGAGGGAAAATTGGATCAGCTACGATGAAATGGTGGAGCAGACTCAATGGGCAAAATGACCTAATTCAGCTCCTATATCTTGTGGCTGTTTTGGAACAGATGGAATTTGCATGATTAACTGGCAGAAAGTTTTTTTTAAATTCTTGGGTCTGATAACCATTATGTGTACTCTCTTCAGTGTGAACAAACATTTACATTTAAGATTTAAAACTGGTTTGGTGACAGAAGGCAGATGGTAGGGGTAGGAATTAGAAATCTGTGACTAATGATGAACCTCAGGGATTGATGCTTGGACCTTTACTGTTTGTGATATCCACTCAGTGGCCACTTTATTAGGTACCTAATAAGGTGTTTTTGCCCACAGAACTGCCACTCACTAGATGTTTTTTTTTTAATCACACCATACTCTGTAAACTAGAGACTTTAGTGCGTGAAAACCCCAATGCATCATCAGTTCCTGAGATACTCAAACCACCCCATCTGGCACCAAATATCATTCCACAGTTGAAGTCACTTCGATCACATTTCTTCCCCATTCTGCTGTTTAGTCTGAACAACAACTGAACCTCTCGACCATGTCTGCGTGTTTTTATGCATCGAGCTACTACCGCATGATTGGCTGATTAGATATTTGCATTGATAAGTAGGTGTACAGGTACACCTAATAAAGTGGTCATTAAGTATACTTTATATAGTGACCTGGATATTATATAGTGACTTTGACATGTGCATGACACAAAAGAAAACAAAATTGGTGAATTTATGAATAGTGAGAAAAGTTGTGGACTGCTGCAGCAGAATTTAGTCAGATGGAAAGTAGGGCAGACTGTTGACAGATGAGATTTAATTCTAATGAGTGCATGATGACGCACATTGGGAAATCAAATAGAGGTAGGACATAACTGGTAAATGGTAGGGCACTGAGGAATGTAGATGAACAGAGAGGTCTGAAAATTCAAGTCAACAGTTCCCTGAAAGTGGCAACTACATTCAGTGGGATGATGAAAAGGGTTCAAGGCATGCTTGCCTTCAGAAGTCAGGGCACATAATTTAGGACGTTAATGTGGTGTTATATTGCAACTTTATAAAACATTGGCTAGGATTCTGTGTTCGGTTCTAATTACCTCACTGTAGAAAGGATATGACTGCACTGGAAAAAACAGAGAACATGAAAAGTTTAAGGGAAACATGAGGAGAAACATCTTCACTCAGAGGATGGTGAGAGAGTGGAATGAGTTGCCAGCTCAAGTGGTGCATGCAAATTCAATTTCAACATTTAACAGAAGTCTGGATAGATGCATAGATGGTAGGGGTATGGACGGTTATGGTCCCAGTGCTGGTTGTTGGAAGTAGGCAGTTTAAATAGTTTGGCATGGACTAGATGGGCTGAAGGGCCTGTTTCTGGACTGTACTTTTCTATGACTCCATGATACTACCTGTATTGGAGAACTTTAGTTCTGGGAAGAGAATGGACAGGCTGGACTTGCGACAGAGTCTGAAGAGCAACCAGATAGTTACATATGATGATGAAAGGTTCAGATAGGGCAGCTAGCCATGACCTTTTCCCTATCATAAGGGTATTAAAAACGAGAAGACATTTGTTTTAAGGTCAGCAGTTTTAAAGGGACCTGAGGGGTAAAGTTGAAAGTCATTTGTATCTAGAACTTACTGTCCGAGGAGGTGAAAGTCAGGTGCAGTTAAAGATAAGCACCAGAGGTTCAGCAGACGCTGCAAATCCTGAGCAACCCACAGTCCTGATGACTCTCAGCCCAAAATGTTGACTGTTTATTCCCCTCCATAGACGCTGAGTTCCTCCAGCACTTTGAGTCTGTCATAGCAGAGTCATAGACTCATAGAACATCACAGCACATAACAGGCCCTTCGGCCCCTCTAATGAGAACATAAGAAATAGGAGCAGGAGTAGGCCATCTGGCCCATAGAGCCTGCCCCACCCACCATCCATTAAGATCATGGATGATCTGTCCATAAACTCAGCTCCATTTACCTGCCTTTTCCCCATAACCCTTAATTCCATACCGAACTATAATGCTGCCTAGTCCCATCGATCTGAACTGGAACATAGCCCTCCTATCCATGTATCCATCAAAGTTCCTCTTAAGTGTTGAAATCAAACCCACTTCCACCATTTCCATTGCCAGCTCGTTCCCCACACTCTCCCCACCCTCTGCTTGAATAAGCAAGGCATGGCAGGATATAATTCTAATGTGGCAACTAGGAATCATCTAGATGGGAAAAAAAAAGTTGGGATGGAGATGAAGTTTCTAAGCTGTACAGCAAACTCTGTAATTTCATGACTATGGTACACTCTCACTTAATAGAGTGCATCATTAAACTCACAGAGTCTTGAGATTATGTCACAGTGTTCATAGTTAAAACAGCCAAAGGATTTAAAGTATTCACACCAAGCTTTACTGACCTAGGCTGTAAAATACATTTTTTGTAAGGTGCAAATAAAGTCAATATTTTGAGATAATGGCAAATGTCTAGTTAATTCTTCCATAAATTTGTTTTGGTAAACCTGCTGGTGTGGGATGTGAATGGTGTAGTGTTTTTGGGCAGGAACTTGGGCAGTAAGGTCCAGTTTCAGTTTCATGTTCCTCTACTCATCTTGTTGAGTAATTGGATAAGGTAGATGAACTTGCAGCACAGTTGCAGATTGGCAGGTATGATGTTGTAGGCATCACTGAATCATGGCCTAAAAAAGATTACAGCTAGGAGCTTAATGCCCAAGAATACACATCATATTGAAAGGGCAGGCAGGAAGGCAGAGGGATTGGCATTGCTCTGTTGGTAAAAAATGGAATCAAATCATTAGAAATAGGTGACATAGGATCAGAAGTTGTTGAATCTTTGTGGATAGAGCTAAGGAACTGCAAGGGGAAAAAGACCCAGATGGCAGTTGAATACAGACCCCCAAACAGTAGTAAGGATGTGGTCTACAAGTTACAATAGGAGATGGGAAATGCCTGCCAAAAGGGCAGTGGTACAGTAGTCATGGGAGATTTCAATATGCAGTTAGATTGGGAAAATCAGGTTGGTGCTGGATTCCAAGAGAGGAATTTCTAGAATGCTTAAGGATTCTAGATCTGATTTTTAAATCAGCTCATGGTTGAGCCCACTAGAGTATCAGCTATTCTGAATTGGGTGTTGTGCAAGTAACTGGAATTGATTAGAGTGTTTAAGGTAAAGAACCCTTAGGGGTAAGTGGTCATAATATGATCGAATTCACCTTGAAATCTGAGATGCAAAAGCTGAAGTCAGTTGTGTCAGTATTACAGTGGAGTAAAGGGAATTACAGAGGAATGAGAGAGGAGTGGCCAGAATTGATCAGAAAAGAACACTGACAAGGATGATGGCAGAGCAGCAATAGCTGGAATTTCTGGAAGTAATTCGGAAGCCACAAGATATATACATCCCAAAGAGCAAGAAGTATTCTAAAGGAAAGATGACACAACCATGGCTAACAAGAGAAGTCAAAGCCAACATAAAAGCTGAAGAGAGGGCATTTAACAGAGCAAAAATTAGTGGGAAGTTAGAGGATTGTGAAGGTTTAAAAACCAATAGAAAGCAACTAAGAAGTCATCAAGAAGGTAAGGATGGAACACAAAAGTAAGCAAGCCAATAATATTAAAGAGGATACCAAAGTTTCAGATACATAAAGTATAAAAGAGAGGCAAAAGTGGATATTGGACTGATATCGGAGAGGTACTAATGGGGACAAGGAAATGGTAGATGAACCGAATAAGTATTTTGTATCAGTCTTCACTGAGGGAGCTATTAGCAGTATGGTGGAAGTTCTAAGTGTCAGAGGTCATGAAGTGTGTGAAGTTACCATTACTAGAGAGAAATTTCTTAGGGAACTGAAAGGTCTGAAGGTAAATAAGTCACCTGGACCAGGCTGTGTATGCCCCAGTGTTCTAAAAGTTGTCTGAAGAGATTGTGGAGGTATTAGTAATAACCTTTCAGGATCACTAGATTCTGGAAAGGTTCAGGAAGACTAGAAAATTACAAATGTCACTCCACTCTTCAAGAAGGGAGAGAGGCAGAAGAAAGGAAACTGTAGGCCAGTTAATCTGGACTCAATGTTTGGGAAGACGTTGGAGTCGATTATTAAGGATGAGGTCTCAGGAGGCACATGATAAAATAGGCCATAGTCAGCATGGTTTCCTCAAGGGAAAATCTTGCCTGACAATCATTTGGAATTCTTTGAAGAAACACCAAGTGGGATAGACAAAGAAGAATCGGGTGACATTGTGTAATTGAATTTTCAGAAGGCCTCTGACAAAGTGCCATGCATGAGGCTGCTAACAAGCTATGAGCCCATGGTACTACAGGAAAGATTCTAGCATGGACAAAGCAGTGACTGATTGGCAGGAGGCAAAGAGTGGGAATGAAGGGAGTCTTTTCTGGTTGGCTGTTGGGACTAGTAGTGTTTCACAGGGGTCTGTGTTGGGGCCAATTCTTTTTGTGTTATATGTCAATGTTTGGATGATGGAATTGATGGCTTTATTGCAAAGTTTGCAGATAGGTGGAGGGACAGGTAGTTTTGAAGAAGCAGAAAGGCCGCAGGACAGACAGATTAGGAGAAAAGGCAAAGAAATGGCAGATGAAATACAGTGTCAGGAAGTGTATGATCATGCACTTTGGTAGAATAAATGAAAAGGTTGACTCTTTTCTAAATAGAGAGAAACTGCAAAAAAAAATGAGGCACAAAGGGTCTTGGGAGGATTTGCAGGATTCCCTAAAGGTTGACTTGCAGGTTGAAACTGTGGTAAGGAAGGCAAATGTGATGTTAGTTTTTATTTCAAGAGGACTAGAATATAAAAGCAAAGATGTAATGTTGAGACTTTATAAAGCACTGGTGAAACCTCACTTGGAGTATTGTGAGCAGTTTTTGGCCCTTTTATCTTAGAAAGAATGTGCCGATTCCAGATCTGAATGGCCTGCCATGTGAAGAGTGTTTAGTGGCTCTGGGCCTGTATTCACGAAAATTCAGAAGAATGAGGGGTGACCTCATTGAAACCTATCAAATGGTGAAAGGCCTTGATGGAGTGGATGTGGAGAGGATATTTCCTATGGTGGGAAAGGGGAAAACCAGAGGACACAGTCTCAGAATAGAGGGGTTTCCTTTCAGAACGGAGATGAGGAATTTCTTCAGACATGAATGGTGAACCTGTGGAATTCTTTGCAGCTATGGAGGCCAACCAAGTCTTTCTATATATTTAAGGCAGAGGTTGATAGATTCTTTATTGGTCAGGGCATAAAGGGATACAAGAAGGCAGGAGATTGGATCAGCCATGATGAAATGGCGGAGCAGACTCAATGAGCCAGCCTAATTCTGCATTTCCAAAGGCACTGAGAGTGATCAGGAAGATGTCACTCAGCTGAAGGAACACGTAAAACAAGCTGGAGGAACTCAGTAGGTCGGGCAGCATCTGTGGAAACAAGCAGTCAAGGTTTCGGGCCGAGACCCTTCATCAGGACTGAAGCGGGAGGGGTCAGGGGCCCTATAAAGAAGGTGGAGGGAGGATGGGAAGGAGAAGGCTGGTCGGTGCCAGGTGAAAAACCAATCAGAGGAAAGATCAAGGGGTGGGGGAGGGGAAAGGCAGGAAAGGTGAACAAGGAATGTAAGGGGAAAGCACTATGTGTAGTAGAAGAAGTTAGAGTCATGAGAGAGGTGATAGGCAGCTGGAGGAGGAGGCAGAGTGAAACTGGGATGGGGGAAGGGAGAGGGAGGGAATTACCGGAAGTTGGAGAATTCAATGTTCATGCCAAGGGGCTGGACACTACTCAAGACAGTATATGAGGTGTTGCTCCTCCAACCCGAGTTTGGCCTCATCATGGCAGTGGAGGAGGCCATGTATGAACATATCTAAATGGGAATGTGAAGCAGAGTTGAAGTGGATGGCAACCAGGAGATCCTGTCTGTTGTGGTGGATGGAGCGGAGGTGCTCGACGAAGCGGTCCCCCAATCTGCGTCGGGTCTTGCCGATGTAGAGGAAGCTGCACCGGGAGCACAAATGCAATAGATTATCCCAACAGACTCACAGGTGAAGTGCTGCCTCACCTGGAAGGACTGTTTTGGGTCCTGAATGGTGGTAAGAGAGGAGGTGTAGGGACAGGTGTAGCACTTACGCTTGCAGGGATAAGTGCCAGGTGGGAGATCTGTGGGGAGGGACGTGTGGACCAGGCAGTTGCGGAGGGAACGATCCCTGCAGAAAGCGGAGAGGGGTAGAGAAGGAAAGATGCGCTTAGTGGTGGGGTCCTATTGAAGGTGGTGGAAAATGCAGAGGATAATATGCTGGGATCCGGAGGCTGATGGGGTGGTAGGTGAGGACAAGGGTAAACACGGTCCCTGTTGTGGTGACGGGAAGATGGGGTGAGGGCCGAAGTGCGGGAAATGGAGGAGGTGTGGGTGAAGGCATCATTGATGACGGCAGAAGGGAAACCACGATCCTTAAAGAAAGAGGACATTTGAGACGTCCTGTAACAGAAAGCCTCATCCTGGGAGCAGATACGGCGGAGATGGAGGAACTGGGAATAGGGTACAGCATTTTTGCATTTGGCAGAGTGGGAAGAGGTATAGTCGAGGTAGTTATGGGAGTCAGTGGGTTTACAGAAGATGTCAGTGGACAGTCTGTCTCCAGAGATGGAGACCGAGAGATCGAGAAAGGGGAGGGAAGTGTCCGAGATGGACCAAGTGAATTTGAGGGCTGGGTGCAAATTACTTAGCTGAAGGAGAGGTGCAGCCCAGGAGGGATGAAGAAAGAAGATCAAAAAGCTTGAGCTGTAAGATCTTCCTCAAACTATTCTTACATTTTCCACCAATTCCAACTGCTGCCATAAAGTTCAAAATTCCAAGTAAATTTATTATCAAAATACATATATGTCACCATATACAACCCAGATTCATTTTCTTGTGGGTGTACTCAATAAATCCATATTAGAATAATAATCATAATAGATTCAATGAAAGACTGTGTTTTGCACCTTGGCTCCAGAGGAACATTGTTTTGTTTGGCTGTATTCATGTGGTTGTTTGAATAATTATACTTGAACTACTCTGCTACTTTTGGTTTGTCAATGGACAATTACACCTAAACCAGCACACAACCACTGTGGGCACCACCCACCCAGCAAACTGCCTTTCCCAAAAGCTCCCTTCTGCAAAGTACTATAGGGCTATTAAAACAAAAACTTCACGCCGTCTTAAAAGCTTCTTCCCCAGCCAGTTAATCTCATCAACCATTAAGGTAGCCCCCACGTGTTCCCCTTTATCTATTACCCCTGTCACTGGGGTAAACACTTCAAACCATTTTTATGACACTATTTACATTTTAAATATATGTTGGTATTTATAGTGCTTTAGGCACACTTATTTCATTTCTATACCTTCACCTCTATTTTTTCTTACATCATTCAGCATCAGAATCAAGTCTAATATCACTGACAAGTCATAAAATTTGTTGTTTTGCAGCAGCAGTAGTACAATGCAATACATTAAAATACTATAGGTTACAATAAGACTAATTATTTATAACTCTTTGCAATTGTTAAATGTTTTTGTTTTCTGTGCCTAAGACTTTTGCACTAACGTATGAGTGATGATAAACCTGATTCTGAAATGGGTCTGAATCGTGGACTGAAGAGTGGGAAGGGGGCAGGGAGAGGGGATTCATGGTTGGGAAAAGGGGAAGGGAGAGGGGAGGGGGCAGAAAACACTAGAGGGACATTCTGTAATGATCAATAAATCAACTGTTTGGAATCAAATTACTTTGCCTGGTGTCTCAGCACCTGATCCAACCCCCGCACCTGGCACACCTTCTCTGCCACCTGTCCCAGAGCCCTCCTTTGCCATTCCCAATATGTTTTGCTCCTGCCAGATATACAAACTTGCTCTCCATTCCATGTTGACAAATCTAGTACCGTGCAAAAGTCTTAGGCACCCTAGCTATAAATACGTGCCTCAGACTTTTGCACAGGACTCTAAATGTACATGGTGATTAAAGCTGATCCTTGATAAAATTATTATCTCCCAATGCAACAGACGTTGCAATAACCTGGAATAAGTTCCCTTCAGAAACAAAATTTACATTGCAAACATTACACTGCTGTGAAAACACTGGCCGGCATGACTGCAGAGAGCGACCGGAGACCTCAGAAGAGTACAACACAGTACAGGCCCTTTAGCCCATGATGAAGAGGCTTCATATCTTCCCATAAACCCACTGGAAATTGTGAATGTCCAAGAGGAAGCTGGAACTGGTAATGATGGAAGTAAGAGGTGCAAAAAAGTCTACATTCTCTTTCAGGCAGTAAATGTCTTGACATTCTTTCAACTTAAACCTTTATTTTATTTAAATGTATAGCACAGTAAGAGATCCTTCCGACCGGGAATGACCCACTGTCCAAATACACCCATTTGACCAATTAATCTACTAACCCATATGCCCTTGGAAGGTGGGAGGAAACCAGATCACCTGGACGAAATCCATGTCGTCACAGGGAGAACGTACAAATTCCTTACAGACAGAGACAGAAAGTGAAAGTGAACCCTGTTCACCACTATGCTATGGTGTCTCCCTCCTAAACCTCTTCAATATATCCTTAATTACATCATCATCATGTGCCGTGTCGTAAGACGTGGGTAACCATGGTCTTTATGACCATGATTGTTCTTGGCAATTTTTTCTACAGAAGTGGTTTGCCATTGCCGCCTTCTGAGCAGTGTCGTTACAAGAGGAGCAACCCCAGCCATTATCAATATTCTTCAAAGATTCTCTGCAAGGTGTAAGTGATCCCTTAACCAGGACTGCTGATACGCACCACCTGCTCCCATGGCTTGCTATGAACCTGATCAGGGGTAAGCAGATGCTATACCTTGCCCAAAGTTGGCCTGCAGACTAGTGGAGGGAAGGAACACCATACAGCTCCTTTGGTAGAGACGTATCTCCACCCCACCACCCACTCCTTGATTTACTCCATCAATAGCATCCTAGTGTTAGATCCTAAACTCAGGAATTCACTTCCCAGGCCTCTTCCTTCCTTTGCCCATCTTTACAAGTCATTTCTTTTGACTGTGCTCTGCGATGCAGTATCTTTTGTGTCGAAGTGCTGCTGTGTGTAACATTTACAACGTAATACAAGGCAGACACACTGCCTCTGTGGAAATGCAGAGATCAGAGAAGGAGAACTGCTGGTTAAAGTCTGACTGCAGGTCCCTCTGCCATGTCTCTATGGTGCTGTGTAAATCTGGGTAAAGGCTTCCCGGTACACTGAATGAGTACATTCGGTGTTTGAGGTTTTTAGTGATTCTGGGACAAAAAGCAGAGATGGTGAAAGCCTGAAGTTGAGTCATGCCTAAGCAATTCTCAAAACTCTTGTTGAAATCAAACCAGTATGAAACAGGGAACCCAAGGAGGAAACCAAACACTGTACAGAGGTTCCAGTCTGAACAGCAGATCTCACTGGTGGTTACAAAACCTGAATTACTTCTCCCTTTTTGAATTACCTGGGATCTTAAGTGTTTACAAATAATATCCATCTGGGCTTTGACTTGATTTGACACCAACAACTCCGCTAATTGTGGGTCATCTCTATGCGCAGAAACATCGATGACCCGGACACCATTTTCTGGAAGAGCTCTTTCCAAGTGTCTGACAGTTCTGTCTAAATTTATTATTAAGATATTGTCTTGAATGCTCAGGATGTGCAGGTCTTCGGAGAGAAGCCCCATTTTCTGTAGCTCCTGGACATATCTCCGGATCTGTTCTGCACTTGACAAGCAGTAATCAAACAAGAAAGCAGGCTTTAATCCACAATCTACTGCTAGAACTTCAGCGAGGAGCTGTAAGCACCTTGATTCAGGAAAATTCCTCTTTTGATTCATCCTTAAAGACTTTCGTGTCACGAAGGTCAGCTGTTCCTTCTGTGCAGCCTCCATTGCGGAAACAAACGCTCTAAAATACAAAAGAGACACAAGTAGACCAAGGAAAAATCTGTTCAAATGACAGGGAATATTAAGGAGATATTTCTGCAACTATATCTAATGCTGGGTGGCAGGGTGGAGATACGTCTTTATCAAAGGAGGTGTAAGGTGTAAGTCCCTCTGATAGCCTGCAGGTCACCTTTGGGCAAGGTGTAGAACCTGCTTTGTTCCCTGCCCCTGAGCAGGGTCACATCAAGCCATGGGAGCAGGTGGTGGATGGTCGTGTGAACTGATAATTCTACAGAAGGTAGTGGATTCGGCCCAATACATCAAAGGTAAAGCCCTCCCAACCACTGAGCACACCTACATAAAACAAGATTGTAGAAAAGCAGCATCCGTCATCAGAGATCCTCACCACCCAGGCCATGCTCGTTTCTCACTGCTGCCATCAGTAAAAGGTACAAGAGACTCAGGCTCATCAGGTTCAAGAAGTTACTACCACTTAACCATCACGCTCTTGAACAAAAGTAGATAACTACAGTTACTTGCCCATCCATTGAGATGTTCCCATAATCAATAATCGTACTTTAAGGACTCTTGATCTTGTTATTTCATGTTTATTTATTCCTATTTCTTTATATTTGCATTTGCAGAGTTTGTTGGCTTCTGCACTCTGGTTGATCTTTCACTGATCCTGTTATAGTTACTATTCTATAGATTTGCTGAGTATGCCCACAGGAAAATGAATCTCAGGGTTGTGTGTGGTGACATTAATGTACTTTGATAATAAAATTTACTTTAAACTTTGAGCTAGTGCCAGTCACAAATCCTGGTTATGTGACCACTGACACCAGCCAATCTCTGAAGAGTACTGATAATGGCTGGAGTCACCCATCTTGTAAAGAGACTGCCCGGAAGAAGGCAATGGCAAAACACCTCTTTTTGAAAATTTTTCCAAGAATAATCATGGTCAAGACCATGATCATACACATCACACAACTGGGCACATAATGATGATGATATCTAATATAGATATTAGATAATTAAATGAGTGGTCTCAATAGCAGAACTATGTATTGTCTGAACTTTATGCAATATAAATGTAAAAGGAGGATCATCCAGAAGATCAAGATGATGGATAAACAGTGAATTGGCTATTTGGATTCAGAATTAGCTTGCCATAGAATGTAGTGGTCAAAAAGACTTAAGTTTAGCTGGAGGTCTGTGATTAGTGGTGTTCCACAGGGATCTCTGCTGGCAATGATATGAATGACCTGGATGAAAATATAAATTGCTGGGTTCAAAGTTCAAAGTAAATTTATTATCAAAGTACATATATGTCACCATATACAGCCCCAAGCTCCATTTTCTTGCGGGCATACTCAATCTATAGAATAACAACCATTACAGAATCAGTGAAAGACAGGGCAGATAACCAGTGGTCAAAAGAGAACAAACGGTGCAAAAGAAAAGGCAGATGGAGTTTAACCCAACCAAATGTAAAGTGTCACACCTTTGTAGGTCAAATGTAAAAGAGACCTTACTCCATTAAGACTGTTCAGGAGCAGAGAGATCTTTGGTCAAGTTCCTAGTTTCCTGAAAGTTGCCACAGAGTTAATAGAGGGGTTAAAAAGGCACATGATATTTATCAGTTGAGGCACTGAGTTTAAAAGTCAGGAAGTTATGTTTCTGCTTTATAAAACTCCAGTTAAGATGCATCTGGAGTATTGTGTGCAATTCTGGTCACCCCATTATAGGAAGGAAATTGAGGCTTTTAAGAGAGCACAGAAGAGGTTCACCAGGATTATGTCTGGATTGGAGGGCATGTGCTAC